>NC_072385.2:31680230-32305480 GCF_028885625.2 Pongo pygmaeus | reverse complement strand
GCAAGACCACAATATGAATACACTGAGTTCCATCCATCCATCCATTCATCCATCCGCCCATCCATCCATCCAACCAACCATCCATCCATCCATCCATCATCAATCCATCTCTCATTCATTCATCAGTGCCTACTGAATGTCAGGCATTGTGCCAGGCCTTGGTGGATATAGCTGTGATCCAGGGAGACAAGGTCTGTTTTCACAGAGGTTATACCCTACTGGGGAGGAAAAATGTCACACAAATAATCACTAATCACAAAGATGTTGAGTGAGGGTTATGACAACTGAAGTGTTGGGTGCTAGGAAAACGTACATCAGGGGGCCATCCTATTCTCTTGTTAGTCCAACAGCGCACATCTCTTGTCAATTGGCAGCTTGATGAGCTCAGGAGAGCTGCATTTGTGATCAGTTAGCCTGATCTGGTTGGTGTTCATCACATCACCATATAAGGATAGCTTATTAAACAATTTTGAATGGTGACATTGATCCTCATGGGGCATTCCTATAGATACTCAGAAACAGATATTTCAAAGCTAGAATGTCTGGTTTCAGACTTAAAGGAATGACAAGGAAAACTCTCAACTTTATCACTCATCCCTCTCCCTCCACCCTGACTCTGGGAGCTTTGGACTAATGAGTAATGCTCATTATGACTGAGTAATGTTCTCAATTATTTTGAGTTCCTAAATGATACTCCCAAGTTTCTGCCTCTGTTCAATGCAGAATATGGGCTTAATTCAACAGCAATCGAAAAGAAGGTTGCATCAACCTCCTCATCTTTATAGGGAAGCCTGAAGGGACCTGCCTGCCATGTAGGGGTCTGTGTATAGCAGGAATCCTCACTGGGAGAGCTATGTTACTTTTTAGCATTTAATTGGGAGACTTTATGCATCAACCTAATGGTGAGAAAGAGAAAATATTTCAACCTCATGGAGAGATGGGGTCATTTATGAAAAAGTCCCCATCTCTACCTGGCCGGACAAAGACATTCGTTTGTTCAAATGAATGGCAAGGCTGTCTCTTTCCACCTCTGGAATGTCCTAATTTAAGAGACTGGCTCACAACACGGGTCAACATGTAGGTTTAATGAGATCATATTTATTTTCTAAAATCACCTAGTTTCTGAGGCTTCTGCAAACAAAGAACCACAAAAATATTCAAGTGACAGGGGGATTAGGAGGCAATAACATTGTTGGGCTACAAGGCAGGTGAGCAGAGTTGCTGGAGACCAGCAAGTGGGGATTCATGAGGGTCTAAGTTCAGGTTACCAGCACCCTGAGAGTCTGGCAGATTCAGAAGAGTGAACAATGCAGGCATTGCTGGGCTTTCATCTGGCAGGCAAGGCTGGACTAGGCTAGAGAGGGAGGTTGAGGTAGACCAGCGCTCCACCAGGGTGCAGTTCCCCACATGGGACTGCCACCCAAGAGCAGGCGCAGGGAGCGTGAGGCCAGAGCAGGCTTGGAGGTGGCTGTTTCAGACAGAAGCCCTGCGTGCCCACCGGGACAGCTTTGTGTCTTTGGGCTCACTGCCCCCTGCATCATTTCCAGAGTGTGGCTCTGAGTCAGGCCTTTGGGACATTTATCAGGCTGTGATCAAAAGCACAGTCATTGCTAAAATACAGCGCCAAGGAAACCACACACAACATCCAGAGCTGGCCTTGTTGTGAAGGAAGGGCTTCCAGTCCAAAAGGCGTCTTCTCCACTTGCTCTCCGAGGCCTGTGATGCTTTAGCAATGCCAAATCATCGAGTCAGAGAAAAACAACAGAGCACAAGGCAGATCGTGACACAGCAGTGACTCCCAGGCGAGTCCATCCTCAGGTCATTTGCATTCCTTGGGAGCTGCCCCCCTTAGTGACTGCTCCTCAGGGCCCAGGCCAACCCTGGCCCAAGATGTTAGGATTTAATAACCACTGGAGGGAAGGGCAGGGTCAGCTGGGGATGGAGGGAGAAGAGCCCAGATGGGGAAGACTGGGGAGGGAGAAGGGCTGAGAATTCCTGCAGCACAATGGAACGGGCCTCCTAGTTCAGCTCTGCAGCTAGCTGGCTATATTGCTTTAAGCAAGTCACATGAAGTGCCAGGGCCTCAATTTTGCACCCTGTAAAGGGAAGGATTGGGATTTGGTGACCCCCCCCCAAGACCTTTTCCAGCTCTCACTGGAACATGGGGACTCAGAGGTCCCCCAGGTCTTACACAATGGTCTGAAGGTTCCTTCTGGGCTTCATGCAGGGACAATGGAGGTGGGCCTGGTTTCTTCTGGGCACCAGCAAATTGTCCACTTTACTCAGTACAGTGAAGTCACAGACTGAGAACCACGTTTTACTTTAATTTTTATGATCAATTTGTCTAAAAAATGTCAGGCATAGAGAGGACTGAGACACAATTATATAGCACATAACTCATCTTCTTTCTTTAATTTTTCCCATAAAGTCTTTCAAATGTAGTGTTAGCTTAATATGCTCTTTGGCATTAACTTTTTTTAGTCTAACTACAATTTGCATTTACATTCTCAGGTTTTGACATCATTTGTCATTAGTCCAGACTTTCATTGACATCATTTTGGCATCATAAATTGCCCTCGCAAATCACCCTAACCAGTGGTGAAACAACTTGAAGCAATTACAAAGGTAAGAGGATAAAAATGTAATAAAACCTAATTCATGTACCATACTTGTTCTGTGTCAGATTTCAGAGCAAAGGCGCTTCATCTTCCAATCATTAAAGGCTCTCATCGTAACTCTTCCTCAAAGCACATGAAGTAATTATTTTGGTTTTGATTAAGAGAAGATATCTTTGACTTGATGAATATTTTTACATATGTTAAAATAGTAAATATATATATATTCACATTGAGACATATGTCATTACAATTTTGAAAAACTAATGTAATTTTGATTATACTAATAATATGAATCATTAAAATACACTCAGCACTTACTCATCCTAAATGTTTTACTTGTTTTACCCTAGTTCTCATGAACACCTGTTAGGAAGGTAGATAAGAATTATCCCCAACTTGCAGATGAAGAAGGACAAACAGAATTCACAGAGCTGGAGACCTCACTCTGACTTCAGAGTAGAATATTACCTATTCTATGATTCTGTCTTTTAAGAGGGAATCACGTGTGTGACAAAAAAAATAATGTACACAAGAAGCAAAAAGTAAGACATCAATTTTTTGAAACTGAAAATTAACAAGAACAATCTTCCTTTAAAATCTGGTCTTGTGTGTGTTGGGGTTTAGTTGTTTTCTGCATTGGGGCCATTATTGTTATATTACTTAACTGTATCCTGACCCATTCGATTTTATGAACACCTTAATTGCAAAATGATGACCGAGGGGGAGACCTGTGGAAGTGCGGGAAGTATAAGACATCCACGTTCACCTTCTTGAGGCAAAACTCAGCCACTGGGGGTCAAGCTTCACTGGCAGACAGCAAATAACACGTTGCATTGCACGGGCGTCTGTCTGTTGGAGATGGGCAAGTGAGCGATAAAATGATACAGTTCCCGATGTGAGAGGTATTCAGAGCCGTACCTCCTTTTAAAACCTTTCCCAAGCAAGGAAGGGTGCAGTCTAGACTGTTATTCTCCACACATGTGTTTTAATCTGCCAGACAGCAACCAGGTAACACATATTTTTTAGCATTAGCAAGTTCTAACCAGCCTTGAAAACCACAGGGTGGACAAGGCCAAAAAGCGGGTTGCAACTTGGACACCTTATTAGTACCTGAGAGGGAGGCCCTCTGGGGTTCATCGGAGGCCTTGTGGGGGGCCCTGGCCCCAGGAAGACTCAGCCCCAACTCTCAGCCCCTCCAGGGGCCTTGGCTGCACACACAGAAGGAAAACAGGCTCCTGCTTGGGGCTGGAGAGACCCCTCTGAAAGAACCACTGGTGTCTGACATCACCAGGCTGTGGTACCACCGCCGCCGGCTCCCTGTGAACCCGCTCGCCCTCAGCGCGGTGAAGCCTGGAAGACGAACCTCTCCCTCTTCTGTTCCGCCGTCTGCACAGTCGCTGTGGACCCGCGGCCCTGCATTCCCCAGGCTCAGACCCACCAGGCAGCGCCCCTGAGCTCATGGCTGGCAAAAGAACAAAGGCGTGGAAGAACAAAGGCACGGCGTGTTGAAGGCACAGTTTTAGAAGCTTTTTAAAGGCCTTTAACAAGCCGAGTTGAAAAAGCTGACGTGGTGAGAGAGGAAAGTGTGTGTGTTTCGGGAGGGATGAGGGCGAGGCTGTTTCCACATATCCCCAAGGGAAACCTGAGCCTCCCAATGGCTGATTGCAGACTTTACATGACATAGAATGGGGATTCATGTTTGGAAAATGACAACAAATTTATCCTTGAAACAAAACCCAGGGATTTTGCCTAAGAGGTGGAGAATAAAGGTTAATTACACAGAGCTGTTTCTCCAGATGTGATATAATACACGCACATATACACACGTACACACACATACACACACACGTTCTCCACTCCCCTGTTCCCCTAGACAATAATAAAGTATTTTATACTTTGGCCTGGATCCTTCCATGAATTTCTGAGTCAGCAATTATTCCCAGGTCCAAACCTCAATCTGGTTGCCAACTAAACGGGATTGGAATCTGGGGAGGCCATTCTGCCCTGATAGGGGAGCAGGAAGGGAGGGGGAATGTGCTGGACTTTGTGAAGTGGTCTTGTTCGTGTGGCACACATTGCACATTTATGGTCATTTTCATTGAAAAAAATAGCCTCAAGCTGTTCATTTGTTTTAAAAATCAAACCTTGGTCTCTCCTTGGTGAGGACAGATGCTGCCTCTGCATTTTTCAGCACGATTCACCACAATCCCTATCCCACCCCAGTGAAAACGAACGCCCCCACCTGCTGCTCAGCCACCTCTCCAGGTGTCCAGTTAAGTGGACCACCAGCGCCCTGGTTCCCAGCTCTGTCACGACCCTCCTGCTGCATCTGTGGGCACCCTCTTCTCCCCTCCCCAGCAGATGGGTGTGGAGGGAGGAGGGGGATATGCAGGTTCAGGGACCTGGGAATCAGAATTCCTAAACTTACGGGGCTTAGGGGGCAATATGGAAGCAATAGAGAGGTGATAAGGGCTTATCTTGAGACTACATTTATTTTAATTAGATTCTGTGCTTCTTTGGAGTACTTGGTGGTAGTGAGAGAAGTTGCCCCTTTGCTACAATCCTGGTTCATGGCCAAATCTCTCTAAGACAATGCTCTTATTGGTGTTTCCATTTCTTTCCTTAACACAAGGTCCAGAAAGAAGAGATAAAGACGAATGAGATGCCCTTGAACAGCCTGCGCACAGCTCGGTGACTCTGAGAACTGATTTGGGAGAGCTTGTATGTTCTACTCTAAGATGGTCCTAGCAAGGCGTGCTCTTTTTAACCACCCTCACCCCCAACCAAAATGAAATTCCAGTTCCTCCCTTAGGCAAATATTAGTAGGAGAGTTTTTGCAAATCACTCCACAATTGCTGCACACATAGAGAAATGGCTGCTTCACCCAGGCATAAAACATTGGGGGAAAGACCAATATACTCATCGTAGGTTTGCTAGAGGGCTCGCTTCTGGGTTTTAAAGACAATAGAGATCACATCCGTAAAAGCCTTGTGTGAGAACGCACCCTGTGCACACACAGCTGCACACTGTGGGGACTGACCACCTCCAGGTGGGCAGCACTCTGGTCCTCTGTTGGCCGCTGACCTCCCTCTGCTAAGGAGCCCTGCTCTGGTTCTGTTAAAGGCAACGATGCCTGTGTGTCCAGAGGAAAAGCAACTGTGTGCACGGATGGAAATGCCAGGAGAGTGCTTTGAAAGAAAGGAAGGAGTCGCACTCCAACTGTGAGAAGAGAGAATGGGTGTCAGCGGAAGAAACCCTGAGACCTCGGACCCCCAAGAAATGGGCAGGAAAGGGCTGTGGGGTACTTCATGGGGCCTGTCATGATGTCATTTCCTGAATTATAGGATTCTGCTTGATTTATCATTTTTAATTGAAATTCTTATGAAGATAATTGTAGATTTACATGCAGTTGTAAGAAATAATTCAGGCTGGGTGCAGTGGCTCACGCCTGTAATCTCAGCACTTTGGGAGGTTGAGGCAGGAGCATCACTTGAGCCCAGCAGTTGCCCAGCCTGGACAACATAGTAAGACCCATCTCCTACAAAAAAAATAAAAATAATTAGACAAGTGCAGTGGCTCCCAACTGTTGCCAGCTACTTGGGAGACTGAGGCAGGAGGATCCCTTGAGGCCGGGAGTTCAAGACCAATGTGGGCAACACAACAAGACCCTGTCTCCACAAAAAAACAAAACAAAAAAATAGCTAGGTATGATGGTGCCTGCCTGTGATCTCAGCTACTCGGGAGGCTGAGGTGGAAGGATCACTTGAGCCTAAGTGGCCAAGGCTGTAGTGAGCCGTGATTATGCCATGTCACCACACTCCAGCCTGGGCGACAGATGTTTCAAAAAAAAGAAAAGAAAAAAAGGAAAAAAAGAGAAAGGAAGACAAAAGAAAAGAAAGAAGGAAGGAAGGAAAGAAATTATTCAGAGAGATCTCTTTTACACCCTGCTTAGCTTCCCCCAATGGTTATATTTTGCAAAAACTATGGTAAAATATCACAACCCAGATACTGACGTTGATACACTCTGCTGATCTTAAATTTCCCAAGTTTTACTTAAACTCATTTGTGTGTATATTTATCTCTAGACAATTGTATCACCTGTGCAGGTTCATGTATCCACCACCACAAACAACCACATTCATCTCTTGCTTTACCCACCCCTACGTCATTTCAAAATATTTTATAAATGGACTCATATGCTATATAATTTTTTGGGATTGGAGTTTTTTCCACTTGGCAAAATTCCCTAGAGATTCATTCAAGTTGTGTGTCAATAGTTTGTTCCTCTTTTTTTTTAATTTTTAATTTTTGTGTGTACATAGTAGGTGTATATATTTATGGGGTTCATGAGATATTTTGATATAGGCAATGTGTAATAATCACATCGGGATAAATGGGGTATCCATCACTTCAAGCATTTATCCTTTGTGTTACAAACAATACCATTATACTTTTATTTTTTAATATACAATTAAATTATTATTGACTATCGTCACCTGTTGTGCTAGTGAATATTAGATCTTATTCATTATTTATGTTGTTGCCAATGACAGGATCTCATTCTATTTTACAGCTGAATAGTACTCCACTGTGTATATGTACCAAATTTTCTTTATCCATTCATCAGTTGATGGACACTTAGATTGCTTCCAAGTAATAGTTTATTCCTCTTTATTGTTGAGTAGTGTTCCACACTATGGATGGATCATAGTTTATTTACAGTCACCTATTGAAGGACATCTAGGCTGATTCCAGTTTTGGGCTATTACACATAAACTTGCTATGAATGTTTGTATGCAAGTTTCTGTGTGGCTATAAGTTCTCACGCCTCTGGAATAAATGCCCAAGGTGCAGTTGCTGGTTTGGATGGTAAATTGTATGTTTGGTTTAATGAGAAACTGCCAAACTGTATTTCAGAGTGGCTAGACCATTTTACCTTCCCATTGTGTGAGTGACCTAGCTTCTCTACATCCTTGCTGGCATTGGGTACTGTCACTATTTTTTATTTTAGTCAATCTGGTAGGTGAGTAGTGATATCTCATTGTGGTTTTATGTTTTATTTATTTATTTCTTTTTGAGACGGAGTTTCGCTCTTGTTGCCAGGCTGGAGTGCAATGGCGTAATCTAGGCTCACTGCAACCTCCGCCTCCTAGGTTCAAGCGATTCTCTTGGCTCAGCCTCCTGAGCAGCTGGGATTACAGGCACCTGCCATCATGCCCGGCTAATTTTTTGTATTTTTAGTAGAGACAGGGTTTCACCGTGTTGGTCAGGCTGGTCTTGAACTCCTGACCTCAGGTGATCCGCCTGCCTCAGTCTCCCAAAGCGCTGGGATTACAGGTGTGAGCCACCACGCCCCGCCTCTTTGTGGTTTTAATTTGTATTTCCACAGTGACTAATGGACTGAGTGTCCCTTCATGTGCATATTTACAATTGCTTTATCATATGTTTATGTCTTTTGCCCATTTTCTAATTGGATTGTTTGTTTCTTTTACTGTTGAGTTTTGAGCCTTCTTTCTATATTCTAGATACTAGTCCTTGGTCAGTTATGTGGTTTGCAAATGTTTTCCTCCCATTTGTAGCTTGTCTTTCCCTCCTCTTCACATGGGCTTTCTGAGAGCAAAAGTTTTGATTTTGATGTGGTCCAACTTTACATTTTCTTTTTATGGATCATACTTCTGGTGTCTGGTCTGAGAACTTTTTGTGTGCAAGTCCCAATGATTTTGTCCAAGGTTTTTAAAGTTTAATATTATGCTTTAAGTCTACGATCCATTTTGAGTTAATTTTCATATACATTGTGAAGATTAGACTGAGGTTCATTTTTTTTTTTTTTGCCTGTGGTTTTCTAATTGTTCCAGCACCATTTGTTGAAAGCAGCCCCTTTCATTGAATTAATTTTGTACCCTTGTCAAAAATCAGTGGAACGTATTTGAGTAGATTTTTTTTTTTTTTTTTTGAGATGGGGTTTCACTTTTGTCACCCAGGCTGGAGTTCAATGACACAATCTCGGCTTACTGCAACCTCCACCTCCCAGGTTCAAGTGATTCTCCTGTTAGCCTCCCGAAATGCTAGGATTACAGGTGAGAGCCACCACGCACAGCCGAGCGGATCTATTTCTGTATCCTCCACTCTGTTCCAGTGATCTGTGTGTCCATGCCGCCATCAATACCACACCATCCTGATTGCTGTGGCTATACGGTGAGCCTTAATATAAGGGAGAGTGTTCGCCTCCCATTTTATTCCTTTTTGTCAAGTTTGTTTGAGCAATTTGCTTTTCCATATAACTTTTTAGAAGAGGCTTGTCTATGTCTACAAGAAAATCTTGCTGGGATTTAAAAAAACAATCTCATTGGGAGATAATTCATATACCATACAATTCACCCATTTAAAGAGTCCAAGTCAATGTTTTTTTAAAGCATATCCACAGGGTTATGCAGCTGTGCAGAAAAGAGATAACACTGCAGGCCTGAGACTGCTCTTGTAGAAAGCTCTGCTGCCAAGTTTGGCCCTTGGCTAGGGTCTGGGAACTTGGCTCTTGGAGTGTTCCCAGTCAACCGCTAACTGATAAGAGTGGCTCCCTGTGCCTAGACTGTACAAAGAATATGGTTTATGCTGAACACCTGCTTTCCTTTTAGGAGTCTATAATGTTGGCATGTGCTAGACATAGGGTGCTTATGTGACCAGCTTTCAGTAAAAACTGTAGGTGCCGAGTCTCTAATGGGCTTCCCTGGGAAGAAACCTCAAACACATGTTGCTGCATTTCATTGCTGGGGGAGGAGTGAACTTTGTATGATCCCTCATGGGGGAGGGGAGAGCACACAGGAAGCCTCACATGGGTTCCACCAGACTCTGCCTCTTTTTCCATCATGATCCTGGGTATCTTTACTGGGTCACTGTCATAAATCTTAGCCATGCGTACGATTATATGCTAAGTCCTGTGAGTCCTTCTACTGGATCTCTGCAAGTGGAGGTGGTCTTGGAGATCCCTAGCGCAGTGGTGAGATTTGCTAGAATAACCTGAATTCACTGAAGTACGGCTCAGAGAAAAAGAAAGGGCAGTTTGATTGTTCAGTGTGCACACATTTAGGATGGTTATGTCTTCCTGGGGGATTGATCCTTTCATCATTATATAAGGTCCTTGTTATGGTTTGAATATTTGTCCCCTCTGAAACTCATGTTGAAATTTTTTTTTTTTTTTTTGAGACAGAGTCTCGCTCTGTCGCCCAGGCTGGAGTGCAGTGGCACGATCTTGGCTCACTGCAAGCTCTGCCTCCCAGGTTCATGCCATTCTCCTGCCTCAGCCTTCTGAGTAGCTGGGACTACAGGCACCCGCCACCACGCCCAGCTAATTTTGTTTTTGTACTTTTAGTAGAGACGGGGTTTCACCGGGTTAGCCAGGATGGTCTCGATCTTCTGATGTCATGATCTGCCCGCCTCGGCCTCCCAAAGTGCTGGGATTACAGGCATGAGCCACCACGCCCAGCCCTCGTGTTGAAATTTAATCCTCAATGTGGCAGTATTGAGAGGTGAGGTCTTTAAGAGGTAGGTGATTTGATCTTGAGGGCCCTACCCTTAAGAATTCATGGATTCATGGATTAATGGGTTATCATGGGAATGAGACTGTTGGCTTTGTAAAAGAGGAAGAGACCTGAGCCAGCACACTCAGCCCCCTTGCCATGTGATGTCCTGGGCCACCTCGGGACTCTGCAGAGGGTCCCTGTCAGCAAGAAGGCCCTCACCGGATGTGGCCCCTTGAACTTAGACTTCTCAGCCTTCATAACTGTAAGAAATAAATTCATTTTCCTTATAAATTACCTAGTTTCAGGTATCCTGTTATAAGCAACAGAAAATGGACTAAGTCAGTCCCTTTTTGTCCCTAGTAATTTTCTTTGCTCTGAAGTCTGCTTTATTAGATATGAACATAGCCACTCCTGCTATCTGTGGATTAATGTTTGCAAGTTACATCTTTTCCATCCATTTACTTTCAACCTGCCTATGTCACTGAATTTGAAGTGAGTTTCTTGGCAACAGTATATTCTTGAGTCATTTTTTTCTTTTTAAATTCACTCTGCCAGTCTTGTCTTTTGGCTGATTATATAAGATAATTTACATTTAAGGTAATTCTTGGTATGTTAGCACTTAAGTCTGCCATTTTATTACTTGTTTTCTACTTGTTTCCTTTGGTTCTTATTCTTCTATTTCTCTTTTCTTGCCTTTCTGAGGACTAAACAGCATTGAGGACTCTATCTTGATTTCACTGTAGTATTTTTGAGTACATCTCTTGGTATAGTTCTCATAGTGGTCACATGAGTATTACAATAGACACGTGTGACTTACCAGTCTGTTGTTGGTGATGTTTCACCACTTTGAGTGAGGTGTGGAAATCTTTTTTCCATTTAGGCCTCTTTATCTTCCCCACTTTTAAATATCATTGTCTCAAGTACCAGATGGAGGCCTGATTTTTGTTTCATCAAACATGATTCATAGAACTTGTGACGCAAAGGACAGTGTATTGTATGTATCCCATATTTCTGCTCTTCCCATTGTTTTTTCTCTTCTGACACTCCAACATTCCTTCTATTATCATTTCCTTTCTCTTTGAAAAACTTTCTTTAGCTGATCTCTAAGGGTGAGTCAGCTAGTGGCAAATTCTTTTGGTTTTTCTTTGCCTGGGAATATTTTTATTTCCCTTTCATTCCTGAAAATAAATTTGCTGGATGTAGAAATTGTGGTTGACAGTTCTTATCTCAGCCCTTGAAACCTTTTGTGCCACTTCCTTCTGGCTTTCTTGGTGGTTTCAATGATAAATGTGTTGTCATTCAAATCACTGTTATAGGTAATGTGTTATTTTTCTGCCTGCTTCCAGGGTTTTTTTTTTCCTTTGTTTTTTGTTTTCAAAAGCTTAATTTTCAGAGCCTTTGTGGTGTTGTTTCAGCCTGCTTGGTTTATCTGGTGCCTCTGGGCCTCCCACTGGTTCCTGCTGGTGCTACCTGAGGAGGGAGAAGGGTTTCCCCGGGCTAGACCTTGGGACTTCTCTCCATGAGGGAGGTGCTCCTCCTACTGATGCTCCTGGTGGCCTCTAGGGAGCGGAAGAGTGTCAGTCAGGCTGCAGAACAAAGAGGCTTCCTGGACAAAGAGGCTTGTTGAAGCTGGGTCTCTCTAGGCAGATCGGCTCACACCCTCAGTATCTCTTGATAGAAAAGGAGTGTCTCAGACCCAGGAAGGAAGGAGAGTATTTTCTCTATTAACCACCCCCAAAATTATTTTGCCTGATATTATTAGAGCAACTCAAGGAAGGAAGAATGGATCTACCTGGGTTGCCTTCTCTTCCTACTTCAGGCTTGGAAAACATTGAGTCTGGGTTTCAGGGTGCAGGGCGGGGGATGCAAGATGCTCTGCTGCGGTGCTGATTGTACAGTCCTGGGTCCCAAACCAGCTCACTCTCTTATCACCACCTTTCGGAGTTTTCCTTTGGTTGCCTCTTGCATTATTTCCAGGGTTTACAGTTGTGCTTAGTGTGGAGGGGCATGAAGAAAGAGGTTCATCTTGTCCCAACCAGAAGTCTCCACTATCGTATTTTGACTGATCATATTTTGAAGTATTAGGCACAATAATATAATTAAGCATTCCACTCACTAGTAATATTGGTTCCTAATGTATGTATGGTTTGTTTTCAAAAAGCATCTGTGGTAGCTTGTATTACAAATCATGTACAGGGAACAAGGTGGTGTAGATTCACCTTCCTTTCCTGCCTCTAATACAACTAAATATTTGGAAATTATTCTACTGACAAGGATAGAAGAGCTCTGAAAGCTGGAAAGAAGAAGGTAGACTGGGTAGAGACGACAGGAGTAGAGAAATGACAATGTGGTGGGTTCCCTGGGTTTTCTTTTTGTCTTCCACACACCCCTGGACTGAGCACTGGAGAAATGTGCAACACAGTCTGTTATGTCAATAGGCGTAGGCATAAAATCCCAAGAAAAGCCTGCACTTTGGCCAAAGGACTAGGAAAGGGAAGGGAAGTCCAGTGGAGACCTAGTAGGGGGCTGCAACCCTCTTTCCACAACCAGGGCATGGACTGGTGACCCATCTGCCCACAGTAGCAGCTTCAGAGTTCTGGTAGACTGACCTCCATGCTCCATACACCCACACCCAGAGCACTGGCAGGCAGGCAGGCTCAGGATCAGCCTGCCTGCCAGTGCTCTGGGTATGTGTATGTAGGGTCCCTACTGTCCACCTGCATGCATAGTAGTGAAGCCGTGGGTCAACTCAATGCCCATTCCACATGTGGAGCACTGAAATGGCAGGTCATGCTCCCCACATGACAACATTGGCAGAGCCTGATGCCTCCCTCCTTACACCAAAGGGCATAAGGAGACCCAGGCCCAGCCACTCTGGCTCTCCCCACTCTCCACAGAAAGTGGTCCATGGAAGTGGGTTGAGCCCCTGCAGGTGGCACCAGTAGGGATTAATCAGAAGTCTCAGCAGTGCCAGAAGAATGAAGCAGACAAGAATATCATGCAAAGGCTCAGGAAAATGAGCTGGCATTGGACCCACAGCCCATAAAATTATGCCAGAACCTACACACTAAAGCTAAACAGGGCGACTGCCTTCTGTCTAAAACAGAAGATTTAAATAGGATCAAGAGTCTCCTCACATAACCAAAATTCCCAGGATACAATGGAAACTCACCCATAATCCCAAAGACCAGGTAAGTCACCATTTGAATGAGAAAAGACAATCAACTGATACCAAGACTGAGGTGAATCAGATGTTGAATTATCTGACAAGGATTTTCAAGCAGTCATTATAAAAATGCTCCAAGAAATAATTGTGAATTCTCTTGAAACAAATGAAAAAATTGAAAACCTCAGCAAAGTCATATAAGTCATACAAAAGAATCAAGTGGAAATTATGCAACTGAAAAATACAATAACTAGAGTAAAAATACTATATGAATACCATGAAAAAATCATGCAGACATGATAAAATAAATACATCAAAGTACAGATCAATATGCTTAGGAGCCCTACTGAATGTTTACTGTGTGCCAGATGCTGCACTAAGCATTTTCCCTGTATTAATTAATGTAATCTCACAACAGTCCCATGAAGTAGATACTGTTATCCTTAATTAATGGATGAGGAAACTGAGACACAGAGAGATTGAATGACCTGCCTAAGATCACACAGCTTACTAGCAGTAGAGCCAGGCAGTCTGTTCCAGTCTCTGCTCTTATCCACATGTAGTATTGCATAGTGTGCTGCTGCCTCTTGGGAGAATTAAAATGATTTAAGTCATTCATCTCAATGGGATGTTTCTTCCAGGGCTGCCACAAAAGCCTCTCCCTAGTCTCTCTAACCTCTACCTCACCTCTGTGTTCAGGTTCCTCTCCTCCCACCCTCCTGCTCACCCACTGAAGTCCACACTCAGACTTTCTTGCTCCTTGAACTAATCTCTGCCTCAGGTCTTTTGCACAGCCCTTTCCTCTGCCTGGAACGCTTGTTCCAGATCTTCACTTAGCTCCTTGACTGGCACTCTGTTCAAATGCTGTTGTCTCAGGGAGGCCTCTCCATGACTCCATTGTATTGTCTTCAGGTCACATCTCGAGATTATTCCTTTTTTTTCTGAGACAGGGTCTTGCTCTGTAGCCCAGGCTGGAGTTCAGTGGCATGATCATAGCTCACTGCAGCCTTGACCTCCTGGGCTCAGGTTACTCTCCCACCTCAGCTTCCTGAATAGCTGGGACCACAAGTGCACCACCATGCCCAGCTAATATTTATATATAAATATATATTAAATATAAAATATTTAATTTTGTATTTTTTGAAGAGATGGGGGTCTTGCTTTATTGCCCAGGCTGGTCTCAAACTCCTGAACTCAAACAATCTGCCCATGTTGGCCTCCCAAAGCGCTGGGATTACAGGCAGGAGCCACTATGCCTGGTCTATTGTCCTTTTTTATTCTTTTTTCCTAACTAAGCTAACAAAAGGAGAGACTTTGTCTATCTTCTTCACTGTTATATCACCGGTAGCTAGAACAGGCCTGACTTATTGTAGGAACTCAAATGAATGAACAAATAAGTAAATGGCAGATGAGTTATAGAGTTTTCATTACCTGAAAACCAGAGAGATAAACTTATTTATTTTGAGACCTAATTTTTATGAGGAATTTGTCACACAGGTCCTTATATAATAAAATAGACACTTTTCATCAGTACAGCTCATTAACAACAGCATACCATTTCTTATACTTCTGCTTTCTAAAATACACTTTTAGTATGTCCTGAATGTGGCATTGGTAGTGAAGTTATCCTTAAATCTTAACGCTTTAAAAAAAAAATCTTTTAGTTGGCCAAGACTTTAAAGTTGATCTATTATTTTTGTTTGTTTTTGTTTTTTGTTATTCTTTTTGAGACGGTGTCTCACTCTGTCGCCCAGGCTGGAGTGCAGTGGCGCGATCTCGGCTCATTGCAGCCTCCACCTCCTGTGTTCAAGCAATTCTCCTGTCTCAGTGTCCCAAGTAGCTGGGACTACAGGCACACGCCACCACACCTGGCTAATTTTTATATTTGTGGTAGAGATGGGGCTTCAGTATGTTGGCCAGGCTGGTCTCAATCTCTTAACCTCGTGATCCACTCGCCTTGTCCTCCCAAAATGCTGGGATTACAGGCGTGGGCCACCGCTCTCTGCCAAGTTGATCAATTATTAAGTATATGCTGAGCATAGAGTACATGAATAACACCTGTTGCTGGGCTTATCTCATGACCAGCCGATGTCACTCTTGCCTTTATCTTTGTCCTCTAGCAGTCCTCCTCTTCCTCACCGATGATAAAGCCTATTTTGATTCCCCCACAAAGGCCACTCCTAGCCCCTCTCTCTGTGACATCGGAAACAAACAGAGTCCCCGGGACAATAATGGTCTCTCCCCTCTGAGTGCCGACTGCCTGCCTAGTTACTTGTTTTCCTGGAGCATGCAGGGCTCTCCAAATTGCCTGTTAGTTAACTGACTGCTAGGTGCCAGGGGGTGGGGGTGGGGGGGGCACAAAATGGAATGCAGGATCTACACCCAGCCTTTCAGGAGCCTACAGATCAGCAAGTGAGAGGACACATTCGCACTAGGGATGTTCTAACAGTCACTAAAATAAATCTCTCATTATAGCTATTCCTTTTCCTAGCTCCTCTATTTTTGCCAATGTAACTTTTCCATCCCTGTGACTAAGAGATGAATAAGAGATGTAAGAGGAAGAGCTGGTTTAGCACAGAACACAGTGACTTTATTTGAGGTTGAGTTTTAGGTTTAGGTGGGACAGGCTTGACTGAATCATCTCTGCTCCCTTCTACTACACTGACTCGACCAACTGCCAGATCCTGAAGACCCTGCCTCTAAGAGGTCTCTCAGACCTGCCTCCTGTCTGATTCCAGTGTAAATCTGAACAACGGCAGCAGCCCTTGGGCCATCTCCAGGCTCGTTACCCTCTCCTTTCCCAACTCTTCTTCTTAAACCCCAATGCTGAATTTTCAGTTCTCCAATAGCTATTTCAGTGCCCACTCTGGGAATATGTCCTTGTTCCCACAGCTGTAACAAAATACCTTAGACTGGGTACTTTATAAACAAAAGAAATTTATCTCTCACAGTTCTGGAGGCTGGGAAGTCCAAGATCACGGTGCAGGCAGATTTGGTGTCTGGTAAAAGCTTGCTCTTTGCTTCTTCTTCTTCTTCTTTTTTAACATACTAATTGTATACATTTATGGGGTACATGTGATATTGTGATACATGCATCAGGGTGTTTAGCATATCCATTACCTTAAACACTTATTATTTCTTTGTGTTGGGACATTTCAAATCTTCTAGATATTTTGAAATACATAATATATAGTCACCCTACTAGGCTATCAAATACTAGAACTTATTCCTTCTATCTAACTGTATGTTGATATCCATTAATCATTAACCCACCTTTCATTCCTCCCTATTCTCTCCAGCCTCTGGTAACCACTATTCTACTCTTTGCCTCCACAAGATAAACTTATTTTAGCTCTCTCCTATGAGTGAGAACATGCAATATTTGTCTTTCTGTGTCTGGCTTATTTAACTTAACATAACAAACTCCAGTTCTTGCTCTCTGCTTCTAAGATAGTACCTTGTTGCTACATCCTCATGTGGCAGAAGGCAGAAGGATGACAGAGATGAACACTGTGTCCTCACATGGCAGAAGAGACGAAAGGGCCAGCTAGCTCTCTGAAGCCTCTTTTACAAGGTTATTAATCCCATTCATGAGGGTGGAGCCTTCATGGCCTAATCATCTTGGAAAGGCCCCACCTCTTAATATTGTTGCATTGGGGATCAGGTTCAATGTGAATTTTGGAAGGACACAAACATTCAAACCACGGCAGGACAGAAACAAACAAAGCACCATGGTTTCTGCCCTTGTGGATATTCCCTTCTATTTCTCAAAGGAAGCCTCCAAAGGACTTGTGGACACCCCCCACCGCCCAGCCTGGTAATCTAGGCCCCCTGAACTTTCCCTCCAGATTCATCTTCTCCTACTAGAGCTCCATGCATGCCTGTACAGGACGAAGCCCATGCCTTCATGTACCTTTATCTTTGCTCCCCTAAGCCTGGATGTCCTCTGCACTCCTGCCCCCTTCTCCGACACCACCTGTCAAAATTCTAATCTGTTCTTCATTGCTTCACTCAAAGCCCAACGCCCTTGTAGGCCCTTCATGGTCACCTACTTAAAATGTGTGTTCCACATCTTTGAGTTCTTATGGTACCTTTTGTACCTTTCTGACACTCGTCATGTTATATTTGAGGATCAAAGTAAATGGACATCTTAGCCTCCCTCTTAAGCTATCAGAGAAAAGGGTCCTTGTCTTACCCATACTGGAGGCTCCTCATCTCTCTACCACAGCAGCTGCCTCATACATAGGATGCTTTATACCAAAGGTAACCATATAATTCATTTTAATTTATTGTTCAAACTAGAACACCTTTGAGAGTGAAAGGAGCACAATTAATAATTATGCAGGGCTCCAAGTGAAATTGATATTGTCCTTGGCTACTTGGATATATGATCATCTTTTTATGCCAAAGAAGGCTCAAATAGCAGGAATGCTGGTTGTATGGATGGACAGTGATCAGCATGAAGAAGTGGAAGAAGGAGCTTTCCTGTAGCTGGCATTGTTGGGGATGGTCCCATGGGGCAGATGGTCTCTGAGGTATGTCCAGAAGGTACGGATGGGATTCAGGAAGGTCCCATTAGATAGAGACAAGAAGAAATGGCACTATGGAAGGTTGGATGGTGGGAGCAAAGGTGTACTGCATTTGATATGTTCAGGGAAAAGTGAGTGTGGCTTAAATTATGGTTGATATTGGGGAGAAATAGGCAACACGGTTGGAAAGTGGAGTCAGAAGGAACTTGGCTAACACTAGCCTAGGGTTGGTCTTTATCCAGGAGGTAAGAACAAGCACTCACGTGCTTCTGAGCAGGAAAGAGACAAAGCAAATGTAGAATTTTAGGAGGATTCATCTGGTAGCTGTGTTTAGAGCAGGGAGAGGCTGAGGAGGGGGAGGCCATATGGGATCACTGGAAATAATTTCAGTGTAAGATGACAAAGGATTAAAGGAGATATTGGTTACCAAAAAGAGTGAGTTCAGGAGAACTTAAAGAGAAAAGTTAACAAGGCTTTGTGACCCACAGGGGTCAGGGGTGGCTTTGGGATGACACTTTGTATAGGTTCTATCTGTTGGTATCAAGATTGAACTAAGAAAATCAAGGGGCAGAGACAATTTGGAGGAAGAGGCTAAATTTAGATTTCCATATGTTGAGGGTGAGGTACCAGTGGGTCATCTAAATGGAAATGTCCAGTAGAGAGCCAGGGAGGAATGCCTAGGATGTGGGCAAGGTCAGGACCAGTGAGGATTCAGGAGTCATCCACCTGCAGGAGGCCACAGGTGAAAGATAAAAAAGAATGAGATGTCTGGGGCCAAACAGTAGGAAGAGTAACGGCGATTATCAAGACGAGATCTCGGGGAAAGCCTAAGCTTATTGGAGAACAGAAAGAGCAGGAGACTGAGGATTCAGAGCTGGGGTGGGGGGTGTTGGATGACACAGTCCTGAGGGCTAAAGGAAGCTTTGAGAGAGGTGCCCAATTGTGTCCAATTTTGCAGAAAGGTTGAGAAGGATAGACTCGGCGAAAAATGGCTTTGGCAACTGGATGACAGTCAAAATGAGAAATGTCTTAAGGAAATGAAGCAGAAATGCATTTCTCTGGCCAATGACATTGCCAGAGGCTGACAAAGGGGCATTGGTTAAATGTTGATGTGATATGTGTGTTTCCTTAAGGAGGACTTAAAGAGAGAACAACCAAAAATTCAGTTAGATACAACTAAAATATGAATGGTTCTTTTATTTATTAATTTATTATTATTATTACTAGTTTGAGACAGGGTCTCACTCTGTCACCCAGGCTGGAATGCAGTGATGCAATCACGGCTCACTGCAGCCTGGACCTTGTCAGGCTCAGGTGATCCTCCCACCTCAGCCTCTCGAGTAGCAGAGACTACCGGTGCACAACACCATGCCTGGCTAACTTTTGTATTTTTTAGTAGAGATGGAGTTTTGCCATGTTGCCCAGACTAGTCTTGAACTACTGAACTCAACTCAAGCGATTCTTCCACCCCAGCCTCCCAAAGTGCTGGGATTACAGGCATGAGCCACCACACTTGGCCTGAATGGTTCTAACATTCACCAGGCTTGTGACCCAAGACCAAAGTACCAAAATGATAGTTACTAACCTGTGATACCTTTTTTCACCTATCAGGTAGCAATACTGGGCATAGAAGAAAGAGCTTTTCTTGATACAGATTCCATCATAATGATACCTGGAAAAATAAAGGCTGTCTTTAAATTTTTGTCTAACTACTGACATGCTTTATGGAAGGCAGAGAATAGGTGAGCTAACGAAGACTTGGAGTTCTTCTCCAGGTTTTATCATTGGCTGCATTTCTCTGGAAAAGCTAATCCTTCAGTCTGACCAAGCTCTGTTATGTAGACAAGCAACTTCATACACTTTCACACATATCAGCCTTGAAATAGGTTTGTGGAGGCTCTCCTCTGCTTGCCTGATGCAGGACATGCTAATCTTAGAGAGATGTGATAGGGAAAGCCTCCTTGTGCCCTGCCCCGCCTCCTCAACCACTGCCCCCCCACCCCCCAGCACCCATTAACCTTTTTCAGGTGAAGGGAAAATGACACCAAGGTTCCCTCCACTGAAGCTGTCAGAAACCCAGTAGGGAAGTCAAGAGCCTTCTCTGTAGTCCAGACCTTCCTCCGCTAAGCCCAGGGGACTATAGCAGCTTGTCCTGCCTTAAGACAACATTTTTTCAATTATTGCCCAATATTAGGTTTGGCAAACACTTCCACTGTCTTCAATTCCTTGGTGAGTGGCAGCCCCCTTTCCTAATTTGGCTTCAATGTCTTCTCACTGATTTTCCCTCACAATTTAAAACAAGCAACAAATAGCAATAATAATTGAGTGACAATTATGACACAAGGCACCCAATAATGCTGGAATTTATTTTCACATTAGAAATACAACCTTGGGGCCGGGCGCGGTGGCTCACACCTGTAACCTCAGCTCTTTGGGAGGATGAGGTGGGTGGATCACCTGAGGTCAGGAGTTTGAGACCAGCCTGGCCAACATGGTAAAACCCCGTCTCTACTAAAAATACAAAAAATTAGCCGGGCGTGGTGGCAGGCACCTGTAATCTCAGCTACTCAGGAACACAGAAACTTTAGTTCAAAGGGTAACTAAAACAGTTCCAAGGCCGGACATGGTGGATCACGCCTGTAATCCCAGTGCTTTGGGAGGCCAAAGTGGGAGGATCACTTGAGCCCAGGAGTTTGAGACCCACCTGGGCAGTTTAGCAAAACCTTGTCTGTAAAACACACAAAAACTAGCCAGGCCTGGTGGGACACACCTGCAGTCCTAGCTACTCAGGAGGCTGAAGTGGAAGGACTGCTTGAACCCAGGGGCTTGAGGCTGCAGTGAGCAATGTTTGCACCATTGCACTCCAGCCTGGGAGACAGTTGCATTACTTGATGTGTGTTAATTATTTAAATATTTCAAGAATGAGACACTTACCTAACTGTAGAACAATAAAAATATATTGTAACCTTCATATTTTAACAAAATAGAGGCCAGTGTTTGGTTCTAGCACCAACTGAATGATTTCAGGCACTGGGAATTAATGTGAATTGTGGACACTCTTTGGTAAGAGTTGTTATTTATAGTTTGTTTTGTTTTGCATTTTTTATCATTCATTTTGTGATTTTCCAAATCCTTGTTTTTAACATTTGAAATAAAACAAAAATTCTCAACCTACCTGGTGCTTCCTCTAGTGCCCAGCCTCCGAGTGCCAAGGTCCGGAAAAACCAATCTCACAAGCTAAAAGAATAAGCCAGGTTTAAAGTTGCAACTTGAAAACTTAGAAACAAACTTCCAATTTTTTATCTTACAATATTTAAATGATATTCCTTTTCCTCTTTTCTAATAAGCAAACAATAAAGAAAATAAATATAATAATAAAGTAATAAGGTAACAATAAAGAAAATAAATGTAAATGAAATTTTTGGGGAAAAAAAATCAGACAAGTGTCAAAAAGAAAACATACCACTTGGAGGCCAGGCACAGTGGCTCCTGCCTGTAATCCCAACACTCTGGGAGGCTGAGACAGGCAAATCACTTGAGGTCAGGAGTTCGAAACCAGCCTGGCCAACATGGTGAAACCCTGTCTCTACAACCTGGTCTCTACTACAAATACAAAGGCTGGGCATGGTGGCTCACGCCTGTAATCCCAGCACTCTGGGAGGCTGAGGCAGGCGGATCATGAGGTCAAGAGATTGAGAACATCTTGGCCAACATGGTGAAACCCCGTCTCTGCTAAAAATGCAAAAATTAGCTGGGCATGGTGACGCGTGCCTGTAGTCCCAGCTACTAGGGAGGCTGAGGCAGGGAGCTACTAGGGAGGCTGAACCCGGGAGGTGGAGGTTGCAGTGAGCGGAGATCGCACAACTGCACTCCATCCTGGTGACAGAGCGAGACTCCATCTCAAAACAAAGGAACAAACAAACAAACTTAGCCAGGCATGGTGGCACACACCTGTAGTCCCAGCTACTCTGGAGGCTGAGGCAGGAGAATCACTGGAACCAAGGAGGCGGAGGTTGCAGTGAGCCAAGATCATGCCACTGCACTCCAGCCTGGGTGACAGAGCAAGACTCTGTCTCAAAAAAAAGAGAGAAAAAAAGAAAACATATCACTTGGAGAAAATGCCATTTAAATCTTGATGTTGGCCAGGCATGGTGACTCATGCCTGTAATCCCAGCACTTTGGGAGGCCACGATGGACAGATCACCTGAGGTCAGGAGTTTGAGATCAGCCTGGTCAACATGGTGAAAACTCGTCTCTACTAAAAATACAAAAATTAGCCGGGCGTGAACCCAGGAGGCAGACGTTGCAGTGAGCTGAGAGTGCATCGCACTCTAGCCTAGGTGACAAGGGTGAAATTTGGTCTCAAAAACAAAACAAAACAAAAAACCCTCAATGTAATTTCCCCCAGTCTTTTTTTCAAAGCCCCAATATGTGTAAGTGTTCTCTGTGTTTCATATTTAATACCTGGCTTCACA
This sequence comes from Pongo pygmaeus, assembly GCF_028885625.2. NCBI lineage: Eukaryota > Metazoa > Chordata > Mammalia > Primates > Hominidae > Pongo > Pongo pygmaeus. Next base: position 32,283,175 of record NC_072385.2, on the reverse strand, counting down.
CAATTAGCATGTCTGCAGTTTTGCATTCTACTTTCTTCCCTCAACATTATGCCGTGGATATTTCCCTTTGTCATAAAAAATTCTCTGGAAACAGGGAATTATGAACCATAGTTATAATTGGGCTCACAGGTTGGCATCATAGTCCAACCTGTGAGAATGCTATAATTTTACCATTTTCCTCTTTTTCTAACGTGATAGTCATTTTCATTTTTTGAATTATTATTATACTTTAAGTTCTAGGGTACATGTGCACAACATGCAGGTTTGTTACATATGTATACATGTGCCATGTTGGTTTGCTGCACCCATCATCTCATCATTTACATTAGGTATTTCTCCTAATGCTATCACTGCCCCAGTCCCCCACCCCCCGACAGGCCCCAGTGTGTGATGTTCCCCGCACTGTGTTCATGTGCTCTCATTGTTCAATTCCCACCTATGAGTGAGAACGTGCAGTGTTTGGTTTTCTGTCCTTGTGATAGTTTGCTGAGAATGATGGTTTCCAGCGTCATCCATGTCCCTGCAAAGGACATGAACTCATCCTTTTTTATGGCTGCATAGTATTCCATGGTGTATATGTGCCACATTTTCTTAATCCAGTCTATCATTGATGGTCATATGGGTTGGTTCCAAGTCTTTGCTATTGTGAATAGTGCTATAATAACATATGTGTGCATGTGTCTTTACAGTAGAATAATTTATAATCCTTTGGGTATATACCCAGTAACGGGATCACTGGGTCAAATGGTATTTCTAGTTCTAGATCCTTGAGGCGGCACCACACTGTCTTCCACAATGGTTGAACTAATATACCACAGTGTAAAAGCATTCCTATTTCTCCACATCATCTCCAGCATCTGTTGTTTCCTGACTTTTTAATGATCATCATTCTAACCAGCATAAGATGATATCTCATTGTGGTTTTGATTTGCATTTTTCTGATAACCAGTGATGATGAGCATTTTTTCATATGTCTGTTGGCTGCATAAATGTCTTCTTTTGAGAAGTGTCTGTTCATAACCTTTGCCCACTTTTTGATGGGGCTGTTTTTTTCTTGTAAATTTGTTTAAGTTATTTGTAGATTCTGGATATTAGCCCTTTGTCAGATGGGTAGATTGTAAAAATTTTCTCCCATTCTGTAGATTGCTTGGTCACCCTGATGATAGTTTCTTTTGCTGTGCAGAAGCTCTTTAGTTTAATTAGATCCCATTTGTCAATTTTGGCTTTTGTTGCCATTGCTTTTGGTGTTTTAGTCATGAAGTCTTTGTCCATGCCTATGTCCTGAATGGTATTGCCTAGGTTTTCTTCTAGGGTTTTTATCATTTTAGGTCTTACATATAAGTCTTTAATCCATCTTGAGTTAATTTTTGTATAAGTTGTAAGGAAGGGATCCAGTTTCAGCTTTCTACATATGGTTAGCCAGTTTTCCCAGCACCATTTATTAAATAGGGAATCCTTTCCCCATTGCTTGTTTTTGTCAGGTTTGTCAAAGATCAGATGGTTGTAGATGTGTGGCGTTATTTCTGAGGCCTCTGTTCTGGTCCATTGGTCTATATATCTGTTTTGGTACCAGTACCATGCTGTTTTGGTTACTGTAGCCTTGTAGCATAGTTTGACATCAGGTAGTGTGATGCCTCCAGCTTTGTTCTTTTGACTTAGGATTATCTTGGCTATGCAGGCTCCTTTTTGGTTCCATATGAACTTTAAAGTAGTTTTTTTCAATTCTGTGAAGAAAGGCATTGGTAGCTTGATGGGGATGGCATTGAATCTATAAATTACCTTGGGCAGTATGGCCATTTTCATGATATTGATTCTTCCTATCTATGAGCATGGAATGTTCTTCCATTTGTTTGTGTCCTCTTTTATTTCATTGAGCAGTGGTTTGTAGTTCTTGAAGAGGTCCTTCACATCCCTTGTAAGTTGTATTCCCAGGTATTTTATTCTCTTTGTAGCAATTGCGAATGGGAGTCCACTCATGATTTGGCTCTCTGTCTGTTATTGGTGTATAGGAATTCTTGTAATTTTTGCACATTGATTTTGTATCCTGAGACTTTGCTGAAGTTGCTTATCAGCTTAAGGAGATTTTGTGCTGAGAAGATGGGGTTTTCTAAATATACAATCATCTCATCTGCAAACAGGGATAATTTGACTTCCTCTTTTCCTAACTGAATACCCTTTATTTCTTTCTCTTGCCTGATTGTCCTAGCTAGAACTTCCAACACTATGTTGAATAGGAGTGGTGAGAGAGAGCATCCTTGTCTTGTGCTGCTTTTCAAAGGGAATGCTTCCACTTTTTGCCCGTTCAGTATGATATTGGCTGTGGGTTTGTCATAAATAGCTCTTCTTATTTTGAGTTACGTTCCAACAATACCTAGTTTATTGAGAGTTTTTAGCATGAATGGCTGTGGAATTTTGCCGAAGGCCTTTTCTGCATCTATTGAGATAATCATGTGGTTTTTGTCATTGGTTCTGTTTATGTGATGGGTTATGTTTATTGATTTGCATATGTTGAACCAGCCTTGCAGCCCAGGGATGAAGCCGACTTGATCATAGTGGATAAGCTTTTTGATGTGCTATTGGATTCGGTTTGCCAGTATTTGATGGAAGATTTTCGTATCGATGTTCATCAGGGATATTGGTCTAAAATTCTCTTTTTTTTGTTATGTCTCTGCCAGGCTTTGGTATCAGGATGATGATGGTCCGATAAAATGAGTCAGGGAAGATTCCCTTTTTCTATTGATTGGAATAGTTTCAGAAGGAATGGTACCAGCTCTTCTTTGTACCTCTGGTAGAATTTGGCTGTAGAATCCATCTGGTTCTGGACTTTTTTTGATTGGTAGGCTATGAATTATTGCCTCAATTTCAGAACCTATTATTCAGAGATTCAACTTCTTCCTGGTTTAGTCTTGGGAGGGGGTAGGTGTCCAGGAATTTATCCATTTCTTCTAGATTTTCTAGTTTATTTGCATAGAGGTGTTTATACTATTCTCTGATGGTAGTTTGTATTTCTGTGGGATCAGTGGTGATATCCCCTTTATCATTGTTTATTGCATCTATTTGATTCTTCTCTCTTTTCTTCTTTATTAGTCTTGCTAGCGGTCTATCAGTTTTGTTGATCTTTTCAAAAAACCAGCTCCTGGATTCATTGATTTTTTTGAAGGGTTTTTTGTGTCTCTATCTCCTTCAATTCTGCTCTGATCTTAGATATTTCTTGCCTTCTGCTAGCTTTTGAATTTGTTTGCTCTTGCTTCTCTAGTTCTTTTAATTGTGATGTTAGAGTGTCGATTTTAGATCTTTCCTGCTTTCTCTTGTGGGCATTTAGTGCTATAAATTTCCCTCTACACACTGCTTTGAATGTGTCCCAGAGATTCTGGTACGTTGTGTCTTTGTTCTCACTGGTTTCAAAAAGAACATCTTTATTTCTGCCTTCATTTTGTTATTTATCCAGTAGTCATTCAGGAGCAGGTTGTTCAGTTTCCATGTAGTTGTGCGGTTTTGAGTGAGTTTCTTAATCCTGAGTTCTAATTTGATTGCACTGTGGTCTGAGAGACAGTTTGTTGTGATTTCTGTTCTTTTACATTTGCTGAGGAGTGCTTTACTTCCAATTATGTGGTCAATTTTAGAATAAGTGTGATGTGGTGCTGAGAAGAATGTATATTCTGTTGATTTGGGCTGGAGAGTTCTGTAGATGTCTGTTAGGTCTGTTTGGTGCAGAGCTGAGTTTAGGTCCTGGATATCCTTGTTAACCTTCTATCTCATTGATCTGTCTAAAGTTAACAGTAGGGTGTTAAAGTCTCCCATTATTATGGTGTGGGAGTCTAAGTCTCTTTGCAGGTCTCTAAGGACTTGCTTTATGAATCTGGGTGCTCCTGTATTGGGTGCATATATATTTAGGATAGTTAGCTCTTCTTGTTGAATTGATCCCTTTACCATTATGTAATGGCCTTCCTTGTCTCTTTTGATCTTTGTTGGTTTAAAGTCTGTTTTCTCAGAGACAAGCATTGCAACCCCTGCTTTTTTTTTGCTTTGCATTTGCTTGGTAGATCTTCCTCCACCTCCTTATTTTGAGCCTACGTGTGTCTCTGCACATGAGATGGGTCTCCTGAATATAGCACACTGATGGGCCATGATTCTTTATCCAATTTGCCAGTCTGTGTCTTTTAATTGGGGCATTTAGTCCATTTACATTTAAGGTTAATATTGTTATGTGTGAATTTGATCCTATCATTATGATGTTAGCTGGTTATTTTGCCCATTAATTGATGCAGTTTCTTCCTAGCATCGATGGTCTCTACAATTTGGCATGTTTTTGCAGTGACTGGTACCGGTTGTTTGTTTCCAAGTTTAGTGCTTCCTTCAGGAGCTCTTGTAAGGCAGGCCTCGTGGTGACAAAATCTCTCAGCATTTGCTTGTCTGTAAAGGATTTTATTTCTTCTTCACTTATGAAGCTGAGTTTGGCTGGATATGAAATTCTGGGTTGAAAATTCTTTCCTTTAAGAATGTTTAATGTTGGCCCCCACTCTCTTCTGGCTTGTAGGGTTTCTGCCGAGAGATCCACTGTTAGTCTGACAGGCTTCCCTTTGTGGGTAACTCGACCTTTCTCTCTGTCTGCCCTTAACACTTTTTCCTTCATTTCAACGTTGGTGAATCTGACAATTAAGTGTCTTGGGGTTGCTCTTTTTGAGAAGTATCTTTGTGGTGTTCTCTGTATTTCCTGAATTTGAATGTTGGCCTGCCTTGGTAGGTTGGAGAAGTTCTCCTGGATAATATCCTGAAGAGTGTTTTCTAACTTGGTTCCATTCTCTCCATCACTTTCAGGTACATCAATCAACGCAGATTTGGTCTTCTCACATAGTCCCATATTTCTTGGAGGCTTTCTTCATTTCTTGTTACTCTTTTTTCTCTAATCTTGTCTTCTCACTTTATTTCATTAATTTGATCTTCAGTCATTGATATCCTTTCTTCCACTTGATCGAATTGGCTATTGAAGCTTGTGCATGCATCACAAAGTTCTCGTGTCATGCTTTTCAGCTCCATCAGGTCCCTTATGGCCTTCTCTACACTGTTTATTCTAGTTGGCCATTCGTCTAACCTTTTTTCAAAGTTTTTACCTTCCTTGCAATCGGTTCAAACAACCTCCTTTAGCTTGGAGAAGTTTGTTATTACCGACCTTCTGAAGCCTATTTCTGTCAAATCGTCAAAGTCATTCTCCGTCCAGCTTTGTTCCGTTGCTGGCGAGGAGCTGTGATCCTTTGGAGGAGAAGAGGCACTCTGGTTTTCAGAATTTTCAGCTTTTCTGCTCCGGTTTCTCCCCATCTTTGTGGTTTTATCTACCTTTGATCTTTGATGTTGGTGACCTACAGATGGGGTTTCGGTGTGGATGTCCTTTTTGTTGATGTTGATGTTATTCCTTTCTGTTTGTTAGTTTTCCTTCTAACAGTCAGGCCCCTCAGCTGCAGGTCTGTTGGAGTTTGCTGGAGGTCCACTCCAGACCCTGTTTGCCAGGGTATCACCAGCAGAGGCTGCAGAACGGCAAATATTGCTGCCTGATCCTTCCTCTGGAAGCTTTGTCCCAGAGGGGCACCCACCATATGAGGTGTCTGTTGGATGCACCTGGGAGGTGTCTCCCAGTCAGGCTACATGGGGATCAGGGACCCACTTAAGGAGGCAGTCTGTCCGTTCTCAGAGCTTGAATGCTGTGCTGGGAGAACCACGGCTCTGTCTTCAGAGCTGTCAGACAGGGACGTTTAAGTCTGCAGAAGTTGTCTGCTGCTTTTTGTTCAGCTATGCCCTGCCCACAGAGGTGGAGTCCACAGAGGCAGTAGGGCTTGTTGCACTGCAGTGGGCTCCATCCAGTTCGAGCTTCCCAGCTGCTTTGTTTACGTACTCAATCCTCAGCAATGGCCGATGCCCCGCCCCACCCCTCACCTGGCCGCATCCTCGCAGGTCGATCTCAGACTACTACTGCACTAGCAGGGAGCAAGGCTCCATGGGTGTGGGACCCACTGAGCCAGGCACAGGAGGGAATCTTCTGGTCTGCCAGTTGCTAAGACCTTGGGAAAAGTGCAGTGTTTGGGCAGGAGTGAAATGTTTTTCCAGGTACAGTCTGTCATGGCTTCCCTTGGCTAAGAAAGGATATCCCCCGACATCTTGAGCTTCCCAGGTGAGGTGACAGCCCACCCTGCTTCAGCTCACCCTCCAAGGGCTGCACCCACTGTCCAACCAGTCCCAACAAGATGAACCAGGAACCTCAGTTGGATATGCAGAAATCACCTGTCTTCTGCGTCGATCTCACTGAGAGCTGCAGATAGGAGCTGTTCCTATTCGGCCATCTTGGAAGCCAGACCCCATTTTCACTTTTTATTATCCATTTGTTTGCCTAATTTGTTTTCACTTTCTGGGTTTGATTAGTGAATGCTATCTTGTTTATCAGCACTTTGTTAGAGAGCCATGACATTACACTTATGACCAATAGAAGTCTGGTCTAGTTTCCGAATCAGCGAGGTTCATGACAAGCGTGGCATCCACGACATGCGTGTTGAGTGGAAATCCTGGATTATCATGAAATTACGAAACACAGAGCAGGGAAGCCACGATGTTTGGAGCTGTCAAGTAATTACTTCTGTTCTTTTTCTACACCCTGTCCATAATCATTCAGCCCTTGCTTCTGCTTGGTTTCATGTTGCATCCCTCTTTCTTTCTTTTTTTTTTTTAATTAGCTCCCAAGCAGTGGGATTTGATGGAAATTTGAACCACTTTTCCTCTTTTCTGGCTCCAGGTCCTACCTCTTCCTGCAGGAAGCCCACACAAGCTGGGATGAGGGGGAGGCAAGAATAAAGAGCAGGGTAGGCAAGTTTGACACAATTAACACCTTGATCATGCCTCCAAATGCAGAGGGGCTTTCAGGGAAGGAGAACCAAAATGTACAGGAGAAAAATGACAGGAGACGACAGGCACAGTGGCTCATGCCTGTAATCCCAGCACTTTGGGAGACCGAGGCGGGCGGATCACGAGGTCAGGACATCGAGACCATCCTGGCTAACACGGTGAAACCCCATCTCTACTAAAATACAAAAAAAAAATTGCTGGGCCTGGCAGTGGGCACCTGTAGTCCCAGCTACTCCGGAGGCTGGAGAATGGCATGAACCCGGGAGGTGGAGCTTGCAGTGAGCCGAGATCGCACCAATGCACCCCAGCCTGGGCAACAGAGTGAGACTCCATCTCAAAAAAAAAAAAAAAAAGAAAAAAAAAGAAAAGAAAAGAAAAGAAAAATGACAGGAGACAAAAGGAAAAGTCAGCCAAATCTAAATGCAGTATTAGAAGCTAGAAATTCCTGTTGTCAACATGAGATTCTGACAACTTCATCTCCTCTAACTTAAGAAAATCATTGAAAAGCCTTCCTATATGTTTAGTTGCAAAGCAAAATCCAGATACACATCTTAAGTACCTAAAGAAATTATGAGAAAGTATGCAGCAGGCTCAGATTCTAGCCCTGAGAAATAATCTGGTGTTTGGGAGAGAAAAGCAGAAGTAAAGTGCCTGATTGTCTGGCAACATAACACTCTGTACATTTGATAATACTGAGTCACCCCAACCCCAGACTATCCTGTGATTTCATTTTAATATAGAGAGCAAACACAACACAGTTAAAATGAAAAAATCAACTGGGATAACTTGCAGAAAATATAATTAAGTTAAAAATTATATCCTGAACATAGAGAGAACTCAAACAAATCAATAGGAAATACACCCCAATAGAAAATGGTCTGGTGGTAATATGTACACACACAACATACACATGACCAAAGCGCATGCAAAAGTCCTCACCTTATAATCCAATAAATGCAAGTAGAAACAGCTAATTCTAATTTTTACCCAGCAAGTTTTCTGGGGTAGGAATGTTATGAATTTGTGTAAGAATACCATGAATCATCATCAGGGATGGGAACTGACTGCAATTGTTTATAGCTGGTTGCAAAAAGCAATTCGGGAGGCCACATGTGGGGATCTATCCTAAAAAAATGACCAGATATGGATGGGGACTTACGGTGTTTAAAACAAAGGAAAATTACAAACAACCTATATTTCCCATAAGGGATATGGTTAGGCTGGGCGCGGTGGCTCACACCTGTAACCCCAGCACTTTGGGAGGCCGAGACGCAGGTAGGTGCATTGCCTAAGCCCAGGGGTCCAAGACCAGCCTGAGCAACTTGGCAAAACCCTGTCTCTACAAACAAAAAAAACAAAATTAGCCAGGTGTGGTGGCACACGTGTAGTCCCAGCTACTTGGGAGACTGAAGTGAGAGGCTTGCTGGAGCCCAGGAGGCAGAGGTTGCAGTGAGCTGAGATCATGTCACTGTATTCCAGCCTAAGTGATAGAGCAACACTCTGCCTCAAAAAAAGGGGGGGATATGGTTAAATAAATTATGGTAAACCCCCCAAAATATTTCACAGCTATTATACAAGATGCACTTGAAAATATCTTAATGTGAAAATGTTTATGATATTTGAGGCAAAAAGAATGATAAAAGTTAGTATTTCTTGGGGGCTTTCCACATCCCAGGACTGTTTTATTCTCTTTACATGTGTTTCTCATTCATTTCTTAAAAGAACCTCATGAAGTAGGTACTATTATTAATATTACTATTATTAATATCCTCACTTTATATATGATGAAGTGGAAACAAGATGGTTATCTTACCCAGGGTTACAATCTAAGAAGTTCCATTCCAGGCTTGATGCTGTTAAAAATTTTACCATGTTACCTGATGGCTATCTGTCTGTCTGCCTGTGTGTCTGTCTATCTACCTATTTATTTTTATCAGTTAGGGTCCCAATAGGAAACAGCACACTCAAGTGAAAATAACTGAAGAAGAGTTTGTCGAAAGGAGTCTTTATAATAGGTGTGGCCAGGAGGTAAGGAAGCAATAAGAGGCCATGCAGTACTCAAGGCCCAAAGAGGAAACAAAAATCAAATCAGGAAGAAGAAAGTCTTCTCAGGGGTCCTCTCGTCTAATTATTATCTGTCCGTCCATCATCCATCCACACATCAATCTTTCAATCCATCCAGCCTTGCAGCCTCTGTATGACAGAATGAGGCAAAAAGACAGCAGATAACATGCCATAAAGTGAATTGTGAGACACATAACCTAGGGGACTTGTGTCTTCGGGCGTTTAGCTGAAACGTGGTTATAGAATGCTGCAGAAGCCCTTAACACTAATCCCCCACAACGACGTAGAGAGGATAGGACACATAAGTGGCTTTCTGGCTTCGAGACCACCCTCTTCCCTGGTGTGGGAGGGGTGTGGGCCCCCTCAGGCCTGAGTCACTCAAAGAGCAGCCTCAGACTCCTGGTGGGCAGTGAGGGCAGGGCTGGCCAGCAGCTCTGGCAGGAGAGTGGAAGAGATGGGTGCAGCTGTGGGTTCAGCCGGCTCATCCACCATCTGTGCAGGCTGAGAATGGCTGCGTCCTCTCCATGGAAGAGCTGGCATGTGGGAGAGCCCAGAATCTGCCCTGCGAGGCCCCCTGGTCAGGCGGTCAGCCACAGCAGCCCTGGCAGATAGCCTGCCGGGCAGGCACCACGTGACCGCTGAAAAGGGTCTTTCACCAAGCCTGGGGATGCACACTGGGACGGTCCCTGGGGATGCATGCGGAACACTACCACCGGGAGACAGGGTCCGCCTGCCCCCAGAGCCTGCAGCCATGAAATAAGTACTGTCCAGCCACTTACCTCCTTCTCTCCCTCCCAGAAGGGTCAGGCCACACCTGGTGAGCTGTGGGAGGAGGCAGAGGGAGGGAAGAAGCCCCAGGCCTAGTTCTCTGTGGCAAGATACCAAGCTGGAGGGGGTGAGGAAACAGCTCTACTTTAAACCGAGTTCAGAGTTTTGATATTTTCTGGGACTGGATACTCTTAAGCATCAGACTGATGACATTGTTGGGTAGTTACAGTGACAACAAAACTTGGTGTCATCCAAGAGTTTCCAGCAAGGTCATGCTGATTGCTCAAATGCTCACTCAGGAGCTGAGGAAGAACCAGCCACTGGACACCTTCAGACACAGAACAGGAAGATGAAGTCGCCATGTGGTTACTTCTCCAGCTCCTGCCAGTCCCATATGTGTGCATGAGCGAGTGTGCACGTCTGCAAATGAACTACACACACGGGCCTGTATCTCTGGACAGGGAAGTGATAGCTGGCATTCATTTTCTTCTTTTTACACATTCTCCTCTAATTTCCACATTTCCTACAAAAGGGATGTAGTCCTTTTATAATCAGAAAAACATCAGCAAATGTTATTTCAAAAGAGGAAGTCAGCCTTCTGGAAATTCCCTAATCCATGTAAAATATCACTTGTAACAGGAATGAACCTTACCCATCACATGCCCAGTACCGCCACAAAGAGCAAGAAACATTCCAACATCTGCACAGGAACTTGGCGAGAAACCGACTCTATTCCCAGGGGAGGAGGGAGGAAGTGAGAATTACGGATTTGGTTGTTTCTCTTGTAAACATACTTTGGGATCATATCCTTTTCCTTTCCCCTCCCTTCTCCATTTAGTCACAAATTCAGCAGCACAGAGACCCTTCCCAATACCAGCTCAACTGATGTGGCCCATTTTTTAGGCAAATTTCCAATGAGAGCTGAAAGTTAGTACCTTGGCATCTTAAGGAATTCTAGAGGAATCCGAGAGTACTGAGATAAAAAATGCTTCCTAGCTGCATGTAGTCACACACTGGAGTCTCTTTAACTTTTTTTCTAATGCTTTGCAGTGGAATTACCATGAACGTGAAACAGCCTTATAAAAAGATCTTTAAAAGTTCGTGAAAAAGAGTTTTTGCTATGTTAGAAAAGGAGGTAGGAATCCCATGGAGCTAAAACACGTCAAGCCAAAGTCACCCACTTCCCTCTGATAAGGGTAGTAGATGGCTGGATGGGAAAAGGCTGCAGGGCCAGGATACCCAGCACTCAGCTCAGCCTTGGATGATGTTTCCCAATATTTGGAGTGATGAAATGGCAAAATATGACCTGGATGAGAGCAGCTGGGGGAATTCCCAGCTAGTGGGAGAGCCTTAGAGTCACCTAGCAGGATGACTTGATAAGACACACTTTTCAAACATAGCCACTTCAGCAGGTTGGGAAGACTAGATGAAGCAGGTTGGGAATTCTGTGATTCAAGAATATGGTGAGAAATAGAACTGCAGGTCAAAACTGAATAGGTGGCCAGGCACACTGGCTCACCCCTATAATCCCAGCACGTAGGAAGGCGGGCAGATCATGAGGTCGGGGGATCGAGACCATCCTGGCCAACATAGTGAAACCCACTCTCTACTAAAAAAAATACAAAAAATTAGCTGGGCGTGGTGGTGCACACCTGTAGTCCCAGATACTTCAGAGACTGAAGCATGGGAATCGCTTGAACTCAGGAGGCGGAGGTTGCAGTGAGCCAAGATCGTGCCACTGCACTTCAGCCTGGTGACAGAGCAAGACTCTGTCTCAAAAAACAAAACACAAAAACAAACAAAAAACACAAAAAACTGAAGAGGTAAAATACAATAGGAATAAGAGAATAACTACTCTTGGGTCCAAATAGTTAATTACATGATGATAACACTCTGGTAACAACAACAACATTTTGTATTTATATAGAGTATTAATATTTTACAGTTTACAAGACTGTTTTGGGAGGCTTACCTTAATTTCAACTCTTTAGAAAAAAATACTTAAGGGTTGTTTCTGTTGACTACAAGCTTAAAGTGAACAGATACAGAAAAATAAAAGCCAATAGTAGCCAAAAAAAGGTAAGCGCTCTTGTCCTTTGAGCACTTCTGAGGCAGTGGGTTGCACCCTTGCGGCCACCTTTAAGAGAAACATCAATAATTGAAGTCATAACCAAACAGGTGGGCAGGGAGGCGAAGGGAAGACAGGAAGAGGTGAACAGTTGTTTCAAATATGTGAGCAGCCTCCATATTAGAAGATTCTGTGACTATCAGAAATGTAGAACTTCCACAAATGACCAGAAGTTTCAAAGATGAAGACTGTGTTTGGAAGAATGGATCTAATCATTTCGATGTTTTGCAAGTACAATTGAAATCCACAGGATTGCTGTGGGGAGGATAATGGTTTGGCCACATCCCTTGATGTCATTCAGCCATGCACTCCCTGACACTGCAAGGTCACTCCTGGACATACAGATGCAAGAGGCAGGAGGCTCATTTGAACCTGGGAGGTGGAGCTTGCAGTGAGCCAAGATCGTGCCATTGCTGCAGCCTGGGCAACAAGAGGGAAATTGTGTCTTGGAAAAAAAAAAAGATCTTAATCTCCAGAGGAGATCTTTTAAGAGCCAATGAGTTCTCTCAGCACCACCAAATTGTGAGAAACATCAGTTGTCCGATATCACAAAGTGGCTCTCAGCTTGTGTGGTGCCAAAGCTGCTCTCAGAGCTTGGCACTTCTATGGAGGGAATACCATCCCAGCAAATCTGGCTCCCTGAGGAGTGCTTGGAGCTGCCATAATTACATTCCCTTAGGTGCTACCCATTCCTCATCCTTCTCGGCCCCTCACTATGAAGTGTGGACAAAGGGAAGTGGCTAACAGGACGGCTCTTCAATTAGCTGAAGGATGTTGACCAGCTGGTGGGAAGGAAGCCAAAGATACCACTGAAAATCCATTAGACTCAAGTACATTGCAACATTTCCTCCAATAACTTGCTTCCCTTTTTTGCACTCAGTGAATAGAGCATTCTTAATCTTCAACAACTTACCTTCCCAAAGGTGGCCGGGTTGACTTGGTTCTCAGTGTTTTGCCCACAGGTCTCCACGTAAATCTCATACATGAGACAGCGAGGGATGCTGCACCCTTCGCAAATGCAGAAGTTGTCGACCAACCTGGAGGAGAGGAGGACAAAGAAGAGGAAATTGGCATTTGTTTTTCTAGAGCAAAATATTTTGACAAAATCAATGGTCAAGATGTGTATGAGATTCCATACACATGAAACATGTCTAATTTATTGGATGAACCCCTGCAAAGGCTCACAACTGGCATCACTATGTACCCGTTTGTCCTTAGGCCAGTGTTAAGTATATTGACTGCGGCTTTTAGAAGATCAGAAGCGCATTAACGTATTTCTGTTTTTGTTTGTTTCCTGGCAGGTTGGCATGCTAAAAAGAAGTTCAAATTAGGACTTCAGCAGACGCTGTTTCATAGACCTTTACAAAGGTTACAGCCAAGAGCTACATAACTACAAAGTGGAGAATTATTTATTCCACTTTATGAATAAGACACAAAACAATACCCAGGTAAATCCTATCACCTCTGCAGGCCAACCTGCCTTCCCAGGCCCCATTTTCACATCCTTCCCTCTGTGATCCCTGTTCCTCTGAAGCAGTTGCTTGCATGGTTCTTAAACCCCTGTGGTTTAGGGCAGGCCATTATGTTTGGATTCTTTGAATTGCAATGAGGTGTAAAACGCAAGACACCAAGACACACCAAGAGAGGCAGAGTGCTTTGGCTCTGCTTTCTTCCCTATTGGTACAGAGCCAGAGCAGCACAGAGAGAATGCAGCAGTGCCTGTGAACGCACCTGCGGTGCCTGTGAGCTCTGCTCAAATTGGGACCTTCAACTACCCAAATGCTCCTGGTCTGGGGACAGAATGTATTCCTTACCAATGAAGGGCTCTGGCTGAGGTTCACAGACCACCCCCGGCCCCTGGGGACAGCCAGGTGCCTGTTCCAGCAGCAGTATGTGAGTGTGGGGGTGAGTGGTGAAGGTGGCCTGGGTCAGAGAGCGTCCATAGTGACATCCAGCCACGACCTTCCTTTCCCAGTGGGATAGACTGTCGTTCTTTAAAAAAAATACACAAAGCAAGCCAGTATAACTCTTAAACAAAGAGGAATATTTATTTAGTAGAGACTTTACAAACAATACATCTCCTTGGCATTTGTTTTTTTAGAGCATAATATGAGTATTTTGCTCTAGTTGGGTATATAGGTACTATACAGCTTATCTTCCGGAATGAGGCACACTAGGCCCAAATTTACTTTCCTTGGGAACTAAAGGACATAGTCACAATTGTTAACCCCACTGGCTTCCCAGAAAAAAAGACACATGGACATAAGGAATGGGGGAATCTCTGGCCCTGCAATGCTTCCTTGGGGTAACAAATTACCACAGGCCCAGTGGCCTCAAACAACAGAAATGTATTCTCACAGTTCTGGAAGCTGGAAGCTTAAAAATCCAAGTGCCAGCAAGGTTGGTTCCTTCCAGAGGCTCTGAGGGACACCCTGCTCGATATTTTTCTCCATGTTTCTGGTGATTTCTGGAAATCCTCGGTGTTCCTCGGCTTCACTCCAGTCCCTGCCTGTGTCTTACACAGCCTTCTCCCTGTGTGTCCATATCTCTGCGAATTTTATTGTTTTTCTTTTTCGTATTTTTTTAGTAGAGACTGGATTTTGCCATGTTGGCCAGGCTGGTCTTGAACTCCTGGGCTCAAGCGATCCACTCACCTCAGCCTCCCAAAGTGCTGGGATTACAGGCGTGAGTTACCGTGTGTGGCTAGTATCTCTGTGAATTTTCTTATCAAGATACCAGTGACTGGATTTAGAGCCCATCCTAATTCAGGATGACTTCAACTTAACCAATTACATCTACAAAGATCCTATTTCCAAATAAGGTTACATTCTGAGGTTCCGGGTGGACATGAGTTTTTTTGGGGGGGATGCTATTCAACCCAGCACAGGCATCAAGGAAATAGATTTTTCTGGGATGCTTCCCTAAATCATTGTGGGAGCCTGACACTTCAGATACTTCACAATGGCTTAAATGCAGCTGCTACTGCATCAATTATTTGGCTCAAGGTTGAGTACAGGGTGATATCTATTGATGGGATGGTGGGATGGGGGAGTGGCAGATTCATATATATAGTCAGTATATATATATGTGTGTGTATATATATATATGTATGTATGTATGTATGTATGTATGTAGACAGAGAGAGAGAGAGTGAGAGAGAGACTCCCTCTGGAATGCAGTGGTGCAATCATAGCTCATTGCATCCTCAAACTCCTGGGCTCAAGGGATCCTTCTGCCTTAGCCTCCTGAATAGCTGGGACTACAGGCGTGTGACCATGTCCAGATACTTAAAAAAAATTTTTGTAGAGGCAGGGTCTCACTATGTTGCCCAAGCTAGTGTTGACCTCCCGTCATCGAGCAATCCTCCCACTTGGCCTTCCAAAGTGCTGGAATTACAGGCGCAAACCACTGCACCTGGCTAATATGTCTTTTGTTAAGACACTACTTGTTGATATATGAAAAACTCAATATTGGAAGTATCACAGAAAAACGTTGGCTAAATCCGGGAAACTGTGGCAAAATGTGATGTGCATTGAATTCAAACTCACTTCTGTTTATTCATAGTTACTCCAGATTTAGTTAGGGAATTATCTCCTTAAAAAAGAAGTGTAAAAAATACAAACTCCTTAAAATGAACTGTAGTTTTCCACATTTGCTGATTGTTCTTTCCTGTGACAGACGCTCATTTGTTCTAAGTCTCTATGAATTGCTGTCCTCCAATTTCAAAATGATACTACCAAGCCTGCCTGTTACCTAAGTGGAATAGGAAGGCCAAATAATACTCTTAATAAGAATAATAGTAAAGGTCTGTGGCCAAGAGTCCTTTCTATGCCACACATGTAAAGAAAGGGCTGCCTTCGGATGTGAGCCCTGTGTGGCTGCCTTGATCCTGTCAGTTCCAAGAGATTCATCCTGTTTCTGACCATGTGTCTGCGGTCATTTGCCCAACATTCTAAGCCAAACCCCAGAGACTGACCAATGGCAGCCAGTCAGCATACAGTAACCGGACAAGCAGAAGGTTTGAAAGTGGACTTTGTCACCCAGTAGTTGCCTCAGCCTTCAGTGTCCACGCACATGGGAAATTATGATCGTGACTATTACCCTGCACTTTGAACCTCAAAGACCCAGGTTTCCATGCTGACTCTGAGACACCTGAGAGATTTGTGATCAGAAAACAAGCACATGACGTGCCCACTACCCTGGCTTGCACACAGAAGCTCTTATTATTATCATTTTTATGTCTACCATCAAAATCCGGAATGGAAGCAAGAAAGATGCTGATGTTGGCAGAGTGGCTGTACAGAGCACCTGCTGTAGGTGAGCCTGACTTCCAACCGCCTGGGGCTCCAAGGAGAGACTGAATGGGGACTGGCAGAACTGCTGGCAGGTGACATTGGTTAAGGGTTTTATACTCTGCCATCAAAATGTCCCTTGGTGATACACCTGAGAATAAAGCCTGTCTACATTTGGAGTGAATCAGATCACTAGATTCCTTGCTTAGCTTCATAATAACACTATTTTCCTGGTCTTGCCATCAGACAAGGTGGATTATTAAGATCTTGAGACCATTCATGATGTTCTCCTCGCTTTGAGTGATGAACAATCTGATGATTACTGACTTCAGAGCACAAATACTTAGCCAGTGGTTCACACATTTTGAGTACTCTTTTTTTTTTTTTTTTGAGATGGAGTCTCACTCTGTCACCCAGGCTGGAGTGCAGTGGCGCAATCTCGGCTTAATGCAAGCTCAGCCTCCCAAGTTCACGCCATTATCCTGCCTTAGCCTCCCGAGTAGCTGGGACTACAGGTGCCTGCCACCTCGCCCGGCTAATTTTTTGTATATTTAGTAGAGACGGGGTTTCACCGTGTTAGCTAGGATGGTCTTGATCTCCTGATCTTGTGATCCACCTGCCTCAGCCTCCCAAAGTGCTGGGATTACAGGCGTGAGCCACCGCGCCCAGCCTCTGAGTACTCTTTAAAGAAAAATGTCATGAGCAACTGGGCGCAGTGGCTCATGCCTGTAATCCCAGCACCTTGGGAGGCTGAGATTGGCAGATCACCTGAGATCAGGAGTTCAAGGCCAGCCTGGCTAACATGGCGAAACCCCGTCTCTACTAAAAATACAAAAATTAGCTGGGCGCAGTGGTGCGTGCCTGTAATCCCAGCTACTCAGGAGGCTGAGGTAGGAGAATCACTTGAACCCGGGAGGCAGAGGTTGCAATGAGCCGAGATCGTGCCACTGCACTCCAGCCTGGGAGACAAAGCGAGACTCCATCTCAAAACAAACAAACAAAAAAAACAAAGAAAAATGTCATGAGCCCCCCACACTAGGAACTAGAGTACCTTTTCGATCCGGCTGATCAAAAGCTACCATGAATTCTGCAGCTTTCCAAACAAATCTGTATTTTTAAAATTTCAACAGAGTCTGCAGAAATTTGTAAAAGTCTATGTGGGAGATAGTTATGTAGTCTACAGCCAGGGCTCAGCATGCATTGGGATTAGGTAATGCTTAGGTTTTGCCTGGTCTGAAGCCAGGGGTCAGACCTGCTAGGTATGCACTCCAGCAAGGAAGTCAGATCACTGTTCTTCATTCCTTTGTGCTCCCCAGAGCTTTAACCCCACCTCTCCCCATTTCTGCAGTCTTTCCTGTCCATGAAACAGAAAGCTTCTATTACCTCTGGCCCCTGAGACTCGGCCAAGCTCTCCTGGGGCCTTTCTCCTGGGAGAATTTATCCAATGTGGATGACAATGGCACTGATGTCTCTAACACATGTTGGGGTCCTAACAAGTGACTGATTAGAAGACAAAACAATGAAGTAATGTGGAAAATGGCAGGTTTCCTCCACAGGACAACAGTTGGGCCCCTCCCTGGTCTTTCACTCAGACACTGGCTAATGGAGATGTCTCCGGGCGTTCAGACCCCTCACCCTGCACTACCCACCACTGCTCCTCCAGCATTGGAGATACTTTGCAATACCAGAGGCTGTTCTTGATGTTGATGTTAAAACCACTAGTACCAATGATCTGTTTTGGGTTTTTTATTTTGTTTTGAGATGGAGTTTCATTCTTGTTACCCACGCTGGAGCAGAGTGGCGCAATCTTGGTTCACTACAACCTCCACCTCCCAGGTTCAAGTGATTCTCCTGCCTCAGCCTTCAGAGTAGCTGGGATTTACAGGCGCCTGCCACCACACCCAGCTAATTTTTGTATTTTTAGTAGAGATGGGGTTTCACCATGTTAGTCAGGCTGGTCTCGAACTCCTGAGCTCAAGTGATCCACCTGGCTCAGCCTCCCAAAGTGCTGGGATTACAGGCCTGAGCCACCACACCCGGCCTCAACGATCTGTTAAACATACCACCTCATCAACTGGATGTCTAAAGAACAGCCTTCCCCAATGAAACGGTGAACCCTCCCTTATTTCTATTGCCTCCACCCCCCAACCTTGAAGAGAGGCCTATAGGGATAGGAACTTGTAATATGGGACTTGAATAAGTCAGACTCTCTGCTAAAATGGTCTATACCAGGGGCGTCCAATCTCTTTTCTCCTGGGCTACACTGTAAGAATTGTCTTGGGTCACATATAAAATACACTAACATAAATGATAGCTGATGAGCCAAAAAAAAAAAAGCTCATAATATTTTAACAAAGTTTATGAAAGCCCAGCGTGGTGGCTCACACCTGTAATCCCAGCACTTTGGGAGGCCGAGGCAGGTGGATCACTTCAGGTCAGGACTTCCAGACTAGCCTGGCTAACATGGTGAAACCCTGTCTCTAATAAAAATACAAAAATTAGCAGGGCATAGTGGCGCAGACCTGTAATCCCAGCTACTACGGAAGGATAAGGCAGGAGAATCACTTGAACTTAGGAGGCGGAGGTCACAGTGAACCAGATCATGCCACTGCACTCCAGACTGGACAACAGAGCAAGACTCTGTCACAAAAAAAAAAAAAAAAAAAGGAAAAGAAAGTTTACAAATCTGTGTTGGGACTCATGCAAAGCTGTCCTGGGCCTCATGCAGCCCTTAGGCCAAGGGTTGGACAAGCTTGGTCTAGACCATCATAGGCCCCCTGGTTACCATTTGAAGTGAGTTCACAAACGGCCTTAGGAGGATGTTCAGGTATTTTTTAATCAGTCTCATCATTCTTTCAAGTCTCTGGAGCATAATTTAAACACTGGAAACTCTAATTTACTAAATGGCGAACTGAAGTCATTGAAAGGCATCCTGAGTCCTTTCTTCTAAGAAGGATGCATGAGGGGCCTGGGTCAGTGGGTGTAGCAGAAACCTAGCCCGGCTGTGTAACACTGAAAAACGCTGTGTGCTTCAATATTTATTCATTTGATTTTTTTTTCTCTCATTGAAGATAAGACATATCAAAAATGTTCTTTTGGAGGAAAGTGGTAACTGTTTAGGCCTGCCAGGGTTATAATCACAAACACGCCCTTCATTTTTGTTTCACTCACATGACTTTTTCAAAAGTCTTCCCTGAGAAATATGCTTTGAAACTTAAAAAGAGAAAAATGTACTCTGTTATATAACAGTTATTCACCTTGTAAAACTAAAGGTCCTAGAACTGGTTTCAATTATTTTCCTATTTAAGAAGATCTGCAACCCCATGAGTTTCTCGGTCCCAGGGGCTGAGGATATTTTTCTTTCCCTTTTTTCCTGCTTCGACTTAAATAGCTAGAAGTGAATTTCACAATGTGGAATGCATTGCTAAAGCTAAAAACTCCTTAGCTTTAAATTAGGAAACATCCCATCCTGGATCTAGGGAGAGAAAGCTTTTCCTCCCCTGGCCAGTGGTCAGGCGCTTTTGGATGTACATGGAAGCAGGGTCCAACCAACGGGCCCCCGCGGGGCAGACCGGATGGCTTTCCGCGGGAAGGGTGACAACGGGGAACCCACAGATGGAAAGCCCGGCCCCATCGCCGATTCGGGCCCGGGGCTTTTACGCGTGTGCGTGCATGGGAGGCCCCTCCGCCTGCGGCGGGCGAGCATCAGAAAGCGCTGGGCCTGGGGCCGCTCCTCACACCCGGCTTTGACCCGGCGTCCCGAGGGCAGCCGTAGCGGGAACCACGCTTCCCCTCCCCGGCCCCATCTCCTCCATCCGAGCGTCCCAGGCGCCTGGCAGCTCACCACTGGATGACGCCGCTGTGCGGGCCCCGGCTACCCCCGCCGCTGGACGGCGAGGCAGGCACCCCCTCCGCCATGGCTCGGCCCCGGGCCTGCAGCACCGAGGCAGGCAGCGAGCGGCGGCCGTGGGCGGTGCTGGGTTGCACCGGTCCTGCCACCGCCGCTCCTCGGTGTTTACTTTAGAAAGGGGCGCGCGGCGCGGGGCGCGGGGCCGGAGCCCACTCCTCCAGACCCGAGCCCGGGGGCGCGGAAGGCGCGCGGCGAGTACGGGAGGCCACAGCTCCCCAAACCCCGCGCCCCGCCGAGGATGTGCGGACCCCGCCCTGCATCCTGCGGTGTGGGCTGGAGCCGCCTCCCGCTGGCACCCCGCGCCCTTCCCACCTGCTTACCAATCAAACAGGGACGCGAACAAGCAGCACCAACTTACACCTTTTCCAATCTGGTCGCGGTGCTGAATCCGTGGGGGTCCTTGACTTGCTTGGGCGTTGGAGTTATTCAGGCAGTTTTCAAAAATATTGATACCACGGCTGCCGCTCCCCCTCCCAGCCCCGCCCCGCCCCAAGAGGTTCTGATGAATTGGTCTGGGCGAGGGCAGCCTGGGCCAACCGGCTTTTTCAGGGTCCTGGGGTGATGCTAATGTGCCCGCTGTTGCTGAAAACCGCTGGACCTAGGAGTTTTGAAAAATCTCGGAGCTCAGAATTTCTGGCAGGCGGGCGCATCTGGACTTCTAGGAGGCTGGTCCCAGGTGACTCCAGTGTGCTGCTCCAGGTGACAGTGCCACCTCAACGTGAGTCCCCATATCTGTAGCCAGGCCCTGCCAGTCCTTGCCCTCAAGAGCCATTTATGTCAGTGTCATTGCTGTGTGACATGGAGCTGCTGGCCATCTGCAAATTCATTTCCTTTGTGGGGAACTGTGTGGTTGTTGTGAGTATTAAGCGACATTTACTTGGAAGGCTGTGGCATAGTCAGAGCTCAGTCATGCAGCCGTTACTGTGGCTGCTAACTGCTTCAGAGTCTCCGGGTAAGGATTTCTCAATCTAGATCAAAAACACATTTGCCGACTTAACAACAACAAAAACCAAACCGCCCAGTTTAAAAATGGGCAAAGGACTTGAATAGACATTTATCCAAAGAAGATACATAAATGCCTACTAAGCACATGAAAAGGTGCTAAACACCATTAATCATTAGGAAACGCAAATAACAACCATACCCAAGAGGATGGCTATTATTTAAAACAGAAACCAACGAGTGTTGGTGAGGATGTAGAGAAATTGGAACTCTTGTTCATTGCGGGTGGGAATTTAAAGTGGTGCAGCTGGCCAGGGCGGTGGCCCACGCCTGTAATCCCAGCACTTTGGGAGGCCGAGACGGGCAGATAACCTGAGGTCTGGAGTTCGAGACCAGCCTGGACAACATGGTGAAACCCCCGTCTCTACTAAAAATAGAAAAATTAGCTGGACGTGGTGGCAGGTGCCTGTAATCCCAGCTACTCGGGAGGCTGAGGCACAATAATCGCTTGAACCTGGGAGGTGGAGGTTGCAGTGAGCCAAGATCATGCCACTGCACTCCAGCCTGGGTGACAGGGTGAGACTCCGTCTCAAAATATATATATATTATATTAAAGTGGTGCAGCTGCTATGAAAACAGTATGGCTGTTCCTCAAAAATTAAACATAGAATTACCTTATGATCCAGCAGTCCCACTTCTGAGTGTATACCCAAAAAGAATTGAAAGCAGGAATGAAAACAAATATGTACAGCAGTGTTCATAGCAGCATTATTCACAATAGCCAAAAGGTAAAAGTAACCCAAGTGTCTATGGACAGATGAATGGATAAATAAAATGTGGTACGTATACATACACTAGAACATTATTTACCCTTAAAAAGGAATGAAATTCTGATACATGCTACAACCAGATACACTGAAAACATTAGCACACAGAAAAGCATGATTCCACTTACATGAGGTCCCTAGAGAAGTCAAATCCATAGCGACAGAAAGTAGAATGGGGGTTGCCAGGGGCTGGGGGTTGGGAGATTAGTGTTTTAATGGGGACAGAGTTTCAGTTGGGGAAGATGAAAAGTTCTGGAAATAGATGCTAATGGTTGCAAAACAATGTGAATGTACTTAATACCACACCACTGAATTGTGTACTTATAAATTGTTAAAATGGTAAATTTTATGTTATATATATTTTACCACAGTTTTAAAAAAAGTCTGCCCCCAAAACATACTCACACACACACGCACACGTTTGAGAACCACTTCTGGAAGCAGGAAAGAGATCAATTCAACAAAGGAAACAACTGCCGACTGCCTCCCAGGTGCCAGCCCTGGAAGTTGCTGGGGCCCACCAGAGATCTCCATGGCCAGCATCCTCCCTTCCACAGGGACACCATCACCAGGGTGACGCTCCAAGGTCAGTTCCAGAGAGATAGCAGGACATTCAGAACCTGGACCCTAAAATTCAACCAGGTGACTGGAGCTGACCCGGGATGGCATCTGACTCTCCTTTGGGGCACTGCCCCATGAATCAGCCTGGTCCTGAAGCCTCGGGCATTTGGAGTGTAGGGGTGGGATAGGCAAGGGAATGGGAATGATGTAATCAACAAGTGAATGGGGCCACTGTTAGTCCTATTTATCTTCTCAGCTGAGTTTCCTTGTTCAGGGCCAGCTGCTTTAAAACGCCACCCAGTAGAGGACAGTTCACTCCACATCATCCTCTCTCAAGCCAGGAGCTGGGGGGAACCTCACCTCGTGTCTTAAGAGCATCCATATCAGGATGGGAGGCCAAGTATGTGAGTAACAAACAGAGTCGGGGGACTGCTGAATGGCAACCACGATGAAGAACCCACAGGAAAATAGATGAAGCAATGAGGTGAGGCGATACGGCAGGGTTCTCCAAGGCCTCACTCTGCAGGTCAGCCTCTCTCTAGGAGAGGTAACACATCCCTTTGGACTTGGAAGGGGAGCCCCGTGAGGTTCCTTCATCTGATTTGCTTTGCCCTGAGTGCTAAGTCCTGTCCTCCTGCAGTGGGACAGGCAGGTCCTTCTCAATGGCCGGGGGAAACATGGTTCCTTCCCCTTCTCATACTGGTCCTACAGCAGCTCCTTCCACCCACCCAAGATGCCTGCTCATGTCCACAGAGACTGGAAATAACCAAGGGGAGAGCCTGCTGTTATTTAGGGCCTTATTATGTCACTGCTGGTGCCATAATATTTGCACATTTACTGAGCATCAACCAGTACCAGGCACTGGAACAGACCTTGGAACTACGATGGGGACACCGTGACCATCTGGTTGACCAGTGGTCTCTTTGCTAGCTATTGCATTGAATGTTAGATGCTATGAAAAGCAAACATCATCTTATCTTGGCTCAGAGCTCTAGGGCTTGTTGATTAGAAGACTCTAGAAATGAGGCCATGTGATCAATTTTACACCCTCCACCCAGAGGGCCTATTAATTTCATCTATTACAGGTGACAGCTGGTGTCCCTAGTTTGACCAGCCATCTTATAGATCAGACTCTGAGTAGTTTTGTGCTAATACAGCGACACTCTCTGAAGATTTATTCCCAGGGTGTGCCTTCCTAGTGTGCTAAATATGCAAAGGACATTTACCTCTGCACACAACTCCATTACTAACAGCATAATTAAGGCTTTCAGTTGAGTTGACCACATAGCCACATAATTCGCTCAGTAGAAATTAGGTATAAAATCCGTTTTCTTTTCAAAGAATGTTTAACTGGAAGTGACATCACAAAAAACTTCATTCTGTGACGTTCACTGAGGAGACTGCTAGACCCATGCATGTGCTGTCTTGTACCTGAAAATCTAGTCTCTCTCTAACTCCAGGTTGAGTATCTTTGCTCTAATATCTAAACCATGACAAGGAAAATAAATTCTAAGGTTTATATCAAGTAGAATTCCAGTTTCTTATGTCACATTTTATGTACACAAAGCTGGAGAACCACATCTCTTTTATCTAAACAGTAACTTCTTTTACCTACTTCCATCTAATTGGTTTCTAGCTTATCTAATTAGTCTCATTTCACCTTCTAAAAGGGCACCAGCTGTGTCTTCTCCTTGCACAAAACCATCTCTGATCTAGGGTGCTTAATTTCATTCAATTCTTGCAATTATTTATTTTCTGTGGATGTACCCAGGTGTCTTCAGGCAATAGATGTATTTTTAAATAAAGCTAATGAGCATAGCGGATTTGGTCCAGAATGCACAATGTAGCTGCATCTGCACAGACAGAGCATTACAGAGAACAGATGACTGCATGTTGCATTTAGCCTGGAAGAGACTCCTTAAGATCCCTGGGCTCTAAACCAGCAAGCTGTGGAGACTTTCAAACTATACTAGAGCAAAACAGTCTCATTGGAGAGATTCCAAATCACTATCATATGTTGCAGTTTTCCTTGGTCCACACTCACCTTTTGAATATCTGGCTTTTACCCCAGTTGAAATCAATGGGAACATTGCATTCAGGAGAATGTATGTAATGAGAAAACCTAACTCCAAATATAAAACACTTCTCTGCCATTTCTTTATCTAAAATCCATGATTCAGAGGACCATGATGATATCCCATTGCTATAGATGTTTTTTCCCCAATGCAGTTCTCCTGTTTCCCTTTTTGCAGAGAGGTGCTGGCCACATAAGGTATAACAAACAGCAATATCTGCAGAGGACCTCTGAGAATGTGTGGAATGAAAAAAAACAGCCTTCATTCATCACAGAGTGCTTGTAAACTGTAATTTGCAAAGTAATGCATTTGAATTCTTTTGTTACATTAAAAGTGGGACTTTTCTGGAAGTCTCATAGAAAAGCAAGCAAAAACAAAATGAAAAGTGGTTTCCTTTTCTGCAGATGGTTAGTAGGAATTTAATAAGTCATCTTATTAAAGCCATCGTGTAAGCAAGGCAGACACTTTTCCAAATCAGAATTATGAGCAAAATCATAAATCTTACCCCAATTTATTTAATAATTTTCCAAAAAAATGAGAAAAGGCACACTAAGTCAATTACTTTGGATGTGTGTAAATACTATTTTAAAGCTTTTTACAAGCATGAAATAATTATTTTTGAAAAGCAGTTTTAAACGATAGCATTAGCTGATTTTGGGTGTGATAAACCTTCATCTGTCCTCATGGTTCATATTATTCTTTGGTAGAAATGTACTGGAACAGCTGCCTGCTCCCTGCTGTTCTGCATGGAATTATTTCCTGGTACTATCCTCACTGTGAAATGAATTTCACTACAGCATCTCCAGACAAAGTACATGTTTGACACATCTTTCTAAAAGACAGCAGACTGCCTTTCAATTGGTCATGTGACTCTCCTTCTGCTAATTACCCATTGGAATTCCCCAGCAGAGAGAAGCAGGAAAGATGCTTTACAAAGAGCATCTGCCTGTGAGCTTTGCTGGAGAACAAAGGTAAACACATCCCAATAGATGTGTAAAGATTGTTAAAGCTCGCTTTATGAAACAAAGCCTGGCTTTAAAAACCACTAATCTTAAGACCCCGCAAAGCCAGTCTAAGATGCAAATAGTTGTCAATATGGTCTTTTTCAAATATTATTTTCACCTTATCGCTGTGCCGGAACTGTAAACACTTACCCAGTGCCTCTCAGTGCATCTGTGTGGCGGTGAACTGAGAGGCAGGAACCTCTCCCACCTGCCTCTGCTTGTTCCTCAACCAGGCCACTCCATTTAACAATGTCTTAGAACCTTGCACAGGAAGCAGGCAAGGCGAGAGAAGCTGAAGAGAGAGGCCACAGGCACCCGAGTCAGAAGAGCTGGAGGGGGGAGACCCCTGAGAATTTCCTGCCTCTGGTGTGGTCCAGGAGCTCCTCTGTGTCCTCCGACAAATTACCTCCCTTGAGCCATTTAGAGCAGGTTTCTTTTTCTTATCACAAGTTCATGAGGGTTTTTTTGTTTGTTTGTTTTTGGTTTTTTTGGGACGGAGTCTCATTCTGTCACTCAGGCTGGAGTGCAGTGGCACAATCTTGGCTCACTGCAACCTCTGCTTCCTGGGTTCGAGCGATTTTCCTGCCTCAGCCTCCCAAGTAGCTGGGATTACAGGCACCTGACACCCTGCCTGGCTAATTTTGCATTTTTAGTAGAGACACGGTTTTGCCCTCTTAGCCAGGCTGGTCTTGAACTCCTGACCTCAGATGACCCACTTGCCTCAGCCTCTCAAAATGCTGGCATTGCAGGTGTGAGCCACCGCGCCCCGCCAAGTTCATGAGTTTCTAATATCTGTCATTTGTCTTCTCAGTAAGGATCTGGGAGAAGGAGGTGGCTCCCATACCCTTCCGGAGGTGACCATTTTGAAGGACACTTGGTGCCCCATGGCTAAGCTAAGGGGGAGCTGGAGTTGAGTCATTCACTGGGCAGATATTTAGGGAGCACCCACATGAGCCTCTTGCGTGCCAGGGGCTGGGGAGACCTCAGGAAGGATACGTTGCAGTGGTCCCTGCCCTCGGGGTATCCACGGTAATCACCATCTCTAACAAAGACACAGGAGTGAAAGTAGGGCTACCCCCAAAACTTCTGTACAGCAGAAACCATTAGACGGTAGTTGGAGGTCTGGCTGGGGACCTTGTTAACACGGTCATGCAGCTGAGGACCACCACATGGGCCCCTTGGCAATCACAGGAGTCACAGCCAGACCACGGGACCCACAGAGCCCACGGGAGGAAGCAGAAACAAGTCCCTCAGGGAGAGTGACTCAGGTGCAGCCACACATTGGCCGTGGCTGCCGTCAGTGTGACTACCGCCCAGAGGACAAGGGCACTGCCTTAGAGTCCATGGTCCTGCGATGAGGAGGGACCCGCATGGGTGGGGCCTGCCTGCCACTTTGGGCTGCTGCTGCCAGCTCTCTTTCCCACTGTGAAGAATGCCCTGTCTTGAGCCAAGAGTTACAGCATCCTCCCACCAGGTGAGCCACGCCTCTTCCCCATAGGCCCTGGGGCCATCTTGGAGAAAGCCCGAGAAGAAAATAAACTGAGAGATAAGTCACGTTTACCTGAGGAGACTGGGCATGATCTCAGAGGACTGACTGAGTCGTGACAGTGGGCTAAGTCTAAGATCAGACCAAAACTTAGACCCCCCCAGCCCTAGTACTCAGCACATGCAGAAGAATCTATCAGTACCTGCTTAAGATCTTATGCATGAGTTCCTGAATCCAGTAGAGTGGACTCATTTCACAGGGAGGAAAAGGAGACTTGCAGGGAATTGAAGAGACTTGAAGTGAGTTTGCACAAGGTTGTGCAGCCAATGAGTGACAGAGCACATAGGGCCACGGATTTTTAACCGCTCTGCCTGGGGGACCTCTGAGGGGCCGTTTCCTGGATTGTAAAGTGTGCAGAGTGTAGCTGTGAGAACTAAAAGAAAGCAAGCTGAGCTGGGCGTGGTGGTTCACGCCTGTAATCCCAGCACTTTGGGAGGCTGAGGCGGGTGGATCACCTGAGGTCAGGAGCTCGAGACTAGCCTGGCCAACATAGTGAAGCCTCATCTCTACTAAAAACACAAAAAATTAGCTGGGCATGGTGGCAGGCACCTGTAATCCCAGGTATTAGGGAGGCTGAGGCAGGAGAATCACTTGAACCCGGGAGGTGGAGGTTGCAGTGAGCCGAGATCGCGCCATTGCACTCCAGCCTGGGTAACAAGAGCGAAACTCTGTCTCAAATAAATAAATAAATAATTAATAAATAAAAGAAAGCACGCTGATAAAGCTTTCATCCTGGCACGTCGTTAAGTGCTCAATAAACTTTTGACAGTTTCCCTTGACAGTTTGCCTATTTGACAGTTTCCCTTGCAGAGAAATACTTTAAATGATTTCAGTTATTTCAAAATTGTTGGTGTAATGATAGTATTGTGGCTATATATTTAAAGAGAATTTGTATCCCTTTTAGAGATACACCTTCAAATATTTATAGATGAAATAAAATGATGTCTGAGATTTGCTTCAAAATAACCCAGCTGGCAGGAGTTGGGGGTTGGGGGAGCAGGTGAGCCAAAGTTGGCAGGTCCAACGCCTGCGGAGACCGGGAGCTCATCGCACTCTGCTCTCCACTTTTGTGTGTGTTTGAAATAGTCCATAAGAAAAAGTTTTTATTTGTACATTTGAAGCTGTGTCCTGGGGGAGGATGCACATAAGACATTTATACTCACACACCATAGTTTCAGACTTGCCTAAAAGCCTTTTTCAACATGCAGAGCACTCAAACACAGTATGTGATTAACAGTATAATTAGCACTAGGTTTTGTTTTGTTTTTTAAAATCAGCACGGCATTATTAGAACTGTGGTTTAGTGTTCTGCAGAATACTCCTGCAACTTTAGCTGGGCATGGTGGCACGTGCCTGTAGTCCCAGCCACTATGGAGGCTGAGTTGGGAGGATGGCTAGAGCCTGGGAGGCAGAGATTGCAGGGAGGCAGATGTTGCAGTGAGCCAAGATTGCACCACTGCACTCCAGCCTGGACAATAGAGCCAGACCTTGTCTCAAAAAAAAAAAAAGGAAAAAAAAATGTTTCTTTCTTAAAAACTCCCAGGGCCAGGCAGAGGTGGCTCACGCCTGCAATCCCAGCACTTTGGGAGGCCAAGGTGGGTAGATCGCTTGAGCCCAGGCATTTGAGACCAGACTGGCCAACATGGCGAAACCCCCTGTCTCCACTAAAAATACAAAAATTAGCTGGGCATGATGGCGCATGCCTGTAGTCCCAGCTACTCGGGAGACTGAGGTTCGGGGGATCACTTGAGCCTGGGAGGCAGAGGTTGCAGTGAGCTGAGATTATGCCACTGCACTCCAGCCTGGGCAACAGAGACTATGTCTCAAAAACAACAACAACAACAAAAAAAAAAAACAGAAAGAAACTCCCAGATATTTTATCTCTGTTTTGGTGATTCACAGACAAATTATTATATTAAAGAAACTGAGAGAGGTCCTGCAGTAAATAAGGTTGTTTAACTTTATTTAACTTAGTATTTCCAAGTTTAATTGTCTACAGAAGCCCACCCCCCATGTGTTTTTTTTTTAATAACATTGTTTATTGCTTATAAACATCTTGAAGAATACTAAGGGTCCATGGTTCCCAGTTTGAGAAACACTGGTATGAGCTACATCATAGAATCAGACTTTGTGGGCTGTTCTGGGAGTTTAGGCTGTTGTTAAACAGGGTTTCTAGAGGTTTGACAAAAAGAAAATTTAGTGCCAGCTACGTACCTGAATGTGTCCCCTCCAAAATTCATGTTGGAACTTAATCGCCATTGTGGTAGTATTAAGAGGTGCGGCCTTCTGGAAAGTGATTAAGTCATGAGGGCCGTGCCCTTATGAATGGATTAGTGCCCTGTAAAGGTGCTGCAGTGAACTAGCTGAGGCCCTTTTTCCCTTCCACCTTCTGTCCCTTATGCCATGTGAGGACGCAGCATTCAAGGGACCATCTCGGAAGCAGAGACTGGGGCCCTCATCAGACACAAAACCTGCCAGCAGCTTGATCTTGGACACTCCAGCCTCTGGAACTGTGAGAAATAAATTTCTATTACTGATTAATTACCCAGTCTCAGGTAGTTTGTTATAGCAACAGAAACAGGTCAAGACAGTGCCTTTGTCTCATGCTCCCTTTGTCCACTCTTCCCCCCTTCTCCTTCCCCAATGGCTGCCACCCACACCTGCCACACACCTTGAGGAGAGAAAAGGGCAGGCAGCCTGGTGAGTATGACTTGCTCACCTCCCCACAGGAGCAGCATCTCTGGCTATGGATATAGAAACATTTCTGGCTACAGGGGCTCAGGGTGAAGGCTCAGCCCCGCCCTTTCCTCTCCACAATTGTCAGATGTGACTTAAGACAGGTATTCCTAAATTAGTGCTTGGCTCTATTTAATTGGGGGTGATATATACAGTTAAAACTATGTATTGGCTGGGCATGGTGATTCATGCCTGTAATCCCAGCACTTTGGGAAGCTGAATCGGGAAGATCATCTGAAGTCAGGAGTTCGAGACCAGCCTGGCCAAAATGGTGAAACACCGTTTCTACTAAAAATACAAACAAACAAACAAAAAAACCCCAAAAATCTAGCTGGGTGTGGTGGCAAGCACCTGTAATCCCAGCTACTCAGGAGGCTGAGGTGGGAGAATCACTTAAACTCGGGAGGCGGAGGTAGCAGTGAGCCAAGATCGAGCCACTGCACTCCAGCCTGGGTGACAAGACCGAAACTCCTTCTCAAAAACAAAAACCAAACCAAACAAAAAACTATGTATTTAGCCATGCTTTGCACATTCAGCATTTTGAAATGATGCAAATACATTTCCTCTGGTTTTCCTTTTAGCTAGCACTTGAACTCAGGCTTTGAAACCTGAATACACTTAGCAATTTAGGATTTCCTTGCTCCAGAAGCTTTATTTTAAAAAATCAGAAGAGTGTGATCATAACTGAGAGTCATAGAATATTGATTCACAAAGTCATTTTTATTTATCTGCCCACCTCACAACTGGCCACATCCCCTTCCCTCCCCATCTGCAGCCCAGCCAAATGCCCCCCATCTTCCTCCTCATCCTCCAAGCAGGCTTTCCCCTGTCAATGGTCCCCAGAAGCTCTGGGATTTAGGAGCCCTCTGCTCCTTCACTTCCATTCCTGTCTATTTCTCTATTCTTTCCTTTCCATTTCTCCTCCTCTCCTCATGTAGAGGGTTGGGAAGAGTTACTAACCTTGTAGGGATGATGCGGATTAGGATGATAATGATGCTAATACTAAACACTAATACAAGTGTTATTAGCATTCCATCACATATGCTCACAGAACTCATAAAACACTGCTACGGTCATAAACCTATGGAGTCGATATTTTTTATTGTTTTATAGATAAAGAAATGGAGCCCTCGAGAAGTGAAGCAGTTTGCCCAAGATCATACAGCTGCAATTCGTATTGCAACAAAATTTGTGACCTGCCTAAATTTTCACCATCATTCATATTTCTGTCACACTCTGGAAACTCCATCTACCAAAAATGAATATAGTGACATGGCCACACACCTGAGGAATTCTTTTACTTCCCACTGGTGTGGGGCTATAGTTTCAAATATTTGCACAAAAAATATTTAGGCCAGGCACGGTGGTTCATGCTTGTAATCCCAGCACTTTGGGAGGCTGAAGTGGGTGGATCACTTGAGGTCAGGAGTTTGAGACCAGCATGGCCAACATGCAAAACCCCATCTCTACTAAAAATACAAAAATTAGCTGGGTGTGGTGGCACACGCATGTAGTCCCGGGTACTCGGGAGGCTGAGGCAGGGGGATCATTTGGTCCCAGGAGGCAGAGGTTGTAGTGAGCCGAGATCACGCCAATGTACTCCAGCCTGGGTGACGGGAGTGAAACGTTGTCTCAAAAAAAAGAAAAGAAATTATTTAGATTTGCACGTCTGTTTCTCCAACCTCATCTCATTCGTCTCCTCTCTAGGCTCCCTGAAGCCCAGGACCGGCAGTTCCTTAAGGAACTGCGTGTTGGCATGCCTCAGTGTGTTTGCACAAGCTGCTGTTTCTGTCTGGAATCTCTAGACTTCTAGTCTTCCTCAGCTGAATGCTACCCAGCCCACTTCAGCTTAATCATGCTCCCTTTGTCCTAAAGGCTTCCCAGAGACCCTCCATCTTCTTCAGCCAGCCTAAGTGCAGGCTCCCCTGTGCCTTCCCATAGCCACTGGGCTCACCTCTGTCACAGTGTTGCTCCTGCTGGGCTCTAACAGTCGGTGTGCTCGGCTGTCCTTCCTCTGTAAAGTGAGCTCCTTAAAGGGGACACTGACTAGCAGAGTGCTCAACAGATAGTGGGAGCTGCTGAGTCATTGTTGGCTGAATGACTGGAAAAATGAGAATTGTCATTTTAGAGGAGGTGATAGGAATTGAATTCTGTGTTTCTCAAAGGTAGTTTCTTGCACCTTTTGCTCTTGCGTAATAGTTTCCATTTCTTGAGGAGGCGGGGGTGGTGTTCTTGTTTGGACCATCCTAGGAGCCATCACTTGAACTTCCTGCCACACCAGATTCAGCCCACTGCAAAGAGGCCGGCTGCATTTGATTTCCTCTGCAAGCAAGAAAAACAAAACAAAACAAAAGTCTTGATTTATCACAAAACTCAGCACAGGAAAGCTTAAACAATGGCTCCCAAACTCAGCTCTCATGTTGCTAAAAATTATTTGTCTTATAGGAGGAAGAGAATTCCTCAAATCCCACAAAGGCAACTCTTCTTCCTGAAGACGGCAGCTTTGCCAGTAATGAGGGCAACATTCACAGTACAGGTTGCTGGTCAAGTGACTTTTGTGAACCCACAAGCTAGTCAAGGGAGGAGGGGCTCTTGGGGTGTCACTGGGGAGTGGGTCCAGTTAGTTTTGAGCATAAGATGGGCAACAGCTATGATTTACAACATCCATGTTAAAAGCACATGATGAAACATCAAATGTTTTGGAGGACGCTGGGAGCCCATTGAGTGGCACATGGCTGTTCCTATGGGGAAACAGAGTCTACCTCTGTTCCCATCTTGCACCTTCCTCTGATAATTGCCTCCAGGAGCACCTGCTTTAACTTCTTCTAATACTGACCTCCTATCGTGAGGTCTGTGTTACTAGTTTCACTATCTGTTGAGCCCTCTTAGATTTTGTGATTAACTTTGGTTTGTTTGTTTTTTGAGACAGGGTCTCATTCTGTCACCCAGGCTGGAGTGCAATGGCGAGATCTCAGCTCACAGCTCACTGCAACCTCTGCCTCCTGGGTTCAAGCAATTCTCCTGCCTCAGCCTCCCGAGTAGCTGGAACTACAGGCGCCTATCATGACGCCAGGCTAATTTTTGTAATTTTTTGACTTCTCATTCTTGAACATGGTTATAGTATGCTAAGTTGGCAAGCACATTGAAAACTTCTCATCTTTGGTTCCTGACTTTTGCTGTCCCTGCTGAGAAGTCGGCTGGGTTTTTGTTTTTGTTTTTGTTTTTTGAAAATAAGCTGTTTTTCATTCTCTGTGGCTGCTTTTAAGATTTTCTTATTGCTTTTAGTGTTATTTTTTACTGTGAGGTGTCTGGACCTAGATTTCTTTTTATTTGTCTTATGCCAAATTTATAGGCCTTTTTTTTTTTTTTTGAGACAGAGTCTTGCTCTGTCTCCCAGGCTGGAGTGCAGTGGCCCAATCTTGGCTCACTACAACCTCCGCCTCCCAGGTTCAAGCGATTCTCCTGCCTCAGCCTCCCGAATAGCTGGGACTACAGGTGTCTGCCACCACTCCTGGCTAATTTTTGTATTTTTAGTAGAGACGGGGTTTCACCATATTGGCCAGGCTGGTCTCAAACTCCTGACCTTGTGATCCGCCCGCCTCGGCCTCCCAAAGTGCTGGAATTACAGGTGTGAGCCACTGAGCCCGGCCAATATAGGACTTTTGAGTTTTGGGATTGATGTTTTTCATCAATTTTAGAAGATTCCATTATTATTTTACTGTATTTATTTTTTTTTTTTTTTTTATTTATTGAGACAGAGACTCACTCTGTTGCCCAGGCTGGGGTGCAGTGGTGCAATCTCAGCTCACTGCAAACTCCACCTCCCAGGTTCAAGCAATTCTCCTGCCTCAGCCTCCTGAGTAGCTGGGACTACAGACGCATGCCACCATGCCCAGCTAATTTTTGTATTTTTAGTAGACATGGAGTTTCACCATGTTGGCCAGGCTGGTATCAAACTCCTGACCTCAAGTGATCCACCTACCTTGGCCTCCCAAAGTACTGGGATTACAGGTGTGAGCAGTTTTACTTTCTTTAATTTTGCCCCATTATTATTCTGCTTTCTTTCAGGGGTGCCAGATGAATGTATGTAAGACATTCTCACTTTATTCTTTATGCCAGTAATTCTCTCCTTTTGTATTTTTCATCCCTTTCACATTCTATGCTTCATTCTGGATAGCATTTTTTGCCCTGGCCTGTCTTGCAATAGGTTAATTTTCATTTCATCCATTTCTAATTAGCTGTTAATCCCAACTGTGGGACTACTTTGTTATATTGTATTTTTTCATTTCTAAACTTTCTATTTGGTCCTTTTCCATACCGATGATTTTACTTTTTAAAAATCGGTAGACTTTATTTCTTGTAATGATTTTATTTTATTTTATTTATTCTTACCTTGACTTGAAGCTCATGATTTTAGATTTATCAAAAAATTAAGCCAATAATACAGAATGTTCCATATGTGCTCCTCCCACACACAGTTTCTCCTATTGCTAACATTTTGCATCAGCGTGGCATGTTTATTGCAATTAATGAATCAATATTAATACATGATCATTAACTAAATGTCTCACAGTTTACAGTGAGGTTCACTCTTTGTGTTGTACAGTTCTGTGTGTTTTGACATTTGCATAATGTCATGTAGCCACCATTACAGAATTACAAAGAACAGTTTCACTGTCCTAAAATGCCCCTATGCTTCACCTATTCATCCCTTCACCCATTCCTCCTGAACCATGGGCAACCACTTGATTTTGCTTTTTTGCAATTCAGATGTTGCCAAGGTGATTATATTAAGTGAGGGTGCCTTTAATAAGTGATTAGACTATGATGATTTCTTTTTTAAAGTTTCCAATTTCCTGCCAGAATTTGTGAGTTTTTATTTCTTTGAGCATATTCAGCATGGTGGTTTGACAGTCTGTGTCTGACATTTCCAATATCTGTAGTCCTTGCTGCTATGATTCTTTTTTTCCTGCTATTTCTCATTAACATCATCTCTCTTGTATGTCTGGTAATTCTTTCAAATATTTTTTCAAATTTTTTTATTCTGGTAAAATACACCTAACATAAATTGACCATGTTAATCATTTTCAAGTGTACCGTTCAGTGGTATTAAATATATTCATATTGTTGTACAACATCACCATCATCCATCTTTAGAACTCTTTTCATCTTGCAAAACTCACACTCAATACCCATTAAATATTAACTCATCATTGCACCCTTCCCTCAGCCCCTGGCAACCACCATACTACTTTCTGTCTCTATGAATTTGACTACTCTAGGTACTTCACATAAGTGAAATCACACAGTATTTGTCTTTTTGTTACTGGATGATTTTTGTCCATCACTTACCATAATGTCCTCAATGTTCTATTTTATGTATATGCCACATTTTGCATGTGCATTTTATGGTCAGTGGAAACTTGGGTTGCTTCCGTGTTTTAGCTTTTGTGAATAATGCTGCTGTGAGCATGCTATAAAGATAGGCATAGCTGTATCTCTTGGAGACCTTGCTTTCAATTCTTCTGGGCATATACCCAGAAGTAGAATTGCTGGATCACATAGTAATTCTATTTTGAATTTTGAGTGGAACTACCATCCTGTTTTCCACAGTGGTTGCACCATTTTCTATTTTCACTAAGTGCATAAGGGTCCCAACTTCTCCACATCCTCATCAACATTTGTTATTTTCTGTTTGTTTTAATAGTAGCCATCTTAATGGGTAGGAGCTGGTACCTAGTTATTTTTTATTATTTGCTTGACATCATGTTTGAGAAATTATTTGTAGGAATAATTTGAAGTTTAGGATAATGTTATTTTCTCCTATAAAAAAATTTTTATTTGTTTCTGTCAGGTACTTTGGTGCACTACCAATAGAGTGTCACCTTAATCTATCTTCAGGGCTAGAGATTTTCTAAGTAACCAAAAGGACTTAAAATTTGGCTGTAGTCCATGCTAACACTGATTTCTTTTTTATTTCCTCTAACTTCTCAGGATCAAACATTTGTGGTTCCTGCCTAAGCAGGGGATTGATTAGCAGGGGACTCAAACTTAGCCAGCCCTGGACTTTTGACATTTGACCCCCATTTTCATAAGGCTCTCAAAAGTGCAGCTCAGCCTCTGAACCACTAATCCCATCTCAGATACCCTCATACCCTCCAAATGCATGGTTCATTGCTAGGATGTAAATGCTTCCCCTTGTCCGGGCGTGTGGCTCATGCTTGTAATTCCAGCACTTTGGGAGGCTGAGGTGGGTGAATCACTTGAGCCCAGGAGTTCAAGACCAGCCTGGGCAACATAGCAAAACTCCATCTCTACAAAAAATGCAAAAATTAACCAGGCATGGTGGCATGTTCCTGTAGCCCAAACTACCTGGGATGCTGAGGCAAGAGAATCGCTGGAGACCTAGAGGCAGAGGTTGCAGTGAGCCATGATTGAGCCACTACACTCCAGCCTGGATGACAGAGGGAAACCCCTGTCTCAAAGCAAAACAAAAACCAAAACAAAAAACAAAATAAATAAAAAAAGCTTTCTTTTCAAAATTCATGAGGGTTTCAGATTACAGCCCTTGCAAAACAGCCTTCATACAGCTTTTGGTAACTTCTTCTGCCTTCTACATGTGAGGACACAGTGCACCTCCCCTCCAGAGGATATACAATTAGAGGATATAAAATTAGGCACCATTTTGGAAGCTGAGAGCACCCCTCACTAGACAACCCAAACTGCTTGTTTCTTGATCTTGGATTTCCCAGCTTCCAGAACTGTGAGAACATAAATTTCTGTTTTTTATAAAGTACCCGTTCTATGGTATTCTGTTATAGTAGCAAACAACAGACAAAGCAAATTAGTACCAGAGAAGTGAGACACCAACTCACTAGCAGCAAATGCCTAAAACTGTGGAAGTAGCTTTGGAACTGGGTAATGGGTAGAGCTGGAACAGTTTTGAAGTGAATGCTGTAAAAAGCCTATGGTGCTATGAATGGAGCATCCAGGGTGACTGGGGAAGGCTCAGAAGAGGAGAGCTGCAGGGAAAGTCTAGAACTTCTGGGAGATTACTCAAGTGGCCGTATGCAGAATGTTGGTAGAAATATGACCAGGAGGCCGGGCATGGTGGCTCACGCCTGTAATCCTGGCACTTTGGGAGGCCGAGATGGGGAGATCACTTGAGGTCAGGAGTTCAAGACCAGCCTGTCCAACATGATGAAACTCCGTCTCTACTAAAAATAAAAAAATCAGCTGGGCGTGGTGGCGGGCCTCTGTAGTCCCAGCTACTTGGAAGGCTGAAGTGGGAGAATCACTTGGACCCAGGAGGCGGAGGTTGCAGTGAGCCGAGATCACGCCATTGCACTCCAGCCTGGGTGAAAGAGCAAGACTCCATCTCAAAAAAAAAAACAAAAAAAAGAAATATGAACAGGATAGACCATCCTGAGGTTTCTGATGAAAATAAGAAACAAGGTATTAGACACTACAGGAAAGGCCATCCTTGTTACAAAGTGACAAATAACTTGGTAGAATTATGTTGATGTCCCAGGAGTCTGTGGAAGGCAGAACTCAAGAGCAATGAACTAGGATATTTGGTGGAAGAAATCTCCAAGCAGCAAAATGTTGAAGGGGCTGTATGTCTTAACTGCTTACAGTAGAGTGCAAAAAGAGAAAAAGGATTTAAAGATGGAATTGATAATTAAAAGGGAAGCAGATGTAAAGATCTAGAAAGCTCTCAGCCTGGCCATGTAAAGAATAAAAAGGCATGGCCCGGCGACCTTTGCTACGGAGATTAGTAGGGATAGAAGGAAGCCAGACGCTATTCATCAAGCTAATAGGAGAACAACCTTGAAGGCACTGTGGAGACCTAAAAGGTCGCCTGCCCATCATAGGCACAGAGTGCCAGGCCCTTGAGGGCAGAAAGATTTCAAGGGAGGGGCCCAGGGCGCCTGTGGGATCTCAGGGCTCACGAGCCAGGGGCACCTTGGGACTCCACGCTCCATGTTTCTACACAGCACTCCTCAACTGACCCAGCTGTGTTCAAGTGGGCCCAGGTGTGGCTTGAGCCACTGCTCTTGAAGGCTGAGGCCATAACCCTTTGCAACATCCATGTGGCACTAACTCCACAAGTGCACAGATGCAAGAGCTGTGGAGGCATGGTTTCTCCCACCAGATTTCAAAGGATGTCATGGACAGCCTCGGGGACCAAGCTGAAAGTTGCTGCAGGGTGGGCTCACTGCAGAGAATCTCCACTAGTGCAATGCTCAGTGGACCCAATGGAGGCAGGGCTGTCCCCAAGACCCCAGACGTGTAGAGCTGCCAGTGTGCAGTGCCAGCCTGGGAGTCACAAGTACCCAACTCCAACTGCTGAGAACTGCACTGTGGGCTGCTCCCAGCAAAACCTTGAGGGTAGGGTCCTGTGGAGCCTTGGAAGCCCAACACCCATCCCACTGTATCTAGAAGGCATGACATCGAGTCAGGGAGGATTGTTCTCAGGCCTCAAGATTTAATGTTGTGGCTGGGTGCGGTGGCTCACGCCTATAATCCCAGCACTTTGGGAGGCTGAGGCAGGTGGATCACCTGAGGTCAGGAGTTCGAGACCAGCCTGGCCAACATGGTAAAACCCTGTCTCTACTAAAAATACAAAAACTAGCCGAGCGTGGTGGCGGGTGCCTGTAATCTCAGCTACTCGGGAGGCTGAGTCAGGAGAATTGCTTGAACCCGGGAGGCAGAGTTTGCAGTGAGCTGATATCACATCACTGCACTCCAGCCTGGGAGACAAGAGCAAGACTCCGTCTAAAAAAAAAAAAAGAAAATTTAATGTTGCTTGCCTTATTGGGTTTTGGACTTACTTGGGACCTGTTATGACTTTCTTCTTTCCTATTTCACCCTTCTGGAATGAAAGTGTATTGTGCCTGTCCCCTCCATTATAATTTGGAGACACATACCTTGTTTGGCTTCTTAGGCTCAGGCTGGAGGGAAATTTGCCTCAGGATGAATCCTGCCTTGAGTCTCTCACCCATATTTGACTTAGATGAGACTCTGGACTTTAGACTTTTGAGTTAATCCTGGGACAAGTTAAGATGCTTGAGGCTCTTGAGAGAGAATGAGTGTACAGTCGTGCGACACACAAGGATGTTTTAGGTAATGATGGACTACCTATATGACAGTGACCCTGTAGGATTTCACTAGGAAAAATTCCTATTGCCTAGTGACATCAGAGCCTTCATAACATCATAGCACAACACATCACTTACCTGTCCCAGGTGATGCTGGTGTCAGCAAACCTACTGTCTAGCACATACTATTATGTATAGTACATAATACTTGATGATAATAGATGACTATGTTACTGATTTATGTTTTTTATTATACTATAATTTTTATCATTATTTTAGAGTGTACTCCTCCTACTTATTTTTTAAAAAACTTAGTTTTAAAGCAACCTTAGGCAGGTCCTTCAGGAGGTATCCAGAAGTCATTGTGATCATAAGAGATGACAGCTCCATGCATGTTACTGCCCCAGAAGACCTTCCAGTGGGACACGATGAACGGGCGGAAGACAGTGAGTGATATTGAGGATCCTGATCTTGTGTAGGCCTGGGCTAATGTGTATGATTGGGTCTTAGATTTTTACAAAACAGTTTAAAAAGTAAGAGAAATTTTTAAAATTGAAAACAGAAAGAAGTTTATAGAATAGGAATATAAAGGAAAAGATGTTTTTATACAGTTGTACAACGTGTTTGTGTTTTAAGCTAAGTGTTACCATAACAGTCAAATTCTATCTATTTATTTATTTATTTATTTGACACAGAGTCTCACTCTGTCGCCCAGGCTGAAGTGCAGTGGTGTGATCTCGGCTCGCTGCAACATCCGCCTCCCAGGTTCAAGTGATTCTGCTGCCTCAGCCTCCCAAGTAGTGGGGCCTATGGGTATGCACTACCACGCCTGGCTAATTTTTGTATTTTTAATAGAGACGGGATTTTACCATGTTGGCCAGGTTGGTCTCGAACTCCTGATCTCAGGTGATCCACCCGCCTTGGCCTCCCAAAGTGCTGGGATTACAGGCATGAGCCACCATGCCCAGCCGAGTCAAAATTTTTTGTAAAAAATAAAAAAGTTGATACGGTAAACAGTTACAGTAAGCTAAGGTTAATTTACTATTGAAGAAAAAAAATTTAGAATACATTTAGTGTAGGCTAAGTGCATAGTGTTTCTAAAGTCTACAGTAGTAAACAGCAATGTCCTAGGCCTTCACATTCACTCACCACTCACTCACTGCCTCACCCAGACTAACTTCCAATCCTGCAAGCTCCATTCATGGTAAGTGTGCTATGCAATGTACTATGTTTTAAACTTTTAGCTCATATATTTACCATAACTTTTCTATGTTTAGTTGTTTCGATACACAAATATTTGCCATAGTGTTACAGTTGCCTACAGTATTCAGTACAGTAGCACATTGTGCAGCCTTGTAGCCTAGGAGCAGTCGGCCATACCACATGGCCTAGGTGTGTGGTAGACTGCACTATCTAGGTCTGTGTAAGCACACTCTATGATCTCTGCTCAATGATGAAATGGCCTAACCGTGTGTTTCTCAGAACATATCCCCATCATTACATGACATGTGGTTGAGTTTTGTATGTGAGAAGGACACAGATTTTGGAGGGCCAAGGGTGGAATACCATGGTTTGAATGTGTTCCCTCCAAAATTCAGGAGTTGCCAATGTGACAGTATTAAGAGGTAGGGCCCTTAAGAGGTGACAGACCATGAGCGATCTTGCTCATGAGGTTAGTGCCCTTATAAAGAGGCTTCACACAGCATTCAGCTGCTTGCCTGTCAGCCTCCACTCTGTGAGGACACAATGCTCCTCCCCTCATGAAGAGGCAACACTAAGGCGCCATCTTGGAAGCAGACAGCGGCCTTCACCAGACCACCAAACCTGCCAGCACCTTCATCTTGGGCTTCTCAGCCTCCAGCACTATGAGAAATAAATGTCTATTTTTTTAATAAATTGCACAGTCTCAGGTATTTTGTTATAGCACCACAAAATCGTCTAAGATACTCAGTTCTCTGGATTTTGGCCTGATAACATTTCAGTGTCATATTAACTCCTGGATGTTCGTAAGTTTTCTTAAAAAAAAAAAAAAAACATTTTATGCATCTTTTTAAGTTGTTTTCATCAGGCAGGTTGGTCGGAATTACCTAGTTGCTATCAGCTGTATTTCATTTTGCTTACTTCTCTTTCCTTTACCAGATCTGAAGCTTATTAAGGTCAAGGACTGTGTTGTATTTTTTTTTTTTTTTTTTTTTTGAGACAGGGTCTCACTCTGTTGTCCAGGCTGGAGTGCAGTGGCATGATCATGGCTCACTGCAGCCTCAACCTCCTGTGCTCAAATGATCCTCCCACCTCAGCCTCCCAAGTAGCTGGGACTACAGGTGTGCACCACCATACCTGGCTATTTTTGTATTTTTTTGTAGAGATGTTGCCCAAGCTGGTCTCAAACTCCTGGGCTCAAGTGGTCCTCCCACCTCAGCCTCCCAAGGTGTTGGGATTACAGGTGTGAGCCACTGAGCCTAGCCTGTATTCCTTTTTATATGCTCAGAACCGAGGCCTTATTGTTAGTGCCTGATGTGCTTTTTAGGAACTCACTAAATATTAGTTGATTAATGCGTTCTTAGTAGGGAGTCATTCCGCCTGATCTGGGGAAAGATATTAGAAGCACACTCAGCATTACGCAATGTCAAAATCAAGTTTGAATAGTGTAGCAAAGGTAGAGTTTCAGGGGCATGGCCAGGGTCAAGAAACAAAATAACTCCAAGAAACACCCATATAGGAAAAAAGGAAAGAAAACAACAAATGAAATGAAATGTTTGCAAATGAAAGCAGACAGGAAGAAGGCATAGGCTGTAAGATAGTAAGGCAGGGATAACATTGGTTGTCCTTCAAATTTCAATGACAGGTTTTTGTTGCTTATGATTTTTAAAAATGCTATGTAATCATTGTTACACTATTGTTGCCTATGAGATAAATTAGGCAGTTAAGAAAAATGCCTGTTGTTTCCAGGACACACATCATTCATCTGAGGATGCATATTAGACTTACTGGTGCCTGTATGGCATGAACTTTGGGAGTCAACTTGAAATTTTGCACCTGACTTGGCCTCTAAATAATTGTGAGCAGAGTTCTTAACTCTGTGAGCTTTACTTCCTCCCCTCCAAAGGGAGATGACACAGCTTCCCTTCAGG
This sequence comes from Pongo pygmaeus, assembly GCF_028885625.2. Lineage (NCBI taxonomy): Eukaryota > Metazoa > Chordata > Mammalia > Primates > Hominidae > Pongo > Pongo pygmaeus. The sequence continues at coordinate 32,241,202 of NC_072385.2, read as the reverse complement.
GCTGTTGGTGAAGGTTCCGTAAGATGAGATATTGCCAGTCAGTGCCTGGCACGAGCAGGTGCTCAGCGCACATACAGCTTGTCCATTCTCATGATCCCGAACCATGAGCTTAGCAATGAGCTGAGCCGGCTGCCGCCACTGTTGGATAGTAGACAGCACAATACCTTCCAGACAAAGGTACGTAACATATTTATTGATTGACCTTCTGCTGGCAAGGATGAAAATAAAAAATAACACATTTATTGAATATTTATTTCTACTTGGGGATTAAAGAAAATAAAGGTGATAATTTCTCTGCTTCTGTTCCCAGGACCTGTGCACTTGGGGCCAGGGCTTCAAACTGACTCCCACTTTCCTCACGCACTCCCAACCAGCCTCTCCGTGAGTACCCATTCATTATTCATTCATTATCTTAATTACTTATTAAATTTTAAGTTAATTATTTCGTTCACTATTGATTAATTAATTATTCCAAACACCCTGATGTCATTTTCTTCATTGGGCGAAGTGTTTCCTTATTGGTGCCTAGTGTCTTGAATAAGCTAATACATGTTTGCCTTACAGAAAATCACCTAACTTTTTTCTTTTTCTTTTTTTTTTGAGATGGAGTCTCGCTCTGTCGCCAGGCTGATGTCCAGTGGCACGATCTCAGCTCACTGCAACCTCTGCCTCTTGGGTTCAAGTGATTCTCCTGCCTCAGCCTCCCTAGTAGCTGGGACTACAGGCATGCGCCACTACTCCCAGCTAATTTTTGTATTTTTAGTAGAGATGGGGTTTCACCATGTTGGCCAGGATGGAGATCGATCTCTTGATCTTGTGATCGGGCCGCCTTGGTCTCCCAAAGTGCTAAGATTACAGGCATGCGTCACTGTGCCCCACCATGTTTTTCTTTTCTTTTTCTTTTTTTTGAGACGGAGTCTCCCTCTGTTTCCAGGCTGGAGTGCAGTGGCTCGATCTCGGCTCACTGCAACCTCCGCCTCCCAGGTTCAAGCGATTCTCCTGCCTCAGCCTCCCGAGTAGCTGGGACTACAGGCATGTGCCACCACACCCAGGTAATTTTTGTATTTTTAGTAGTGAAGGGGTTTCACCATGTTGGCCAGGATGATCTCGATCTCTTGACCTCATGATCTGTCTGCTTCAGCCTCCCAAAGTGCTGGGATTACAGGGGTGAGCCACTGCGCCTGACAGGGCCATGTTTTTCTTAATTAAAAACAACTACCTGCCATCTCACTGCAGAGAGAGGGCCTGTTCTCTTTCTTTGGTAAATGGAAGAAATTTAATCCACTCTGGTGATGGGGAATAGCAGTTTTAGTAATATAAATAGGGGTGGCCTTGCTGTGAGTAAAGTGTCAGACTCTGACTGGTGAGATTAAAGATATGGTTCCAGATGAATTACAAAAGGGTTATATTAGATTTTATGTCTGCTAACATCATGGAATGATGCTGGTACAGGATACTTAATGCCACAAGCCCCTCTACCCTGCAGAGACCCATGTAGTTTCTCTCCAGAAGAACTGCCTGCCTTTCCCCTTTCATCCAGAAAGCTTTTCGAGGCTTGGGCCCTTCACTGACAAAACTCTGAGAGCTCCCTTTGACCACGATAACATCAAGAAGGAAGGAGAATTATCTGAATAAGTTGGAAGATAACTAGCCATAGAGTACTCTAACTGAAGTCCCTGTGGGATGCTAAAAACAAAAGAAGATCAAATTAAAGCTGATGAGCATATTGGCTTACAACATATTGATTGATATCCCAGACAGCAAAAGAATTAACAAAAGAACACTTGGAAATGTGTACTGAGGTTTAATAAATGTCCAATAGGAGGAAAACAAGATTTAAAAAAAAATTTTTTTTTTTGAGACAGAGTCTTGCTCTCTTGCCCTGGCGGGAGTGCAGTGGCACGATCTCGGCTCACTGCAACCTCTGCCTCCTGGGTTCAAGTGATTCTCCTGCCTCAGCCTCCAGAGTAACTGGGACTACAGGCATGGGCTACCATGCCTAGCTAATTTTTGTATGTTTAGTAGAGACGAGGTTTCACCATGTTGGCCAGGCTTGTCTCAACCTACTGGGCCTCAAGTGATCCACCCACACCTTGGCCTCCCAAAGTGCTGGGATTACAGGCGTAAGCCACCACGCCTGGCCTTAAAATGTTTTTCATGTCAAAGTTCAGTGTTCAAAAGGCTAAAAACAAGACTTACATACAACACTAGTTGAGAGATTCAACAGGACATTAAAGCTGTTTCAAAGTAGAATTCAAGAATGTATTTAGTCAGGAAAGGTATGCTGAAATGACTTAGCTAAGAGTATTAGTTACTCGGGTTGCCATAACAAAGTACTGCAGTGAGTGATTTAAACAAGATAAGTTTATTTTCTCATAGTTCTAGAGGCTGGAAGTCTGAGATCATGGTGTTGGCAGAGTTGGTTCTTTCTGAAACTTCTTTCCTTGGCTTACAGATGTCTACCTTTTCCCTTTTTTATTGTTTTTGTTTTTATTTTGAGACAGGGTCTTGCCCTGTAACCCAGGCTAGAGTGCAGTGGCACAATCATAGCTCACTGCAGCCTCCACCTCCCGGGCTCAAGCAATCCTCCCCACTCAGTCTCTGGGGTAGCTGGGACTACAGGTGTATACTACCATGCCTGGGTAATTTTTGATTTTTAATTTTTTGTAAAGACAGGGTCTCAGTATGGTGCCTCAACAGGTCTTGAACTCCTGGGCTCAAGCAATCCTCCCAAAGTGCTGGGATTACAGGCGTGAGCCACAGCACCTGGTCTCCCTTTTGTCTTCACAGGGTCTTCCCTCTGTGTGTGTCTGTGTCCTAATCTCTTCTTATGAGGACAGCAGTCATGTTGGATTAGGGCCCACCCTAATGACCCCATTTTAACTTAATCACCTCTTCAAAGGCCCTATTTCCAAATGCATTCTGAGGAAGTAAGGGTTAGGACTTCAACATATGAATTGTTTTTAGCAGGAGATGGTTACTGTCCAAAATTGATTAATGTCCTACCCTGTAAGCTTTAGGGTAACTTTCTTTACCAGAGAGAAATTGTTTTCTAATCTACTCTTGCAGTGAGCTGAGTCGCACAACAGCACTCCAAAAATGTAAAATTAAGAATCTAGGCCAGGCACAGTGGCTCTCACCTGTAATCCCAGTACTTTGGGAGGCCAAGGCAGGCGGATCACTTGAGGTCAGTAGTTCAAGACCAGCCTGATCAACATGGTGAAACCCTGTCTCTACTAAAAACAAAAAATTTAGCCAGGCGTGGTGGTGGGCACTTGCAATCCCAGCTACTCAGGAGGCTGAGGCACGAGAATCTCTTGAACCCAGGAGGCAAAGGTTGCAGTGAGCCGAGATCACACCACTGCCCTCTAGCTGGGGTGACAGAGCACGAGACTCCATCTCAAAAAAAAAAGAAAGAAAAAGATTCTGTCTTCTTTGACAATAGATCTAACTGAGCCTCAGCTTTCTTAGCTATTAACACTGTGCTGACTGAAAGTGATCTTTGTCTGACATTAATGTTGGCTGGACACACTCCAGTGCTAAGTCGTTTCCAGGTTCCCCAAATTACGTCAAATTCATAGGGTACTAGTGCTTTTCTCTATGGTGTATAAAGGGAAAATATTCTATCTTCGGTTTTTGGAAAACTTCAATCATATCCTTCATGTTTCCCCTTAATTGTAATAGCTTTATTATTATTATTATAAAGATAATATATTTTGTTATTAAACAAACAGGAAATCTTATCCCTTTTCCCACTGTAAACAAGAGAGCAGTGGATAAAATTCTACAGAGTTCTCTGCACAAGTAGATGGTGATTTTCTTAGCAAAGTTTTCTTTTCTTTTTTTTTTTTTTCTGAGACAGGGTCTCACTCTGCCGCACAAGCTAGAGTACAATGGTGTGATCTCAGCTCCACTGCAACCTCCGCCTCCTGGGTTCAAACGATTCTCCTGCCTCAGCCTCCCAGTAGCTGTGAGTGCAGGCGTGCACCACCATGCCTGGCTAATTTTTGTATTTTTGGTAGAGGCAGGGTTTCACCATGTTGGCCAGGCTGGTCTTCAACTCCTGGCCTCAAGTGATCCACCTGCCTCGGCCTCCCACAGTGCTGGGATTACAGGCATGAGCCACTGCACCCAGCCTTCTTTGCAAATTTTTCTAGAAGTGAAATCACTGGGTAAAGCAGCATGCGTGTTTAAATTTTTAATGGGTACTGTCAAGTTGCACTACGGAAAGGCTGCTTCTGTTTTTCCTGTCACACACAGTGTTTTCAAATACCTGCTTGTTTTCCCATAAACCAGTCAACACTAGTTGTTTGTGCTTTGTTTCTTAAACCAATTTTAAAAAAATTGTTGCTAATCTAATGAGTGAATTTTTATTTCTATTTCTTCGATTATTACTAAAATTGTTTATCTTTTCCATATGTTTTGTACATTTTTAAATTTCTTTCATGAATTCATTAATAATATTCTTTACCTGTCTTTTCTTATTGATTCACAAGAGCCCTTTCTTTTTTAAAATTTAGAGATGGTCTCTCCATGTTGCCAAGGCTGGTCTTGAACTCCCAGGCTCAAGCAATCCACCAGTCCTGGCCTCCCAAGTGCTGGGATTACAGGCATGAACCATCACACCCGGCCCACAACAGCTCTTTCTGTAGTAAGGATTGTAATTTGGATATTAACCATTTCAATATGATATTTTGCAAATATTTTCCCCTGTTTTTCCTTTGATCACTTGATTGTTTTATTGATTTATTTATTTATTCATTATTTGGGTAAATTTTTGCCATATACAAATCTTACATGTTTTATGTAGTAATCTTTTAAAATACCATTTATGATCCTAATATAGGCTAAAATAATTGCATGCTTTAAAAAATAATTTCTTAAAAGATGGGAACTGATGGTACATCCTTATCTACATACTGGAAGTTGGGTAATTATTAAACAGCAACAAATTTAGATTTGCAAAGAAAAATCAATTACATTGTAATAAACAATGGTGAGCTAAGAAAAAAGAATGACCCTACCAGAGTAATTTCCAAGTAAGTATTTAGAAGAGAACTTAAAAAAAATCTATGTGCTGCAGTGGGTGGCGGAAGCAACAGTTTTCATTCATTCTGGATTTTTCTGCGAGTGTAACTGATCTTTAAAAAGTTGAAGTCCCTGGAAAAAGAAAGGCTCTGGAAAGTAAGCTAATTTTGTTTAAAAATTCATGAAGCTCTTTGATAATACAGCATGGTTGGGGAAATGCCAGGAATTGAGATCTAGCCACAAGAACAAAGCTAAAGTATTTTATGTCATGAAATGAAATAAAAAATTTAAAAGGATAATTTCAGCAACTTTATGGCTATTTTCCAAGAGATCACTTACAACCACAGATCTGCAGCTGTGACCAGAAATTATCTGGGTTCCCCCCAGCACGGGATGAAAAGACAAAGACAATCCTGAGTTCATACAAATCCGAGTCTATAGACAAGGATAATTTAAGAGGAATTCAAGTTGCTATAAAAGATTAGCAATCTGCCTTTAAAAGAGTGTGTCATGCAGTATGAGTTTGAAGTCTTAAAAAAAAATCAGCAGAACGGAAAGCATAAAATACATTGTCACTGTTGTTGTCATGTTCTCCAAAGCCAAGTGCAAATTCTGCAGGCATCTCAAATGTCAGGTGTTCAAACACAGCCTCTGCCTCCCTCCCAAGCCTCTCCCTGAGGTCTTATTTTGTTCCAGTTTCACCTGCCCCCATATCCAAGCTAGAAAGCCTCCATTTCTGGGATTCCTCCCTCCTTTTCTCCTTGCCTTATGTCATTTCTTCCAAGGAACTCTCCCAACCCCTGGTAAAAGTGGTTCCTTCAACTGCGCTTCTAAAAGGGAGGTGCTTTAAATGGGCGTGACTGAGCTTATCATGACCATTTTGTATTTCTCAGTCCATGTACATCCCTGGCACATAATGTGTGCTCGCAATGATTTCTTGGGTTAAAGTTAAATCCAGGAAGCCCAATCACTCACATGATGCATTTCTGCAGCCGAAATTAGTCTGGCTGCTGTTTTATCATCGCTACTCCTTAATCCTTGCAGATTCCATTGCTGTAATTTTTATGATGACTCCACTTGGGACCAGCATTCACGGGGCTTTTTGCAGCTGTTGGTAACTGCCTACAAAATTCTAGACTGTATCCCCAGGCTTGAATTCATCTCTGTAAATTAATAGGCCACTGTAATCACTTTTTATTACCAAAATCAAAGAGCCACCTTGGATGCAAGGCATATTGTACCCTTTGGAAAAAATATTTCTGAAAGCCATTCTTATGCATCTGTAAGTGGCAAAATGAAAACGTATATTGCTTTTTAAAAGAGAGAGTTCTCCTTTTTAGTCTATTTGCAGAAGTAGCTTTCACATTATTTCACAAAGTGCATTTCAAATGCTTCTGTGCTGCACATACTGAAATCATATCACTTGAGATAAGTTTGAAAATAATCTGCTTGGGCTAGGAGGCTATAGCTGTCTGTTAGCTCTCAAGAAAACGTGTCTCATTCAATGATCAGAGCCAAACAGTCAGGCTTGTGGTCAGGTGGATGGTAAGCTGATCTTACAGTCATGGTTATGGAAAAATGAATAGACAGGTGGTCATGACAGATCCACAGTCCAGTTCACATAGCTTCTGAGGGACAGGGACTTGATCCTAGCCACCATATTATTCCAGGATATTACCCACAAAAGGCCCTTGAAGCAGTTTAACGTTTTAGAACATTACGCAAAAATCCCCCTTCAAACAGAGGCTGTTCTGTGTTTGTTTCCCTGGGGATGGACTTGATTAGGCAATGGGAGACAAAGGAGTGTCCTGGTTTTGGCCACAGACAAAATACTTGAGTAAAATAGCCAGAAGGAGAATAGGCTTTTATTGCCCCAAGGCTACGAGAAGCTTCAGCTCCCAGAGGCGTTGAGAGGTCAAGGGTCTGGCAGTGGGGAGGAAGGATGTTAGGAAGCTCTGCTGAAGGACTGAGATGCTGCCCACAATCAGGAGCAGCCAGGGAGGACTCTGCTCACTGCAACCTGTATTCCCAGTACCCCTCCAGCCCAGCCTGCCAACCACGCAGCCACAGGCTACCCAGCGCACCTTCAAGCATAGCTGAGTACCGGACCATCTTGCCCCACGTGTACATCTCTCTTATCCCCAGCCCTCCAGACAGGCCGCCAAATACCTGTAAGCACAGGGGAAAGAAGCTGGGGCTTTGAAAATGAAAGTGCCCCACCTCCTGCCACCTTGTACTGTTAGCTCACTGGAAGAAGGGCCTGAATGGAGCCAGCCCAGGTCTCCACCCTCGGGTGGTCAGTTACTTTCTGCTGAAGAAATATTGGATGGAAGCAGAAGAGTGAAGGAGGGAAAGGAAGTCAGCTGGCCAGCCAGGTTGCAAATATTTAAGAGCACCTGCTAGATCTTAAGTATTCTTTTAGATGCTGGGAATAGCACAGGGAGTTTCTGTCCTGGAAGAGAAGAGAGACAGGAAGGCCGGCAAGTAGGCAGGCAGGGTCAAGTGCGGGCTTCAGAATAACAAGCAATGGGTCTATCCAGGTGATAGAATACTACTCAGCCATGCAAAGGAATGGAGCGCTGATGCTCGGATTAACCTTAGAAACATTAAACCAAATGAAATAAGCCAGACATAAAAAGCCACATATTGTATGCTTCCTTGTAGGTGATATATTCAGGAAGGATATATTCAAGAACAGATAAATCCATAGAGACAGAAAGTAGGTGAATGGTTGTCAGAGGCTGGGGAAAGGGGGAATGGGAAGAAGCTACTTACTAAATAAGTTTTACTTTGGAAAATGTTTTGGTACTAGATAGAGATGGTGGCTACGTAACATTGTGAATGCAATGTGCTGAATATCACAGAATTGTACACTTTTTTTTTTTTTTTTTTTTTTTGAGATGGAGTCTCACTCTGTTGCCCAGGCTGGAGTGCAGTGGTGCAATCTTGGCTCATTGCAACCTCTGCCTCCTGGGTTCAAGTGATTCTTCTGCCTCAGTCTCCTGAATAGCTGGGACTACAGGCACGTGCCACCTGGCCTGGCTAATTTTTGTATTTTTAGTGGAGACAAGTTTTCACCATGTTGGCCAGGCTGATCTCAAACTCCTGACCTCAGGTAATTCACCTGCCTCGGCCTCCCAAAGTGCTGGGATTACAGGTGTGAGCCACTGCACCCAGTAGAATTGTACACTGTTAAGGTGTACGATTTTAAGTGTACATTTTAAGTGGTTAAAATGGCACATTTTATTATTTTAATATAATACAAGTGCTCAAAGCTTGTATATGTGGATGGAATTTTCAGCATTTAATGCAAACCATATAAAGCTTTGATGGGCAACTGCAAAAGTTTTATTTTGAATAGACAGAAACAGCTTCCTTCTCCAAAAAATAAAATAAATAAGTAAGTCCTGAACTAATGCTTGTTGCCCAGGGGGATGTTCTCAAACTGCTTCAGCCCCACTCCAAGAGCAGGTGGAGAAAGAGGGTTCTGTCCTCAGCACTCCTCGAGATGCCCAGGAGAAGAGGCATAGATATGTGAGGGGAGGTTCACATGGGTGATAAGATGGGGACCAGGCAAAATCTGGTGGTCAAAACAGGTACACAGGCAACTGTGAGGTTGGGGAGCTGCAACATGGTTTTCAAAGTGTGCTCTTCATACCAGCAGCGTGAATATCACCAGGGACTTAAAAATGCACATTTTCAGGCCTTTGAAATGCACATTCTCGGCCGGGCGAGGTGGCTCATTCCTGTAATCCCAGCACTTTGGGAGGCCGAGGCAGGTGGATCACCTGAGGTCGAGAGTTCAAGACCAGCCTAACCAACATGGAGAAACCCCATCTCTACTAAAAATACAAAAAAAATTAGCCGGGAATGGTGGCACCTGCCTGTAATCCCAGCTACTCAGGAGGCTGAGGCAGGAGAATTGCTTGAACCTGGGAGGCGGAGATTGGGGTGAGCCAAGATCACGCCATTGCACTCCATCCTGGGCAATGAGAGCAAAACTCCATCTCAAAAAAAAAAAAAAAAAAAAGAAAGAAAGGAAAAGAAAAAGAAAGAAATGCATATTCTCAGGCTCTATCTACTCCAGCTTGACTGGGACCCAACTACACCTGAGTTCAAAATTCTGGGGATTGTCTGGGTGTGGTGGCTCATGCCTGTAATCCCATAACTTTGGGAGGCCAAGGTGGGCAGATCACCTGAGGTCAGGAGTTCAAGACCAGCCTGGCCAACATGGCAAAACCCCATCTCTACTAGAAATACAAAAAAATTAGCTGGGCATAGTGGCGCACGCCTGTAATCCCAGCTACTTGGGACACTTGGGAGGCTGAGGCAGGAGAATCACTTGAATCCAGGAGGTGGAGGTTGCAGTGAGCCAAGATAGCGCCATTGCACTCCAGCCTCAGCATCAAGAGTGAAACTCCGTCGCAAAATAAAAAAATTAAAATTCTGGGGTGTGGGGCCCAGCCCACTGTGTTTCAACAAACCTTCGCAGTGATTTTGATGCATGCTGAGGCTGGAGAAGTCCTGGGTGGGAGAATTCCTGTTGTGGGCTGGGGCTGGGGCTGGAAGCCTTGTTCCTAGGTCTGAGGTAGCTGTGTACACCTGGGGAAGGCCCTGCTGGACCGACTGACTCCCCGCATGGAGTGAGCCCTGCTCAGCCCACTGCCAGCATCAGGTACTCGGCTCCCCTCAGTAGCAGGCCACAGAGCTTCTCCCTCTCTCCAGGGTGACCAGGGGCACTCTGGTTTTCTCCTAGTTTCTCCTCCCACCTCCTCACCTCCTTTTAATCCAAGGGAAAGTCGTCCTGGTCCATTTTCTCATTTCCCTTCATTTCCTTACTTCTGCATTATCCTCAGACCATGAAACTAGTGGCCTGAAGGGAAGCAGAAAGATTGGTCATCCATCCTCCTTGAGATAATGATGAACAGCCTAGAGTACTACACTTCCTCCTCCAAAAAACTAATAGTAACACTGGCCCTGGGGGTCCCACACCCACCACGCCTCATCTCCAGACTCTTTACTAATGAGCGTCTCATCTAGCATCCTTTATTTATTTATTTATTTACTTGTTTTTGAGACAGAATCTCCCTCTCCCAGGCTGGAGTGCAGTCATGCAATCACCTCTCACCCAGTGGGCTCAAGTGATCCTGCCACCTCAGCCTCCTGAGTAGCTGGGACCACAAGTGTGCACCACCATGCCTGGCTAATTATTAATTTTTCTAGAGATGGGGTCTTGCTATATTGCCCAGGCTGGTCTCAGATGCCTGGATTCAAGTGATCCTCCCACTTTGGCCTCCCAAAGTTCTGGGATTATAGGCATGAGCCACTGCACCCAGCCGAGCATTTTTTAAATGCAATTAAAAAAGGCACAGAGGTGGTTGGGGGAGTTTAAAGTAAGTAATATGTAAGTTAAAATAAATGTAAATAAATAAGTTTGCAAATAAACCTAGCTCTGAACCCATTTGATAAAGCTCCCTCAACAGCAACCCAATGAAAGCCAGCAATAAAGAAATGAATAACATAAGTACCAAGGTTCTTTTTGGCCACCCAGACCTGCAGGAAAGGGGACTCAGAAGGTGCTACTTAAGGCCAGAGGCCTCTACTTGACCCTTGCTGTGTACTTTGGCAAAGGTGGGATAATGGAGCTCACCCCAGAATACAGTGGGCCCCGCCTCGAAGAGCAAAGACAGACATAATGTCGAAGTTCATCTGGGGCTTCACGGAGATGACAACTTTCAGGAAAGGAGATAGAGCAACGTCCTTCAAGTTATAGCAACTACCGAAACGTCATTTTAATCTGATTTGGGGGTGACTTTTATCACTGGGAGGGTGAAAGAGGAGGATGGGGAAGGAAGGCCTGGGGGCTCAGCTGGGCTTCGTTCCCAGCACCCACTCGGCTTCACTCTACCTCTGCCAGGGGAGAGATGCAGAAGTGGGAGCCAAGGCCCACCTGGCTCTCCTGAGGGAGGCAGATGTGTGCAAAAGCACAGACAGCCCCCCAACATCTGCACGGGGCCCCCAGGCCCTCCGATGACTACCTGAGACACCATTTGCCCATCCAAGTGTCAGTTCCCTCGGCCTGGGTTCCCAGCCTTCAGTGGCACTCGGTTCAGCCGTCTGGTTTTTATCATAAACAAGGAGGGGGGAAAAGTGGGATTTGGAAATATTCTTTTATTTAAGCCACTATAAATTCAACTTCTTTCCCCTCATCTTTCTCAAATTCTTCTTATGATACAGATGTTTTCTGCATCATTGTCTGCTCAAATCTTGACTAGAACCTCCATGTGTAGGAACAGATGCTTTTAATGACTTTGGCCTCAAAGAAGACAGGGCCAAGGCAAAATTCTTCATTTACTTTGTCTGCAGCAAAACCAATAGCACATTCACAATTTGGGGCACAAAAGTTATAAATTTTAATTTTATGGTGTGCAACCAAGGGAAAAATGAGGCAGCCACTGATATTCTGTTCAGGTGATATTGACACTAAGGCTGAGGCCTTCAAACAGGTGTGTTCCTCGTCATTCGGTGGACGTTGACTAAACAACTGCCATGTGCCAGGCACTGTGCACAGGGGTGCATTGGTAAATTAGACTTCGGTCCTAGACTCTAGGGGCTGAAATGGGGGCCCAGATAGGTGAAGACGCAGTGAAATAACCACAAAGGGGAAAGACCCATCTCTCTCATATTTGCTCTTGGGTTCATCCATGCATTATTCAATACTTATGGCCCCAGGCACTGTGTGACAGTCCAGCCAGGGTGGGGGACACCAGTAGGCAAGAACAATGGGATGTGAGAGGCAGGGAACATGATAGGGGTACACACAGGGTACCCTGGGGGGATTTGATAAAGCAGTATTTTATCAGTCTTTTTTTTTGAGACGGAGTCTTGCTCTGTCGCCCAGGCTGGAGTGCAGTGGAGCAATCTGGGCTCACTGCAAGCTCCCCCTCCTGGGTTCACACCATTCTCCTGCCTCAGCCTCCCAAGTAGCTGGGACTACAGGCGCCTTCCACCACATCCGGCTAATTTTTTGTATTTTTTGTAGAGACAGGGTTTCACCGTATTAGCCAGGATGGTCTCGATCTCCTGACCTCATCATCCACCCGCCTTGGCCTCCCAGAGTGCTGGGATTATAGGCGTGAGCCACCGCACCTGGCCCACCTGGCTAATTTTTGTATTTTTCGTAGAGACAGGGTTTTGCCATGTTGACCAGGCTGCTCTCAAACTCCTGACCTCAGGTGATCCGCCCGCCTGAGCCTCCCAAAGTGCTGGGATTATAGGCGTGAACCACCATGTCCAACCCATTGTTTTATTAGGATTCAAACCACTTAGGGCTTAGCCTTTTGACAGAAAGGAAACTGATTAAATTGTTACCTTCCTTTTTCTCCCCTAAGGGAGTTCAATCTCTGCCTGCTCAGCTTCTACTCTGCTCTCCTCTCTTATATTTATTTATTAGAGTCAGGGCCTCGCTCTGTCGCCAAGGCTGGAGTGCAGTGGAGCGATGGCAGCTCACTGCAGCCTCTAACTCCTGGGCTCAATAGATCCTCCCACCTCAGCCTCCCAAGTAGCTGGGACTACAGACACGCACCACCACACCCAGCTAATTTTTTTTTCTATTTTTCGTAGAGACAGGGTCTCACTATGTTGCCCAAGCTGGTCGCAGGCTCTCAAAGTGTTGGGATTATAGGTTTGAGCCACTATGTCTGACCTCTCCTCTACTTTAAATAAAGAACTTCTTTTTTCACCCAGTTTGTGGACTTTTTGTGACACAGAATAGGAGGAAAGATAAAGATGGGAGGACAGGAGAGGTGAATGGAAGTGGAGAAGGACTGGGTGACCATCTGAGTCATAGCAGAAGCACTAAATAAATCAATAAATAAATAAAATAAGAAGAAGCCAGAAAAAGGCTAAGTAGAGTTACTCAGTGCAGAGAGTGAGGGAGGATGTAGACACATGAGAAAATATTGCCCCACTGGCTGTTGGATTGATGGAAGGTCTCACAGCGAGAACCCCAGAGCAGTTTCAGAGGAGAGAGAAGCGGAAAGAAAAGGAAAAGGCATTTGAAGAGAGGCTGGGTCGGTGGTTTTCAAGGTGTGTTGAAGATTGTGTGTCCCTGGGACCCTTCAGGGCACCTGCATACCTGCAAGTATTTTCACCATGACAGGAAGCTATTATCTGCCTTTTTTACTCCCTCCCTCACGATTGTACAGTGGAGTGTACTAGAAACCATCCGATGTGTGATATTGCCACTGGCGGAGTACAGAAGCAGCTCGGAGAACCCAGCTGTCTTCTATTAAGTCAGACATTAAAAAGATTTGCAAAAATGTAAAACAATCCTACTCTTCCTGTTAAAGTTTTTTTAATACAGCTTTTTTTCAATAAAAATGTGTCACTTATCTTAACCAATGGATTTACTGTTTTTAAAGTGAATTAATAAAGATAATTTTTAAATTCTCAGCTCTAATTTCTAACAGAGTGTATTGGTCTGTTTTCACGCTGCTGATAAAGACATACCAGAGACTAGGTAATTTATAAAGAAAAAGAGGTTTAATGGGCTCACAGTTCCAGGTGGTGGAGGAGGTCTCACAATCGTGGCAGAAGGAAGGGACGTCTCACGTGGCAGCAGGCAAGAGAGAATGAGAGCCAAGAGAAAGGGGAAAGCCCTTATCAAACCATCAGATCTCATGAGACTTATCACTACCACGAGAACAGTACGGGGGAAACTGCCCCTATGATTCAATTATCTCCCACCGGATCCCTCCCATAATCCCAACACGTGGAAATTATGGGAGCTACAATTCAAGATGAGATTTGTGTGGGGACACAGCCAAACCATATCATAAAGTAAATAGCATTAGATGGAGGGCACATACACAAAAACTCTCGAGTTCCTCAATTTATTTTATTTTTGGGAGTCTAGTCTTATTTATTGGTTACTCAAAAGAATCCTATTTTTGGCTGGACTCAGAAGTTGAATCTCACAGAAAGGACAGTGTGCATCTCTTGGCAATCTGTTCCTGGAGTTTGCCTTTGGCCTCCTTCATTCTCTTGGCCAAAAGTTCAGCGTATTTTGCAGTCTCTTCCTCATTTTTCTTAGTACACTGTTTCTTCAGAGCAATATGCCAGCATTTGTGTTGCAAGACACATGGAGTAACAAGAAGCTGAATCTTGGGTGCTTTGGTCCCAGGTTTTTTGCCTTCTTTAAGGGCTTTCTTAACAACAGATTGGTGGACATTATCTTCTTTAGAGAGACTGAAAAGTTAGTGGATTCTGCTAGCTCTTTTGGGCCCCAGGCGATGATGCTCCACAGTATCAGTCAGTTCGGGAATATCCTTCTATCCTCTTTTTTTTTTTTTCTTTTTTTTTTTTACAATAACAAAGTTTAGAAAGCTCAGATTGGCATCCACAATGCAACTGCAAACAGCTTCGTGCTTCTTGCCCCAGTTCTCCTTGGTCTGTAACAGGAATGCCCCTTGCTCAGTAGTACACAGACCCAGCCATGAATCAAGACACCCTGCTTCATGGGAAAGCTTATTTGTCGTTCCTGTCAATGATTCCCATCACAGAACCTTTCCATTCTTCACCCAGAGTGTCAGCAGCAACTTCTGTGGCTGCACACTTCTCATAAAAAATACAAAGTTTGCATTCCTCATCTACTTCAAGGAGCTTCTGGCAGCCGACAGCTAGAAAGGAGACATTCAGCTTCATCTTGAAGTGGCTGATTGCCTCTGAGGGGCCTTGAAAAAGAGCCCTCAATAATTTTAAAGAGTGAGACCAAAACTTTTGAGAATTGTTGGTGTAGGTTATAAAATTGGACGCCTTTTTTGTGCTTTTTGAGGGATTCATATAAAAGCTGGGCCATGTGGGCTCTTCATTCTTTGGGATCAGCCATAAGAACCTAAAAGAGGGGCAAAACAGACACAAACGTTATCCATTATTATTATTATTATTATATGGACAGTAATCAGAAAAAGACTGAATATGCAACATAGTCAGGATTATTTGGAAAACCAGGCATTGCCCAAAGATTTCATTGACACTTTGCATCTTTGTATGTTACTGGAACACGTTGGTACAGTTGTCACTGGGAGATACAGCACTTAACTTTTAACAAAGGGTCTCTCAAACTAGGAGTCCAGGGTTACATCTCAGGGGTCACTAGTTTCACAGATTTGAGACACACATCTATAAACTAAATGGAAAATGCCTTCAAACTACATATAACTAACAAACCACAACTCTGCCTTGAAGCTGAATTGTGACAGAAATACCAATAAATGTGGCCACTGTATCTCTGAATACAAATGTGCCGTGGCCCTGTGCTGTGTGAGGGGTGGCCAGCTTGCCCCAGGCCCTCTGACACTCTGGAGCTTGCTCTGTGGTCCCTGAAGCAAGTGGGAAAATGATCCTTGCATGTCCAGTGTGACTAATTAATTAGAAGAAATACAGTGTATTAATCCATCCTCACACTGCTATAAAGAAATTCCTGAGACTGGATAATTTACAAAGGAAAGAGGTTTAATTGACTCACGATCCATATGGCTTGGGAGGCCTCAGGAAACTTACAACCATGGCAGAAGGCGAAGCAAGGACCTTCTTCACATGGTGGCAGGAGAAAGAGAGAGTGAAAAGCCCAGGAAAAAACACCATTTATACAACCATCATATGTCGTGAGAACTCCCTCACTATCATGAGAACAGCCTGGGGGAAACTGCCCCCATGATCCAATCACCTCCCACCAGGTCGCTCCCTCAACACCTGGGGATTACAATTCAAGGTGAGATTTGGGTGGGGACACAAAGCCTAACCATATCACACAGCAAGGAAGAATGTGCTCAGAATGGGAAACCCGATGTGTGATATTGCCGCTGGCGGAGTACAGAAGCAGCTCTGAGAACCTAGCTGTCTTGGAGACCTGTGAGATCTCCAAGGTCCTTTCCAGCTATGCAAGTCTAAAATAGTACATCTGCATTGGATAAAGAAAATGTGTTGTATACACCGTGGAATACTACTCAGCCATAAAAAAACAATGAAATCATGTTCTTTGCAGCAACATGGATGCAGCTGGAGGCTGTTACCCTAAGTGAATTAATACAGGAACAGAAAACCAAATAGCACATGTTCTCATTTATAAGTCACTGGGAACTACAGAGGGAGGAGGGATGGAGAGGAGTGAAGGTTGAAAAATTAGCTATTGGGTACTATGGTCACTACTTGGGTGATGGGATCAATCATGCCCCAAATGTCAGCATCATGCAATATACCCATGTAACAATTCTGCATGTGTACCCCCTTAATCTAAAATAAAAGTTGAAATTTTTTTTAAAAAAGCTTCTCTAAAAAATAAAATAAAAATAGCACCTCCTTCAAACGGTCTGAAATCATATGCCAGCCAAGAGGCAGATGATGGTGCTATGGACTGGATGCTTGTGTCCCCTCCAAATTCATGATCTTGAGGCTAGTGTCCTTATAAGAAGAGGAAGAGACCAGAGTGCACTCTTTTTCTGTCACGTAGAACATAGTGAGAAGACGGCCATCTGCAAGCCAGGAAGAGAGGCTTCACCAGCAACCCAATCAGCCAGCACTTTAATCTTGGACTTCCAGCCTCCAGAACTGTGAGAAATAAATTTCTGTTGTTTAAGCCACACAGTCTATAGTATTTGTTATAGCATCCTGAGCAGACTAAGACAGATGACAATCTCCGTGGCCCCATTTTGGTTGAGGTAGTATTCAATCAATTAGGTGTTCATTTTGGACAAAACTTTGCAGCCTCTTGCTAGTGATTCCTAGTGGATTCTAGCTGGTTGTCTTATTAAGAATTTTATCAGAAAACCTATAGAAGACTTGGCACAACTCTGCCCCACACACGTGCAGCCTTAATTTAATGAAGGGCCACCTAATAAAGGAAGGGCTGGGAGTCAAGGGGCCTCGGATTAGGTTTCTGCTCTGCTACTAAATAGCTGCCTGGGCTAGAAGGTTCTTCTTCTCTTTGGGTTCCAGGGACTTACCAAGGGCAGAGCAAAGGGAGCAGCCCTCAGCCATAGGGAGTTGGGGCCACTGTCCATAAAGAATTTTAGAGTAATAATAAAACTGACTAAAAGTCCACTTTTAATTATCACTGTGCTTTGGCAATTCTACACAAAGTCAGTGACAAAATTTTCCTCCCTATAAAAACATCTTTTTATTTTAAGTTCTGTACAATGGCTATAGTTCATGTAGATTTTTAATCTATTTGCATTAACCTTAACATATTCATATTCTCCATTGTATTCGTTTTCCGTGTCTGCATAACCCACTGCCACAAACTTAGTGGCTTAAAACAAACCCACCTGTTGCTTACAGGTCTATGGGTCAGAAGTCTAGTGCAGTGTGGCACAGTGGGCTTTCTGCTCTGGGACACAGTGCTGAGCTTATGTGGTCGGCCAGGCTGAGTCCTCACCTGGAGGTTCTGGGGGAAAATTCACTTTCCAGCTCATCCTGATTACTGGCAGAATTCAGATCCTTGCTGTTGTCTTAGTTCTGAAGTTCCCATTTCCTTGCTGGCTGTCTCCTGGCTGGGGCTACTGTTGGCTCCTAAGGCCACCCACATTCCTTACCTCATGACCCCTTCATCCTCGAGCCAGCCACATGTGTCAAATAGTTCTCATGCTTCAGATCTCTGATTTCCCACGTATCTGATCTCTGCACCAGATCGGGAAGGCTTGTGGGATTTGGCCAAGCCCACCTGGATAATCTTCCTAAAACATCAACTGATTTCGGATCTTAATTACATCTGCAAAGTCCTTCAGAGCAGTCCCTATATTAATGTTTGATTCGATGATGGAGAAGATGCTTGTAGACCAGGAGCTGGAAATCTTGGGGACTGCCTTAGAATTCTGCCTGCCGCAATTCTTCATAGATGTTGTACACTACATGGAAGTTAATTCAGACAACTTGCAATTATACGGTTGGCCCTGGATTAGCACGGACTCAGCTACATCTGTTCCTTAGGAGAGTAAGTTTGCTTTGCGTTCCTTTTGAGAAAGTTCACTGTGAGTTCGTGTCTCATCTTCTGTAGAACCACATATTCCTGCATTTAAGTAGTAGGTTTGAAATGAACACTGATGATAGAGTGACTGTAAAGATAAAGAAACAGAATTTGAGTTACTGCAATTGTGCCTTTCTATGGAATCACTTGGAGTTTTGACTTACGTTTAAAATTTAAACTTTGCACATAACAGAGATAGTATACTTTCTGTGAAACACAAAGCAACCTGAAAGTACAATATCTCTGTTATGTGCAAATTCTTCATATGTGAAATACATTGTTAAATTTGAAAAATATTTGAAAATGTGAATATTTAAAATTGAAATGCATTTTTTCTATTCATCTTGCTTTTTGTTCAATTGCTATTCAACTATAATATTGTTCATGGCCAGGAAAGACCAATTTTGTTTGGTTTTTGTTTTGTTTTGTTTGGGACAGAGTTTCACTCTTTTTTCCCAGGCTGGAGTACAATGGCGCGATCTCAGCTCACTGCAACCTCTGCCTCCTGGTTCAAGCAATTTTCCTGTCTCAGCCACCCGAGTAGCTGAGATTACAGGCATGCGCTACCACACCCAGCTAATTTTTGTATTTTTAGTAGAGATGGGGGTTTCACTGTGTTGGCCAGACTGGTCTAGAACTCCTGACCTCAGGTGATCCACCCGCCTCTGCTTCCCAAAATGCTGGGATTACAGGCATGAGCCACCGTGCCTGGCCGAAAGACCAGTTTTTAGGTACATAGTTTTCCTCATTATATATTACAAAAATTAATGTAATTAAAAAGCCTGAATCCATTGAATCTTTCCTTTGTTGTAGTGGGTATTTATTTTATATTTTAAGTTTTACTCTCATGATTATATATACAAAGTTCAATAAAAGGGAACTTTAACTGCATTAGTCTGGCCATTATTATTAGTCGTTACATTTCTGATATGGTTTGGCTCTGTGTCCCCACCCAAATCTCATCCTGAATTGTACTCCCGTAATTCCATGTATTGTGTGAGGGACCAGGCGGGAGATAAATGAATCATGCAGGTGGTTTCCCCCATACTGTTCTCATGGTAGTGAGTAAGTCTCACGAGATCTGATGGTTTGATAAGGGGAAACCCATTTCACGTGGCTCTCATTCTCTCTCTTGCCACTGCCATATGAGATGTGCCTTTCATTTTCCACCATGATTGTGAGGCCTCCCCAGCCACGTGGAACTGTAAGTCCAATAAACCTCTTTCTTTTGTAAATTGCCTAGTCTCAGGTAAGTCTTTATCAGCAGTGTGAAAATGGACGAATACAATGATTATTACTAAAAACATTTTGTTGTAAATGGGGTATGTGTGATAAAAAGGAACCCACTCTGAGTGTCAAGTACATTGGGCACCCACTGCAAATGCTCAGACATGCCTTATGGATGTCAGCGGAGGAAAATGCTTCCTGGCCGCCCGCTACCTTCAGGGGACTGTGCTGAGTGCCTTGCAGATATTGTCTCATCTAATCCTCACAAGAACGTCATTTTAGAAATGAGAAAACAGCCCAGAGAGCCATTCACTTGCAAGTGGAGAAGCTGAGACTTGAACCCATGCTAAGACTGTTCACTCACTGGCATCTCTCAGAAAGGCCTTGGTTTGTTGAAAGTGATGCATTTTGATCCTGCCTGTCCAGAGCGGGCAAGGGTAAGATTCCTGGATGCAACTTCGCTGCTGAAGAGAACATTATTGGCTCCTGAGCTCCGACTGAGACATGCCTGCTGACTCTCCCCACTGGCTCTCCTTGGATGCCTTCCTCCGGCCCCATCTGTACCCCTGCAAAGGCAAGACTTGCTTGGGAGGTTTTTGAATGTGCCTGCCTGCATGTTAGTGTCAGAGTTCTTTCAGAGCTGGGACTGTGTGTGGTTAAAATGTATAACCCAGCAACTCCCAGGGTCCTTGGTACATAATACGGGCTTGAGAAATGTTTGTGGAACTTACCTGACTGGCTGAGTAAAAATTACAGGCTTAAGTGAGTGTTGGAGAATTCTCTGGGAATTTTGCTTAATAACGTGACTCTCATCTCCCATGAATGATGATCGATTCCTTCCTCTGGCAGGAAGTAGTGGTTGGTTACTGTAGCCAGAGAGATTTTTTTTTTTCCCTATGCAACCCGTGGGTGGATTAAAATGGAAGGAGCGAGCCAAGCTGAGCCAGGAAGGACAGCCAAGGTCAGCAGGGCTGACGGATCCCTGCACGCTGTCAGTAAGAGGAGAGGCTGTAGTCGCTAAACCATCCACAACTATTCCGGTTCTTTTCTCCTTCTGGTTCATGGTAAAATTTTAATTCTCTGCACCCACTGAAATTAGCCTTGGCCACGTGACTTGCTGTGGCCCTGAAATGTGAGCTCTGGAGGCTTGTGCGCAATTTGCCGCATTGCCTTCTTCTCGTGCCAGAGTGATCAGGGACTTGGGTGTGGAGAAATCTTCATCAACCTGAGTCCTTAAGTGTTTGTAGAAATCCCCTGCCAACCCATGTTAGACATGTAGGACCAGCAAGAAATAAGCTTGATGCCATCCTCATATGATTGACAAACATTCTGGATAGAAATATAATTAAGCATTAATCAGGATGCACTATTTTTTTTTCTGAGATAGGGTCTTGCTCTGTTGCCCAGGCTGGAGTACAGTGACATAATCATGACTCACTGCAGCCTCAACCTCCTGGGCTCATGTGATCCTTCTACCTCAGCCTCCTGAGAAACTAGGACCACAGGAAAATGCCACCACACTTGGCTAATTTTTTTAAAATTATTTTTTGTAGAGACAGTGTCTCACTATGTTGCCCAAGCTGGCCTCAAACTCCTGGGCTAAAGTGATCCACCCTCCTCAGCCTCTCAACATGCTGGGATTACAGGTGTGAGCCACTGCACCCAGTATCAGGCTGTCCATTGACCCACTTCCTTATAAGGGAAAGTCACACAGCACTGGATAGCGACCACTCGCATCCCCATTTTTCCTATAGATAGGATCTCTGGTGTTAGAGTCAGAGGCTTTTGTTTAAGAATTCCTGAAGATGTTTTCCAGATCCCAAATTTCAGTGGAACAACTGACACCAACCAGTTTGAAGGCCCCCATGAAGCAAAATCATCATGAGAATACAGCTTCTTCCTCTCCCTGTCCCATGACTTCACCTTGCACTTTTCTACCAATCAACTCTCTCCACACTTCAGCCCACTCTGAAACTCTTAAAAACACTAACTTCTCAGGGACACAGATTTGAAGGTTTCTCCCATCTCCTCATTCATCAGCCCTATGATTAAACCTCTTTCTCTGCTATGACCCAATGTCTTGGGGTATTGGCTTGCTGCACACATCAGGCAATGGACCTATGATGGTTACAAACGTATTGTATGAGGTCACTAAGATTTGGGGGATGCTTGTTATTGCAGCAGCACCTAGCCTCTCCTGACTAGCTCAGAGGACCTGAGGCAGACATGAGGAGGCTGAGGAGGACATCAAGAAACTGAAGAGTTAAGGAAAAGAGAAACAGGAAATGTGGATTAGGGGGTCAGTGTGGACCCTGGAGCTGGGGCAGTTTCCTGTGGCTGGGCTGTCCACACTGTGCAGCAGGCTGGATTCCTCTGAGGCTCCAGAAGGGGGAAGTAAGCACAGGCCATGGAGTGATGCCATCCATGTGCGAAGGATGATTTTGTAGCATGTGCTGACTGTGGTTCACCACTGACTGGGGAAGAGGTGGAGGAAAAGGGTTGGGAAGAATGTGTATCATGCACCGAGCAGTGTGATCCCGGAATGTTCTAATGCTCCTCAAGAACAAATGAGTCGGGCATCAAGGAAGGATGCCAACCTCAGACTTCCTGTGTGGGGAGCAGTGCTGAGCTGGCAGTGAGTTATCCGTTTATCCCTTGTGCACGGTGGCTAAGGTACTTACTCTGCAGCCACTCCTATAATAGAAGACCTCCTCTAGGATGTTGGTCGTTTGTTACTCATACATTCATTCTGCAAATATTTGAGCTCCTAGGCACTGAGCCTTCCACAGTGAGTAGACAGGTTTCATGGACTTTATGGTCTGCTTATGGCCAAATAATTAATAGCAATTTTCAATATGGATTGCTAAGTACTCTGACAGAGGTAAGTATAGGTTGCCTGGGAGAAGGGCATAGAAACCAGTCCAGAGGTCTACAAAGAATGAGACTGTAAGTAACTGAATTGGGAGTTAAGTGCATGCTTCTGCATAGCAAAAGCCCCCCATAATTACAGGTAAATAAATGCCACCCTTCCCAGCAAGGGCCTGGGAGTGCAGGAAAATATCGAGTTGCCTGAGAATCTGAACGTAATAGAAAAAGTTCTGAAAGTCAAAGGTCTTGCAATAGAACATTCAAGAGGTGAAGCCTTATGATTCATTGACTTGGGTTCACTCAGTGGTCAAACCAAAGAAGAAAACCAAAAAAAAAAAAAAAAAAAAAAAAAACTGAGGGACCCAGGTGTCTGGAATGAATTAACTCTTTTTTTCCTCCTTTTTTTTTCTTTTCTTTCTTTTTTTTTTAAAATGATGAAGGCTGCCAGAAACTCAAGGGACCTGAGGATATTAGAGAATTAGAATTTCACAATGATAGTGGGACTGTGTCCATCTATAGTTAACTCTTCCCACTCCACAGAGTCCCAGCACATCATTCTTATCCCACCCCCTCCACTGACCAAATCTCATCCTTTAAGACCCAGTTTAAAATCCACCTCCTGGAATTAATTATACCAAGCCAATTCTAAACAATGGTCACCTGTTGGGAATGGGATTGCATAGGGGAATGAGGGAACTATTCATTTTTTACTTTTATCAATTTTTATAAGTATGTATCATTTTGTTTAAATAAAGCCAAAATTAAGCTTATGAGGAAAAAGAAAATTCCACCTCCTCCACGGATCCTTCTCTGCTTCTCTGTTGTACAGTGGCCCCATGCTCATCTCATTGCCATCTACCACTTACTGGTTTTTCACAACTAAGTCCTTTCCTCTACTTTGGACTCAGCCCCAGCTACAGCCACCTGTAGAATGCACATAGCATTGCTCATATACAGGGGACTAAATGAATGGTTGGCGAAGGAATAAAAGCCTGTAATGTTGGCACCTCAGCTTACGAAAGTTGTGGGGAGTTTTCTGTGCTAGAAAGTCGTGCCTTTCACTGAGCCCCCAGCTTTAAGCAGTTTCATAAGTAGATGTTAACAGCTGTGTTCCAGTCCCTGCTGGTTCCCACACACCCACGCCAGGAAAAGGCTGGCCAGATCATCTCCCCAGGAAACGTGGAATGATAGTACACGGGAGCTGCTGGGAGCTGGGGAACCTGCAACTCTTCCTCCTGTGAGGAAACAGGACCCTAAGTTGGCGTCCTGTGTCTAGAGAGCCTGCCCCAAATGTGCTCACCTAGAAGAACGGCTCTCCTCCCTCCCCTCCCTCCCCTCCCTGGGCGCTGGGCATTTTTCCCACGTGGATCCACTAGATGGCCTGCAACGAACACAGTGACTTTGAGGAAGCCTGTGTTGGAAAAGGAAATACTTCCTTGCTTATCTGTTTGTTTGCTTTGTCATTCACCATTTGTCCTCATAAATCCTTTCAAGTGTAACTGATATTAAAAACCAATAACTTGCACATTCAAGAACAGGAAAAGGGCTGTGTCAGAGTTGAATCTGTGGGTCTTCAGGCAGAGATTTCTGATAGTTGGCAAAATAATCAGAAATTGTTTTGCCAAAATGATTTCTGAGTGTTAGCATTTTGTTCATTACAACATAAACAACTCTGCATAGAAAGAAATGAATAAATAATTCTAGGGACTTAATAAGTATCTTTTAAACTACTTCAAATAAAGAGAAATGACAAGACCCAGTACTGGTTAAGTATGAGATACAGCAGGCTCATATGCACATCACTGGTGCCCTACACATCACTGTGGTTTTTGCAAAGTAATGTGGCCTTTGCTATAAGAGCAGTGAGATGGCTGGGAGTGGTGGCTCACACCTGTAATCCCAACACTTTGGGAGGCTGAGGCAGGTGGATCACTTGAGCTCAGGAGTTAGAGACCAGCCTGGCCAACATGGCAAAACCCCGTCTCTACAAAAAAAATTTAAAAATTAGCTGAGTGTGGTGGTATACACCTGTAGTCAGGAGGCTGAAGTGGGAGGATCGCTTGAGCCTGGGAGGTGGAGGTTGCAGTGAGCTGAGATCATGCCACTGCACTCCAGCCTGGACAACAAAGCCAGACCCTGTGTCAAAAAAAAAAAAAAAAAAGCCGTGAGATAACTCATACTCTTTAACCAGGAAACTTTCAGGAAATATCTAAAAGTTAGAGAAAAACAATCAGTATTAAAATGTCCAGATTGCTGCTATTTGTAGTAAGAAAAACTTGGTAATAATTTGCAGAACAACAATAGGGGAATGACTTAGTCAACTGCAGTATATGAATATAATAGGTGAAATTAAAAAGGATGGTAAGTGTGAGCTCAGCCTGTACCTGTGCATGTAAAGCCATGTTTTTTTTTTTAAAGGTCCAGGCTTATTATTTATTTAAAGCACAGGCCTGGCATGACGGCTCATGCCTGTAATCCCAGCACTTTGGGAGGCTGAGGTGGGCAGATCACTTGAGTCTCAGGAGTTTGAGACCAGCCTGGGCAACATGGCTAAACTCCTATCTCTACCAAAAAAAAAGAAAAAAAATACCACACAGTTCAAAGTCACTAAATCATTAAATCCAGTACAAAAGAAATGGCTCCCATTTCCTGGATTGGCATCAGACATCCTACCAGCTGCAATTACATCATTTTTATCTATCGTCTGCTTTTCCTTTTGTGGGGGAGTAGGGGTGGTATCTTATAAATGGGTCAAAGAGACTTCAACCTCAAAACCAAGGAGAAATCCCTGCTTGTGGAGAAACACAGGAAATGACTCTTTCTCTGTGAAAGGCAGTCAGGAACTCTGCTCCAGTGATGAGGGCCACTGATGGTGTGGGAGAGTGATCACGAAGAGAATCTTCCTGGAGGTGGCACAAAGTCAGCAAGAGCCCAGGAAATCACACTCCTGAGATGGCTGCTGTCACCACCATCACCCTCTCTTCTGTCTCCCCTCGGTGCCATCAAATTGAGTGAGGAACAAGGGAAAGTAACTACATGTAGAAAACCAAAGTGAACAGGAATGTGGGTGGTGTGAACATAAAAGGAGAAACTAAAAATGATCAAAAGTTTCTCCTGCACTGTGGTGGAAATCTCTGATCCATTTCTTCATGTGTCTAACTTCCAAGGAGGGGGCTAACAGCACAGACATGGGACCAAAGGCCCATGTTGGCTCAGAGATCTAAACGGTGGGCCCCTCTGAGATGGTAACTGCAACCAAGGTGTCTGTGATGTCCTTGGTTACTCCACCTCCTGACCAGGGGTCTAGTTTGCCGTTGCTGAAAACGATGTCCATGTGTGAACTCATGTTTTTGCCTCCACACACAGTAGTGATCCAGGAGGGCCTTGGTCTCACACCCCACTGTTTAAAACAGTTATCAGAAAACTCCTTCAAGTTCCACGAGTGAAGTTCAAACAAAAAACGCTATAAAAAGTTAGATGCATAAGGATAGCTCACCACTGCACGTCACCCAGTCTTCAGAGATCCAGTCTTTCAAATGTCGAATGTCAGGAAGCCGTTGCAAACTACGTCCATATTTGAGAGTCGATTAATGGCATCTCAGGACCTACAGAGGTTCTCTGAATAATATGAACCACGTTTCCTAAAATCTGTAGTTACGATCTTCATAAATACACCACAAGATACCAAATCCTTAAACTGCCAGATAAGGGCAGAAGTTGCAAGAGCTCCAACTACCATATGAGGGTATTTCATTCTGAACTAGGCTGCAAGCATGCCACCATAGGGGCCCTAGAGGGCCATGACAGGGTGATTTTCAGCTCCTAGGACTGTTCTTTTCAAGTGTTTGATTAGCTCTGCAAAATCAGCCAGAGCTTGCTCTGATGTCAGGAGATCCAAGTGTCCAGAATCCTTGAATGGGTCATCACAGGGCAGGGACTCTCCGCAGTATCGCTGTTCCGCATACACCAACATAGCTTTCAGTTCCTCAGCCCCATCCCACATGAACCACGTATTATTGCGGAACCAGATGATGTCCCTGTCATATTTCTTCCAATATTTATCTGCTATTAGATACTGCTGTTAAAAAGTTTTCACAGCATGAAATCCAAAATGATCAATCCTCAGTTGGAAGTGGAGAACTGAGTTGTTCTCGGCAACAGCCGGGTGAGATGCGGGGTTGTCTGGCGAGCGCAGGCTGCCGAGAGTCCTTAAGGCTGGCTGGAGGGCTGTGGTGGTCCAGGGCGCCAGGAAAGCCAGGAGCAGGAGTAGGAGCAGGAGCAGGAGGGCTTGGTGGCCCATGGCTCAGGCTGGTGGCTGCGGTGCAGGTCTAAAGCCATGTTAAATCAATGTTTTCTCTATTTAAAAAGTAATTTTCTAGTTTTGAGGCTGAGTTTAAGAGCAGATCATTTTTCTCTGAGTAAGCCCTTAGACAACCAAGTATCACCAGATAAGAGTTAAACAAAAGTAAATTCAACAGCTGCCTTCCACCCAGAGCTGGGAGGGAGTGGACAGCCCCTAGACTGGGGAGAATATAGGGCAGCTTTATGGAAAGCGGGGCTGGGAAATGTCAGACGGCTTGGGCTATTCTAACAAAATACCACAGACTGAGTGGCTTTAACAACGGAAATTTATTTCTCATAGTTCTAGAGGCCGGAAGTCCAAGATCAAGGTTCTGGCTGATGTGGTTCCTGGAGAGGGACCGCTTCCTGGCTTGCAGATGGCCACCATCTCACTCTGTCCCCGCATGCAGGGGACGGGGATCTGGTGTCTCTTACTCTTCTTATAAGAACACTAATACCATCCTCATGACCTCATCTAAACCTAATTGTCTCCCAAAGGCCCCACCTCCTAATATTATCCCATTGGGAATTAGCATTTCAACATATAAATTTGAGGGGGATACAAACATTTAGTCTATAGCAAGGGAGAATTCCACCAGCAGATGTTGGGCAGTGCACAGAAGTAGTCCAGGCTGGGCTAGGCGTGGTGGCTCATGCCTGTAATCCCAGCACTTTGGGAGGCTGAGGCTGGTGGATCACCTGAGATCAGGAGTTCAAGACCAGTCTGGCCAACATGGTGAAACCCCATCTCTATTAAAAATACAAAAAATTAGCCGGGTATGGTGATGGGCACTTGTAATTCCAGCTATTCTGGAGACTGAGGCAGGAGAATCACTTGAGCCCGGGAGATAAAGGTTGCAGTAAGCCAAGATTGTGCCATTGCACTCCAGCCTGGGCAACAAGAGCAAAACTCCATCTCAAAAAAAAACAAAAAAGTCCAGGTTGGAAAGGCCCAAGGGCTGCTTCCTCTGTGAGTCTAGCTGGGAGCAGTCATGGCTGTGATGAGGAGAGGCTGGGCACTCAGGGCTGGCCCAAACATGCACACATAAACCACAGTCAGATTGCATGACTAACAGCCATTCACACGCCTTTAATTCAGACCTAGCATTGAACCTAAAATCAAACTACTGCACTATTACATGTTGCACCATCTTGTATACAAGGAGACTTCAAAAAGCTCAAGGAAAACTACAACTAACAGATTAAAATAAAAAATATAAACTTTCTCAATATAGGCTCCATCAAGTTCAAGACACTTTTGTAAGTGATATTAGCCATCTAGTCAACCCTCAGAGAACTGAGGGTCCTGGGAATTTAACCATGTCAATACTGTTATTTTTACATTTATTAACCGAAGAAAAATGAATGCCCTTTAAGAATTTTTTAAGATTAAGATATAAAAAAGAAGTCAATCAGGACTATAAGGTGGATGCCTAATGATTTCCCACTGAAACACTCACCAAATTACCCTTGTTTGATGAGAGGAATGAGCAGGAGCATTGTTACGATGGAGAAGGACTCTCTAGTGAAGCTTTCCTGGGCATTTTTCTACTAAAGCTTTAGCTAACTTTCTCAAAACACATTCAGAATAAGCATATACTATTGTTCTTTGGCCCTCCAGAAAGTCAACTAACAAAATACCTTGAGCATCCCAAAAGACTGTTGCCATGATCCTTGCTCCTGACTGGTCCACTGTTGCTTTGGCTGGATCACTTCCACTTCTTGGTAGCCAGTGCTTAGATTGTGCTTTGTCTTCAGGATCATACTGTAAAGCCACATTCCATCTCCTGTTATAATTGTTACAATTCTTCAAGAAATGCTTCAGGATCTTGATCCCCTTGTTTAAAATTTTCATTGAAAACTCTGCTTTTGTCTGTAGCTGATTTGGGTGCAACAGTTTCAGCAGCCATCAAGTGGAAAGTTTGCTCAAGTTTAATTTTTCAGTCAGAATTATGTAAGCTGAACCAATTGAGATGTGTATGGTGTTGGATATTTTTTCTGTTGTTAATCATTGGTCCTCCTCAATTAGGGCACGGATAAGATGAATTTTTTCCTCAAAAATTGATGTGGATGGTCTGCTGCTGTGGGCTTCATCTTCCATATCATCTTGTTCCTTCTTAAAATGAGCTATCTGTTCATAAACTGCTGACTTCTTCAGAGTATCATTCCTATAAGGTTTTCATAAAGCATCAATGATTTCACTGTTCTTCCTACCCAAGAATCACCATAAATTTGATGTTTGTTCTTGCTTCAGTTTTAGCAGAATTCATGTTGCTCTGATAGGGGTTCTTTTCAAAATGATGAAACCATTCTTAGTGCCTCAAACTAGATCCCATTCAGACATGTTATAACAAGTTAGTACGAGTTTATTTTGGTGCAAAAAATGGAAACCATAGTTTCGATTTCCATTTCCAATGCATAGTTCTTTCATCATATGCATTTTCCATGAACTTTTTGAAGACCCCTCATATAACTTGTGGCCTACAGTTAAGTTGAGCCACTTTAAGGGCTAGTCTCAAGACCAAAAGGAAGAAGTCGTGAAATAAGGCAACATTTGATTGGATACTCAGGACTCACAAGGGGAATTTCCCTGGCATCCCCTTTGTCGTAGTAAAAATAGCAAAATATAAGACAGCGCTAATTACTGTAACATGCTAATGTATATTTGATGATAGACAAACATCGCGATTTTAAAAGGGTGACATAGAATATAAGATTTGTTTCCTTTCTCCTAGAAGATTGCAGACCCAAAAATAAAATTTTAAAAAGTGCTCTGGAAGAGTTCTTCGAATTCAAGAATAGCTTTCATGATCACATATTTAAAATATTTATTGACCACGTACTATGTTCTGGACCCTGTGGTAGTTTCTGAGGTTACGTCATTGAACAAGACAGACATTATCTCTAGTTTCACCATGCATAATCTAGTGGAGAAGGCACCAACACTTGCACAATTAATGCTGTCATACAAGTGCTACAAAGGAGAATGTGACTGCTATGAGACTGAAATTGTCTTCATTCGTTTAGTGTTGCTATAACAGAATATGGACGTTGTCTTAAGTCTGTTTAGTATTGCTATAACAGACTACCCGGGGCTGAGTAATTTATAAAGAAGAGAGATTTATTTGGTTCACAGTTGCGGTGGCTGGAAAGCCAAAGGGCTTGGCGCTGGCATCTGCTCGGCTTCTGGTGAGGCTTGTGTTGCATCACAGCATGGAAAAGAAGCAGAAGGGGAAGTAGGCATGTGCAGAGAGACAAAGCAAGAGAAGCAACATGGCTTTGTAACAACCTATTCTTGCAAGAACTAATCCATTCCTGAGAGAATTCACCTAACCTCTGGAGAAAGACATCAATTCCTCTTAATGACTTAGTCACCTCTTAAAGGCACCATCTCCCAACATTCTGACATTGGCAATTACATTTCAGCATGAGTTTTGCTGGGGACTCTCAAACCATAGCAAACATCATGGGGTCCTATCTAAATGGGAATGTGGTGTAGGAGTAGGGAATCAGAGATAATTTTTTAAATAAGTGATTTAATGGAGATTTGAAGGCTAAAGAAATGTTATTTCAATATAGAGAAGAATAAAGAAGGATACTGGGGAGCAGAGGAAGCAACAAGGGCAAAGGCCCATGGGCAAGGAGTGAAAGAATGCCCAAGAGGCTGGAATGGCAGGAACATAAGCTAACTGGGGAAGAACTAGATTACCCAGGGTCTTAGAGGCCAAGTTAAAGATTTTGTTCCCATCCTGGATGCAATAGAAAGTGCGCCCACTGGAGTGTTTGAAGCAGGGGGAGTGATACTTGTTAGGAATAACGCTTAAAATCTTAAGGAAATTGAACACTCGAACAAAGGATTTTTAGCAAAGCGATTTTACTTTTGCGTAGAGGGGTGCCTCTTTGGCCAGTTGCCATGAGAGCACACTTGAACAAAGTGGCACGAGCACCTTTATTTTTGACACAAGTCTTGCCCCTGTACCCTTTCCCCATTGGCCGGGGTCGGGTTGTATAATTTAAACTAATTTCGGTGGGCTAAACATTTGATTTTTTTTATAGACAGGGTGGGCACGTAAAAGAAAGTGGAGATGAAGGGGAAAAGGAGTGTCTGTAATGAGCTAGAAAGTTAGTCTTTTTTTTAAATAAGGAAAGGAATGCGAGCTGGTATTGATAACTCCTGGTATTGCAGCATGCTTGGGCATTTAACAAAGGCTAAAAGGAAGAAAGGAGAAAAAGAAGAGGGGGTACTATGAATTAAAGAATAAAATATTGATCAGATTATTTGAAGAGAAACCTCATCATATCCCACATACTGAAAGGCAAGAATGAATATGAGGAAAGTCGTCAGGAGGCAAGAGACAACAGGGGCCTGGACTGGGGTGCTTGGTCATGAAGATGGACAGAAAGAGATGGACTCGTGGTATGTTTTGAATATATAATCAACAGGACTTAGTAAAGACTTGGACATGGGACATGAAGAAGGTGTCAAAGATGACTCTCAATGTGGTGTTCAACTTGAGCAACTCTACCGATATTGACCATTTACCACAGGGGCTTTGGAGGAAGGGTGAATTTGGAGGGGAAGTGGTGAGTCCAGTTAGAATTCCAAGAATGACTTTGGACAAAAAGGAGAGGTCTGATTTGAAGGTACACATTTGGGAATCAAATTAATAGGATCCACTAAGGAGAGAGCACAGAGAAATAGAAAGCCCAGGACTGCACCCTGAAGAATGCCAGGATCTATAGGTTGGGTCGGGGAGGATGAGGCAGCAAAGGAAGCTGAGTAGTGGTCACCGAAACAGGAGAGAAACTAGGAGAAAAGGATGCCTGTGGCAAGTGATGGAAGAGAATATTTTAGGAAGTTGATGATCAACACTATTGAATGTGGCCGCCAAGTTGAGAGGGACCAAGATGTCTGTTGTTGTTAGCAATTCCCATGCCCTTCCTTGGGTGAGGCAGATTTTCTGGGTTGTGAGATAGAAGATAGGATGCAGTGGGTTGAAATATAACTGGAAAGTGAGAAAATGTGACTTTAATGGGGAGAAGAAGTATGGTGTGGAGCTGGAGACAATGGGGCATGAAGGAAGGATACTAAAGATGGAAGCGACTTGATTGGGTTTCCACTGCTGATTAGAAGGATCTATTATTTGATAGAAGGAGATTCAAGATTGCTCCACTGGGAAGGTCAAATGGGATGGATTTAGAGCCATCTCTTAAAGGCACCATCTTCCTGGGTTTAGAGCCCAGGAGTGAAAGGCTGACTGGACATTCTGTACTGGGGGAATGTGGTGGGGAGGTGGGTGGGAGTTGTTGACTGTTGACTTCTCAGTAGGGTAATCTGGCTGGGCCATGTGCTGGGGAACCCCTGACATCAGTACTTTCAGGTTTCTCTTCCTGGGCCATCTGATTCCCCTGAGGGGAAGCTTCCAGCATCTTGCCTAGAGGGAGAAGATACGCCTGCCTACATTCTGAGAGCTGAGTGAGAGGAGAGGCTGCCCACCACAGCTTCCAGCAGACATAACTCATTTCATTCTCTCGTGCTTTTAGGAGCCTTACCTTCCATTGTGCCTAATGTTCTCAGTCCTGAGAATCTCTGCTTTCTCCACAGACTGCATCTCCAGTCTCCTGATGGGGTTGGGGAGAGGCAGTGGTGGAGTGGGGCTGGGGAAACTGCAGAGCCAATTGCTTTACCTTCACTTCCAGAAGTGCCTTCTTGAGCTGTTTGCGCGTGCTATGTTGGAAATCACGTTAAGCTCAGCTTTCTGCACTGCCAGATTTGTTTTTCATCCGTTTTTCAACTTCCAGAACCTCCTTGTTCACTCTCCTGTTCCCTGCTGTTCTCTCTTTACTGTGATTTGGTAGGGCTTCAGGAGAGGTCAGAATTAGATGCAGGTGTTCAATCTGCCATCTTTATCCAGCAGTCAATGTCAAAGCCTGTTGACTGTGGAGGAATCTATAAGAAAGGAAAAGGCCCCAGTGTCCTGTCCCTTCTGATGCTGTGTGGATACCAACACCCCAAACAATGCCACCCACCCAGCTGTGTCAAACCAAACCAACCAAAACAATGAGCACACATAGATGGCAAACTGCAGGGTTTGCCAAGGCTCAGGCAATTCGTATTTGGAATTATTAATATACAGACCAAAGCCTTCAGCCCACTACATCGGCCACCAAAGACAAAATGAGATAAATTTAGGAACATGTTCGTCTTCCTACTATAATGATTAATAAAAGGCCCTTTAAGTTCAGAGAAATGATTTCTTCTTTTTTGACGCCCAAGAAGAAATTTCATTAAAAATATTAACAGAAATCCAAATAAAAGAGAAAAAGAACCTTATCATAATCCTATCTGCTCAACACGTCATTTGGTTTGATTTGGTTTGTTTTTTTCCAGGTTCTCAACCAGTTGTGGTCCATAGACATTCATAATTTGACAAAAAGGATCTATTTCTATGTCAACTCTGATTAGTTTGTGAAAGTGGGCTTTTCCCCAAATCCTTCCAGTGCCTAAGCTGGGCCCCTTTGGGAAGAGCATTAACTGTTTTGGGTCACTAGCACACAGAACAGTGCTTTAATTGTCTAAAACCAGGGATAAGAGTATAATCCCCTCCTTATAAGGCACCCCATGGTCAGGTGCTTAAGCACATGAAGGAGGCAGACACCGCTCTGGGGATGATTTGCAGGTTGGAGAGAACCTGGCTCCAGATTTTTCCTTTCAATCAGCCACAGGGCCTAGCTTCCCCCCGAGCAGAGTCTCTTTTTGGAAGTTTAAGACATTGTGTCTCATAGCAGTACTGACCTGGAGGGTTAGGAAGAATCTTCGAGGCCCTCTGGCCAGCACCCCTGATGAGTGGCTGTCTGTCCTCTGCTGCACGCTTCCATGGCTTGGAAACTCACTACTGGAAGGCTCCAGTGACATTCAGACACGTATCTGGGACTAACTACAGTTGACACTTGAATACCATAGGGGTTAGGGGCACTGAACCTCCCCCACCCCTTGCACAGTCAGAAATCTCTGTATAACTTTTGGCTCTCCGAAAATATAACTACTAATAGCCTACTGTTGACTGGAAGCCTTACTGATAACATAAACAGTTGATTGGTTAGCACATATTTTGTATGGTACACACACGCACACAGACACACACACACACAGAGTATGCTTACAATAAAGTCAACTGAGAAAAGAAAATGTTACTAAGAAAATCCTAAGGAAGAGAAAATATATTAACTATCCATTAAGTGGAAGCAGATCATCATTAAGTTCTTCATCCTCATTTTCTTCACGTTGAGTAGGCTGAGGAGGAGGAGGGATTGGTCTTGCTTTCTCAGGGGTGGCAGAGGTGGAAGAAAATCTGAGCATAAGCAGGCCTGTGCAGTTCAAACCTGTGATGTTTAAGGGTCAGTTGTGATTCGTTAAGCCCTTAGTCCCCCTCCCACCCCCCGCCTTTACAGTTTTGAGCAGGGAGCATGGCCAAGAAAGGCCAGGCTGGACTGGGCACTGCAGTGGGGATTGGGGATACCCAGATGGAGCTTGGGTTCCGAGTGAGCAGACACGGGCACAGAAAGACAGCCAGGTTAATGTAGCCCCAGAAGTCCTGGCCAGCAGTGGTCCCTGAATTCCAGCTGTGTGTCAGTCTGATACGGTCCCCAACATGAACACACTTAACTATCGGCAGCTCCCAGTGACATTCTGCTTTCCAGTTCTTGACACCTGCTGATCTGTCCTTATCCACAACCAGCCACCCCACCCCATCACCACCTCATAGTCCCTGCCCCAGACCAGGCCCTGAACCCTAAATCAGATTGTTCTATTTAGGGAATAGCAAAGCTTACAGCTCCCTGTGGTGGATACTAGACTGTCACCTGTCACCCATTCCATGGCCTTCTGGAGTGCTTCCTTGTTTTGTAGCCGACAAAAAGCTAAAAACTCCATTTCCCGGGTTTCCTTGCAACCAGGGCTCTGATGGGTTCAGATTCCACCAATGAGAGAGGCAAGCATGAGGCTTCTTCCACTGGGACCTGAGCCAAGAGGGGCAGGGTCAGTGCAAGACAATCAGTCATTCTGCCTGCTTGGAGGGCCAAGGAGGCTGTGTGACTGTGGTGGTGACCCCTTACTGATGGATGGCTTTCCGCAGGGTGGTGCTTCGGACCATGCTGCTGAGGCTGGGAATTGTTCCTGGAACCACCTGCCTATAGTCAGCTTCTCCAGCTCTTCAAGGGATTTTGTAAACCATCTAATAGTAATGAACCCCATGAACTGGCCGGAGAGGTTTCTGTTGTTTACAAGAAAACTCTTTTTTAATGTACCCTCAGATGCTGGTTGACATAACATTTAATATGTATATTAATAGTATCCACTTATTGATATCCTGTGACATTCCAATCACACATCTATGCATGTGTATATGTACATACTATGTACATATATATGTGTATATACACACTGTGTCTGGATATATTTATATATGCATATACACACATATAGTATACACATATATACACACACGTGTATATTTAAGGTACACAGGAGTATTTAAGTATTTAAAGTATATGGGAGGATGTGCATAGGTAACATGCAAATACTATACCATTTTATATCAAGGACTTCATCATTTGTGGGATTTTGGCATGTGGGGGGCTTCTGGAACCAATCCCTGACAGATTCCAAGGGAATGACACACATGCATATACACACACCTGCATATATATACTTATATATACACATACATATATACCCATATATACACATACATATATGCATACATACACATGCATACATATATACATACATATATACCCACATATACTCATACATATATATACACGTACATGTATACACATACATATATGCACATACATGCCTATACATATATGCCCATACACATATGAACATACATGCCCATACATATATACACATACATATATGCACATTATATATACACATACATATATGCCCATATATACACATACATATATGCATACATATACATACATATATACATACATATATACTCATACATATATATACCCGTACATATAAACACATACATATATACACCCATACATATATACACATACATATATATACCCATATACATATATATGCTACATCTTATCATATTGTTATATATTTTATATAACATAATAAGTATTATACCCATATACACATATATATGTGTTATGTATTATGCCCATATACACATACATATGGGTATAATACATACTATGTTATATAAAATGTATATATACCCATACACATATACACATACATATATATACCCATACATATATACACATACATATATATACCCATATATATACACATACATGTATATACCCATAGATATATACACATACATATATATACCCATATATATTATATACACATACATGTATAATACCCATATACACATATATTTTTATATAATATAATATGTATTATACCCATATACACATATGTTATATACTCATATACACATATATGGGTATAATACACATACACATATGTTATATACCCATATACACATACATGGGTATAATACTTATTATGTTATATAAAATATGTACGTGTATATGGATATAATATATATGTATGTGTATATAATATATATGGGTATTATATATGTATGTGTATATGGGTATACACATGTATGTGTATATATGTATGGGTATATATATGTATGTGTATATATGTACAGGTATGTATGTGTATATGTGTATGGGTATATATATGTATGTGTATATATGTATGGGTATATATATATTTTATATAACATAGTATGTATTATGCCTATATATGTGTATATGGGCATAATACATAACACATATATGTGTGTATGGATATAATACATATGATGTTATATAAAATATATAATATAATATGATAAGATTTAGCATATATATGTATGTGGGTATATATATGTATGTGTATATATGTATGGGTATATATATATGTGTGTGTTTATATGTATGGGTATATATATGTATGGGTGTATATATGTATGTGTATATATGTATACTTATACACATTTATTGTTTATGCATACCTATATGTGCATATGTGTATGCATATACACATGTATATGCATACATATATATGTATGTGTATATGTATGCATATACACATGTGTACGTATATGTATGTGTATGTGGGTTTATATATGGGTATATATATGTATGTGTATATATATGGGTATATATATGTATGTGTATATATGTATACAAATACCCATATATACCCATACATATATAGGTGTATATATGTATATATATGTATGTGTATATATGTATGGTATATACATGTATGTGTATGTATGTATGTATATATGTATGTATATGTATGCATATATGTATGTGTATATATGGGCATATATGTGCGTGTATATATAATGTGCATATATGTATGTGTATATAGGTATGTGTGTATATATACGTGTGTATATGCATGTAAACACATATATACACATGTAAATACACATATGTACACATGCATATTATACATATATGTACGCATGTGTATAATACACATATATCCACATTATATGTGTGCCTATATATGAACATATACATGTATCCAGACAGTGTGTACATATATGTGTGTGTATATGCATATACAGTCATCACTTGGACTCGTGGGGGATTGGTTCCAGGAGCCTCCCCCCATGCCTAGATCCCACAGGATGGAGTCTCTGACATAAAATGGTATAGCATTTTCATATAAACTATGCACATCCTCCCATATACCTTAAATACTTTAAATCATCTCTAGATTATTTATAATAACTTATACAATGTAAACAGTTGTTATACTGTATTGTTTAGAGAATAATGACAAGAAAAATATCTGTACATGTTCAGTACGGACACTTTTTTTTCAAACATTTTTGCTCCATGGTTGATTGAATCCAGGCATGTGGAACACATAGATAGAGAGGGGCTGGCCGGGCACGGTGGCTCATGCCTGTAACCCCAGCACTTTGGGAGGCCGAGGTGGGCAGATCACTTGAGGTCAGGAGTTCAAGACCAGCCTGGCCAACATGGTGAAACCCCATCTCTACTAAAAATACAAAAAGTTAACTGGGCGTGGTGGCACGTGCCTGTAATCCCGGCTACCCAGAGGCTGAGGCAGGAGAACCACTTGAACTCAGGAGGCAGAGGTTGCAGTGAGCCGAGACCATGCACTGCACCCCAGCCTGGTGACAAAGCTAGACTCCATCTCAAAAAAAAAAAAAAAAAAAAGATACAGAGGGCCTATGGAGTATGTTTGTGTGTATATGGTCTCACTTAACATCAGAACAACCTCAGATCTAGCATTACTCTTACTTTGAAAACAAGCTGAGAGTCAGAGAATTGAACAAGTTTCCCAAGGTTTTGTAGCCTGTAAATGGCAGAACCAGGATTGAACATAAAATTTCTAAATCCAGAGACTTTGTTCCTTTCTACACTGGCATCCAAGGTAGTCCTCTGAGACATATGTAACTGCTATGCTTGAAACCTGCATTTCCTTCCACCTGACACCCCACTCTCCTTAGACACCAGGCTTCACGTCGCGTCCAGTTTCTAAGATCCTCACGGTTCTATGTCTGTTTAGCAGCACGGTCATCTGAGAAGGCCTGCGGTGTGGGCCAGCACTTCACAAACTTTCATGTGCGTGTGAAGCCTGGGATCAAAATGCAGATTCTGATTCAGGAATCTGGGGCGGAGCCTGGGACTCTGCCTTTCTCACAATTGCCCAGCTGATGCCGTGGCTGCTACGGGTCCCCGGACCACTCTTTGAGTAGCAAGGGTGGGGCAGTGTGGCATCTCACTCTTGGTTTTGAATTTCATCTCAGCACAATCTGGGGTCACTTATTTAACTAACGTAACTTCTCTGGGGCTCAGAATCCTCATCTGTGAAATGGGAACAATAATACCAGCCCCACTGAGGAATTTAAATGAAAGGAGATGATACATAACACAGATAAGCTTCTCACTTGTTTTGGTTAGAATTGGAGGTGATTCCTCCATTGACATAAAACACGAGGCTGTTATCCAGACAGAGCTGTTAAACTTTGAGTTGGGTTCCAAATCATTTGGGTTATAATGTCAGCTCTCTGCATCACTCCAGAAAAGTGATCTTAGTAAGATCCTTCTGGTCATTTTGGTTGAGACTTGTTTCAGGTGGTCTGGAAGGCCTATTTATTTATGGCTATAGTTTGTTTGTTTGTTTGGAGACGAGTCTCACTCTGTCCATGCTGAGGTGCAGAGGAGCAATCTCGGCTCATTGCAACCTCCACCTCCTGGATTCAAAAGATTCTCATGCCTCAGCCTCCCGAGTAGCTGGGATTACAGGTGCCTGCCACCACACTCAGCTAATTTTTATGTTTTTAGTAGAGATGGGGTTTCGCCATGTTGGCCAGGCTCATCTCGAGCTACTGACCTCTGGTGATCTGCCCGCCTCAACTCTCCCAAAGTGCTAGGATTCCAGGCATGAGCCACCGGCCAGGCTGTGGCTATAGTTTTAAATGCTGCCTAGCCTCCAAATTGCTGCACACAACCTGTCCCCAAGTCCGTGTGTGCGCATCCATTATCTGGGGTTTCAGAAGGATTTGCCCCCTAAGTGTGGGAGTCCAAACTTTCCCTATGACAGAACTGGAAAAAAACAAAAGCAACAACAAAACAAAGCTAGTTCCACTTTTATCCAGAGAGAACCGAAAGATAGGATCGCATTTCCTCAAACTTCTAGTAAAGAAGTCAGGATTGGGTCTGGGCTCTGGAGCCTGGAGCCAGCTGTAGGGCCGGCAGGTCGCCTGGAAACAAACAGTCCCACATAGGCCAGAGGGAATATGCGCGCGCTGCCTGCCTCCATTGTTTTCTTTCCTGGAATAGCTGCTTGTTCTCATCAGCTAGTGTGGTCAGCATTTCCATTCAAGACCATATTGTCAGGGCTTTATTTTTAAGTCAGGCATAAAAATGGGCCTTGAGCTGAAACTTGGAAGCTGGGCAATTAGCATATTTGAAAGGAAGCCAACTGGTCTTTTGTTATTCCGTGGGGCAGAAGGGGCTTTTCCATGCTCTTCTAAATGACAAAAAGGGTTTGTGTTTGGGGCATTTTAAAACGAAGCAGTAGGCATGGACTTGGCTGTTTACACACAGAAGCTCACAAAGACATTGTCTCTGGGCTGCCTGGATGATGTCTGCAGGGGCTGCGAGACCCCAAGGATGTTCTCTGCTGACCAGAGGAACTGGAGCACTTTAATGTAGAAATTGGAAGCCAAGGAACTTTGTGTTTAAAGTAGAACTGCTGGAAGTGGCCAAGTCCACGGCTGCTTTCCAGAATGCCCTTAGAGAAAATGCTGACCCGCCAACTGGCAAATACGTCCTGAGTGCCCTCTCCCCACGAGGAACTAGTTTGGCAGAAATTTGGAGCTGGGCTGGGCAGTGATATGGAAAGAAATATGCAGTCTAAGTAGGGTGGTCATCTGTATCTAGAAAGATAAAAGCACAAGGTTAGTTAATGCCTCTTGCTGCAGGAGGAACCAGATGTGAAAGGGATAGGGAAGCCCAGGAGGGGAGGGAACATGAAGGATTGGGAAAGATTGCTGCATACGTGCTGCCGGGTAGGAGGGCCGGTGGAAAGAACGATGGCTTTGGAACCCCTGACTCACTGTGTGACACTGGCAAATTTCTGGGCCTTGGGGAAGTACCAGAAATTATAAGAAAACTAGGAAAAATAGTACCAGGACAGAGCTGCTGTGGAATTGTTAAATGAGATAATGCATGTCAAGTGTTCAGCACATAGCAAATAGTAATTACCATGTTTAAATGATGGGTATATTTGTTTTTGGAGTTAAATAATCTGAGCAAATGGATCTGGTCAGAAATCCTTGAAGGTCCTGGCAGCTGGTGGGATGAGTCTGGCGCACTGATTCCATGGCAGAGGGGCAAGACCCTCTGTAGTAGCCCCCCCTCATTTTGTGCACACTAAACACATAATTGCTGGCTAATTTTTTCATAATTTACATAAACAGGACAAACATATTTTCCCTATATTTCAGATGTAGAGATCAATATAAGTAGGGATGTCAGATAAATCATAGGCTGTCCCAATGGGGCATATTTTTATTAAAATTATTTGTACTAAAAAGTTGTTGGTTTTTATCTGAAATTCAGTTTAACTGGGTGTCCTGTAGAGAGAGAGAGAGAGAGTGTGTGTGTGTATGTGTGTTTGTGCGTGTATGTGTGTGTGTGTGTGCATGCACACACGCCCTAAGTCTAGAGACCCTATTCCTAACACCTATGTACCCAACAGTCAGAGTTAACAAGTATCAATACGTTGCTATCTTACCTTGAGTTTTTTAATGTTTTAAAGAGAAAGTTACAGACCACAATTGGAATCTCCTTGTCACACACATACCAACACCATTCTTCACCAAAAATGCCCAAAATTGATTATATTCATGTGTATCCTTATGTGGCTGTTCTACTTTTTCTATATGTGTGTGTTTCCAGAAACAAAATACACTCTTGTTTTCTGTGCTTTATAGATTTACATAAATGATATCTTAGTGTATTTTTCTTTCTGCCATATAATTTTATTTTAAACATGAAATTTTTGATAAAAAATATTATA
This sequence comes from Pongo pygmaeus, assembly GCF_028885625.2. Classification (NCBI taxonomy): domain Eukaryota; kingdom Metazoa; phylum Chordata; class Mammalia; order Primates; family Hominidae; genus Pongo; species Pongo pygmaeus. Next base: position 32,200,103 of record NC_072385.2, on the reverse strand, counting down.
TGTGATATACACATTGTCATCACCATAATACAGCCAATGCCTGTGCATCCATTACCCAGCAGAAGTGCCGTCCATTACCCAGCAGAAGTGCTGTCCATTACCCAGCAGAAGTAGACCATCGCCAACACTTTTGAAGTCTCTGTGCCTCCTTCTGAATTGCATCCCCCTGACCCCACATAGAAGATTACTACCTCCGTGAGTGGAGTGCTTATTCTTTACATTTCTTTGTATTTATTTATTTATTTTTATTTATTTTTGAGACAGGATCTCATTCTGTCGCCCAGGCTGGAGTGCAGTGGCACAAGCTCTGCCCACTGCACCTTCAACCTTCCAGGCTCAGGCAGTCCTCCCACCTCAGCCTCCCCAGCAGCTGGGGCTACAGGAGTGTGCCAGCATACTCAGCTAATTTTTGTATTTTTTGTAGACACAGGGTTTCACCACGTTTCCCAGGCTGGTCTTGAATTCCTGGGCTCAAGTGATCCATCTGCCTCAGCCTCGGCCTCCCAGAGTGCTGGGATTACAGGTGTGAGCCACCATGCCTGGCCATTCTTTATATTTCTTTATAGTTTATCATAATATATGTAATTCTGAATGACAGTGCTCAGTTTTGAGTGAGTTTAAACCGTGAACAGAAGAGAACATTGTGCTGTTTGTATTCTTCTGGAGCTATGCTCTCTCGACTTCATATATTTGAGAGGTTCATTTCGTGTTGGTGAGTGTAATTATGGTTCATTGTTTCTTTTCACTGCTGTTTACTATTCTATTGGATAAACACACTGCATCTTGTATTGCCATGGGACATTTGAGTTGTTTCAAGTTTTTGCTACTACAAACATAGCTGTTATGAACATTATTATACTTTTTTCTGGTATATATATATATGAAATAATTTGTCTGTGGTAAAAATACCTGAGTGGGATCTCTGGGTCCTTGCATTATTACAATCATTTTTCAAAGTGGTTCTACAAGTTTATACCCCCACCAGAGTCTTGACCAGTTTATACCCCTACCAGAAGCGTATAAGTGTCCTGGGTGTTTCACAGTCCCTCCCACACCTGCTAAGCTCCTGAGGACAAAATGATGTCTTGCTATGGCCTAAATTGTCTTTCCCTGATTATTAATGATACTGATCATCTTTTCATATAAAAAGGGCACCAAATTTCAGGGGACCTGCCCCAATAATCATGTAGGTTCTTTTCTATTTTCCTAAGCATCAGCTGGCTTGAGAAATAAAGGGACAGAGTACAAAAGAGAGAAATTTTAAAGCTGGGCATCCGGGGGGAGACATCACACATTGGTAGGATCCGTGATGCCCCACAAGCCACAAAAACCAGCAAGTTTTTATTAGGGATTTTCAAAAGGGGAGGGAGTGTACGAATAGGTGTGGGTGACAGACATCAAGTACTTAACAGGGTAACAGAATATCACAAGGCCAGTGGAGGCAGGGCGAGATCACAGGACCACAGGACCGAGGCGAAATTAAAATTGCTAATGAAGTTTCGGGCACCATTGTCATTGGTACCATCTTATCAGGAGACAGGGTTTTGAGATCAACTGGTCTGACCAAAATTTATTAGGCAGGAATTTCCTCTTCCTAATCAGCCTGGGAGAGCTATGGGAGACTGGAGTCTATCTCACCTCTGCAATCTCGACCATAAGAGACAGGTACGCCCCAGGGGGGCCAGTTCAAAGACCTACCCGTAGGTGCGCATTCTCTTTCTCAGGGACGTTCCATGCTGAGAAAAAGAATTCACCGATAAGTATTGCCACTTTCAGCTTCTTTTCTGTGAAGAGACTGTTCCGGTCATCTGTTTATTTTTCTATTGAGTTTGTCTTTTTTCTTATTGATTTGTAAGTATTCTTCATATATTCTGGATACTAACCCTTTGTTGGTTACATATGTTGAAAATATTGACTTTTAGTTTGTGGCTCGCCTTTTCATTTTTTATGATATCTTTTGAGGAAGAAACAGTCTTCATTTTAATGTTGTCAAATGTATCAGTCATTTGCTTTTCTGGTTACCACTTTGGGGGTTAAGAAAATTTCTTTCCTTCATTCCTTCCTTCCTTCCTTTCTTCCTTCTTTCTTTTCCTTCCTTCCTTTCCTTCTTTCATTCCTTCATTCTTTCTTTCTTTTTCAAGGTCTTACTCTGTCACCCAGGCTGGAGTGCAGTGGCACAACCATGGCTCGCTGTAGGCTCCAACTCCTGGGCTCAAGTGATCCTCCTGCCTCAGCCTCCTGAGCAGCTGGGACTACAGGCATGTGCCACCATGCCTAGTCAATTTTTAAAAATTTTTATAGAGATAAATTTTTTTTGCTATGTAGCCCAGGCTTGTCTTGAACTCCTGGCCTTAAGCAATCTCCCTGGCTTGGCCTCCCAAAGTGTTGAGATTACAGGAGTGAGCCACAGTACCCAGCCAAGAAAACTTTATGCTGGCATTATAAATATATTCTCTTATATTTTTCTCTTAGAGTTCTAAAGGTCAGCTTTGTTATTTAAGCATTTAGTCTACCTGAAATTGATGGTTGTATATGGAGTAAGGCAATGATCCAGTTCTGTTCTTTCACCTTATGGATAACCAATTGTTCCAGTGTCATTTATTGGGAAGTCTATCTTTTTCATCGATCTACAGTGCTATTCTTTTCCATACATACATGGCTTTATTTCTAGGATTCTTTTGTCCCATCACTTTGTCTGTCTATCCCTGAGAGTTCCATACTGTCTTAATCACCATAGCTTTATAACAAGTTTTAATGTCTGGAGAAACAAGAGTCACTAACTTCTTCACAGCATCTTACCTATTCTCAGTTTTTAATTTACAATATAATTTTTGATGCAACAAACTTTTATAGGATTTGTCTATGTAAGTATATATTATTTATCATTCATTTAACTGCCATTTATTTGTATTTACATTATACACATGTATTCCATTTATAAATGCCACAATTGACTATCCATTGCCCCACTACTGGACATTAAGTGGTTTCCCATTTTTCCCTTAGCACTTATTAGAGGTTGGGTTACAGGGTATGTGCATCTTCAAACTTACTATATAATGCAAAATTGCTTTCCAAAGTGTTTAAACCAGTTACACTCCCACCAGCTGTGTAAGAATTTAAGTTAATCTGCCTCTTCTGAAACAGTTTATACTTTATTTTTTTTAAAAAAGGAAGGATGTGCAATGTTATCTCATAGATGTTATATTTTCCTCTTTCCATATGCATTTGTTTCCATATGTGCTTCTTAGCTATTTAATTTCCTGTTCATATCATTTGCTCATCTTCCTGTTGGATTGTCTCTATTCTTACCGATTTGCTCATAAGTCATTTTATATTCTAATTACTAAACCTTTGTTGTTTATAGTGGTTGAAATTATCTTCTCGAATACTGTGGATCAGGGGTTGGCAAACTATGGTCCTTGCTGATGGCCTATTTTTGTACACCCCAAACTAATTTTAATGTAATCTAATGTTTTTACATTTTTAAAGATTGCGAAGAAAGAAGAAAGCAGCAGCAGCAGCAGTGGCAACAGAGATGCATGTGGTCTGCAAAGCCGAAAATATTTTTCATCTGGCTATTCACAGAAAATTGCTGACCACCCCTTCCCCCCACCTGCTATAACTGTTTTCTAAGTTAGTTTCTATTTTTGTTGTCATTGAATAGAAATGTTTCAGTTCAATGTAGTATAATGTATCATTTTAAAGATTATAATATTATAGATTATATGACTGTTTCTGGCTCTCTGGTTTCATTGATCTATTCATATATCACAATGCCGATATCACTTTTAAATTTACTAATGTTCCAAAATAAGTCTGATATCTGGTAGGGCAAATCTGTCCCCCTCCAACCCATTTTCTTCCTTAAACAGTTCTGATCCAACAACCTCCCCACTTGGTCACAATGACTAAAGTTGATTAAATGCATGCATTAGTTTTATATTTACACTTTCAACTGCCAGTATATAAAATTCAAAGTTGTTTCCACCCCTGTCCCCCGCCAGCTGATTATTATTATTGCTATTCCTGAAAGGAGATATTTTCCAACCCATGGCACATGTGTGCATTAGTGATAATTAGATAACTTTGCTCAAAAAATCAAACTCGTTTTGAAGACATCCGTTTGACTTTCTTTGCCCTTCTGTTGGCTTCAGGTGCAGGAGCTGAGCTCTTAATTAATTATTGCTTATATAGGGTAGTAATACCCCCTGAAAAGTGAAGCAAGCTTGCACTAAATAAAGCATAGAAAACAGTACATTTCTGTAAATAGAAGACAATATTTACTGAATGCTTATTTCTTTAAATGTCATTGGGTACATAAAACCAAGCTTCTTGGAGATCTATCCACTAAACTCACCGAATCATTCCAAAGTCTAACTTAATTTCAGCAGTAGAGATGATTCATAGCATAGCAGAACCAAATGGGCTGCAGTTGGGTTTTTAGGTTTCTGTAGTTCGTGTTTTCAAGTTTTTAAACAGCTTTATTAATAAATTTATTTATTTGTTTGTTTGTTTATCGGGCAGCCTCCCGAGCCAGAATAGGCTCAGGGAGACTCCTTAAACAGCTTTATTAAGGCATAATCTACCGACTTTTAAATTCACTTATTGTAAGTGTTCAATTCAATGATTTTTCACAAATTTACGGAGTTGTGCAGCTGTCACCATGATCCAGTTTTAGATCATTCCCATTAACCCAAAAAGTTCCCTCAGACTAGTTTGTAGTCACTTCTGCCCACCCCTTGGCAACTGCTAATCTGCTCTCTGTCTCTGTCAATTTACCCTTTCTGGATATTTAATATAAATGGAATCATACAATATGTAGCCTTTGGCTTCTTTCACTCTGTTTTAGCAGACTATTTTTGAGGTTCATCTATGTATCCGTAGTTTTTTTTTCTTCCTTTTTGTTGCTGAAAAATGTTGAAGTCAAAGAAAATATATAGAGATGAATTTCTTTTGTTTTCTTTTTTTTTGAGACAGAGTCTGGCTCTGTCACCTAGGCTGGAGTGCAGTGGCGCTATCTCGGCTCACTGCAAGCTCCGCCTCCCGGGTTTACACCATTCTCCTGCCTCAGCCTCCTGAGTAGCTGGGACTACAGGCGTCCGCCACCACGCCCGGCTAATTTTTTGTATTTTTAGTAGAGACAGGGTTTCACTGTGTTAGCCAGGATGGTCTCAATCTCCTGACCTCGTGATCTGCCCGCCTCAGCCTCCCAAAGTGCTGGGATTACAGGCATGTGCCCGGCCCTCGAATTTCTAAAAGTAGCATTTTCTTTGGGAAGAAAGAATTGCAATTTGAGACATATGCACAAACTGGGTTGTCTTTGGTATGTCCAAAGAACAAGAAGAAGTTTAGAGGTTTTATTTTTAAAAAGGAGATATGTTACATGTTGCTCTTTGAGAAGTTTGTTGGCTCTACTAAGGTTTCAGGGAGCTGGCAAGCTCTAACCGGTAAGTGATGGTAGTGGGTAAAACTAGTCTTAGAATTGCAGCAAGTTATTTCAGCAGCTGTAGATAAAACTGGTTTCAGTTTACAGCAGGCAGTTTTAGCAACTGGGCTTGCAGAGAATTACAGTTTTGGAGAGATGGTATGTGTCCCCAGGGCTTTTCCCTCCTGGTTTCTCAACTCTGTTTTAGTTGAGTTCGACAAGACTTTCACAAGAGTGTTTCATTGTATGCATAAGACACACTTTGTTTATTCATTTGCCAATTAATAGACACTTGTGTTGTTTCTAGTTTTGAGCTGTTATGAATGATACTGCTCTGAGTATTTGCAAACATGTCTATGTGTGGACATGTGCTTTCATTTATCTTAGGTAGATTACTAGGAGTGGAATTGCTGAATCAAGCGGTTAAGTTTAACTTTCTAAGAAAATGCCAGACTTGTCTAAAGTGGCTGCACTCTTTTAAATCTTCATCAGCAACATGTGATGGTTAAAATTTCTCCATATGCTCATCACACTTGGTATTGTCTGTTTTTTGATGATAGCCATCCCAGTGAGCATGTAGTTGTAGCTCATCACGGTTTTAGTTTGCATTTCCCTAGTAACTAATATTGTTGAACATCTTTTCAAGAGCTTTTTAGCCATTTGTATAATTTTTTGGTGAAATGTCTATTCAATTCTTTTGACCATTTTCATATTCGGTTATTTGTTTTCTTATCAATATATGTTTGGAGAGCTCTTTATATAATTTGTATATAAGTCCTTTATAAGATTTGCAAGCATTTTTCTCTGAGTCTTTGGCTTATCTTTTTATTTCCTTAGTGGTATTTTTTAAAGCATGAATGTTTTCAATTTTGATGGGGTCCAATTTATAAATTTTTTTCTTGTATGGATCTTACTTTTGATGTCACTCATAAAAATATATAGCCTAATCTAAGGTTAGAAAAAATTGTCTTCTATGTTTTCTTCTACAAGTTGAATAATTTTATCTCTTACATTTATGTCTATGATCCGTTGTGGATTAATTTTTCTGTTTATACTGTGAAATGAGAGCCTAAGTTCTTTCTCTTTTTTTTTTTTGGCATGTGGTTATTAAATTGTCCCAGCAATGTTTTTTGAAAAGATTACCCTTTCATCATTGAACTGAGTTCTCTGGAACCTTTTTAGAAAATCATTTGGTTGTAAATGTGAGGGTTTATTTCTAGACTTATAATTCCACTCCACTGATCTATATATCTATCCTTGTGCTAGTACCATATAGTCTTAAAAAGTGTAGTTTTAGAGTAAGTTTCAAATTGAGTAATGTCAGTCCCTAATTTCTTCTCTTTTAAACAATTGTTTGGCTACTCCAGATCCTTTGCATTTTTATATAGATGTTTTTAAATGAGGTTATCAATTCTCACAAAAAAAGCTTCCTGGGTGTTTGATAGGGATTGTATTAGGTTAATAAATCAATTTGGGGGAGAATTGCCATCGTGATAATATTGAAATCCATGTGCACTTGGGATATCTCTCCATTTATTTAGCTTGTCTTTAATTTTTCTCAACAATGTTTTGTAGTTTTCCATGTATGAGTCTTGTATTTTCTTTACTAATTTATTCCTATTTTATTCTCTGTGAGGCTATAATGAACAGAATTATTTTCTTAATTTTATTTTTAATTTTCATTGCTAGCATATACAATTACAACTTATTTCTTTCATACTGATCTTGTGTCAGACAACCTTGCTAAACTCGTTTATTTGTTCTTATTAGTTTTAGGAGGATTCTTTGGCATTTTCTACATATGTGACTCTCAGAAATCATCTCTTCTGAGAATAAATCCAGTTTTACTTATTCCTTTCCAATCTGAATGACCTTGTTATTATCATTTTGTTTTCACTGTTGATGTTATTGTTTTGTTTTTGACTATTTTCCTGGCTAAAACCTCCAGTACAATGTTTAAAAAAGTGGCAAGAGCCGGGTGCGGTGGCTCACACCTGTAATCCCAACTACTCGGGAGGCTGAGGCAGGAGGATCACTTGAACCTGGGAGGCGGAGGTTGTGGTGAGCTGAGATCACGCCATTGCACTTCAGTCTGGGCAACAAGAGTGACACTCCGTCTCAAAAATATATATATATATTAATTAATTAATTAATTAATTAAAATAAAAAGTGACAAGAATAGACATTTCTACCTTGTTCTTGATTTAAGGGGGAAAGCATTAATTTTTCCACTAGCCAGTATAATGTTAGCTATGGGTTTTTCATAGATGCTGTCTATCCAGTTGTGGAAGTTGCCTTCTGTTCCTAATTTATTGAGAGTTTTTATTATAAAAGGGTGTGAGTTTTTGTGTGTGTGTATGTGTGTCAAGTGTTTTTCTGCATTTATTGAGATAATCATGTGAATTTTGTTATTTATTCTATTAATATGCTGTATCATATAATTGATTTCAAATGTTAAACCAACCTTGCATTCCTGGGATAAATCTCACTTTGTCATATCGTATCATCCTTTTTATATTACTGGATTCAGTTTGCTATTATAATATCTTATTAAAGAATAATGCATCTATGAACATTAGAGAAATTGGTTTATAGCTTTTTCTTAAAATGCGTTTGTCTGGCTTTGATATCAGGGTAACACTGGCCTTCAAATAAATTGGGAAGTATAGCTATGTTTTGAAAGAGTTTGTGAAGGGTTGATATTACATCTTCTTTAATTATTACATAGAATTCACCAGTGAAGCCATCAAGTTCTGAAGTTTCTTTGTGGAAAGTTGTAAGCTAATTCAATTTCTCTACTTCTTAGAGCTCTATTCAGATTTTCCATTTCTTCTTAAGTTTTGATATTTTTTGTCTTTCTAAATATTTGTCCATTTTTTGGTCTAATTAGTTGGCATAAAGTTGTTCATAATAGCCCTCATAATCTTTTTCATTTCTGTAGGATCAGTAATGATGTCCTCTTTCTCATTCTTGATTTTGGAAATTTGTGTCTTTCTTTTTTCTTCACCGGTCTAGTTAAGCATTTCTTAATTTCATTGTTCTATTCAAAGACTAATTTTGGTTTCATTGATTTTTCTCTGGTTTTTCTGTTTTCTGTTTCATTGATTTCTCTTGTAATCTTTATTCCTTCCTTTCTTCTATTGGCTTTGGACTTAGATTAGTCTTCTTTTTCTATCTTCTTAATGTATAAAGTGGGTTATTGATTTGAGGTCTTTTCTGTTACAGGCATTTAAGCACTCCTTTAGCTGAATCTTATACATTTTTATATGTTGTGTTTTCATTTACATTTAGCTTAATGTATTTTCTAATTTCCCTAGTGATATCTTCTTTGATCCATGAGTTGTATGAAAATGTGTTGTTCAATTTTCAAGTATCACGGGATTTCCCAGATTTACTTCTTTCACTGGTTTCTAAATTAATTCCATAATAGCCACAGAGCCTACTTTATATAATTAATCTTTTTAAATATACTGAGACTTGTTTTGTGTCCTAACATATGGTCTAAGGGAATGTTTCATATACACTTGAAAAAAAATGTATATTTTGTAGTCAGAGTGATGACTATATGTCAGTTAGATTGAATTGGTTAGCAGTGTTGTTTAATTCTATATCCTTTTTGATTGTATATCTAGTTTTTCTATCAATTATTAAGAGGTAGTAATGAAATATTCAAGTATTTTTATGGATTTATTTAGTTTAACTTCAATTCTGTCAGTTTTTACTTTATATATTTTGAAGCTTTGTTTTTAGATATGTATAAATTCAAAATTGTTATACTTCCTGTTGCATTGATCCTATTATCATTAGGAAATATTCTTATATATCTCTGGTAATATGTCTTGTAGTCAAGTCTATTTTGTCTGATGTTAATATAGCCACTTGAGCTCTCTTATGGATGCTGTTTCATATGTCCTTTTCCATTATTTTACTTCTAGTCTCTGCATATTCAAGTCTGTGTCTTCTATCTCTTGTAGACAAGATATAATTGGATCTTGGTCTTTGCTTTTTTGGTTTTTGTTGTTGTTGTTGTTTGTTTGTTTTTTTGAGCTAGGGTCTCACTCTATCACCCAGGCTGGAGTGCAATGGCCTGAACATGGCTCACTGCAGCCTTGCCCTCCCGGGCTCAAGTGATCCTTCTGCCTCAGCCTCCTGAGTAGCTGGTACCATAGGCACCCGCCACCATGCCCTGCTAATTCTTAAAAACTTTTTTGTAGAGATGAGGTCTTGCCATGTTGCCGAGGCTGATCTCAAATCCTGGACAGAAGCGATCCTCCTGTTTTCAGCCTCCCAAAGTCCTGGGATTACAGGTATGAACCACCACACCTGGCTGGATCTTAGTTTTGTGAAAAGGAAATAAAATCTTGGGACCCCAAACTCATTACGCCAAAGGGAAGGTTAAGCTTGGGAACTAAGTCACGTAAAAACTGCCTTCCTTTTCTTTTCAGGTAGCTGAAATTTCACATGCTTCCTTTATCTTATGTAAAATGTACATGAACGCATAAACTACTTTCCCCACACTCCTCTCTTTTCACATGTCAAATGTGGATTCAGTGAATGCTAATCAAAGCCTCACAAGAATCTCCCTTTCTTTGTTTTTTTTTTTTCTTCCTTCCTCCTTTCCCTCCTTCCCACTCTTTCCCTTTTAAATGTCAAAGTCCTCAAAACCCTGTTTGGAAGAAGCACAGGCCATAGGTCTTACTGTAACTTGTGTTTTTTTTTTCTGAGGCACATCCTCAACCTTGGCAAGACTGACTTCTAAATCAGTTAAGATCTGTCTCAGACACTTTTTGATTTACAGTTTTCACTCCAATATGATAATGTCTGCCTTTTGATTACAGGGTTTAGACTTGACACAGGCTTTGCTTAAGAACCTCAAATTAATAAAGTTTCTGCTGGTGTATCTGTGAGTGGGCAGGGGACACATTAAAAATTCAGGTCATTTTCAAGCAGTTTTCAAGCTTTTACTTTTTACCTGCATTCCCTCTGTGTCTTGTGTACAGCCTCATGGTTGACCATGAGTGTGTGGCTACCTTGCGATGTCTTCAATCTCTTCTGCACAAACACACAGATAACCAGAAATATGCTTGCCCCAATCAGAAAGGCAATCTCAGGCTACTAAAGCCACTCCTTGCCCACTGCCAAGATGGTCATTTCCAGACCGTCTTGGATGTGGGTATCCTCCACTGCTCCAAACGAGGCAAGCCCCTTTCATGGTGGCAGTGAAGCTGCTGGACCTCATGGCCCACCTGCCCTGGCAGAACATTCCCTTCACCTCTCTGGGGAGGGGAAATGGAAGCAGCCCCAGGCAAGAATGCCACAGACTCCCACTGTTGTTAGTAGTTTTTTTGTGCACAAATGCTTCTTAGATTGTTAGATTCCTTTGATCAATTTGCAGGGTACTGAAATTGTTGTTTCTGCCAATTTTGTTCAGTTTTATAGTTGCTTTTTGAAAAGAGGATTTTTTGACCTCTTCACCTGGCTGTAGCCAGAAATCTCACTAACAAAGGCTGGGGGCACTGAAACCCATCTCCTTCAGGACAATTGGAAGCTTCAATATTGAATGAGGCCTTTTAGATCTCGAAGGCTGCTCTCACCTCACTTATTATAGAGCAGAGTTGCACAATAGTGGTTTGTTTGTGATGCCATTCTAAGGAAGTTTAATTAATGAAATGGTAAAAGACCTTCACCAAGGGGCATTTTTCTCAACACAGCAATCCTCAGTGGAGACTTGTAGGTGGTGTTCCAATGTATTAGTAGATATATTTTTGTGTTTTAACATTCATGACTTGAAGTTTTACAGTATCCCCAAGTAAGAGATGGAAAGCAAGATTTTCCACGACCACTTAAAACTGGCATAATTGTGTCTTTAAACAGTGACTAATAATAACACATGTTAAATGCTTAGGTACTTGGCATTGTACTAACTGTTTCCCCTACATTAACTTTGAATTAGGTATTATGATCAGCCACATTTGATAGTTGGGAAAGTAACCTGCTAGGAGTTGCTATCTAATAACTGGTCTTTGCGGCCAGAAGTCCTTATTAATATACTCTGTGGCTTTGTGGCCTGGAAGTGACCTTTCACAACTAATCAGAAGAAGGATAGTGAGTCATGCCCATTTCAACATTAAAGAAATGAACAAGGAGACAGTGTTTATACCCAGATCAGACATTAAAAGTATAACTATCTTGGTATAACTAATTCTTCCCTAAGTGCTTGACTAGAGCTGTTGATGATGACTTTAAGCAAGCCCAGCCCCTGAAGTGGTCCACACTGAATATGATGGTGGGGTTGGGGAGGGAAGCTCCTCCAGGCACAGCACCTCCTGCCTGTGGGTAGGCTGAGCAATCTTTCCTCATTTTAACGACAAGAAAATTGAGGCCTAGAAACATGAAATGACTCTTCCCTAAAGACCCTGAAGGCCTAGTTCAAACACCACCTCTTCCCTGAAGCCTTCCCTGTCTCTCAATTCCTCTAGTGTGATTCATATGCTTAGTGCAGAGAACCTGCTCTGGTTGGCTGAATGGCTGATTCTCATGAGGTAGGTTAGATCGAAGCCATAACTGAGCAGCTACCTGTGGCCAAAGAACAACTGCCTTACCACACGAGTGTGAGGCAGGGCGGCAGCCCATTCTGCTTCTGCAGAAACATCTCAAACATGGAGCCTTCGAATTACGAGCATACTCTTCCACTTACATGGCCATATATAATACTTTCTTCCTTTTCCTCTCTCTCCAGCTCATAGAAATATTGAGACAAATCAGATTATGGGCTAAAATAAAAGCTTCCCCAAACTGAGCTTTACCTCATTGTGGCATTGGAATGAGAGAAGTTAGCCCTTCCCAATCCTTCCCTTTCTGGCTCTTCACTCCATTTTCGAATTGAGAATGGGCCATTATGGGCATCTTTTCGAGGATGGAAAAAGCCCAGGGAATGAGAGAGGGCAAAAACAGAGAATAGGCAGAAATAGTTTTGTCCATAAACTTTTTATGTCTTCCTAAATGGTACATAATGTGGAAGAGGCACCCAAACTTTGTCCATGTGTGTTGCAAAGTATGAAGGTCAACCAAGGTGGTTTGCGCCTTGAGACAGAAACAAATTGGGCAAAAATACAGTTACTTAAAATGAAGTCTGAGTTGGATGGGTCAGTAGCAAGGAGTCATTGCAGAAGGAGAAACTTAAAGCCAAATATTGTTTCGTAAAATGTTTCAGGAATAGAGGCTCATTGGGTGGAGAATGTTCTGGATGAAATAGCAAGAGAAGGGTGCACTTGTCCAGGTGCCAGCAGCACATTGCAGATTAAAGGATTACAAAATATCTGGGTTTTGGGGTGGGGGGAATGCATAATATAGTTGGATCTTATTTTTTTGTTTACCCAGTCTGAAAATCTCTGCCTTTAATTGACCTATTTAGACCATGTACATGTAATATGATTATTGAAATGGATGGATTTAAATCTATTATCTTGCTACATGTTTTATATCATCTGTTCTTTGTTCTCTCTCATTTTCCATCTTCTTTTGGATTAGTTCAGCATTTTTAAATAATTCCATTTTATCTCCTTTGTTGGTTTATTAGCTAAAACTCTGTTGTGTTTTAATGGTGATTGCTGTATGATTTAGCCTATCACAGTCTATCTTCAAGTAATATTATATCACTTCAATAATAGCATGAGAAACTTGCAACAATATATTTCTATTTCTCCTCTCCCAGCCTTTGTGCTGTCGATGTCATACATTTTCTACATGTTTAAAAGTACACAATATAATATTATTATTATTTATTTATTTATTTTTATTTTTTTGAGATGGAGTCTCGCTCTGTCGCCCAGCCTGGAGTGCAGTGGCGTAATCTCGGCTCACTGCAAGCTCTGCCTCCTGCATTCATGCCATTCTCCTGCCTCAGCCTCCCAAGTAGCTGGGACTACAGGCGCCTGCCACCATGCCTAGCTAATTTTTTAAATTTTTAGTAGAGACAGGGTTTCACCGTATTAGCCAAGATGGTCTTGATCTCTTGACCTCGTGATCCGCCTGCCTCGGCCTCCCAAAGTGCTAAGATTAGAGGCATGAGCCACTGCGCCCGGCCTGTAATATTATTATTTTTTTAAACTTCCAATAATCTCTTAAAGAGATTAAATAGTTAGAAAAAAATGTTAAATTTACATATATAGTTACCATTTCCAGTGCTCTTCTTTCTTTTGCATGGATCCAGATTTCTATCTAGTATCATTTTTCTTCTGCCTAGATGACATACTTTACCACTTCTTGTAGTTCAGGTTTGCTGGTGATGAATTTTTTCAGCTTTTGTATGTCTGAAGAGTCTTTATTTTGCCTTTGTTTTTATAAGATATATTCTTTGGATATAAAATTCTAAGACGACAATTTTTTTCAGATGTTTGCTCCCCTATCTTCTACCTTCCCTTGTTTCAGACAAGACAGTTGTCATTCTTATCTTTGTTCCTTTGTACATAATATGTCTTTTTCCCCTGGATGGCTTTTAATATTATTTATTTATCCATGATTTAAAGCAATTTTATTATGATATAGCTTGGTGTAGTTTACTTCATGTTTCTTGTGTTTGGAATTCATGGGACTTAAATTTGTGTCTTTATAGTTTTCATCAAATTTAGCAAAATTTTGGCCATTATTTTATTAAATAATTTTTCTGTCCCCTACTCCCTTTAGGGACAGTAATTGCACATACATTGGGTTTTTTTTAAGTTGTCCCACAATTCACTGATGTTCTGTTGATTAGTTTCCCCAGTCTTTCTTCTTTCTGTTTTCATTTCAGATAATTCATATTTCTAGGTCTTCAAGTTCACTAATCTTTTCTTCTGTAGTACCTAATCTTCTGTTAACCCCATGTGGAGTATTTTATATCTCAAACATTGAATAATTTATTTCTAAAAGTTTTATTTGGGTCTTTTTTGTGTCTTCCATATCTCTGCTTATCAAATTTAATCTTTCCTGTAGGTTTTCAAGCATATGAAACATAGTTATAATAACTGTTTTAATGTTTTTGTCTACTAATTCTATCATTTGTGTCATTGTTGGGTAGGTTTCCATTAATTACTCTCCCCTCATATTTTTCTACTTCTTTGTATGTCTGGTAATATTTAACTGAAGGGCAGACTATGAAGTTTACCTTTTGAGTTTTGGATATTTTTATATCCCTGTAAATATTATTGAGCTTTGTTTTGACATGCGGTTAAGTTACATGGAAATAGTTTTTCCCTTTCAGATTTTGCTTTTAAGATTTGGTAGATAGGACTAGAGCTTTGAGTAGTCTAGTGATAATTTTGTCCCACTACTACCCTACTGTCCCACCCAACGATATATGCTCCACCAATGCCCACTAACTTGACATTCATTCTTTCATCCAACAAGTGTTTATGGAGTGCATATGGGGTACCAGGCAAAACTCTTCTGAGTTCTCTATCTGATACTCCATGAACCATGAGGTTTTTCACACTGGCTGGTGGGAACAGAAACTTTCTTGGCCCTGTGTGAGCTTAGAAGACTGTTCCCTCTAATGCTTCTGGGTAATACGCACCCGGCTTCTGGTAGTTTCCTTATATCCACATGCTGATGAATACTCCATTGAAGACTTGTGGGAGCCTCCCTGCAGATTTCAAGAGTCTTTTTCATGTGCAGTTTTTTGGTCTTCAGTACTCTTCCCTGAAAACTCAGTCACCTTGGCCTCCCTGGACTCCCAGTTCCATCTGCTCAACTCATGGAGATTATGGAGCCCCGCCTGGCTTCCCCTCCCTGTGCTACAGCTTGGACTCTCGCTGAAGGCAGTAAATTGGGGCACGTTTGTTTGTTTTTCCCTCTCAGTGATCCCTGTCCTTCATTCCTTGATGTCCAATGTCTTGAAAACACATATTTTCTTCAGTGTTTCAGTCTTTTCAAGTGGGTGGATAAGTCCAGCCTTGTTACTACATTTTGGCCAGAAGCAGAAGTTCATCTGTGTTTCTGGATGTGTTCCATCCATGAGGCTCACTCTGCTTGGTTTTGAGTGAGAAACAGATGAGGTTTCTTGACTCTATGGGTAAAGAACCTCAACACCCACTGCTAAGCAGGGCTAGGGAACACAGGTGCTTACGTGAACAGGCCTGGAAACCTATTCTCTGTTCTATTTCTAATCTCAGTGATCTGACTGCTTCTCCAAGCCCAAACTGGCTTGCTTGGCTCTTATTCTATATCTTGTTATAGCTTCTGGTAAACCACATTTATTTAACATTTTCCTCGTCCTCCTAGAGAGCAGAAAATCTCTTGCTAAAACCAATCTCTACTGTCCTATGCAACAATATATACCCCATCAATACCCACTATCTTGACATTCATTCTTTCATCCAGCAAGTGTTTATGGGGTGGCTGTGGTGTACCAGGCATTCTGCTAAATATTAGGAATATAATTGTAAGCAAATGTAGACACTACCCCTGCTTGCATGGAATTATTTTAGATGTTTTCTCATCACAATAATCAATAAACATTGAATTTTACACATTTGGCCTATCTGATTCTAAATATAACCATAATAATTACTATGTATAAGCACTTTACTCTGTGTTCCATTATTTAGTACCCTCAGTTGGAGTGAGACCCTGAACATATAAGTTAACTTTA
Organism: Pongo pygmaeus; assembly: GCF_028885625.2. Classification (NCBI taxonomy): domain Eukaryota; kingdom Metazoa; phylum Chordata; class Mammalia; order Primates; family Hominidae; genus Pongo; species Pongo pygmaeus. The sequence continues at coordinate 32,184,045 of NC_072385.2, read as the reverse complement.
AAGCCTGTTCCAAATCATGGCATTTCCTGAGCATATCAATTTACTGCAAAGGCTATCAGGGGGTCAGTTATCCAATTTTGCTCATAGATCTTGAACTAGAAGCCGGGTTTCCTTGTCTAGTTCCCATGTTTTGAAAAATCCCCACTGAGCTTTAATTTCACTACTCAGGATCTGTTTAGGCATCTACTCAGAAAAGCTGTAACATGAAAGGCCATCACTCAGTCATTGAATTGAAACAATAAATAACTCAGCTGATACCAGCCATTTCTTGGCCTTGTCCCTCCACCAAGCTTGTGATTCCTAGGGTGGAAAGTTTGAGTCCTTATTTTCTTTTTTTCATTCCTTTTGTCCTGAACCCACACAGCCACCTCACATCTACCCCACCCCCTAATATGCACCCACTTATTAGGAAGGAACATTCCTACCCTACTCCTCCTATTACCTGTGAGTTGATGTCTTCTTGAGCAGTACTCTTGGTCTGTTACTATCCCTTACTCACTCCTCCGCAGGCTACATGATTCATGAGTGACAGCAATTGGTCCATGTCCTCCACTGGGAGGATCTAATCTATTAAAAGGCTCTAAGCCCTGAAGTATCAAACTCTCTTCTTCCCTGTCTGCCCCAGGCCAGTGTGAAGTATGATCTTGGCTTAGAGGGTGTGCTTGCAAACGCATGCTTCTCCTAAGTGGACTTTCCACTGGATCTGGGTGTAGGGATGTGTGTGAAGGAGTGATGGAGAGTGTGTTAGCAGGCCAGCTTGGGTTGATTACCTATGCCACATCCTCCATCCTAGTTTTTGTCAGCAATAAATCTGCCCTGTTGATCTCCAGCTGCTGATCCCTTCATCTACCATTCAGTTGAGTCTACACTCAAGAAAAGAAGGAAGCATTTCTCCTGGAGCCTTACCTACAAGTGGATAGGTGACAAGTGGCAGTAACTGGACAGGGAAAGATCGCTTACACAGGTGACAACCACTAGGACTCATGGTCTGCATGAATGAATGAGGGGGAGTCAACAAAATCCAGTGCCCTGACACTGAAAGGCCGCAATGCACACACAAAAGGAGCCCCTTGTTTGCTGGTGGCTGCTCATCCTCACACTTGCTCTGAGTTGAGGACAGGGGTGTGGATGGTGGGGATGTTGGGCGTTTGGATGGAGCAGAGATGAAGCTGCTATCCAGGAAACATCTTGACCCTGTGATCCCACTCTGCACTTACAGGCTCAGCTTCCTGGATGCAACATGAGGGATTCTGTGTGAAAAGTTAAATATAACTTTTGGTTTAGTGTTTCTGGACAGGAAGTGCAGTCTGAAAGTGAGGAAGATGAAAAACATATTGACAAAGGAGATGCAATCATGAAAATCGAGCCCAAGGGAAAACCAGAGCCTTTATTCTGAACACTGAGAAGACTATTGAAGGCATGGCGTTTTGTGGTGGTTGTTGTTTCTGGTTTTGTTTTAGGGCAGCCTGAAACAGGATGTGATGAAGAACTGGAACAATCCAAACTTCAGTTTTCTCTGAGCAAAACATCACCCTTGACCTAGGGAGAAACTGCAGAAACAGAGTATTTAACAATTTCTTATAACTTTTGCTTCATATGCTGGGGATGGCTTTTTCATCTTTAAATACCAGCACATTAATTTTATTTCAAACACCAGTACTTGAAAGCTTCTGATGGTAATGGAGGTTAAATGGCTTTCGTCTGTCATGAAAGACAATGGGTTTCTTTTTTTATAGCCTTATTGCCTGCTTTCCGTATGTCCACACTGCAAAGCGTGTGTCACAGAGACCTAGAAACAAACACGGTTCTCCTGTTTCCATTTGGAATCTGTGTGCCATTTCCCTAGTTCTGTGCATGTTCCCAGTTCCTCACTAGCCCTTTACACAATGAGCCAACACCAGTTCATACTCCAGACGTGAATCAATAACTTTATAGCCTTGGTTCTTAAACTTTATATCTTGGAAAATGTCAAATATATACAAAGCCAGAGAGGAATCTCCCACTGAACCGCCACGTGTCCATAAGCAGCATCTACAGACCATCTATACCCCCACCAGCTCCCCGCTGCCTAGTTGATTTTGAAGCAAATCCCAAATATCACATCATTTCATCTGTAAAGATGTCATTATGCATCTAAAAAATACAAGGACGCTAGGCCAGGCGCGATGGCTCGCGCCTATAATCTCAGCACTTTGGGAGGCCGAGGTGGGCAGACTGCCTGAGGTGAGCAGTTCAAGACCAGCCTGGCCAGCATGGTGAAATCCCGTCTCTACTAAAAATACAAAAAATTAGCCAGGCGTGGTGGCGGGCACCTGTAATCCCAGCTACTTGGGAGGTTGAGGCAGGAGAATTGCTTGAACTCGAGAGGTGGACGTTGCAGTGAGCCGAGATCACATCACACCATTGCACTGCAGCCTGGGTAACAAGCAAAACTCCATCTCAAACAAACAAAAAATGCAAGGACTCTTTAAAACTACCCAGAATACCATGTTCACACCAAAAATCTAAACAATAATTTCTAACGTTCAAATGTCTCCATTGGATTGTTTTGAAGCAAATGACAGGCATCCTAACGTTTCATCAATTAATAATTCAGTCTCTATCTCTCTAAAAAACCTACCTTTTTTTTTTTAAGCAAAATCACAATATCATTATCATGCTTTAAAAAACCATTAATCCCTAAAATAATCAAATATTCAGTCAATGTATATATTTTCCTGATGTTCTCATAAATGTTATTTTAAAGTTGAGTTGTTCGAATCTGGATTCAAATTTATTTATTTATTTACTTATTTATTTATTTTTTGAGATGGAGTTTTGCTCTTGCTGTCCAGGCAATGGCACGATCTCAGCTCACCACAAGCTCTGCCTCCTGGGTTCAAGCTGGGATTACAGACATGCACCACCATGCCTGGCTAATTTTGTATTTTTACTAGGGATGGGGTTTCTCCATGTTGGTCTGGCTGGTCTCAAACTCCCGACCTCAGGTGATCTGCCTGCCTCGGCCTCCCAAAGTGCTGGGATTACAGGCGTGAGCCACCACGCCCAGTTTATTTATTTGTTTGTTTATTTATTTATTTTTGTCTCTGTCACCCAGGCTGGAGTACAGTAGTGCAATCTCAGCTCACTGCAACCTCTGCCTCCCGAGTTCAAGCGATTCTCCTGCCTCAGCCTCCTGAGTAGCTGGAATTACAGGCACCCACCACCACGCCCATCTAATTTTTGTATTTTTAGTAGAGACGGGGTTTCGCCATGTTGGTCAGCCTGGTCTTGAACTCCTGACCTCAAGTGATCCACCCACCTCGACCTCCCAAAGTGCTGGGATTACAGATGTCAACCATTGCTCCCAGCTTGAATCTGGATTCAAATAAATCTATGCACTGCGTTTGATAGATAGGTCCCTTACATTTCTTTTGATTTGTGAGTTCTCCTTCCCTCTCGTGCCATCAAATAATTTATTTGTCGGAAAACATGTCCATAGTTGGATTTTTAAAGATTACAGTCCAATAGTGGTTTGGTTTTTTTCCCCCTTATCTTACCTTTATTCTTTTTATTAAAGAAACCTTTATTGAGGCATACTTGACATACAATAACTGCACATATTTAAAGTATATCATTTGATAAGTGTTGACGTATATATGCACTGAAAAACCACCAGCAACAGTCAAGGTAATGAAAGCATATGTCATCCCCAAATACAAGGTAATGAAATCATATGTCACCCCCAAATACATGTAGCTCTCTGAGTTTGGGCACATGCTTAGCTTCTCCCTGACTCAGTTTCTTTTCTGTAAAATGAGTGCATGCAAAGGATGAGTATATGGAACTAGATGATCTTTAATGCCCCTTGCCTGTCTAAATATCTATTAATCTTTCCTCTTTGGCTCATCACTCCATCAGATATTAGGAATAGATACATGTGAGCCCAAAGTTTTAGCTCTGTAAATAAAATTCACAGCTGAAACCTATAGGTTAATTCAGATTTTTGTATCTCATAGGTCTTTTCTTTAATTAAAAAAAATAGGAGGCTCTCTAGCTGCTTTCTCTCCAGTATACCAGAAAGATGTATAAATTGGTTACTCATTGCTGAAAACTGGCATATTTCTATTTCAGTTCTAGCATCGCATGGTTTCCACCCTGAGCCTTTTCGAAGCATTGCCTTTTTTTGAAACTAGAGTGAATGCAACGTGGGTTCACGACCCTGGAGGCTCTAATCATTCTCCAACACAGGAAAGCACAGAGACGAAGGATCAAACTCCTCCCAGTGAGAAGTTCAGGAGGTGCTTATTTTAAAACATTCAAGGGATGATCAAAATGAACACAGCAGGAGAGTATGTAAGGCCGACAAAACAGAAGCCAAGGCTGTTTGAATAAAGTGATATTTATATATACTAAGGTCTAGGCAGAGACTGGTGACAGGGCATGAGCAAATTTGGACCTACAGTACTAATAAAAAGTGATGAAGGCCAGGCATGGTCATTCACGCCTGTAATCACAGCACTTTGGGAGGCCGAGGCAGGTGGATCACCTGAGGTTAGGAGTCCGAGACCATCCTGACCAACATGGTGAAACCCCGTCTCTACTAAAAATACAAAAATCAGCTGGGATTGGTGGCGTGTGCCTGTAGTCTCAGCTACTCCAGAGACCGAGGCAGGAAAATCACTTGAACTCTGGAGGTGGAGGTTGCAGTGAGCCGAGATCGCACCACTGCACTCCCGCCTAGGCGACAGAGTGAGACTCTGTCTCAAAAACAAAACAAAACAAAACAAAACGACAACAACAACAAAAAACAGTATGCTGAAAATGTCCCTGGTGAACTCTAAAGCCTTGTTAGTAATACAGTGGCTTGTTTATTTACTCACACACTTGGTGCCAGGTAGCTGGTAGGTCTAGGAACACTAAAATACACAATCCATGGCCACAAGGAACTCATTTTCTCAAGGTGGATAAATGTGTACTTGAATCCCTAAAAAACTAAGCAGCCTGTACTTCAGGCTCAGTTTACCTCCCTGAGAGGGTTAGACTTCAAGATCTCAAAGACAAAATACCCAGACAATTCAGATGGAAGCTAAAAGCTTCATTTTATTGCAACCTTGAGCATATCTGTCTTTACTGTAAGGGTCTTTGATTCAAAGATGTCACATTGAGGCTGGGCGCAGTGGCTCACGCCTGTAATCCCAACACTTTGGGAGGCCGAGGCGGGCAGATCATGAGGTCAGGAGATCAAGGCCAGCCTGGCCAACATGGTGAAACTCCATCTCTACTAAAAGTACAAAAATTAGCTGGGCATGGTGGTGCATGCCTGTAATCCCAGCTACTCGGGAGGCTGAGGTAGGAAAATCGCTTAGACCAGAGAGTCAGAGGTCGCAGTGAGCCGAGATCGCACCACTGCACTCCAGCGTGGCGACAGAGTGAGACTCCATCTCAAAAAAAAAAAAAAAAAGATATCACATTGATAATTCATCATTCATCCACCCATTCATTTATCCATCTCTTCATTCATTCATTCATTCATTCATTCATTCATTCATTCATTCATTCTAGTGCCTCCAGCCTTCTGGAAACAGTTCCATCTCCCTGGAAATCTTTTCCCATTGCTTCCCTGCCTAATTTCTACTCATGTTCAGATGTCAATTTAGGCATCTCTTGCTCTGGGAGACCTCTCTGACCTCTAAGTCTTAATTAATACTCTTCTTGATGCACCCTCACCACGCTGGTCAAGTGCCTGCTACTCCTTAGTAACCACACAACTACACCATGCAGTAGGAAAGTATTAATAATTGCAGGCTATATCACTTAGCTGTTTTTGCATTTTAAAAAAATCCCCAAGTGAATGCCTTAGAACGACAACTGTCTACCGAGCTCAGAACTCTAGGCTGGTTGGCTGGTTCTGCTGCGCGCTGGCCTGACTGGTCTTACCGGGATCACTCATGATCTGTGGTCAGCTGGGAGCTGGGTGATCTAGGGGCCTCATTCCGGTGGCTCAGCTCTGCTCTTTGTGGTCTCCCCACCCTGCAGTCGGGCCTGGGAGTGTTCTCAAGGAGGTCATGTTCCAAGAGAAGCAGAATGGCAGCTGCAGGCCTCCTGAAGCCCTGGCTCAGAACGTGCAGGCTGTCTGCTGGTTCCAGGTCACAAGGTCATTCCAGACAAAGGGCTCAGGAAACAACTTCACCTGTTGATGGGAGAAGATGCAAAATACTGTGGCCACTTTTGCACTCTACAGCTCTGATTTAAAAACTGAGATTGTATTCCTCGGGGAAAGAGCTGTGCTTTGTAAAATAAGGAAAGGAATCCTCAGGGAACTGTCACGATAGGCTGGGGATGAGCAAAGAGAATTAAGTTGCTTGGAATAAAAATCTTATAAAAATTTTGTTTTTAATTTCACTGATGGCCGGGCGAGGTGGCTCACACCTGTAATCCCAGCACTTTGGGAGGCTGAGGCAGGTGGATCACCTGAGGCCAGGAGTTTGAGACCAGCCTGGCCAACATGGTGAAACCCCGTCTCTATTAAAAATACAAAAAATTAGCCGGGCATGGTGGTGCATGCCTGTAATCCCAGCTCCTTGGGAGGCTGAGGCAGGAGAATCGCTTGAACCCAGGAGATGGAGGTTCCAGTGAGCCAAGATTCTGCCACTGCACTCCAGCCTGGGTAACAGGGCGAGACTCTGTCTCAAAAAAATTTCCATCGATGGTGGCCAGGAAGTGGGAGGGCCCCGAGGAGCAAGAAGGGAGCTGAGAACTCCAGTGGGTCCTCCGTGAGGGCTGGTGCATGCCTCACACACTCACATACCTTCCAGCGGATCTTGACCGGAGTCTCCCTGCACAGCCAGGCCTGGGACACTTGGGAGAAAAAATTGAAACGGAAGTATCAGGCAACGTGACAGGAGGTGGCAGAGGAGACTTGAGGACATCCAGGATCCTACACCTGTGCTGCCCCTGATTTGTTCCTTTAACACAGCCAGTTTTGGGGGACGTTTCTGGATTCTACATTTTTGCTTTAAGCAATGCTGTCTTTTTTGTCTTATCATGCAAAATCTCAAACATATACATAAGTAGGCAGAACCTCATAAATCCTCATGCACTCAAATCCCTGCTCCCCCCATGTGCAATTCAAGGCTCTCTTGCTTCATCTGTGCTCCCATCTCCTGCGCACCACATTGTTTGATGCAAATCCAGGATCTCGCCTCTGTAAACATATCAATATATCCTTCTAAAAGAAGGCAATTATTTTTAAAATGTGTAAACACAATACTGTTATTACAATGTTAAAATTTGACAATGGTTCCTTAACATAATCAACTATCCAGTTAATGTTCAAACCTCCCATTGTCTCCATAATAACGTCTGAACATTGCAAGTGATTGATGTTTGAAATCGTTAACAGAATGACCCTCTGATATTCCTGCCCCCACTTCTGTACTTTCTAATATACTTATTGAAGAAACTAGGTAATTTGTCCAGTTTCCCGTGGTCTAGATATTGTGAATGGCAATGTTTTGCAGCCATTTAACATGTTCATCTGTCTCCTGGCTTTCTTGTCAATGGGTGATTGGATCCAGAGGTTTGATTCATTTCTTTTGAGAGAACAATTTCATAGGTGATGTTAGGGACTACCCTGTTTTTCTCAATTTTATTTTCAAAATTCTTACTCTATAAAGGGGTGCTGATAAATGCTACCCCTTTTATTTTGAAAGATTTTCCCCCCAGATGCATGGCTTTAAAATTCTGTGCCTCAAAAATTCTGTGCTTCAAATTTGTTAATTGGTGGTGGTTGTTTTTTTTTTGAGACGGAGTCTTGCTGTGTCGCCCAGGCTGGAGTGCAGTGGCGTGATCTCGGCTCACTGCAAGCTCCGCCTCCCGGATTCACACCATTCTCCTGCCTCAGCCTCCCGAGTAGCTGGGACTACAGGCGCCCGCCACCACGCCCAGCTAATTTTTTGTATTTTTAGTAGAGATGGGGTTTCACCGTGTTAGCCAGGATGGTCTTGATCTCCTGACTTTGTGTCCGCCCACCTCAGCCTCCCAAAGTGCTGGGATTACAGGTGTGAGCCACCGTTTTTTAGACAGTCTTGCTCTGTCACTCAGGCTGGAGTGCAGTGGTGCCATCTCAGCTCACTGCAACCCCCGCGTCCTGGGTTCAAGCGATTCTCCTGCCTCAGTCTTCTGAGTAGTTGGAATTACAGGTGCACACCGCCACACCCAGTCAATTTTTTATATTTTTGGTAGAGGCGGGGTTTCACCATGTTGGCCAGGCTGGTCTCAAACTCCTGACCTCAGGCGATCTGTCTGCCTTAGCCTCCCAAAGTGCTGGGGTGATAGGTGTGAGCCACTGCACCTGGCCTGGTTCCTTGAATAAATAAAATGTTCACAATCTTTTCCTCCCAATTAATGAACAATTTTTAGCTTTTCCATGTTAAAATAAGGAGTGAAGAATACACATGAGTTTTGAAATGCCACAGCAAGAAATTTCCAAATCAGTTTAGTTTGGAAGAGAAATCGGTGTGCATGTGATCTAACTTCCAGCACTCAGCATTAAGGCTTTATGAGAAGACCCGGGGAAAGGTCCAGCACACCGGTGTGAGCAGTAAACTGGAAGCCACTGGTTAAAGGGAAAGACAACTGCAGCCACAGGGAGATGTGTCTACCGGCCAAGGAAAGAGTGAGAGAAAGACGCTTGTCAGAAACTTCTGGCATCCAATGTCAGCATCAGCCATCTAAACAAGATATTTCTGTCTCTGTTGGCCATGAGTAAATATTCGGGTTAGCTAGCAGCTATTCATGAGCTTATTGTTAGTTAAGAGTTGGAAACTTAGACATGACATGTGTTTGTAAACACACGTGTGGTCATAGTTTATATCATCTCTTTAAATAGAATCGTGTTCCCTATCTGAACTATGCAGCCATGAAGGCTGGGAAAGCAATCCTTTTTTATTCTACACTTCAAGTAACAATCTGAAAAAAAAAAATCCATGACTTTGGAACTGGTTCTAGCACCAACTATGAAGAGAGAAAATGCAAACTAGAGCAGCCCCTTCTTATCAAAATTCCCATGGGTGTTTTTAGCAGTGTGGAGCTGTCCTCTGGAGAAAAGGCCAGTCTAACTGTCGTGCCTATATATAGAAGCCAGGAAGAGAAAGTGATCCATGGGCCTTGATCTGAAGGATATCAGAAGGCAGTCCTGAAATTTAATATGCCCTCAGCCTCTCCCTCCGGGTCTCTTTATTTGATTTTTATGAGAATCTGTATGAGGGCTCTATCTCATTCTCTTTTTTCATTCTTCTTTAAAAAGAAACTATAGTATTGTCTTATTTTTAGGATATAGGAAGCAATAGACCAAGGTGGCTTCCATGGAGAAGCAATAAAAGGCTGCATTTTAACTTGATACCATGAAAGTTTGGAAACTAATGACACTGCTGTTTGATTGCTGATTCCTGCTTAAAACAGCCCCAGATTAGGTGTGGTACAAATGAAAATGTCCTCCAGCCACCTCTACTCCTGCCAGCCACAGTTGGAGGGTGGAGTGTACAGAAGAATTGCAGGGCAGTGGAACTCTGGGCTGGGAGCCTGCACTCCTTGACCACGAACCGGATGTGTGAGCTGGACTTGGGTTTCCTCTGTCGTAAAATAGTGGGTTGAACCAGGTACAGTTGGCCATCCGTAACCACAGCTTCCGAATCCAGATTCCACTCACTGCATATTGAAAATACTCAGAGTTCAGGCACAGTGGCTCACGCCTGTAATCTCAGCACTTTGGGAGGCTGAGGCAGGCGGATCACTTGAAGTCAGGAGTTCAAGACCAGCCTGGCCAACATGGCGAAACCCTGTCTCTACTAAAAATACACATAAAAATTAGCTGGTATGATGGCACACGCCTGTGAGCCTGTGATCCCAGCTACTTGGGAGGCTGAGGCAGGAGAATTGCTTGAACTCAGGAGGTGGAGGTTGCGATGAGCCAAATTCCGCACGGCTGCACTCCAGCCTGGGCGACAGAACAAGACCGTCTCAAAAAAAAAAAAAAAAGCCAACCTGTATGCACAGAGGACATATGAGTTCCTCACAAGATGGGAGGCCTCTGTATCACCTTCAGGAGAAGTAGACACAGCCTGACCATGGGTGAGGCCCACGAGTAGGAGAGAAGAGTTGTTAGAACCTCCCTTCCCCTCCATTCCCCGTCTTTCCCCACTGCACTCATACAGGTAGCAGCAAACCGTGTGATCCTGCTGGGACAGTAGAGAAATAGGTCACAAAGCAACTAGGATTCATCCATCTGCCCCCACAACTCTGGCATGAGTTGAGTTGAATCGTGTCCCCCAACATTGCTATGTTGAAGTCCTAACCCCCAGGATCTCAGAATGTGGCCTTATTTGGAAATAGTGTTATTGCAGATGCAATCAGTTAAGATGAGATCATACTGGAGTAGTATGGTCCCTGGTCAGTCCCTACTCCAATATGACTGGAGCCCTTATAGGAAGGGGAAGTGTGTATACACACACACACACACACACACACACACACACACGCAGGACATCATGTAAAGACTGGAGTTCTGCTGCCAAAGCCAAGGAAATACCAGAAATGAGGGAAGACTCCTGGAACACATCCTTCCCTAATGCCTTCAGAGGGAGCCCGGCTTAGCGGACACCTCGGTCTTGATCTTCTGGCCTCCAGAACCATGAGTCCCATTGTTCATTCCCATGGTTCTAAGCCACCTGGTTTGTGGTGGTTTGTTACAGCAGCCCTGGAGAACTAATACAAACTCCAACCCATTTTGCTTGACTTCCTGTGAAAGCCAATGTTTTTCTGAAGACAGAAGAAACTTCCAGTGCTGCAGGAAACACCACCACTGACTAACTGTTTAACCGCTCCAAACCCTGATTTCCTGATCTGTACAAAAGAGAAGACAGGGCCTACTTGATAGAGTGGATGTGAGGACAAATGTAACCTTGACCACAAAGCATCTAGCCTAGGCCTGGGCACACTGGAAGTTCTCAGTAAATGGTGGTGGTTTTGTTAGTCTTAGTTCACGTATGGATGTGGGTGTGCTCAGTTAGTGGTCGGGGCTGGGTGGAGCACCAGGCACCAGGGGTGGGGACTGGGTTGGGGGCTGGAAAAGTAGGAGACGCCAGATGATAAAGCTGAGGAGGATGCTGGTGGAGCCTCCTAGCCCAGCACCCCTACAGGGGTCCCTGGCTCGTCTGCGTCCTTGCCTGCCTCTGCCTCGTCTTCACCCCCCTTTCCTGCTGGCTGTTGTGCTGAAGAGGACAGGAATGTATGTGTATTGTAGTTCATGGCCATCCTATTTATGGGCAAAATAAGTTGTATCAAACCACCCAATTGGTAGGACACAGCTTATAATAGTATTTGTTGAACAAGTGAATGAGTGAATGAGCAAATGAATGAATAAACTGTATCTCCTGGCTCCATGGACACAGATATCTGATCCCAGCAACCTGATGAAAAGTAGGATTGTCTTGGCCAGGCACAGTGGCTCATGCCTGCAATCCCAGCACTTTGGGAGGCAGAGGCGGGTGGATCACGAGGTCAGAAGTTCAAGACCAGCCTGGCCAAGATGGTGAAACCCCGTCTCTACTAAAAATACAAAAATTAGCCGGGCGTGGTGGCGGGTGCCTGTAGTCCCACCTACTCGGGAGGCTGAGGCAGGAGAATGGCGTGAACCCAGGAGGCAGAGCTTGCAGTGAGCCGAGATCGCACCACTGCACTCTGGCCTGGGTGACAGAGCGAGACTCTGTCTCAAAAAAAAAAAAAAAAAAAAGGAGGATTGTCTTGACTCCACTCATTCATATGGTAGCTACTCCACCTTCCAACTCAGATTCGAGAGGTTTTACCAGTGACAATGAGGAGAAATCATGTGAACATGAGAAGAAAGCCACCCAACTTAAGCTTCTTGCCACATGGACTATTTTAATAGCTCAGCATAACTTTCTAGGCTGACTTGTAGGCCCTTGAACGCTGGCTGGCTTTCCCCTCTCTCCCTCAGGCTCTTGTCGGCCTCACGCCAGCTCACCTGGGGATTCACCACGCTGCCTGTCCACACATTCGCTCTCTCAGTGTAAATCCTGGGAGTCAGCACCCCTTGACATCCCCCGTGCTTGCCACACCAGGAAGGGGCATAAAAATAACAGGAGAATCCCTCCCTCCCTTCAGATCAGATTCACTTTGATGGCTTTTCCTCTCCATGATGTCTTAAGTTAAACTTCGTAATGCCACAACCCTGCCTCCTTGGACTTCCAGGCCTGTTTGCTCCATCCTGGCTCACCCGTAGCCCATGCACGTCAATGGCACCTGCAGATTTCCCGCCTGTGTCCCCACGCTGTAGTTCCAGAGCCCTGCTCTGTTCTCCTATCATCCGACTCTCCCAACCCAGCTGCCTATGATTCCTGGGGCCCTCATTGCCCCTAGGACACTCAGGCTGTTCTGTCTTCTTGGCGTGATCCCTCCTCTCCCCCAGTCTTGCTATTCACTCGTTTCAAACACCTGCAAAACGTACACTCTCCACTTCCCACTTCAGCTCACACCTCCGTTCCATTCCGGGCTGGAGTCCACTTGCAATGGACTCAGACGCATTTATTTATGCAGAACCCAGAGGGTCAGCCTCTATTTTCCCATTAGGATTATCTGTATCTTCAGAAGAAGACACATTTTAACTCTGTTTTCAATTATTTCATGTCTTTGTGCTTAGTAGAGAAGAATCTAAATTGATCAATGTATGCAAAGTACAGCCAGGACCAGTTATTCTATCACTGGGATGGCGAATAAATTTCCACCTGCATGCCAACCCTGGTGGTTAACAAAGATACTGCAGTGCTGAGTGTTGGAGTTTAGAAGAGTCTAGGTTCACATCGAGGTTCGGTGGGGAAGACTGTGACCCCCCGCCCCGGGTGACACCCCTCAGGCCACAGGGGAAGGGAGCTGCCTGCAGCTCACATGTTTGCCAACCCCTGTCCACTAGATCTGTTTCCCTTCATGAACTCACTTTAGGAAAGGGAGATTTTGTGGCTTTTATGGGTTGGAAGTTTCTAGGGTTGACAGGGAACCACAAGAGTTGCTTAGTTGAAAATGATCTTTGTCTCTAATGTTGAACTAGCTCTCATCTGAGATCCAGGGCTGGCTGGAAAGAAGAGTAAAGCAGGGGGCAAAATGAGAGCCCTTGACCCCTGCAAGAGCCATCATTTACTCAGGAGCATTTGAACACAGTAGCATTCTAGCAGAAATGAGCCTTGACAAGTTGGATTGCTTTTTTTTTTTTTTTGAAACGTAGTTTCACTGTTGTCGCCCAGGAGGCTGGAGTGCAATGGTGCGATGATCTCGGCTCTCTGCAACATCTGCCTCCCAGGTTCAAGCGATTCTCCCACGTCAGCCTCCTGAGTAGCTGGGATTGCAGGCACCTGCCACCATGCCCAGCTAATTTTTGTATTTTTAGTAGCGATGGGGTTTTGACATGTTGACCAGGCTGGTCTCAAACTCCTGACCTCAGGTGATCCGCCCGCCTTGGCCTGACCAAAGTGCTGGGATTACAGGCAGGAGCCATCATGCCCCGTTGACACGTCGGATTCTTTAAAGAGAAATTGTCTCTAGACAGCAGAATATGGACTGCCCACTCAGCCCAGATATCTCTCAATAATAATAATGATAATAATAATAATAATAATAATAATAGAAGGAGAAGGAGGAGGAGGAGAAGGAGCAGAAGGAGAAGAAAGAAGAAGGAGAAGGAGCAGGAGAAGAAGAAGAAGAGGAGGAGGAGGAGGAGGAGGACGAAGAAGAAAAGGTTCTTTAAAGTGAGACCTTAAGGAAGTTACGACTGACTGACCCTTACTATGTAGACCTGCTTTTTTTTTTTTTTTTTTGGAGATAGTGTCTTGCTCTGTTGTCCAGGCTGGAGTGCAGTGGCGTGATCATAGCTCACTTCAGCAATGAACTTCTGGGCTTAAGTGATCCTCCTGCCTTAACCTCCTGAATAGCTAGGACTACGGGTGCACACCACCATGCCCAGCTAATTTTTTTAGTTTTATTTTTGTAGAGATGGGGGTCTCACTATGTTCCCCCAGGATGGTCTTGAACTCCTAGCCTCAAACAATCCTTTGATCCTCCCTCCTCAGCCTCCCAAAGGGCTGGGAGTACAGGCATGAGCTGCTGCTCCCTTAGAGACCTGCTTTTTCACATAAATTTTAAGTTCCTAAAACAGACTGTCCGGCTCCTCAGGTAGCTCTTAACCTTGAGTTCCTCCAGTCACCTTGGGCTAGCTCTGGTCCAGCCCCATCTCTCTTCAGCTGTGCCCTTGACCTTGTCTCTCACCCTTGTCTCCTGCGTTCTAGAGGTCCTGGGCTATTCACTCCTGGCTTCAACCCTTCCTTACCCTTGACTCTGGCTTACTCACAACCAGTGCTGTCCATAAGGAGTGAATCCCTATTGCTTTATTTCTACAAAATGTTGCTGCCTTTTAAAGGCCTCTGCCAGCTCCTGGCTGCAGCATGGATAACTGGAGTTCTGTCATTGAGTATTCAATGTCCACATTCTTACCCAAAATGCTATTCTGGGAGGGGGTGTGGAAACTCCTCTGGGGAGAGATGGTAATTTCCTGTTTGGAAGGGGAGACTGGTTGCTCCATGTGATAATTTCTTTGCCATGCAATGAATATCCCCTCACCCCACAGCACCCTTCCTCATAAGAGAGCCGTCTTCCATCACTTCCTGCCTAGAAGCCTGTATCTTACATTGGAAGCATCATTTCTTGCTCCCTATTGCCACACCACTAGGAAACGGGTCCTGGTGGCATCTGGAAAGAAGGAGGAGGAGTTAACCCATAAGAACTCTAGAGAGTGGGAAAACAGAAAAAGGAAAGCTCTCTTTCCCGACCTTTTAAACTCTTAAATGGCAAGGAAGAATAAAGAATGCTCAATCTATGATGAAACAGCTCTTCTCAAAGATCAAAATTTCTCTTTTCCTTTGAGGGTTTTTAATCAAACACTAAAAATAAATGGATTTCTTTAGTTATATTTAGGCAAATATCACACAATGCCTCCATTTCTTTTCTTTTTCTATTTTCAAATGAGGATCTGTAAAGAAAAAAGGAAAAGTAAAAACTCCCCTAAACCTGAAGCAAAGATTTATATCAACATGTTTATCAGAGACCAAGCTAAAATCAATCATCCAAGTAATCACACTAACATATTTGTAACATCTTGATTTGACTAATTAAGAAAACTTTTGTCCGGGCGCAGTAGCTCACACCTATAATCCCAGCACTTTGGGAGGCCAGGGCAGGTGGATCATGAGGTCAGGAGTTTGAGACCAGCCTGGCCAACATGGTAAAACCCCATCTCTACTAAAAATACAAAAATTAGCTGGGCATGGTGGCACATGCCTGTAATCCCAGCTACTCAGGAGGCTGAGGTAGGAGAATCATCTGAGCATGGGAGGCGCAGGCTGCAATGAGCTGAGATCACACCACTGCACCCCAGCCTGGGTGACTGAGCGAGACTCCGTCTCAAAAAAAAAAAAAAGAAAGAAAGAAAGAAAGAAAAGAAAAGAAAGCTTTTAAGCAATTTCATTCCCCTTCACTCCCATATACCTCTATTTTGGAACAGGTATATATCGTCTCCACTTCAACTTTTTATTTGAGTTTTAACCACTCATGAGCACTTAACATTCTTCCATGGGCTGCATTCATCTGAGATCAGCTTTGAAATGCTCTGCAGGGAGACTGAGTGTCAATGCTCTCTGATGCACCTGCCTCATGGGAATGGATTTTCCCCCGCTTTGAACAATTCCTGAATAACCTAGAGTTGGAAGCTTGTCCTGGGGAAAGCAGATGACTAGTCATTAGCAGAGGTAAAGGAGAAGTTCTCCTTCCTCCAGCTACCTCAGCAGCTGCCCAAAAGGCAGAATAGATTGACCTCCACCAGTCTCCTCCCAGCATTACACATACGCCTGCCGTGGTTCTTGACATCACTCCTGGCTTTGGCGAGGCCTTGTCCTGGAGGGTTGCCTCTGCTTAGTTTTACCTGTTGATCATAAACAAGTGGTAACTCCACTTCCAAGCACTGAAAAACAACTTCCTTTTCCAAATTTTTCAGTTGTTATTTCCCAGGATGGAGTTTAAAAGGAAATGGTTGGCATAGTCCAGGTTTGAGCTCAAAGCTTGGGTACCGGTGCTGATGGGATGATGGCAGGGTCTGGCCTAGAGGAGTTATGGAAGGTGCATATTCGTACTTTTGAATGTGAGCAAGCAGTGCTGCATTGGATGAACAGAAAGACATTGCGAAACCAAAATATCTTAGATGAGTAGTGATTAGAATTCACAGGCACTGAGAATGTGTATGATTTCTCCTCTATTGTTAAAAAGGAAGCTCTCAATCTTGGAATATTGCATTAGTAGGTCCCAGGAAGGAGGTGAGATAAAACCCAAAGGATAGAAGTTAACTCTGCCTTGGGGGGAGGGGGGAGGGATAGCATTGGGAGATATACCTAAAGTATAATAATAATAAATAAAAATAAATAAATAAAATAAAATAAAATAAAGAAAAAAATAAATAAACAAATAAGTTATATAATAATAAAAAAAAAAGAAGTTAACTCTGCCTAGAGATAGCACTGAAAGCAATAACCTAGTGCTAATAAGTGCTGAAATGCTTTCTGTTTAGACTTCAAAGAGGCTCAAGGACGGAGCAGCTGTGCCCTGGCAGCATCTCCTTTGATAACCAGACCCCTCGCGCCAGTGTGCCAAGGGCAAGCCAACAACCTGTGTGCAGAGGGAAGGGAGAATATCACTGATAAAATGCCTTCCGGACAACAGAGACTGAGGACAAATATGAAAGATCAATACCTAGGTTCTATCTGATACGGGATCAAAGCAGCCAGACAGTTTACACACAAGCAAATATAATGAATCAATGCATAGCCGCAATTTCAGAAATGTAAATATACATTTTTATGATAGCCTGAAGGACCTATAAAGCTAGCAAACAAGAATGTAAATATCCAGCTTAGTCAAATTCTAAGTCGGTTTGATCATTCAGGACAACAGTGTGGCAATATGCATAATAAAGAACTGTCAATGTGATTCGTGACCTCTAGCCCAACACCCTACTTTGGGTAGGTATTTTCTCCTGTTTACACTGCAGAAAAAAATTATTTATTTACAATTGTAAAAGATAGGGATTCTTTCAGATGCTCAAGAATGGGGAATTGGTTATATAAATACAAATCCCCAGTAAACTGTTACCGGCAAGGATTCTGTATGGGTCTGCAGCAACCTCAATTTTTGCCTCCTCAGAAGAAATAATCCAATCGAGGGGCATAAGTCAGAGTTAGAGACTGAGGCAAGTTTTAGAGCAGGAATGAGAGTTTATTAAAAAGCTTTAGGCCGGGCGCTGTGGCTCAAGCCTGTGATCCCAGCACTTTGGGAGGCTGAGGCGGGTGGATCACCTGAGGTCAGGAGTTCGAGATCAGCCTGGCCAATATGGTGAAACCCCGTCTCTACTAAAAATACAAAAAAAATTAGCTGGGTGTGGTGGTGTGCGCCTGTAACTCCAGCTACTTGGGAGGCTGAGGCAGGAAAATCACTTGCACCTGAGAGGCAGAGGTTGCAGTGAGCCGAGATCGTGCCACTGCACTCCAGCCTGGGAGACAGAGGGAGACTCTGTCTCAAAAAAAAAAAAAAAAAAAAGCTTTAGAGCCAGAATGAAAGGAAGTAAATTACACTTGGAAGAGGGTTAAGCCAGCAACTTGAGAGATTCAAGTACACAGTTTGATCTCTGACTTGCGGTTTTATAGGTTGGCATGCTTCCACTGTCTTTCGTTCCTTCTTCCCTGATTCTTCCCTTGGGGTGGGCTTTCCGCATGCCCAGTGGCCTGCCAGCACTTGGGAGGGGAGCATGCGCAGTGTATTTACTGGAGTTGTACGCATGCTCATTTGAGGCATTCTTCCCCTACCAGTCGAATGTTCCTAGGAGGACACATGCCAGTTAAACTCTACTATTTTTCCTCTCATGCACATGCTTGAGCCCACTTGCCCAGCTCTTGAGATCTTACTGGGAAGCTGCTGATCACCAGCTTCAGGTGTTTCTGTTTATTGGGAGACTGCCTTTCCCTTGTGGTGGCTGCAACCAATTATTATTTTAGAGAGACAGTTAACAACCGCCTGACCATCACCTAATGGTCACCTGACATTCCTGGTGGGGGTTGAGGGACCGTCTCCTGCCCTGCTCATGTCTGACTAGCTACCTACTGTAACAACTCCTCTATGGCACCTTAACCTAAAAGCATGGAGACCTATACCATTATTTTATACATGAGGACACTCAGGAGACGTTAACTCTACGATTGCAAAGTTTTCACCTTACATACTAATTCCCTGGATTGGAAAGTGCGTCCCGAATTGAAAAGAGTCCACCCCACTCACTACTGCTAAAGAATGATTTTTCTCATCCCTAGGATGTGACATTATCTGGAAAGAAATATAGCTTCAAATAGCCCAAGAAATAGAGGTCAATGTTACTGGCTGTTTTCAATGTACCATAATGTTTTCTGGGACTGCCAAAGTTTTCATGATTCATTGACTAAAACCCACTGACAAAATTGTTACATAACTTCTTTCAGATTTGGTGTATGTTTTTCAAAGTAGTGGTTAAAAACTATTTTTACAAGTATTATGAGGTATTTACTCAAATAGGTAGATATTGAACTTCGTTTTATTTTATAAGATGATAAGCTTTTTTACCTCCTAAAACCAAGAAATAAATAATATACTAGCAATTATTAAGCTTTTGGCATTATCTACCTTTCATTACATGCATAGTAAATATTCGGTTATGCTGTTTCTGATTTAGAGATTCATTCTCCCCAAATTCTGCCTTTTATGTTTCATTAGCTATTAATATTGATAACATATTTCTGTTGTCATGATCAATCGTGTCCTAAAATAATAATTATATTGAAAACTCAATCTGGAAGAAAAGTGAATACTTAGACAAAAAATTGTGAATGAAATATTAAGTGAGAAAAGAAAAACAAAATAATATTGACACACGTTACAGCTATGCAAAACTGTTTACTGGTTAAACAATTTCTGGACCAATGTAAATAGCTTAGCATTCCTGTTCTTTTCTTTTGAAAAGTTGCTTAAGACAAAGACAGCAAGTTGGAAGAAAAGAAGGGAGAGAGAGAGAGGGCGCCTGTACTGAAATGGTAAAATTCCAGTTTCCGTGCATTGATTTTGTATGGTAGGATAACCAATAAAACACTTCTATGCGGAAATGTGGTATGAAGAGAAAAGCTATGGAGAAAGTGAGTTGGAAATACCAGTTCAAGAAGAAAACACTACCTTAGTTCATTTTTTAAATGAATGTTGGTGAGTTTAGAATTATTATAGTTTTGAAATTCTATTGGAAACTTTTTAAAGAGCGACATAGTTCTATTTTTGATGTTTAATACTTTTTTGCATCTATTACACTTATGTAAAAATTGTAAATATCAACTTAAAATATCCAACAAGTGAATATTTCAAAATTCTTTTAGGAGGTATGTGACAAAAATCTTTGTAAACTACTAGTCTTCAAGGCTTGTCCTGTTAAAATGCCTAAAAATGCCTCACAAAAAGAATGATCTTTCTTTCTTTTTTTTTTTTGAGACTCTGTCGTCCAGGCTGGAGTACAGGGGCATGATCTTGGCTCACTGCAATCTCTGCCTCCCAGGTTCAAGCAATTCTCGTGCCTCAGCCTCCTGAGTAGCTGGGATTACAGGCACCCACCACCACGCCCAACTAATTTTTGTATTTTTGGTAGAGACAGGGTTTTGCCATGTTGCCCAGGCTGGCCTTGAACTCCTGGCCTCAAGTGATCCACCTACCTCAGCCTCCCAAAATGCTGGGATTACAGATGTGAGACACTACATCATGATAGGAGGGGAGAGAACAGGCTCGGAATATCGCCTTCACTCCAAGAAAACGCATTGTCAGCCTGGCTTCCTAAATAAGGACGTTGTTCCTTAAATAACAAAGTCTGAAGTCGTCTATGCTTGATTATCTGAGAGTTTACTTATTTAATTGCAGATTATCTATATTATCCACACATATACATGGCCACAGCAATTATCTCCTATTCTACATGTTCTTTTAATTATTATTATTGAGGCGAAATTCACAGATCATATAATTAACTATTTTAAAGTATACAATTCAGTGGTATTTAGTAGACTCACAATGTTGTGCAATCACCCTCTCTAGCTAGTCTCAAAATGTTTTTATCACCCCATAAAAGCATCCCATACTCATTAAGCAATCATTCCCCTCTTTCCCTTATCCCCAATTGCCTGGTAATTTCTAATCTGCTTTCTGTCTCTGTGGATTTGCCTGTTCTAGATACCTTTTTGAGGATTTTTGTATCTATATTCATAAGAAATATTGGTCTGTAGTTTTCTTGTATCTTTGCCTGGCTTTGACATCAGGGTGATTCTCGCCTCATAAAATGTGTTAGAAACTGTTCCCACTTCTTCTATTTGTTTGGAAGAGTTTGAGAAGGATTAGTGTTAATTCTTTTTTAAATGTTTGGGAGAATTTACCAGTGAAGCCATCTGGTCCCAGGCTTTTCTTTGCTGGGAGGTTTCCGATTACTGATTCAGTCTCCCTACTTGTAACAGGTTTGTTGATTTTTCTATGTCTTCTTGAGTCAGTTTCAGTAATTTGTGTGTTCCCAGGTATTTGTTCATTCCATCTAGATTATCTAATTTGTTGTCATACCACTCTTCATAGTACTCGCTTATAATTCTTTTAATTTCTAGAAGGTCAGTTGTAATGTCCTCGCTTTCATTTCTGATTTTAGTGATTTGCATCTTCTCTTTTTTTCTTTGTCTAGCTATAGGCTTGTCAACTGTGTTGATCTTTTCAACGAACCTGCTTTTGGTTTCCTTGATTCTGTTGTTTTTCTACTATTTCATTTATCTCTGTTCTAATCTCTGCTGCTGCTTCTCCACTTCCTTCTTTACCTCACCTACCACATAAAAGAATTGCCACAGAAGGCCGGGCGCGGTGGCTCACGCCTGTAATCCCAGCACTTTAGGAGACCAAGGCGGGTGGATCACGAGGTCAGGAGATCGAGACCATCCTGGCTAACATGGTGAAACCCCGTCTCTACTAAAAATACAAAAAATTAGCTGGGCGTGGTGGCAGGTGCCTGTAGTTCCAGCTACTCGGGAGACTGAGGCAGGAGAATGGCATGAACCCGGGAGGCGGAGCTTGCAGTGAGCCAAGATCACACCACTGCACTCCAGCCTGGGTGACAGAGCGAGACTTGGTCTCAAAAAAAAAAAAGAATTGCCACAGAAAAGGTGAAGATGTGTTTGTTAAATCTTCAGACCCTTTTGTCTTATTTGCTAGTCCTAAAACTAAGAAACTGAAGGAGGTACAAAGAGCTCCAATACCCTAAAGAAAACTTTCCTGAGACTTTTGGAAACATATGTCACATAATCAGCTAAATTAATCATGAAATATAAATTATGATTTTAGTTTTTTCTTGAAAGTGATAAAATTAGAAATTATTTTGTAAGATAAAAAACAAAGAAAAAAAATCTGTAAACTATGACATTCAGGGAGGTTCTTTGTCCTTCTGCCCTCATGCCACCAGTCAAGCAGCCCCTATGCATGCATATATGTATGTATGAGGGTCTTCAAAAAGTTCACAGAAGGCTAGGCACAGTGGCTAATGCCTATAATCCCAGCACTTTTGTAGGCTGAGGTGGGTGTGTAGTTTGAGGCCAGCCTGGGCAACATGGCGAAACCCTGTCTCTACAAAAAAATACAAAAAATTAGTTGAGTATGGTGGCACGTGCCTGTAGTCCAGCTACTATGGGGGGCTGAGGAAGGAGGATTGCTTGAACCCAGGAGGTAGAGTCTGTAGTGAGCCAGGAGCGTACCACTGCATTCTAGCCTGGGTGACAAAGTGAGATGCTGTCAGAAAAAGAAAATAGTTCATAGAAAATGTGTATTATGAAAGAACTATGCATGCATTTCAAAAAATTTTTTGCACCAAAATAAGCTCATGTTTATTTACTAGCTTGTAATAACATGTCTGAATAGGATCTAGCTTGCAGCCCTAAGAAGGATGATATCAGTTTGAAAAAATCTTGTATCAGAGCAATATGATTTCTGCCAATACTGAAGCAAGAACAAACATCAAATTTATGGTGATGTTTGGGTGAAGAATGGTAAAATCACTGATGCTTTATGAAAATCTTACAGTGATAATGCCCTGAAGAAATCAGCAGTTTACAAATGAATAACTCATTTAAAGAAGGAAGATGATATTGAAGATGAAGCCCACAGCAGCAGACGATACACATCAATTTACGAGGGAAAAATTCATCTTGTCTGTGCCTTAATTGAAGAGGACCAATGATTAACATCATCAAAGGCCAAGAGTGAGAAACAATAGCTAACACCATAGACATCTCGATTGGTTCAGCTTACACAATTCTGACTGAAAAATTAAACTGAAGCAAACTTTCCACTTGATGGCTGCCAAAACTGTTGTGCCCAGATAATCTGCAGACAAGAGCAGAGCTTTCAATGGAAATTTTAAACAAATGGAATCAAGATCCTGAAGCATTTCTTTGAAGAACTATAGCAGGAGATGGAACATGGCTTTACCAGCACAATCCTGAAGATGAAACACAATCAAAGCAATGGCTACCAAGAGGTGGAAGTGGTCCAGCCAAAGCAACAGTGGACCAGTCAGGAGTCAGGAGCAAAGATCATGGCAACAGTTTGGGGGAATGCTCAAGGTATTTTGCTTATGGCTTTCTTTTTTTTTTTTTCGAGATGTAGTCTGGCTCTGTCACCCAGGCTGGAGTGCAGTGGCACGATCTCAGCTCACGGCAACCTCCGCCTCCCAAGTTCAAGCAATTCTCTGCCTCAGCCTCCCAAGTAGCTGGGATTACAGGCACCCACCACCACACCTGGCTAACTTTTTTATATTTTTAGTAGAGATGGGGTTTCACCATCTTGGCCAGGCTGGTCTTGAACTCCTGACCTCGTGATCCACTGGCCTCAGCCTTCCAAAGTGCTGGGATTACAGGCGTGAGCCACCATGCCCAGCCACTTGTGGCTTTCTTGAGGGCCAAAGGACGATAACATCTGCTTATTATGAGAGTATTTTGAGAAAGTTAGCTGGAGCCTCAGCAGAAAAACACCTGAGAAAGCCTCACTTGAAAGCCCTTCTTCATCATGACAATGCTCCTCATTCATCTCATCAAAAGAGGACAATCTTTCGACGGTTTTGATGGGAAATCAGTAGGCATCCACACTACAGTCCTGATTTGGACCCTTCTGACTTCTGTTTATTTCCTAATCTTAAAAAATCTTTAAGGGGCACTCATTTTTCTTCAGTTAATAATATAAAAAAGATTGTGTTGACATGGTTCAATCCCCAGGATCTTCACTTTTTTAGGGATGGACTAAATGGCTGGTATCATCACTTACAAAAGTGTCTTGGACTTGATGGAGCCTATGTTGTAAAATAAGCCCAAGATGGTGGCTTGTGCCTTTAATCCCAGCTACTCAGGAGGCTGAGGTGGGAGGATCACTTGAGCCCAGGAGTTCAAGACAAGCCTGGCAACATAGTGAGATGCCATCTCTATAAATAAATAAATAAAGGTTTATATATTTTACTTTTTCTTTTAATTCCATTTTCCCACAAACTTTTTGAAGTTCCCTTATATGTGGGCGTCCATATATATGTGTGTGTGTATGCATGCATGCACATGTGTATGGATGTGTGTACGTAGTGTATGTGTGCATGCATGTGTGTATAAATGTGTGCACATGCATGTGTTTGTAGTGTATGTATGTATGCATGCATGCATTTTATATTTTGCACTGCCCTGGGCCCATGGTGCTGGTGAAGTCATCAAACACCAGGAGTGAGGAAACTTAGTCCTGTCCTGTCTCTGCCATGGTCGCTGGGTGCAGTAGTTATAGCAGATGCCTCTGGGGTGCCAGCACAGCTCCCAACCATTCTGCCCTTTGCTGTGTGCTATTCCTTCTCATCCCCTATCCCCACATGCCACCAAGTTTATATTATATGAGTCCCCTGCTCCCGGCAATGGCTAATTCAACTGAGTTGGACAATTGTCCCAAACTGTACCAATCGGATTCCTTCCTCCAAAAACTTGGACTAGGGTCTAAAAAGAGCCAACCAGATTCTTCGTATGACTGGAATTGGAATGCGCCTGTGGATGCTCTCTAAGCAGCAGAGATCCAGGGCCAAAAACACCAAGCGAACACCAAGAAATGTCAGGTGAAAATGTAAAGAGAGAATTCCCTGGGTTCTCCATGGCTTTCTGTAGCATTATTTCCAGCCCAACTCTATCTTTCCCTTTGGACTTCATGGAATACCTCTGAATCCTTATAACAAATTCTATTCGTTTGTTTGCTTGAAATAACTGGGATCAGCTGCTGCTTCCAAAAAAATATTCCTTACTGTACCACCTTGGACAAATCACTTACCTTCATTTTCTTTCCATTTCTTCACCTCCAAAATAAGGAACTTTGGCCAGATAGCTTCCTACCTCTAATGTATATTAAATGACACCTTCCTGGGGCCTGCCTCCCAAATGAAGCTAGGTTTTTGCTTACCTGCAGCAGAGAGACCGGAAAAGACTATCAGAACTTTTTCTGTGTGAGTCAGCTCCCTGGGAGTTGACGCTGAGGTAGAACCTCCCTTCCTTCAGAGCATATGCCAGCTAGAAAGACCTCATCTTTAGATACACCAGATAACGGCTGTGCTCACCAAGATAAATGAAAGTCTCTGGTGGGAGGAATCTTTGCAAACAGAATCTGGATAGAACATTTTTCTAGATGACAATTTGCGTCATGACCCTATAAACATAGAAACATTCTGGTCGCTATCTCCTTTCTATACTTTCAGTCAGTCCCATGCAATTATTTATTACACACTGAATTATAGACTTTTTATATTATTAAATATGGTTTTATGATCATAAATCTTGTCTTCCTTATTAGATTAAATGTTTTTCAAGAGTAAGGGTGAAAATGTGTACACACTGCTCTGAATCCCCATTTTATCCAACTCTATTTTTGGTATTTGGTAGTTACTTTTGAAAAATCAGTTTCATTCACCACTTAAATAAATAATTGCTTAAAGATGCTCTTCCTGATGTCAAGATTCTTAAGAGGGGACAGGTGCAGTGGCTCATGCTTGTAATCCAGCAGTTTGGGAGGCCAAGGAAGGTGGATCGCTTGAGCCCAGGAGTTCAAGACCAACCTGGGCAACATGGCAAACCCTGTCTCTACCAAAAAAAAAATACAAAAATTAGCTGGGCATGGTGGCACGCACCTGTAGACCCAAGTATTTAGGAGGCTGAGAGGTGAGAGGATGGCTTGAGTCCAGGAGGCAGAGGTTGCAGTGAGCAATGATCATGCCACTGTATTCCAGCCTGGGTGACTGAGTCAGACACTGTCTCAAAAAAAAAAAAAAAAAAAAGCTGGGTGTGGTGGCTCAAGCCTGTAATCCCAGCACTTTGAGAGGCCAAGGTGGGTGGATCACGAAGTCAGGAGATCGAGATCATCCTGGCTAACACGGTGAAACCCCATCTCTACTAAAAATACAAAAAATTAGCCGAGCGTGGTGGCGGGCGCCTGTAGTCCCAGCTACTAGGGAGGCTGAGGCAGGAGGATGACATGAACCCAGGAGGTGGAGCTTGCAGTGAGCCGAGATCACACCACTACAGCCTGGGCAACAGAGCGAGACTCCATCTCAAAAAAAAAAAAAAAAAAAATTCTTAAGAGGAACAATTGATTTAATAATTAATTGAATAATTAATTGAATGGAATAAATGAATGATGCCAAAAAATATTCATTGAGTTCATGCTAAGCATCAAAGTGCACCCACCTACCCCTCTCTTTTGCACACGAGCTCAGCTCTCCAAGAGTAAGGAAGGAGGACATGGAAGTCAGCTGCTCTCCCATTCCTACTGACAGAGGTTTGCTTATTGAATGTGTCACAGAAGAATAATTTGTATACACTAGATACTATGTTAATCCAGGTCATTAGAGAAGCATATGGGATTAAATGTGCAAGAATTTTATTAGGGGAAATGCTTGTGTGAGAGAAAATAGGAGAGAAGCTGGAAAAGGCTGAGACAGTCATCGGATCATGGTACAAGTCTGACTCTGTGTGAAGGAAAGGGAGGGAAGGTTGGTGAAATTCTCCTGGGCTGCCACGCAGTACAAGGAGGGAGCCAGAGGAGTCCCAGGGCTCCAAGAACAGCCCTGCCTTAGTGCTCCTGCCCTACTCAGGCACTGACTGAGCAGCCCATAGGAGGCATGGCCTTGGCACAAACTAATGATGGATTTTAGAGTGGAGCAGATGAGGTCCTTGATCAATTACACTTCCTGTAGCTGGTGATCTGCAAGGCATGACCACCGCAGATGTTCAAATATTTGCTTCATTAAATTGTCAGTCTTACCTGAAAGAACCCACAATCCTCCTCTTTTCTTACCATGTCCATTCTCACCATGACACATAGGCTACAGATCCCAAGAGGTTAAGTGACTCTAGTCATTCAATTATATAGTTTGGCAAATTTCCGTAATTTCAGCCCATTAAGAGGTTTCTACGATCGACATTTTTTTCAGTCTCGGAGAGTTCAGATTACTTGACAAACACCTCATTTTTTTAATATAGTCCAAGATTTATTCTCCAAAAAACACAGGGTAAAATAGGTGTTGTGTGTGTGTGTGTGTGTGTGTGTATCTGTGTGTATCAGAAAGACAGACATCTGGCTGATTCAGAATTTGCTCCAGCTGAGCTTTGATTCTGAATATTTCGGTACTTACACTCCTTTGATTAAAATGAAAAAGCAGAGATAATGCAGCCAAATCCACTTAATATCAAGTCATCAATTTAAAAATCTGTTTTATTTTTTTCTCCTGACTCCAAGCAATTTGGCAAAGTCTCAATACAACTAGCCAAACACTCACTGACATCAAAATACCCTCAAGGTTAGGGCTGAGTAAAAACCATTGCTTTCTGAAATTAAAAAAAAAAAAACAACTTTCTATCAACCCAAGCAAACAATAATTAATTATTTTAATAGATAAAACATGCCATTTTATGCCTCCTCTCTGGGTACACATAGCAGCACTATTTGAGCAGACCAGAATAGTAACATCAATTCTGTAGAACTAAAGGCTAGCAACTTTCCCTGGCTTTGGATGATGTCATTTTCTTCTACTTTTGTTTTTAGAAAACCTTATTTACATTACTCTGGAAGAAGAAATCTAATCATATTAAAATCGAATTTTCTAGTAATTCTTAGAAGATTAAACCAGACTTGCAAATGGCTTGAGAAATAACAAGTTCAATATTATTTGTGAAAGACCTATGTTTGATTGGAAATAACTAGACTCAGTCCGTGTTCACATCTGATCTTCCTACACAACCATCGCAAGAAAAATAGATTTTGTTCAGGGAAAAGCCATTTGGCTAATTTCCTTGGACCTGAGTGTTCTAATCAAATTTGGTCAAACACAAAGGACATAAGAAGCCAAGCATTATTTAGATGTATTGCTTAGATTGGCTTCAAAAATGTTCTTTTCTTCAGAAGTCCCCCTAAAAATAAAGGAAAACCTCTTCCCAATTTCTATGATTCCTATCAGCACTTTCTTCTTGAACATTTCTTTATTCTGTTTCTTCTAACATCCACTGATTAATACATGCCTATCATTCTGCTAGGGTCTGTGGAGGATATACAAAATAGAAAATGCATCTTTACTCTCACAAGGCCTTTATTCTGGTTGGAGAAATAAAACACCTGCATATATACCTACAACACATAACCATATACAATCAGTAAAAGGTAAGTTTAAGATGGTGAGATAGGAATATCAGCCTTGATTGTGGGGTGGCATTTGAAGTAGAGATTGTGAAAGATGTGTCTGCTGAAAAAAGGCAAAGAATAGACCAGAAAATGAGAAAACCGTGAAGAGAGACAGGGAGGTAGGAAAATAGCATGCTCTTGGCTGGGCGCCGTCTCACACCTGTAATCCCAGCACTTTGGAAGCCAGCATGAGTGGATTACTTGAGATCAGGAGTTTGAGACCAGCCTGGACAACATGGTGAAACCCCGTCTCTACCAAAAATACAAATATTAGCCAGGTGTGCTGGTGCGTACCTGTGGTCCCAGCTACAGAGGAGGCTGAGGTGGGAGGATCATCTGATTCCAGGAGGTCAAGGCTGCAGTGAGCCGTGATCATGCCACTGTACTCACTCCAGCCTGGGCGACAGAGTGAGACTCTGTCTCAAGAAAGAAAGAAAGAGAGAAAAAGAAAGAGAGAAGGAAGGAAGGAAGGGAGGGAGGGAAGGAAGGGAAGGAAGAAAGGAAAGAAAGAAAGAAAAAGAAATAAAAGAGAGAGAAAGAAAGAGAGAGGGAGAGAGGGAGGAAGGAAGAAGGAAAAGGAAGGAAGGAAGAAAAAGAAAGAGCAAGCATGCTCTGTTTTGTTGAAGGCAAGGCGCATTTAGGGGAGCAGTGAGATATCAAACTGAAAAGGGAGGAGGGCCCAGCATTTTTAATACCAGGGAGGGCATCCAGCTATATTAGGTAGGCAATGGAAACCACTAAAGGCTTCCAACTGAGGAGGAACAAACACATTTTTGGAAGATATGAGCCTGGTAGTGACAGAGTGAGACTCTGTCTCAAGAAAGAAAGAGAGAGAAAGAAAGAGAGAAGGAAGGAAGAAAGGAAGGAAGGGAGGGAGGGAGGGAAAAAAGGAAAGAAGGGAAGGAAGAAAGGAAAGAAAGAGAGAGAGAAAGAAAGAGAGGAAGGAAGGAAGGAGGGAGAAGGAAAAGGAAGGAAGGAAGCAAGGAAGGAAGGAAAAGAAAGAGCAAGCATGCTCTGCTTTGCTGAAGGCAAGTCCCATTTAGGGGAGCAGTGAGATATCAAACTGAAAAAGGAGGAAGGCCCAGCATTTTTAATACCAGGGAGGGCATCCAGCTGTATTAGGTAGGCAATGGAAACCACTAAAGGCTTCCAATTGAGGAGGAACAAACACATTTTTGGAAGATATGAGCCTGGTAGTGACATGCGGATTCCTGGAAGAGGCCAAAACAAGAGGCCAGACACCAGGAGGGTCTCACAAGAATCAGCGCCTGAAGTGAGGGAATCTGGTTGGGTTGTAGCAGTGGGAATGGAAAAGTAAGATCAAAAGGAAGAGCCACTAAAAATGAAGACTGGACAGGATGTGACCCTTCGAATGATGAGGAAGGTAAGAGAGATGAAGACCCCATTCCAAGCCTGGGTGATGGCAGTGGCTGTGCAACCAGTGAAAATAAAGATAGGAAAGAGAGAGATGCTGGCATGGATGGAGGGCCATAGAGGAAAAGCAAAGATTCCAAGTTTCGCCTTACTCATAAAGAGTTTGCAGTATGAACAGTTCGTCCACACAGTCACTTGGCAGGAATAGGGATGAGAATTCAGGACAGAAAATATGGACTTGTGATTAAAATCTGGGATTGAATAAGAGGGAGGCAGAGGTTGATTCCATGGGTACATATGAGCCCATGACAAGCAGATAACGTGGTAGAGAGGAGGGGGGGTTCAGGGGAGCAAAAGGGGAGCAGAAAACAGAGTTCAAGCCAGAATTTAGGAAGTCTATCTTCCTTGTAAGGCACCTTCCTGTAATGTCTTTGGGGTGCAGTGCAGTGTGGTTGTCCACCCTGTCCCATCCTGCTGCTCAGCATCTGCACCTCTGGGTCTCCTGCCCTTCCTCAGCGGGATCCACCTGGGTGGGGTGGGGATGATGCAGAGATGGCAGTAGTCTTCTTTGTGGGCTGCCCCTGATTTATCCACACAACCACTCATACACAAGGCTCTAGAGCATGGCAAAATCTTTATTAAAGCTTTGAGGATACCTGGAGGAAATTATAATGTAGGAAAGAAGAAAACTGAAGTACATATGCTAAATATAAATATTTTATCCTAGAGTCCAGGAGAAGAGGAGAAATGCCAGCGCTTTCACAAAGCAGACTCGACTTCCTAGTCTTGCTTTCATGACTCGAGGCCCATTCTTCTCTTCTCCTCCTTAAGAAAAGCCTGTCTTTTTATTATTATTATTTTATTATATATTTATTTATTTATTTATTTATTTATTTATTTATTTTTGCTGTGCCAATCTCCACATCTCTCTTCTGGACCCAGTGGGTCCTCTCACACAGAGCCACATTCTCATTCCACACAAGCACGTATTCCAGGAAACGCAGTAACTACTAGGACATTTCCCAGCATGTGAGTTAATCCATCCAGAGCCCCAACGCAGGTGGCTTTGGGAGGACAGTGCTGAGGCCTCTCCCATGCAGGTTAGGTCCCTGCCCAGGTGTCTCCATGGTGGGAGGTGAGGGTAGCCTTCTAAATTGTCCTGCAGATAACATGAAAATACAACCTCACACACTCCTTTCAAGGACAAACAAGTCATTCTCAGAAACAGTGTAGTCTAAATACACATTGAAGGAAGAGAAACATTTTCCTAAAGGTGATACAACCTGCAAAATATTTCCCAGCCCATCACTGAAAGAGCTTTTTGTATTTTTAGGCAGAACCATCTGTTTCTCTTTTTCCCCATTCCCTGCTCTAGGACATGCCTAGGGCCCAGCTGTGAGATGCTTGGCTTTGCAACAACAGAACCATCCATCCGCCCGAAGACCCTGCAGCAATTCTGCAATTAAACTTGTTTTATGAGGAATGTGAGAAGAGAAGCCCACTAAAGTGGGAGAGACATGTGCAATGAAAGGTAGAGGGATGAGGAAAATAGAGCTACAATTTAGGCCAAGGGAAAGAAGAGATGTAGGGAATAGTAGGCCAGTTTCATGTGCTCCAATGAAATCAACACAGAAGAGTGACCCCCCCAAAAATGAATTTCCAACCTAGATGTTATTGGTGACCATCTACAAAGGTGTTTCAACAGAATGAGGGTGGGAGTGGAGCAGAAACCACAGGTTTTCTTTTCAAGAGAAGATAACAATGAGAAAAAAAAAAGATGAGATGACAGACCAAGATGGCAGGAGATGAGGGGTAAGGTTTCCTGAGGTGAGAAATACCTGGGGATATTTGTAAGCAGAATGGAAAATCTGGGGATAAGGAGGGATTGAAGCCTGTCTCTAGTCAATGAAACAGCAGTGTGACATGGGAACTGGGGAGGTGGGAGATAGAAAGCTGAGGCTCTGTAAACAGTGCATCTTTATTTATTTTTCGTTTTTTATTCTTTTTCGAGATGGAGTCTTGCTCCATCTCCATCTCCATCTCCATCGCCGAGGCTGGAGTGCAGTGGTGCAATCTCAGCTCACTGCAACCTCTGCCTCCTGGGTTCAACAATTCTCCTGCCTCAGCCTCCCTAGTAGCTAGGATTACAGGCGCGCGCCACCATGCCTGACTAATTTTTGTATTTTTAGGAGAGGCGCGGTTTTGCCATGTGGACCAGGCTGGTCTTGAACTCCTGACCTCAGGTGATCTGCCCACCTCGGCCTCCCAAAGTGCTGGGATTATAGGCGTGAGCCACCGCGCCCTCCACCCCCACTTAAACAGTGCATTTTTAGAAAGAAAACACACAAATAGATATAAAGATACAAAAACAATCGAACAAGAAACTGCAACAATACTGAGGCAGAAAGGAGATTATTGGGGAAGATTGACTTCCTCAGTGAGGTAAAAGCCAAGTCAGGTGTTGAGCCTGAAGAACTGAGTTTGGGAGCTTGAACACTGCGTGAACGATGCTCACACAGCTCCTGTGTGGAACTCAAGAGGCAGCAGCAGAAAGAGTGAGGGGAAAAGACACCAGACCTTCTTTTCCAACAACTTAGACCACCCCTCCCAATGTGCACGACTCAAAACCTAAAAGAAAGAGAAGCAGCAGTTACCTGATGATGATTAAAGGCCGTGAGAAGTCCCCAGCCAGCTTTGGAAGAGAATCACCCAGAGAGGTGAGTCCGGCGTACAGAGTCCTTTCCCCTCCAGAGTGTCTGCCAGCTCCTGCGGAGGCATCTGGGCAGTGATTCTGACAGCCTTATGGAGCTGGGAGAATACATGGTTTTGACTTTTATGAAGTCCAATTAATTTTTCTAATAATAGTAGAGCCACCCCTATCTTTTGCTTACTATTTGCATGGACTGTCTTTCTCCATCCTTTCCCTTTCAACCTGTTTGTGTTGGAAGCTCCTACATCGCTGGTGGGAATGTAAAACGGGCAGCAGGTCTGGAAAACAATTTGATTATTCCTGAAAAGCTAAACATAGAATGACCATATGCCCTAACAATTCTGCTTCTAGGTATATACCCCAAAAAATTGAAAACAGAGACTCAAACAGATACTTGTTCATGAATGTTTATAGCGGCATTATCCGTATTAGCCAAGATAAAAACAACCCAAGTGAGCAAAGGAATGAATATGTTAGTCAGTGTTCTCCAGAAAAACAGAGCTCTCAATGTGTGTATAAATTAACCATCACAATGGGTAAACAGAACATCACATAGATATGTTTTGTTCAGAAGAAGAAATGAAGTTCTGAATCATGCTACAACATAGATGAACCTTGAAAACATTATGCTAAGTGGTATAAACCAGAAAAAAAAGGACAAATATTGTATGATTCTACTTATGTGAAATATCTCTAGGATAGGCAAATTCATAGATAGAAAATAGATTAGAGGTTATGAGGTGCCGGGAAGAAGGTAAATGGTGGGGGTTATTGCTTCATGGGTAGAAAGTTTTCGTTTGGGGTAATAAAAACACTTTGGAGTTAGACAATAATGATGGCATGTACATAATTAATGATATTGAATTTGTACACTTAAAAATTATCAAAATGTACAAAAAGCCTGGTAAGTTTTATGTTACATATATTTTACCGCAATAAAAAGAAATTGATTAACATACCTGATCATGTAACTACAGAGAAAAACCATATGGTCTTCTCAATAGATGTAGAAAAGTCATTTGATAAAATTTAAAATTCTTTTATGAAAAATACTTTTAACAATCTAAAAAGAGGCCACGGGCAGTGGCTCATGCCTCTCATCCCAGCACTTTGGGAGGCCGAGGCGAGTGAATCACTTTAGGTCAGGAGTTCAAGACCAGCCTGGCCAACATAGTGAAACTCCGTCTCTACTAAAAATACAAAAATTAGCTGCGTGTGGTGGCGGGTGCCTGTAATCCCAGCTACTCAGGAGGCTGAGACAGGAGAATCACTTGAACCCGGGAGGCAGAAATTGCAGTGGGCTGAGGTCATGCCACTGCCCTCCAACCTGGATGAAAAAGCAAGACTCTGTCTCAAACAAACAAACAAACAAACAAACACAAACCTAAAATCAGAGGAGAATTTTTTTCACCTGATAAAGAATATTGTGCCAGTTACCAGTTCACTGCCTCTCAGATCCAAATTCACCCTTCACTACCTGCTGTATGATGAACTAGATTCATTTAAGCATTTTCCCCTTACAGTGAGTACATGGAACTTTGCCAAAAAAGGGTGCTGGAGAGACGTTGTAAGACAAAGATGGCTTCTCTTCCTGGTTCCAATGTGCAACATTTTGTTTTGTTTTCCTTTATCTTTTTAAAACATTGATACTTAATAATTGTATATATGGGATACATGTGATATTTTAATATATGCATGCAATGTGTAATGATCAAATAAGGATACTTAGGATATCCATCACATCAAACATTTATCATTTCTTTGTGTTGGGACTATTTCAAATCTTCTTTTCTAGCTATTTTGAAATATACAATAAATTATTATTAACTATAGTCATCCTATCATGCTATCAAACACTAGAACTTATTCCTTCTCTCTAACTGTATGTTTGTACTCATCAACCAACCTCTCTTCATCCTCCCCAGTCACCCTTCCTAGCCTCTGGTAACCATCATTCTACTCTGTACCTCCCATAAGATCAACTTTTTTAGTTCCCATGTATGAGTAAGAACATGCAGCGTTTGTCTTTCTGAGCCTATCTCATTTCACTTAACATAATGTCCTCGAGTTCAGTCCATGGTGCTGCAAATGACAGGATTTCATTCTTTTTTATGTCTGCTTAATAGTCTGTGGTGTATACAAACACGTATTCTTTATCTGTGCATTCATTGATGGACACTTAGATTGATTCTTGGCTATCATGAATACTGCTGCAATAAATGTAAGCATGCAGATATCTCTTGGATATAATGATTTCCTTTCTTTTGGAAATATACCCAGCAGTGGGATTGCTGGACCATATGCTAATTCTATTTTTAGTTTTTTGAGGAAACTCCATACTCTTTTCTATAGTGGCTATACTAATTTACATTTCCACAGGCAATGAACTAGAATTCTCCATTCTCCACACCCTCATCAGCATCTGTTACGTTTTGTCTTTTTGATGATATCAATTTTAACTGGGGTGAGATGGTATTTCATTGTGGGTTTCATTTGCATTTCCCTGATGATAACTGATGTTGAGCATTTTTTTCATATGCCTGTTGGCCATTTTTATGTCTTCTTTTGATAAATGTCTATTCAGATCATTGGCCTTTTTTGTCTGTTTGTTTGTTTGTTTGTTTGCTATTGAGTTCTTTGTGTCCCTTATATATGCTGGTTACTAATCCCTTATTAGACGCATAGTTTGCAAATATTGTTTTCCCATTCTGTAGGTTGTCTCTTTACTCTGTTGATTGTTGCCTTTGCAGCGCACATACTTTTTAACTTGATATAATCCCATTTGTCTATTTTTGCTTTTTTTGCCTGTGCTTCTAAGGTCTTCCCCAAAAAGCAACTTTGCCCAGGTCAATCTCCTGAAGCATTTCCCCAAAGTTTTCTTCCAGTTGTTTCATAGTTTCAGGTCCTACACTTAAGTCTGTAATCCATTTTGAGTTGATTTTTGTATATGATAAGAAATAGTAGTCTCATTCTATTTTTCTAAATATAGATATTCACTTTTCCCAGAACTATTTGTTGAAGACACTGTCCTTTCTCTATTGAAAGTTGTTGGCTATAAATATGTGGATTTATTTCTGGGTTCTCTATTCTGTTCCATTGGTCTATGTGTCTGCCTTTATGCCAGTACCATACTGTTTTGGTTACTATAGCTTTGTAGTATATATTGTAGTCAGGTAATGTGGTACCTCCAGCTTTGTTCTTTTTGCTCAGGATTGCTTTGGCTACTTGGGCTCTTTTGTGGTTTCACTGAAATTATAGAATTTGTTTTCTAATTCTGTGAAGAATATAATTGGCATTTTGATAGGAATTGCATTGAATCTATAGATTGCTTTGGGTAGTATGCCATTTCACAATATTAATTCTTCCAATTTGTGAACATGAGATGTCTTTCCATTTTGATGTAACATCTTCAGTTTCTTTTTTATCAACATTTCATAGGTTTTGTTTTTTTGGAGAGATCTTTCACCTCTTTGGTTAAGTTTATTCCTAGGTATGTTTTTTTTTTTTTTAGCAGCTATTTAAAATGGGATTGTTTTATTGGTGTCTTTTTCCACTGGTTTGTTGTTGGTACATAGCAACATTACCAATTTTGTATATTAATTTTGTATCCTGCAACTTTACTAAATTTTAAAATCACCTCTAAAAGTTTTTCTGGTGGAGCTTTTAGGGTTTTCTATATATAAGATCATATTATCCAAAAACAGGGACAATTTCATCCTTTCCAATTTGGATGCCCTTTATTTCTTTCTCTTGCCTAATAGCTCTGGCTCAGACTTCCAGCACTATGTTGAACAAGAGTGGTGACAGTGGCCTTCCTTGTGTTGTTCCACTTTTTAGAGGGAAAGTTTCAGCTTTTCTCCATTTGGTATTAAGTTAGCTGTGTGTCATACATGGCCTTTATTAGGTTGAGGTATGCTCCTTCTATACCTAGTTTGTTGAGGACTTTTAGCATGAAGCAATATTGATTTTATCAAATGCTTTTTCTGCATTTTTTGAGATGGTCATATGGTTTTTGTCCTTCATTTTATTGATGTAGTGTAAAATATTCCTTGATTTGCATATATTGAACCATGCTTACATTCCTGAGTTAAATCCCACTTAATCATAGTAAATGATCTTTTTAATGTACTACTGGATTTGGCTTGCTAGTTTTTTGTTGATGATCTATGTTCATCAGTGATACCGGCCTGTAGTTTTCTTTTTCTGTGGTGTCTTTGTCTGATTCTGGTATCAGGGTAATTCTGGCTTTGTAGAATGAGTTTGGAAGAATTCCCTCCTCTTCAATTTTCTGGAAGAGTTTGAGAAGAATTGGTATTAGCTGTTTGTTTTTTAATGTTTGGTAGAATTCAGAAGTGAAGCCATCAGGTACTTGACTTTTCTGTGATGAGAGACTCTGTATTTACTGACTTGATCTTGTTAGTTATAATTGGTCTATTATGGCTTTCTGTTTTTTCTTGGTTCAGTCTTGGTAGGTTGTATGTGTACAGAAACTTATCTATTTCTGTTAGGCTTTCCAATCTGTGGATGTATAGTTCTTCATAATAGTCTCTAATGATCCTTTGTATTTCTATGATATCAGTTGTAATGTCTCCTTTTTTGTTTCTGATTTTATTCATTTGGATCTTTTCTCTTAGTCTAACTAGTAGTTTGTCTGTTTTGTTTATCTTTTCAAAAAAACAACTTTTCATTTGGTTGATCTATTGTATTTTTTTAATCTCAATTTTGTTTATTTCTGGCCGGGCACACTGGCTCATGCCTGCAATCCCAGCATTTTGGGAGGCTGAGGCAGGCGGATCACCTGAGGTCAGTAGTTCGAGACCAGCCTGGCCAACATGGTGAAACCCCATCTCCACTAAAAATACAAAAATTAGCCAGGCATGGTGGCAGGCACCTGTAGTCCCAGCTACTCAGGAGACTGAGGCATGAGAATCACTTGAACCTAGGAGGCAGAGATTGCAGTGAGCTGAGATCACATCACTCAAACCTGGGTGACAGAGCGAGACTCTGTCTCAAAAATATATGTATGTATATATTTGTTGATTTCTTCTCTGATTTGTAAAAAATTCTTTCTTTCAACTAATTTTGTGTGTGGTTTATTCTTTCCTAGTTCTTTGAGATGCATCATTAGGTTATTTATTTGAAATCTTCCTACTTTTGTGGTGTAGATGTTTATTGCTATAAAATTCTCTCTTTATGCTGCTTCTGCTCTATCCTGTAGGTTTTGGTATGTTTCGTTGCTATTTTCATTTGTTTCAAGACATTTTTTATTTCCTTCTTAATTTCTTCATTGACTCATTGGTTATTCAGGGGCATGATGTTTAATTGTCATATATCTCTACAGTTTTGAAAGTTCCTCTTGTTATTGGTTTCTAGTTTTTTCCCATTGTGGTCAAAAAAGATATTTAATATCATCTCAATTCTTTCAAATTTGTTGAGATTTGTTTTGTGGACTAACATGTGGTCTACCCTGAAGAATGTTCCATGTGCTCATGAGAAGAATATGTATTCTGCAGCTGTTGGATAAAATGTCCTGTAAAGGTCTGTTAGGTCCATTTTGTTGAAAGTAGAGTTGAAATCCAATGTTTCTTTGTTGATTTTCTTTATAAATAACCTGTTCAATGCTGAGAGTGGGGTGTTGAAGTCTCCAATTGATGCAGGACAGGCAAGCCCCCAGATTGTGACTTAGTCCCAGAGAGTTCTTGGCTTCACTCATGAAAGAATTCAAGGGCATTTGGTGGTGTTAGACAGTGGTAGTGTACAGTGGCAGCAGAGGTACCCCATAGGGAGTGTACCCAGAGCAGCAGCTCAGAGGCAGTTCTGCACTCATATTTATACCCACTTTTAATTATGTGCAAATTAAGGGGCAGATTATGCAGAAGTTTTTAGGATGAAGGTGGTAACTTCTGGGTTGTCAGATTGTTGCCATGGAAAGGGGCAGTAACTTCCAGGTATTGCCATGGCAATGGTAAATTGACATGGCACATTGGTGGACATGTCTTTTTTATTTGAAATGGAGTCTCACTCTGTCACCCAGGCTGGAGTGCAGTGGCACAATCTCAGCTCACTGCAACTTCTGCCTCCCTGATTCAAGAGATTCTTCTGCCTCAGCCTCCAGAGTAGCTGGACTACAGGTGCAAGCCACCATGCCTGGCTAAGTTTTGTATTTTTAGTAGAGACGGGGTTTCACCATGTTGGCCAGGCTGGTCTCGAACTACTGACCTCAGGTGATCCACCCGCCTCGGCCTCCCAAAGTTCTGGGATTATTACAAGCATGAGCCACTGCACCTGGCCATTGGGCAAGTCTTATAGGGAGGTGCTTCCACCCCCAACCTGTTTTATTTTTTATTTTATTTTATTTTTTTGAGATGGAGTCTTGCTGTGTTGCCCAGTCTGGAATGCAGTGGTGTGATCTCAGCTCACTGCAACCTCCATGTCCCAGGCTCAAGCGATTCTCTGTCTTCAGCCTCCTGAGTAGCTGGAATTACAGGCACCCACCACCATGCCCAGCTAATTTTTGTCTTCTTAGTAGAGACAGGGTTTCACCATGTTGGCCAGGCTGGTCTTGAACTCCTTACCTCAGGTGATCCACCTGCCTCAGCCTCTCAAAGTGCTAGGATCACAGGTGTGAACCATTGCGCCTGGCCAACCCCAATCTGTTTTAGCAAGTCCTCAATTTGGTCTAGTGTCCAACCCCTGCCTTCAGAGTCTAGTCTTGCCTCCTACCTTACAACTATTATTGGAATACAGTTTGTCTTTCCCTTTAGATCTAATATTTGCTTTATACATCTGGGTGCTCCAATGTTGGGCACATATATATTTATAATTGTTGTATCTTCTTGCTGAATTGATTCCCTTATTATTATGTAATAACCTTCTTTGTCTCTATTTATAATTTGTGATTTAAAGTCTGTTTTATCTGATATATGTATAGCTACTTCTGCTTGCTTTTGGTTTTCATTTGCATGGAATATCTCTTTCCATCCCTCCACTTTCAGTCTGTGCCTGAATTTATACATGAAGTGAGTTTCTTGTAAGCAGCATATAGTTGGGTCATATTATTTTTATCCATTCAGCCAGCATATATCTTTTAAGTGGGGAATTTGATTCATTTATGGTCAAGGTTGTTATTGATAGGTGAGCACTTACTCCTGTCATTTTGTTAATTGCTTTCTGAGTGTTTTTTTGTATTTCCTTTGCTCCTTAATTTCTCTCTTATTGTTTAAGTGTTTTTGCTTTTTCTTCCTCCTGCTGCATAGATGGTCAGAGGTGTAAGTGTGCTGGGACATTTGATAATGCTCTACTCCAGCAATGTGTCCACAGCATCTTTCAGGATTAACCTAGGCCCAGTAACTAACTTCCCATGACCCTTACAAAGTTCCTGGCAAGCAATTCTTAGTGGCAGCCTAACATCTTCTATACACCCACCCACTCACCCACCAGCTTTGAATCCTAAAGAGTGGTTTCCTGCTTGCCCATTGACTATGGCCCAGTTCTAGCCTGTGCAATCCAGCAAATTTCTCCACCAGCCAGAGTGCTTCAACCGCATTGTCTACATGAGAGCTGAACCCCAGCCTTTGGAAGACTCTTCCAAGTTTGTACTTCCAAGACAAACTCTTCCAAGTTTGTACTTCCTTGTGTACAGGAGTACACAGCACTAAGATATCTTTTAACATTCTCTTTACATCTTTATAGTTACCATCCTATCTTTGCTTAGTAATTGTTTATACTGAACTTCTCCTATTTAAATTACTACGTGGTTTCTGATGGATCTGATTAGACCCAGACTGATACAAGAATCTATAAAATATCTATAGTAAATTTTGTACTCAATGGTTGAATGTTGAAAGTGTTCCCTTTGACATGAATAATAAGACAAGAATGTTGGGCTGGGTGCTGTGGCTCACGCCTGTAATCCCAGCACTTTGGGAGACTGAGGCAGGTGGATCACCTGAGGTCAGGAGTTCAAGACCAGCTAGGCCAACATGGTGAAATCCCGTCTCTACTAAAAAAATGCAAAAAATTAGCCAGGCATGGTGGCAGGCACCTGTAATCCCAGCTAATTTGGGGGCTGAGGCAGAATAACCGCTTGAACCCAGGAGGTGGAGGTTGCAGTGAGCCAAGGTCACTCCATTGCATTCCAGCCTGGGCAACAAGAGCAAAACTCCATCTCAGAAAAAAAAAAAAAATAGAATGCCTACTATTACCACTTCTATTCAACATTTAACTGAAAATCCTGCCCATTGTAGTAAGACAAGAAGAAAAATTAATAAAATGCATATGGATTGGAAAAGATGAAAAGAAATTTTTATTATTCACAGATTATAGTGATAGTGTACATTAAAGCATCTAAAGCAATTTATTCAATTATTATAATTAATAAATATAATTAGCAAGATTCCTGGACACAAATAACATTCAAAAATCAATCATATTTCTTTATATAAGCATGAATAGTTAGAAAAAGAAACTTTAAAAAAAATACCACTTACAAAACATCAAAAATATTATTTGGCAGCAAATGTAACAAAAGAGGTGTGAAAAGTCATAATACATTACTGTGAAAAATTGACGAGCCCTAAAAAATGATATTCATGTTCATGCAATTACAGAATCAATATTGTCAAGTTGTCAGTGTTCCTCCCAGACTGGTGTCCAGAGGCAAAACAATTACAATTAAAATTTCTACAGGTATTTTTTATTTATATAAAAAAACTGACAAACTTTCTTTATTTATTTTTTTGAGATGGAGTCTCACTCTGTCACCCAGGCTGGAGTGTCGTGGTGCGATCTCAGCTCACTGCAACCTCTGCCTCCCAAGTTCAAACAATTCTCCTGTCTCAGCCTCCCAAACAACTGGGACTACAGGCATACGCCACCATGCCTAGCTAATTTTTGTATTTTT
Organism: Pongo pygmaeus; assembly: GCF_028885625.2. Lineage (NCBI taxonomy): Eukaryota > Metazoa > Chordata > Mammalia > Primates > Hominidae > Pongo > Pongo pygmaeus. The sequence goes on along the minus strand of NC_072385.2, from coordinate 32,143,144 downwards.
AGTAGAGACAGGGTTTCACCTTGTTGGTCAGGCTAGTCTCAAACTCCTGACCTCAAATGATGCACCCGCCTCGGCCTCCCAAAGTGCTGGGATTACAGGCTTGAGCCACTGCACCCGGCCTATTTTTAACGTTTATACGCATACCTTGGATATATTGTGAGTTTCGTTCCATACCACCACAATGGCAATAAAGCGAGTCACACAAACTTTTTGGTTTCCCAGTGCTTATAAAAGTTATGTTTACATTATACAGTAGTCTATTAAGTGTGCAATAGTACTATGTTTAAAAAACAATGTATAAACCCTAATTAAAAATACTTTAATGGCTGGGAGCCGTGGCTCACACATGTAGTTTTTGGAGGCCAAGACGGGTGGATAACGAGGTCAGGAGTTCAAGACCAGCCTGGCCAAGATGGTGAATCCTCGTCTCTCCTAAAAATACAAAAATTTGCCAGGCACAGTGGCAGGAGCCTGTAATCCCAGCTACTTGGGAGGCTGAGGCAGGCGAATCGCTTGAACTCGGGCAGCAGAGGTTGCAGTGAGCCGAGGTTGTGCCACTGCACTCCAGCCTGGGCAATAGAGTGAGACTCCGTCTCAAAAAAAAAAAAAAAAAAAAAAAAAAAACTTTATTGCTTGGAAATGCTAATAATCATCTGTGCCTTTGGTGAGTTATACTCCTTCAGGTGTTGGAGCCTCCTGCCTTTATGTTGATGACTACTCACTGATCAGAGTGGTGGTTGCCAAAAATTGGGATGGCTTTGACAATTTCAAAAAATAAGACAATGAAATTTGCCCCATCAATGACTCTTTCTTTCATGAAGAATTTCTGTGTAGCATGTGATTTCACCCACAGTTGAACTTCATTCAAAATTGGAGACAACCCTCTCAAACTTTAAACTGCATTGTCAACCAAGTTTATGTAATATTCTAAATTCTTTGTTGTCATTTCAACAATATTCACAGTATCTTCACCAGGAATAGATTCCATCTGCATAAAACACTTTCTTTGTTCATCCATAAGAAGCGCAACTTCTCATGTGTTCAAGTTTTCTCGTGAGATTGCAGTAATTCAGTCACATCTTCAGGCTCCACTTCTAATTCTAGTTCTCCTTCTATTTCCATCACATCTGCATTGACTTCCTCCACTGAAGTCTTGAACTCCTCCAAATCATTCATGAAGGTTGGAATCAACTTCTTCCTAACCCCTGTTAACATTGATATTTTGACCTCCTGCCATGAATCATGAATGTTCTTCATGGCATCAAGAACAGTGAATTCTTTTTAGAAGGTTCTCAATTTACTTTGCCCATATCCATCAGAGGAATCATTCTCTGTGGCAGCTATAGCCTTATAAAATGTAATTATTAAATAATAAAACCCAAAAGTTGAAGTTACTCCTTGATTCATGGGCTACAAAATAAATGTGTTAGCAGGTGTGAAAACAACCTTAATCTCTTTGTACATTTCCATCAGAGCTCCTGGGTGACCAGGTACATTGTTAAGCAGCAGTAGGTTTTTTTTTTGGTTTTTTTTTTCTGTTTGTTTGTTTTTGAAACAGAGTCTCACTCTGCCTCCCAGGCTGGAGTGCAGTGGCACGATCTCGGCTCACTGCATCCTCAATCTCCTGGGCTCAAGAGATCCTCCCACCTCAGCCTCCCAAGTGGCTGAAACTCCAGGCATGTGCCACCACACTCGGCTAAGTTTTTTTTTTTTTTTTTTTTGTGGAGATGAGGTTTTGCCATGTTTCCCAGGCTGGTCTCAAACCGAGCTCAAGCAGTCTGCCTGCCTTAGCCCCTCAAAGTCTTAGGATTACAGGTGGGAGCCACCACATCAGGCTGAGCAGTAATATTTTGGTTTGTTTGTTTGTTTCTTTTTGAGACAAGGTCTCATTCTGTTGCCCAAGCTGGAGCGTGTGGGCATGATCCTGGCTCACTGCAACCTCTGCCTTGCGGATTCAAGTGATTCTCATGCCTCAGCCTCCTGAATAGCTGGGACTACAGGTGCAAGCCACCAAACCTGGCTACTTTTTGTATTTTTAGTAGAGACGGGGTCTCACCCTGTTGCCCAGGCTGGTCTCAAACTCCTGTGCTCAGGCAATCCACTCGCCTCAGCCTCCCAAAGTGCAGAGATTACAGATGTGAGCCACTGTGCTTGGCCTGCAGTAATATTTTGAAAGGAATTTTTTTCCTAAGCAGTAGTTCTCAGGAATAAAGAGTAGACTTAAAGTGTTTCGTAAATCATGCCATAAACAGATGTGCTGTCATCCAGGATTTGTTGTTCCATTTATAGAGTACAGGCAGAGTACGTTTAGCTTAATTCTTAAGGGCCCTGGGATTTTCAAAATTGTAAATGAGCACTGGCTTCAAATTAAAGTCGCCAGCTGCACTAGCTCCTAATGAGAGAGTCAGCCTGTCCTTTGAAGCTTTGAAGCCAGGCGTTGACTTCTCCTTTCTAGCTATGAGAGGCCTAGATGGCATCTTCTTCCAATAGAAGGCTGTTGCATTCTACATTAAAAACCTCTTGTTTTGGCCAGGCACGGTGGCTCATGCCTGTAATCTTAGCACTTTGGGAGGCTGAGGTGGGTGGATCACTTGAGGTCAGGAGTTCGAGACAAGCCTGGCCAACATGGTGAAACCCCGCCTCTACTAAAAATACAAAAATTAGCCGGGTGTGGTGGTGGGCGCCTGTAATCCCAGCTACTCGGGAGGCTGAGACAGGAGAATCACTTGAACGTGGGAGACGGAGGTTGCAGTGGGCTGAGATCATGCCATTGCCCTCCAGCCTGGGCAGACAAAGCAAGACTCTGTCTCAAAAAAAAAGGAAAAAAAAACCCTCTTGTTTAGTGTGGCCACCTTCATCAATGATCGTAGCCAGCTCTTCTGGGTAAGTTGCTGCAGCTTCTCGTTAGCACTTGTTGTTTCACCTTGCAGTTTCATGCGATGTAAGTGGCTTCTTTCCTTAAACCTCAGGAAGCAACCTCTGTTAGCTTCTAGCTTTCCTTCTGCAGCTTCCTCACCTCTCTCAGTCTTCACAGACTTGAAGACAGTTAGGGCCTTGCTCTGGATCAGGCTTTGGCTTAAGGGAAGGTTGTGGCTGGTTTGATCTTCTATCCAGACCACTAAAACTTTCTCCATGTCAGCAATAAGGCTGTACCAGAGAAGCACTTTTAATTTCCTTTAAGAACTTTTCCTTTGCATTCACAATTTGACCATTTGGTGCAAGAGGCCTGGCTTTCAGTACATCTCAGCTTTCAGCACACCTTCCTGACTAAGCTTCATCATATCCGGCTTTTGGTATAAAGTAAGCAATGTGTGACCCTTCTTTTCACTTGAGCACTTAAAGGCCACAGTAAAGTTATTAATTGGCCTAATGTCAATATTGTTGCTTCTCAGGGAATAAGGAGGCCCGAGGAGAGAGAGAGAGATGAGGGAATGGCTTTGCTGGGGAGTAGTCAGTTTGCTGTCTTAGACGAGCAGTTCATGGCATCCCCATTACAACAGTAACATCAAAGATCCATGATCACAGATCACCACAGTAGATATAATAATAATGAAAAAGTTTAAACTATGGTGAGAATTACCAAAATGTGCCACAGATCTGAAGTGAGCACATGTTGTTTGAAAAATACAGCCAGCCAATAGGCTTTCTAGATGGAGGGCTGCCACACACCTTCCATTTGTAAAAAATGCAACATCTTTGAAGCATGATGAAACAAAGTGCAGTGAAACAAGATGTGCCTAACTATGGATGTGAAAAAGGTCAATAAAGAGTCAAGACACTTTTGAAGAGGAAAATCAAGTAAGAAAAACTTGCTTGACCAATTATTTGCAAATATAATGCAAATAATTATTGCCTTATAAAGGTGCAATAATTTAAACAGTGTAGCATTAGCATAAGACTCGAGATGAATGGAACAGAATACAGAATGTAAAACCAGACTCGTGCATATATGGACATGACAAATTGGCACTGCAGAGAGTAGGTGAACCAGAGTATTTTAAACAGATTATGCTGCAAAAATTGAATACCCACGTGGAAAAAAGTGAAACTTGGCCACTAGCTCACTCCATACAAAAATCAGTCTTAGGCCAAAGCGGTGGCTCATGCCTGTAATCCCAGCACTTTGGGAGGCCAAGTCAGGTGGATTGCTTGAGGTCAGGAGTTCGAGACCAGCCTGCCCAACATGGCGAAACCCTGTCTCTACTGAAATATAAAAATTAGCCGGGCGTGGTGGCAGGTGCTTGTAATCCCACCTAATTGGGAGGCTGAGGTAGAAGAATCGCTCGAACCTGGGAAGTGGAGGTTGCACTCAGCCAGGATCGTGCCACTACACTCCAGCCTGGGTGACAGAGCAAGACTCTGTCTCAAAACAAACAAACAAACAAACAAACAAAACCTCAGATAAATTGTAGATTTAAATGTGAAAGGCAAACAATAAACAAAATAATATTCAGTAATAATAATAAATCTTCTAGAAGAAAGGTAGGAAAATATGGTTATGACCTCAGGTAGTAGACTAGGGTAGGAGAACATTTTTTTTTTTTTTTTGAGATGGAGTCTTGCTCTGTCGCCCAGGCTAGAGTGCAGTGGCACCATCTCAGCTCACTGCAAGCTCCACCTCCCGGGTTCACACCATTCTCCTGCCTCAGCCTCCTAAGTAGCTGGGACTACAGGCGCCTGCCACCATGCCCAGCTAATTTTTTGTATTTTTAGTATAGACGGGGTTTCACCATGTTAGCCAGGATGGTCTCCATCTCCTGACCCTGTGATCCACCTGCCTCGTCCTCCCCAAGTGCTGGGATTACAGGCATGAGCCACCGCGCCCGGCCAAGGTAGGAGAACATTTTTTCCCCAGGTTATAAAAAGCACTTACCAAAGGAAAAGACCAACGATCAGGATTACGTGAAGACTAAGAACTTCTGTTTATCAAAAGATGCCACTAAACAGTGAAAAGTCAATGCATGTTATGGACGATGATATTTGCAATGCGTATAACCACTGGAACTTCTAAAATTCAAGAACAAAAGACAGACAACACAAAAGACAGGGACAAAAGCTCAAAAGACAGGACAAAAGACAGGGAAAAGAGGATATCCTGTGGCCCAGAAACATGCGATGAGGCTCTACCTCATTAGTAATTAAAGAAATGCAAATCAAAACTACAATGCAATACCACTCCACCAACGACTGGAGCACTGACACCCTCACACACTACTGCAGGGAGTGTAAGTTCCAATAATAAAATTACAGCACTTTGGGAGGCTGAGGTGAGAGGATTGCCTGAGGTCAGGAGTTTGAGACCAGCCTGGTCCACATGGAGAAACCTCATGTATACTAAAAATACAAAAACTAGCCCGGTGTGGTGGCACACGCCTGTAATCCCAACTACTCGGGTGGCTGAGGCATGAGAATCACTTGAACCTGGGAGGCAGATGTTGCAGTGAGCTGAGATCGCGCCACTGCACTCCAGCCTGGGTGACAGAGTGAGACTCCGTCTCAAAAAAATAAATAAAATAAAATACAATAAAGTTGGAAAACTAGTTGTTCCTATCTCCCATATTACATGACCCAGCAATTCCACTCCTAGGTGGAATTCCCCACAAAAATACATGCACGTGGGCACCAGGAGACATTCACAGGAATTTCCAGAGCAGCATTACTCAAAGTAACCTCAAACTGGAAGCAATCCAAGTATCTGACAATTGCAAAAGCAATAAATAAATCAGGGTATATTGGCCAGGCATGGTGGCTCACGACTGTAATCCCAGGATTTTGGGAGGCCAAGGTGGGAGGATCACTTGAGCTCAGGAGTTCAAGACCAGCCTTGCCAACATAGGGAGACCTCATCTCTACTAAAATTCAAAGAAATTAGCTGGGCATTGTGGCACATGCCTGTAGCCCAGTCCTGAGGCAGCAGGATCTCTTGAGCCCAGAAAGTGAAGGCTGCAGTGAGCCCTGATTGTCATACTGTACTCCAGCCTGGGTGACAGAGAGAGACCTTGTCTCAAAAAAAAAAATATATATATATATATATATATGCACATATGTATAATAATTCAAGATTCCCATTGGCCATACATGACAAGCTGTGTAAACTTGAACAAGTTATTTAGCCTCTCTGGGCCTCAGTTCCCTCACCTGGACAGTGGCGATAATAATACCAGTTCCTCAGGTTGTTGTAGGTATATATTATGGTCTATTTATAAACAACATTGAGAACAAATGAACTACAACTTTGTGCAACAACCTGGGTGAATTTCACAAACATCATATTAAGTCAAAGAAGCCAGATAAACATAAACACACACTATGTGCTGTTTAATTCCATTAATTCCATTTATATGAAGTTCAGAGAATGGGAAAAACTAAATTGTAGGGTTTAATGGTGCGTGTTTAAGTGGCAAAATTATGAAGGAAGGTAAGGAAATTCTTACCAAAACCTACAGGATAGTGTTTACTTTAGAGAAAAGACAAAGTAATGGTGGTTAGGAAGGGGCATGAGAAGGACTTCAGACGGGTTGACATTATTCTAGTTTTTGACCCAGGAAATGTTCACGTGAAGGCTAACCTTGCGATGGTTAATTGAACTCTATAGTTTCTGTAGATGTCTGTAATATTTCATTTTTTAAAGGCTTAAAAGACAAATGATTGACAGGCAGCATTGAGCACCCAGTAGAAGGTAGACAGCATTAAATTTCAGTACATCCTGGCAACTAAATGTAAGGAATTCTCTTGCAGTGTGCAAGGGCTTGAGAGTGTGAGATCAGAAGGAGGCTATGGCAGTGGCCCAGGACTAGAATGGTCTTGAGCTCACTGGAAGGCCTGGCTTGAAGACAACACATATTTGACATTGCAGACTGTGAGGCAGACATTTAGGCAAACATAAACTCAGAGTCAAATCCCCTAGGTGATTAGAAGATAGCTTTAAAGACCAAAGATCACAGTGAAGGTGAAGAGTGAGTTCATAGATGTGAGTCTGGAAAAAGTAAAAACACATAAGGGAAGCTTCGATGAACGCTGGAGTAAAATGTATTGTATTGATACGAAGTGTACAAAAGAAAGAATCTTTTAGCCTGGTATTTATTCATTCATTCAAACACTTCTTAAGCATCAGAAACTGTTCTGGGTGCAGTAGAGAAGACAAGAAGGTATGAAACAGTTCTTCTCTTTAGTTTTAACTACAATAAAACATACCCTCATGAATGTTTAAGTAATAATTCAAGATTCCCATTGGCCAAGGGATAAAGCCCAAACTCACCTCCTCCCCTAATATAGAAACTCCACTCCAGTTTGGCCTCTTGTTGGTGTCATCTCCCCGTGGGTCTCTGCTCTTCCCCAGAGCTGTTCATTTTCACTGATCCTGTATATAGGAGGCATAGTTCTATGCACTTTATATCTCTTCATTCCTACAACAACCTGAGGAACTGGTATTATTATCGCCACTGTCCAGGTGAGGGAACTGAGGCCCAGAGAGGCTAAATAACTTGTTCAAGTTTACACAGCTTGTTAGTTCTGGGGCCAAGATTCCAACCCTGGAAGTCTGTCTCTAGTACCTGTTCTCTTAACAATCCGATTGGGCTACAGCCATTTGTGCTCCAATCCCCAACAAGCTCAAGCCCTTTTGTCTCTCTGTGGCTTGGGATTTACTGTTTGTGGGTTTCTTCTCCAAAAACCAGCTTGAAGGCTGCTGCCTTCTCTGTGAAGCTTTCTGTGCTACCTCCTCAAGGTCAGTGTCCTCCTTCTTCTTCCATGCCTTCTCTTTCATGGGCCTCCTCTAACATGTTCCTGAATGTCCTTGAGGGCAGGAAGTTGGACTTACTTTTCTATATGTTTTGCAGAATCTGTCATATATGAGATCACAGACGATGTTGAATTGGATCCAAAGAAGAATGTAAATCCCAAAATAAGTGGTGTCAACATGAAGGGTCATTAAAGGTAGAAGAAAGAGAGGCACCTGTCATCTGAGGTATCCCGGGGAAGGCTTCCAGAAGGGGTAGCTCTTGGCTAGACTTTAAGGGATGAACAAAATGTGCATAGCTGAAGACGACCAAGAGGGTGTGCACAGGCCTGGATACTCCAATGCACAGAGCATCTCTAGGAGTCGGTCAACAGGCCTGGATACCCCATTGCACAGAGTGTCTCTAGGAGTCGGTCAACAGGCCTGGATACTCCAATGCACAGAGCATCTGTAGGAGTCAGCCATTAAACCAAACCCATCGAAGTAGAGTTGCAGGAAAAGCAACCAGTGAGCAGGAGGCAAGAGCGTCAAACTCCCAATACAGACCCACCCCAGAACCCTCAAAAAGTTCTGCTCCTTAAGTAAATCCAGAAAACCTGAATTCTGCTAAGTACAAGAAACCTGGGGAAAAAAATTCCAATTTAACCAGATTTAGATTTTTAAAATAATTTTTATTGGATAATATGGTACATGATTAACTGCAGGTTAGAGCTCCCCTGAATTAGGTCCTTTTTTTAAATAAATCAGTATTGAATGGGGGGGATTTTACTGCATATTCTTTGCAACCAGGCCATCTGAATCATTGCCATAGATCAGGTTCCAACAGAGGATTCCAGCAGGAGATCTCAGCTGGTGCCCATGAGACGCCCACCCAAGCCAAGAGCAAGCTCCTTCCCAAGCTTCTCTCAGTAGTGATACAAACAGTCCGGGACCCAGCCAAGAAAGAAGGCACTGGCCATGCTAAAGAGGTATTTCTTGAGGTGAACATGGGGTGGACTTCTCTGCGGTCCATTTTGGTGGAGAGCTGGGTCTGAAAAATATATACCACTGGCTTTGGGTTACAGATGGGATGTCTCAGCAAGACAGACTGAATGGATTAAGGATTAGGGGAGTTGAGCCTACAATATCTGGATTATAAGGTTTGTCCTGGTTAGTCTTTGTTTATATTATTACCTTTTTTCTAGGTAAATTTTGGGAACATAAGGAATACAGGTTGAGTATTCTGAATCTGAAAAATCTGAAATGTTCCAAAACATGAAACATTTTGCTGCTCAAAGGAAATGCTCATTCTGAGATAGAAGATCAGTAGGACTTGTTTTCACGACCCTGCTGATCAAACAGGATGTAGCAAAGAAATGAGAAACGAGCCCAAACCAGCTAAGACTACGAATTATAATGCATTTGCATGCTATAAGACACTCGCCAGTGCCACGACAGTTTGCAAACACCATGCCAATGCCTGAAAGTTACCCTATATGGTTTTGGGCACTCCCTGCCCCTTTTCCAGAAAGTTCGAGAGTATACCCCTTATTTAGCACATAATTAGGAGTAGTTATAAACATAGTTTGCCAGCAATCCACAAGTGGGGTAGCTCGGCTCTGTCTATGGAGTAGCCATTTTGTTGTACACTGTTGCTCTAATAAACTTGCTTTATTTCACTGTCAGCTCGGACTTGCTCTTGAACTCTTTCCTCAGCAAAGCCAAGAACCCTCCCAGCCTGAGCCCCAACTTGAGGGTTCACCTGCATCGGCTGGGCATTTTGTATTTCAAATTTTTAGTTTAAGGATGCTCAACCTGTACGTAAATATTATTTTTGGCCGGGCGTGGTGGCTCACGCCTGTAATCCCAGCACTTTGGGAGGGCGAGGGGGGCAGATCACCTGAGGTCAGGAGTTCGAGACCAGCCTGACCAACATGGAGAAACCCCGTCTCTACTAAAAATACAAAAATTAGCTGGGCATAGTGGCGTGCACCTGTAATCCCAGCTACTCGGGAGGCTGAGGTAGGAGAATTGCTTCAACCCGGGAGGCAGAGGTTGCAGTGAGCCAAGATTGCGCCATTGTACTCCAGCCTGGGCTACGAGAGCGAATCCCCACCTAAAAAAAATATATACATATGTGTGTGTGTGTGTGTGTGTGTGTGTGTGTGTGTGTGTGTATGTGTGTGTGTGTGTGTATGTGTGTGTTAAGTTTAGGCCAGGCACGGTGGCTCATGCCTGTAATCCCAGCACTTTGGGGGACCGAGGCAGGTGGATCATGAGGCCAGGAGATAGAGATCATCATGGCTAACACGGTGAAACCCCGTCTCTACTAAAACTACAAAAAATTAGCCAGACGTGGTGGCACACGCCTGTAGTCTCAGCTACTCGGGAGGCTGAGGCAGGAGAATCTCTTGAACCCGGGAGACAGAGGTTGCAGTGAGCCGAGATCATGCCACTGCACTCCAGTCTGGGCAACAGAGCAAGACTTCATCTCAAAAAATATATATATATCTAATATATATTTTATACATATAATATATATAATATATGTATATAAAAATACAGATATTATTTTCTTTTCTTTTTTTTTTTTTTTTGAGACAGAGTCTCACTCGGTTGCCCAGGCTGGAGTGCAGTGGCACGATCTCGGCTCACTGCAAGCTCTGCCTCCCGGGTTCAAGCGATTCTCCTGCCTCAGCCTCCTGGGTAGCTGAGACTATAGGTGCACGCCACCACACCCGGCTAATTTTTGTATTTTTAGTAGAGACAGAATTTCGCTATGTTGGCCAGGCTGGTCTCAAACTCCTGACCTTGTGATACCCCCACCTCGGCCTCCCAAAGTGCTGGGATTACAGGAGTGAGCCACCGTGCCCAGTAAAAATATATACATTATTTTCAACTGGTGTCTAAATGAGAAAAACTCTCCACTTTTCATCAGAAGCCCCCAGACCAGTCCTAACTTCTCAGGGTGCATAAGAGAGGCCCCTTGCCCGCCTCTGCTCAGACCAGTCCTAACTTCTCAGGGTGCATAAGAGAGGCCCCTTGCCCGCCTCTGCTCGGACCAGTCCTAACTTCTCAGGGTGCATAAGAGAGGCCCCTTGCCCGCCTCTGCTCGGACCAGTCCTAACTTCTCAGGGTGCATAAGAGAGGCCCCTTGCCCGCCTCTGCTCAGACCAGTCCTAACTTCTCAGGGTGCATAAGAGAGGCCCCTTGCCCGCCTCTGCTCAGACCAGTCCTAACTTCTCAGGGTGCATAAGAGAGGCCCCTTGCCCGCCTCTGCTCGGACCAGTCCTAACTTCTCAGGGTGCATAAGAGAGGCCCCTTGCCCGCCTCTGCTCGGACCAGTCCTAACTTCTCAGGGTGCATAAGAGAGGCCCCTTGCCCGCCTCTGCTCGGACCAGTCCTAACTTCTCAGGGTGCATAAGAGAGGCCCCTTGCCCGCCTCTGCTCGGACCAGTCCTAACTTCTCAGGGTGCATAAGAGAGGCCCCTTGCCCGCCTCTGCTCGGACCAGTCCTAACTTCTCAGGGTGCATAAGAGAGGCCCCTTGCCCGCCTCTGCTCGGACCAGTCCTAACTTCTCAGGGTGCATAAGAGAGGCCCCTTGCCCGCCTCTGCTCGGACCAGTCCTAACTTCTCAGGGTGCATAAGAGAGGCCCCTTGCCCGCCTCTGCTCGGACCAGTCCTAACTTCTCAGGGTGCATAAGAGAGGCCCCTTGCCCGCCTCTGCTCGGACCAGTCCTAACTTCTCAGGGTGCATAAGAGAGGCCCCTTGCCTGCCTCTGCTCGGACCAGTCCTAACTTCTCAGGGTGCATAAGAGAGGCCCCTTGCCCGCCTCTGCTCGGACCAGTCCTAACTTCTCAGGGTGCATAAGAGAGGCCCCTTGCCCGCCTCTGCTCGGACCAGTCCTAACTTCTCAGGGTGCATAAGAGAGGCCCCTTGCCCGCCTCTGCTCGGACCAGTCCTAACTTCTCAGGGTGCATAAGAGAGGCCCCTTGCCCGCCTCTGCTCTCTCAGCAACCATCACTATGAGAGAATGCAATACAGGGAGTATGGTTTTCAGAAGATGAGAAAATCTTTTTTTTTTACTGCTACCTATTTGCCTTAGATTCTTCACAAATAAGGACAATACATCTCACTGGCACTCTTCCATCTACAAATTACCTTGCGGACCTTAATCTCATTGAAACTCATTTTGCAAATGAGAAAACATTGTTCTGTGAGTTTTAACTGATTTGCCTAAGATGGCAACGTTACAAGGTAGTGGAGTCAAGCCCAAGTCTAGGACTGCAGTGCCCAACTCTGTCCTGGCAACTCTGTCCTGGCAACTATGTCCTGGTCATTTTAAGACCATTGCAGTCCCCAGAACCCCCAACCTCCTTCACAGCAAACACATTACAACATATTTACATTCCACAGAACATATACATTTTTGCTGTATAATTTTTATAATTCCAATTTGGAGTTTTATTATAACATATATTTTTTTCTCATGATTCAAACCATATTATATTTTTATGTCACCATATAAGGCTTGAGTTGAGCATTGATATCGCATTACATTTTGCAGACACTTCATTGAATATTTATTTCTATTCGAATGTTTTATTTTCATGTTTAGGAGCCAGTACATTTTTTCCAGGTCCGAAATATTGTCTTGGGTCCTTGAAAGGTCACAAGCCCCAAGCACCGAGCCAAGAATATCCGGTGGCAGAAAGAGCCCTGTTCTGGCTGAGCCGCCACCATAGCGCAGGGCTGTGATGTGAGCGATGGCTTAGAGGCTGGAATTACAGCAGGCAGGTAGAGGTGGCTGTCACTGACCCCACTGGCCAGAGCAGAAAGAACAAGATCCTGTCAGTCTCTGACCTTCTGACAGCTAGGTTCACCTTCGTGGATCTTCTCTGGAACAGTTTGCTGTCTGCATTCTGAAACAGCATGGGTCCTTATGCTAAACCATGATATCACCCACACCGTTAAGCCAACATCCAGGAAAATGTCACAGATGATCAGAGGAAGAGTTCACTGTATATAGTTTTTTTTTTTTTTTTGGGACATAGTCCCACTCTGTCTATGGCTGGGGTACAGTGGGGTCGACAGGCTGGGGTGCAGTGGCACCATCTTGGCTTACTGCAACCTCCATCTCCTGGGTTCAAGCAATTCTTCTGCCTCAGCCTCCCAAGTAGCTGGGACTACAGGCGTATGCCACCACGCCTGGCTAATTTTTTGTATTTTTAGTAGAGACAGCGTTTTCACCATGTTGCCCAGGCTGGTCTCGAACTCCTGACCTCAGGTGATCCACCTGCCTTGGCTGCTCAAAGTGCTGGGATTACAGGTGTGAGCCACCGCACCCAGCCCAGTAAACCTCTTTCTTATACCAACCTCACAGGCTGGCATTTGGGATTCAGGGATGCTAGGATTTGTACCCAGAGACAAACTGGTCCTGACTGACTTCATCACCAAAGACTCCAACACTAGAGAGAACTGAGATTGGAGAGGAACTCAGGCAGCAGAAGGGAGCCCCTCTTTCTGTTGCCATGCGAACACTCAGAATCTCCCACCAAGCCTCACTTAAAACCCATTTATGCCTAGTGTTCCATTATTGGAACACTAAGCTTGTGGGAGTTATTTATATCCTACTGATCAAGGTCATTGCCAAGGTCTGACTTTTCCCACAAAAAAAATTTTGCAACCTCCGGCATAAATGGGTTAAGGCTGTATCTACTGAACGTCCCACTAAATGCAACATTTGATACATGCAACATCTCCCCAGTAATTCTGCCTAAGTTGAGCTTTAATAAAATGCATTTTAGGCCAGGCGCAGTGGTTCACGCCTGTAATCCCAGCACTTTGGGAAGCCAAAGCGGGTGGATCACCTGAGGTCAGGAGTTCGAGACCAGCCTGACCAGCATGGAGAAACCCTGTCTCTACTAAAAATACAAAATTAGCCACGAGTGGTGGCACACGCCTGTAATCCCATCTACTCGGGGGAATGAGACAGGAAAATCACCTGAACCTGGGAGGCAGAGGTTGCAGTGAGCCAAGATCACACCACTGCACTCCAGCCTGGGTGACAAGAGTGAAACTCCGTCTCAAAAAAATAAAAAATAAATAAAAATAAAAAATAAAATGCATTTTAAATGCACACAGGTCAGGGAAACCTAACTACTTAAAGGCATACAGCTTCAAATCATTTTGGATAAAAAGAAAGAAATCTTTAGTAATCTGTCACTGCTTAAATTCTCTCTTTGGGTGTCCATATTTTTATATTCTGCAAAATGTTATTAAATTAGGACACATTGGCCGGGCACAGTGGCTCATGCCTGTAATCCCAGCACTTTAGGAGGCTGAGGTGGGTGGATCATGAGGTCAGGAGTTCGAAACCAGCCTGGCCAACATGGTGAAACCTCTTCTCTACTAAAAATACAAAAATTAGTTGGGTGTGATGGTATGCACCTGTAATCCCAGCTACTCAGGAGGCTGAGGCAGGAGAATCACTTGAACCTGGGAGGCAGAGGTTGCAGTCAGCTGAGATCACACCACTGCCCTCCAGCCTGGGTGACAGAAAGAGACTCCACCTCGGGGAAAAAAAAAAAATTAGGACACATTACCACAGTATTTGCGACAACATACTGCATTGGGCCTTGGAATTCAGAAAGAAGAGTGAGCTGTTGTTCATGTCATGCCACTTTTCTTCAGTAATTGAGACAAATTTGAAGATATGGAGAAACCTGGGGATTTGGGCAAAGCTCTGCACTCATCTATTCGTCTCGTTGCCATGGAGAATAACAGTTTTAAAGGCATCTTTAAATGAAGTCAGCTCTGAGCTGAAACCTCTCCTTTTAAGTGAGAAAGCACACTCAGAGGGGAGGGATGGCTGCTCTCTTTGCTGCTCTAAATGGCAAATAATCCGAGGAGGACACAACAGAACCTCGTGCCTGTTCAGGAGGGGAGAAATTCACATGGGAGATGATGACAGTTCTGGGGTAGTGCACCCTTCAGAACTCTCCAGGGCCTCCCGCGCACCCTCAGGATCTCATTTCTGGTCCTCAGAACTCCAGCTTTCTGAGAGTTGGTTCTTTCTCCAAGTTCACCGGGTTTCCTTTACCAAATATTCTACTTCTTTGTACCCATCAGTCCTGGAGCTCCTGTGAACAGGGTTTCACCCTCTGACTATCCTTTCCTGTTGCCTAAAATTGGCTTCATTTGCCCATTCAAATTCCTTTTCATCCCTCATCCCTCATCCCTCAGGGAGCCCCCTTTGCTCTGTTTACCTTAAGGAAGGAGGAAACTAGCTAATAATGATAATAGACATTTATTAAGCACCTCTGAAGCACTTGGTGTGGATTACCTCATTTTATCTCTCAGCAACCTTAAGATAGGTCGTATCTTTACCCTATTTTACAAAGGAAGAAACAGTCTCAGGAAGCTCAGATAACCTGGTCACACAGATGGCAAGAGCCGGAGTCAGAGTTCAACCCAGACAGTCCAACCCCAGAGGCTCCCTTCATCTTGCCTTTCCATCGAATCATACATTCATTTATTCAGCCAATATTTATTGAGTCCTCACTACATGCCAGGCACTGTTCAGGGGTTATAGCATCAAGGCAAAAGGAGTTTCCTCCCTCATTATGAGACTAATTCTATCAAGGGAAGGTGGGCAAGGAATGAACGAATAAGTCAGATAATTTCTCTGTTTGCAGATGACATAATCTTATATATGGAAAACTCTGAAGTCACCACAAAAAAAAAAAAAACCTCTTAGAACTAATAAACGAATTCAGTAAAACTGAAGAATACAAAATCAACATATAAAAATTGGCAGTGTTTGTATACACTATTAGTGAACTATCTAAAAAAGAAATCAAGAAAACAATTCCATTTACAATAGCTACAAAAAAAATGAGGCACCTAGGAATAAACTTAACCAAGAAGATGAAATATCTCTACACTAAAAACCATAAAACATTGATGAAAAAAATTTTAAGAAACACAAATAAATGAAAAGATATGCTGTGTTCGTGGATTAGAAGAATTAATATTGTGAAAATGACCATACTACCCAAAGATATCCACAGATTTAATGCACTCGCTATTGAAATACTAAAGACATTCTTCACAGAAATAGAAAAAAAAATCCTAAAATTCATATGGAACCACAAAAGACCCCAAAAGGCCAAAGCAATTCTGAGCAAAATCAACAAAGTTGGAGGCATCACACTACCTGATTTCAAACTATACTGTAAAGCTGTAGTAACCCAAACAACATGGTATTGGCATAAAAACAGACACATAAAACAATGGAATAGAGAGCCTAGAAATAAATTCAGGCACCTACAGCCACTTGTTTTTGACAAAGATACCAAAAACACACATTGGGGAAAATATTGTCCCTTTAATAAATTGAATATCCTAGGAGGGCTGAGGCAGGAGAATAACTTGAACCCAGGAGGTGGAGTTTGCAGTGAGCCAAGATTGTGCCACTGCTCTCCAGCCTGGACAACAGAGTGAGACCCTGTCTCAAAAATAACATAAGACAAAATAAATTGAATATCCACACGTGAAGAATAAAATTAGACCCCTATCTCTCACTGTATATGAAAATCAACTCAAAATGGATAGAAGA
This sequence comes from Pongo pygmaeus, assembly GCF_028885625.2. NCBI lineage: Eukaryota > Metazoa > Chordata > Mammalia > Primates > Hominidae > Pongo > Pongo pygmaeus. The sequence continues at coordinate 32,126,805 of NC_072385.2, read as the reverse complement.
CTTAAAAGTAAAACCTGAAACTATAAAACTAGAAGAAAACAAGGGAAACACTTCACAACACTAAGCTAGGCAGGGATTTTTTAAATAAGAAGTCAGAGGCACAGGTATCAAAAGCAAAAATAGACAAATGGGACTACATGAAATTCAAAAGCTTTTGCATAACAAAGGAAACAATTAACAAAGTGATGAGAAAACCTACACTGTCTTATAGGTTTGGTTTGGAAGAAAATATTTGCAAACTATCTATCTAACAAGGGGTTATTATCCAGAAATATATAAGGAACTTAAACAACTCAACAGAAATAAAACAAATAACCCGATTAAAAAATGGTCAAAAACCTTAATACACATTTCTTAAAAGAAGACATGCAAATGGACAACAGATACATGAAGAAATGCTCAACATCACTAAATGTCAGAGAAATGCAAATCAGAACCATAATGAGACACCACCTCATTCCAATTAGAATGGCTCTTATCAAAAAGACAAAAGAAAACAAGTGTTGGTGAGGATGTGGAGAAAAGGGAACACTTGCATACTGTTGATAAGAATATAAATTAGTACAGCAATTATGGAAATCAGTATAGGGGTCCCCCCAAAATAAAAATAGAATTACAATATAATCCAACATTCTAACTGCTGGATATATATCCAAAGGAAGTGAAATCAGGGCTGGGTGTGGTGACTCAGGCCTGTAATGCCAGTAGTTTGGGAGGCCAAAGTGGGTGGATCACTTGAGGTCAGGAGTTCGAGACTAGCCTGACCAACATGGTGAAACCCCATCTCTACTAAAAATACAAAAAATTACCTTGGCGTGGTGGTGGACACCTGTAATTCCAGCTACTCAGGAGGCTGAGGCAGGAGAATCACTTGAACCCAGGAGGCAGAGGTTGCAGTGAGCTGAGATGGTACCACTGCACTCCGGCCTGGGCGACAGAGCCAGACTCCATCTCAAAAAAAAAAAAGTGAAATCAGTATGTTGAAGAGATATTTGCACTCCCATCTTTATGGCAGTACCATTTATAATAGCCAAGATATGGAATTAACCTAAGTGTCCATCAACAGATGAATGGTAAAGAAAATGTGGTATATAAGCGCAACAAAATTCTATTCAGTCATAAAAAAAGAATGAAATCCTGTCATGGGTGACAATGTGGCTGAACCCTGGAGGACACCAAATTAAGTGAAATAAGCCAGATACAGAAAGACAAATACCACATGATCTCACTAATATGTGGAATTAAAAATAAAAGTTGATCTCATTGAAGCAGAGTATAGAACAGTGGTTATCAAAGGCTGGGAAGGGTGACTATGGTTAACTGTAAGGTATTGTGTATCACCCTATAGTTAGAAGAGAAGTTTTTGAATGTTCTCATGACAAAGAAATGACAAATGCATGAAGTGATAAATACGCTAACTACCCTGACTTGATCATTATACAATACATACGGGTACTGAAATATCAACTTGTATCCCATAAACATGTACAATTATAACTTGACAAATTTTTTTTCTTTCTTTTTTTTTTTTTTTGAGATGGAGTCTTGCTCTGTCACCCAAACGGGAATGCAGTGGCACAATCTTGGCTCACCGCAACCGCCACCTCTCGAGTTCAAGCGATTCTCGTGCTTTAGACCCCTGAGCAGCTGTGACTACAGGCGCCCACCACCATGCCCGACTAATACAATGTGACAGTTTTGGTTTTTTTTTGAGATGGAGTTTCGCTCTTGCTGCCCAGGCTGGAGTGCAATGGCACGATCTCAGCTCACCACAACCTCCGCCTCCTGGGTTCAAGCGATTCTCCTGCCTCAGCCTCCTGAGTAGCTGGGATTACAGGTGTGCACCGCCACACCTGGCTGATTTTTGAATTTTTAGTAGAGCTGGGGTTTCACCACATTGGCCAGGTTGTTTTCAAACTTCTGACCTCAGGTGATCCACCCCCCTCAGCCTCCCAAAGCGCTGGGATTACATGCGTGAGCCACTGCGCCTGGCCAACAGTTTTTTTTTTTTTTTATCAGATAATTTCTGAGAGTGATAGGAGCTATGGAGAAAAAATTTCAAGGAATGTAACGAAATCATGGTCCTCAAACTTGGGCGTGCATGAGATCAGCTGGGCCCACCCTCAGGGCTTCTAGTCCAATAGGTCTGGGGTAGGGCCAGAGAAGTTGCATTGCTTTCTTTCTTTCTTTCTTTCTCTTTCTTTCTTTCTTTCAGACAAGCTGAAGTGCAATGGCACAATCTCAGCTCACTGTAACCTCCACTTCCTGGGCTGAAGCAATCCTCCCGCCTTGGCCTCCTGAGTACCTGGGACTACAGGCATGCGCCACCATGCCTGGCTAATTTTTTTTTTTTTCACCATCTTGCCTAGGCTCATCTCCAGCAATCCACCCACTGTGGCCTCCCAAAGTGCTGGGATTACAAGAGTGAGTCACCATGCCCAGCCTGAATTTGCATTTCTTTTTTTTTTTTTTTTTGCTCATCATCACTGGCCATCAGAGAAATGCAAATCAAAACCACAATGAGAAAGCATCTCACACCAGTTAGAATGGAGATCATTAAAAAGTCAGGAAACAACAGGTGCTGGAGAGGATGTGGAGTAATAGGAACACTTTTACACTGTTGGTGGGACTGAATTTGCATTTCTAACAGGTTTCCAAGTAAGACTGCTGCTGGTGGTCCGGGGACCACACGCGGAGAATCCCTGGAACAGAGACAGTTGGGATTAGAATGGGGAATGGGGGAAGCCTCTCTACCTATGTGTGGCATTTCAGTTGAGATGTGAATGACGAAAATGAGTAAGTCACTGGAATTATGGGGAAAAAAGATTTCAAGCACAGGATATGGCAAATGCAAAGTCCCCAAGGTGGGAAAATGAGCTCCTGATGTTGGAAGGACAGAACAAAGATCCGCTGGGTGTTGAATGAGGCAACAGTCAGTTTAGCCCCAACTCAGTTTGGTTCTTTCTTCTCCTACTGCTCCTCTGGGCTGTGTTGTTTAACATGAAAATCAGAATGTCTTTCACAACAAAATAGTGGCAGTAGATTGACTTAAAAAAGAAAGATCCAATATAGGATTACTTTAAATGGGCTCCTCCTTTGGCACGTTTGAAATATTTCAGTTGTCCTTCACTCCAATTTCCAACTGCAGTTTTTCAAATAAAAATAACCTCTTGTGTTACATGCAACGTATGTTGATGTTGTATATAATTTAATTATCTATTTTTTATCTGGGCAATTTGCCAAATCTTCAAGTTGTTTCAAAAGATCAGAGACAGGATCTGTGCTTTTTCTTTCCTCATTCTTTCACCCCAGTGCTTTTTAAATGTAAATGTGCCTAGAACTTAACTCACTGAGCCTCCCTGGAGAGGAACCTTTATGAAGGAAGAGTGGCTCAGGTGAACCTCTGAGACCCTTACCCAATCCCTGCCCCAAGAAGCATGGGTAATCTGTCTGGGAAAGGGTGAGGTCTAGGATTCCACTGAGTTCTCTGTCAAGGTGAGCCCGGTCTGTTAGGGGAATTGACTTTCCTCTTTCTCTCAGCAGACTTGTCTGGGGCTGCTTCTGCTGCTTGGTGTTCATTACCTGCCTTTGTTTTTATCTGCTCTGATGAAGCAATGATGTTCTCCAAGATTGATAGAAAGAGCCTATTGATCCAATTTCTAAGAGAAATGAAGACTATCAGGCATTCTAAATTTCCTAAACATTGTACAATTGATAGTTGGCTGGAGCATCCAAAAGTTTATTATTGTTGAGTTTTATGGGCTGAATTGGGTCCCTCCAAAATTTGTATGTTGAAGCTCTAGCCCACAGTACCTCAGATGTGACTGCATTTGGAGGTAGGTCTTTGAGGAGGTAATCAAGGTTAAATGAGGCCGTTAGAGAGGGCCCTATCCAAAATGACTGACATCCTTACAAGAAGAGGAGATTAGGCCACACACACACAGGAAGGCCAGGTGAAGACACAGGAGAAGGGGACCATCTACGAGCCAAGGAGAGAAGCCGCAGAAGAAACCAACCCTACCCACACATTGATCTTGGACTTCCAGCCTCCACCAGGACTATGAGGAAATAAATTTCTGTTGTTTAAACCCCCAGTCTGCATGGCAGCCTTTGCAAACTAACACAGTGAGTGTATGTGTCTTAGATTCTTATAGAAATTTTGCTATACATTTCACTCTACACTTTTAAAATAAATTTCCTTTTATAAAATAAAAGAAGGCCGGGCGTGGTGGCTCATGCCTGTAATCCCAGCACTTTGGGAGGCCAAGGCGGGCAGATCACCTAAGGTCAGGAGTTTGAGACCAGCCTGACCAACATGGAGAAACCCCATCTCTACTAAAAATACAAAATTAGCCAGGCATGGTGGAGAATGCCTGTAATCCCAGCTACTCGGGAGGCTGAGGCAGGAGAATCGCTTGAACCTGGGAGGCGGAGGTTGCAGTGAGCTGAGATCGCACCATTGCACTCCAGCCTGGGCAACAAGAGTGAAATTCTGTCTCAAAATAAATAAATTAATTAATTTAATTAAATAAAGGAAACCAGGTCTCTCCCCTCAGAAAATCTTGCAGGTTTCAGTTCGGCAGAAAACCTATTGGCCAGAGCCAGTGAGAGGAGACTGAACTCCTGCCTTCTGCTGCAAATTTTGATGGGTGTCTCTCCATCCATAAGACAGCTCTATCTCTTGACTTCTGTTTTTCTCACTCTGGCCTGGTCGGCAAACAGGATTGGTGGGTTGTTGCTTGGGTTTCGTATTTCACATTTGGTTGAAATACACCCTGACCCAGATTACTCCACCTAAGTAGTTAGGAAGAAAAAATCCAGATTCTTCCCCTGTCCCTGAGGTTCAAGGGGTGCTAAGAATGAAAAGCCCTTCTCTATGCCAACAATGACACAGCACTGGATATCCATAAGACAGACTCCAGAGTGAGGAGGGAACGTACACCAAGTCCCTTGAGTCCTGTTGGGGGAACTTTCAGTCTGAATAAATCAGAATTCTTTTGGTTGCAAGTGACAGAAAACCAGCTCAAATTAGCTTAAAACAATGAAAAAGGAGAGTGTGGAGAGGCCTCTGTAAGTAGGGTGTCCAAGTCCTGGTGGTTTCAGTCAGGTATAGTTGGATCCTGGGTTCGGTATACTCTGCTTCCCTGATATGTCGGTAAAGATGGCCACAGATTTGTCTTCCATAGAGATACTGATCCCCGGCCGGGTGTGGTGGCTCACGCCTGTAATCCCAGCACTTTGGGAGGCCAAGTAGAGTGAATCATGAGGTCAGGAGTTCGAGAGTCTGGACAATATGGTGAAACCCCATCTCTACTAAAAATACAAAAATTAGCCGGGCGTGGTGGCACACACCTGTAATCCCAGCTACTTGGAAGCCCAAGGCAGGAGAATTGCTTAAACCCAGGAGGCGGAGGTTGCAGTGAGCCAAGATCGCACCACTGCATTCCAGCCTGGGTGACTGACCAAGACCCCGTCTCAAAAAAAAAAAAAAAGATACTGATCCCGAAGAAAAAGTCATGTCTCTCATTACAAACCTCTATGGGAGAACCTTGAGTGGTCCAGCGGGGTCACCTACCAATTTCTAAAACAATCAGTGTAGCCAGGATGGTAGAGGATCTGGGCCACACATCTACCTATCTCTGGGACCGGGAAGTGGGGTGAGGGTGGTTGGCCCCATCCAAGCCGCCGAGAGTAAGGAGGGTTGGTTCCTCCAAGAGGTGCTGGGAAGGAAGAAAGTGAACACATGAAACATGAATGTATAGGTTGGTGCAGGCTTATAGAAAGTGCTCAGCAATGAGTGGCATAAAAAGTGCTTAAGTTTCAGGAGAGCTAACCTGAGGCAAAGAAAAAAAAAAGTGCTTAAGTGACAACTTGATAAAAAAGGGAAAAATGCTGTTCCAAAAATTTGAAAGGCTGTCTTATGGAAGAGAGAGAGGAAAGAAAAGAGGATGAAACTCGAAATTACGTGTAGAAGTTGTAAAAGAGGCAGATTTCACTTCAGTGCAAGGAAAACCCTTCCAGAACCAAGAAACAACAAAAAGGGGTTGCTTCATGAATTGATGCGGTCCCCTTTCCTAGCTGAGTCCTAGCAGGGATGAACGGCCACCCACCAGCAATGCAGAAAAGGGAGGTTCAAAAGCAGGTGAGTTGGGGGCTAGACTGATGCCAAGACCCCATTTCGACCTCAACATCTGATGATTAGGAAACACTGGTGGCTCACGCCTGTAGTCCCAGCACTTTGGGAGGCTGAGGCGGGGTGATCACTTGAGGCCAGGAGTTCGAGACCAGCCTGGCCAACATGGCAAGATCCCGTCTCTAATAAAAATACAAAAGTTAGCCGGGTGTGGTGGCGGGTGCCTGTAATCCCAGCTACTTGGGAGGCTGTGGTAGAAGAATCTCTTGAATCTGGGAGGTGGACGTTGCAGTGAACCAAGATCTTGCCACTGCACTCTAGCCTGGGTGACAGAGTGAAACTCTGTCTCAAAAAAAAAAAAAAAAAGAAAAAGAAAAAGAAAGAAAAGAAAAAGAAAACACTGAAGCAGTAAAGAAGGTGCAAACCAGAACCTGAGGGGAGCACCTTGGGCAGCATAAAAGAGTTTTTTAAGGCAACATTTCCTGAGGCCTGACCACGAGCCAGGTTCTGGCTAAGTGTTTGCGTCTCTCTCCCCCATTTAAACCTCACAGCAACTCTTGAAACAAGTTTTGGCGACTTCACTTCATGAGCGAGGAAACTAGGATGCAGAGAGGTGGAGTAGCTTGCCCAAAATGACGCAGTAAACAGCAGAGCTGCGCTTTGAATTCAGGCCAACTGCATTTTAAGTCCCAGCTCTTTGCCTCTTTGCTCTTGGGACACAGGCAGCCCTGCTTCTTCGCAAAGAGCAGCATCACGCACCTCCCTCTGCTCACCTACCCCCTCCCACCCGATTGGGATCAAGGTCGACTTGATCCAGATGGCGGCAGGCAGGTCTAATGAGATGTGAAGGGATTCCCCATGGGGAGCCAAGAGTGGCTGGGAGAGAATCCCAGATTCACATCCCCCAACTTGAGATGTCAGGAGCAAATGCTGTAGCCATGCATTAAAAACAGCAGCAGCAACAGCGAAGTCAGCACTCTCACTGAACCCTTTCCAACTCCCGTCCGTCCAATTGCTTAGGTTGGAAGGACCTCAGGCCCCCAGATGTGGCATGGGCACCACCTGCCCTAGGCCCCCACATGCACAGTCAGACCCCGCCTCCACCATCCCCAGCATTCACACGGACAACATTGCCGACGGGTCCATCTTTCACGGACACGACTTGCTCTTTCCTCTCAAAATGGCAGAAAGCACCTGCTCAGGCGCTGAGACACACACCTAGGAATTTATATTTCTCTTTTTTAGAGAAAGTAAATCTTGAAATAAATAGACTGATGGGCCGGGCCCAGTGGCTCAAACCTGTAATCTTGGCACTTTGGGAGGCTGAGGCGGAAGGATTGCTTGAGCTCAGAGAGACCAGCCTGGGCACACACAGTGAGACCTTGTCTCTAATACAAAATTTAAAAAGGCCGGGCGCGGTGGCTCACACCTGTAATCCCAGCACTTTGGGAGGCTGAGGCGGGTGGATCATGAGGTCAGGAGATTGAGACCGTCCCAGCTCACACGGTGAAACCCTGTCTCTACTAAAAATACAAAAAATTAGCCGGGCGTGGTGGCAGGCCCCTGTAGTCCCAGCTGTTGGGGAGGCTGAGGCAGGAGAATGGTGTGAACCTGGAAGACAGAGCTTGAGGTGAGCCGAGATCGCACCACTGCACTCCAGCCTGGGTGACAAGTGAGACTCCGTCTCAAAAAGAAAGAATAAATAAATTAGCTGGATGTGGTGGCACACACCTGTAGCCCCAGCTACCTGGGAGGCTGAGTCAGGGCGAGGTGGGAGATCAAGGCTGCAGTGAGCTATGATCATACCACTGCACTCCAGCCTGAGTGGCAGAGCAAGACCCTGTCTTAAAATAAATAAATAAATAGAAATAGACAGATAACATGGAGGCCTCCTGGACTCCGGACCCGTGTGTGTATTGTTTCTTACAAAGGATTAAACAGAGCTGGGCCACCTCTCACTTGGTTCAGTTATTCGTTTTCCCAAATCTTCCTGTTTCTCTTCCCCTCTGTGTCTGATGCTAATCATCAGATTTCCAGGTTGGTCATGGCTTCAGAAGTTTCACTGAGGCATGTGGTGATCTGAGCTTGTGGTCTTTGTTTCTTTCTTCAGCTCTGCAGTTAATGATGAACACCGTAACAGCCACCTTATCAAATACTTCCAAATGCCAGCCTGAAACTCACATGGGAGATTGACAGAGGCTGAGGACGTGTGATTTTTAAGGTAAGCATGTGACGGCTTTGACAGGAATACATTTTGAGAGGTTAACATAGCACCGAAGAGATGGTTTATTTTAAAGGCAGGCCGTAACTCAGGATCATGAGCTTGGAGACATGAATGCAGCAAAAGGCAAACTGAGCTTGGCTCCTGCAAGAGCCTCCTGTAAACGTGAGCTGTGTCCCAGCAGCCTTCGAAGGTGGACTCTAAAGAGAAAATGTCTTAAAGTATCGTAGAAGATGGCTGTGACTTGGAGTTGTGTTGGGGAAAATTTTGCAAGCACATTATTAGAATATATCAATGAAATATGACATCAATATGAGAGTTAAGGTGAAATTCAAATTCCTTGCTAGAAACAACCATAGCAATGACTCATCCTATAGGTTTTGAATTAAAGCTATATTTCGGTAACACTGTATATTTCAAAACCACAAAATGGAAGCTTTGATTTTTCATTCAGTCACCTGAAAAGTACTACAACAGTATTCAAGAGCAATGAAATTGCATTTCGGAGACCTGACATGAGATAGCTAGTTGGTGTTCGGAAAGTGTTTGGGTTTTAATGACCCCTTCTGATTTGTTCTTCACTCAAAGCTGCTGCCAATAAGCTACTCCTAGAGGATACTGAAAGATCCTTTCCTGTTTTTAAAAGAAATAACGTGCTTCATCAACAATTATTACAAATTGTGGAAGGAAACGGTACTGCAGGAGCTCTTATCTCTTTTTCTCCAGTGAAAATTGCATTTCTATAATTCAAGATCTAGTCACAAGGGCTTAAGCAAGACCTTGTGCCAGCAATCAGGCATGGATCAAATGCACTTTTGCCTTCCTAAGGTAAGTTCAATTAAAAAATAAAACTGTCATAGAACATTCACAGAATAAGGTGTGATTCCTGAGTCTAATATTTCAAAGATATCTTTATGCAAGATAAAGTAAGTCATAGATGGCCGCCTGTTATTTCCCTAGGGATCCCTTTGTCTTGGAAGAAATGCCTATGAATTGTCCCAGGTTGGCCACCACTAAGAAATGGAGACATCAGAATGCTCCTGGACAAAGCTGCCTCTGTAAGTTTTGTTTCATTTTTAATTTTCATTGAAAATAATAGACATATAGCTGGGTGCGCCAGTGGTTCATGCCTGTAATCCCAGCACTTTGGGAGGCTGAGGCAAGTGGATCACCTGAGGTCGGGCATTCAAGACCAGCCTGGCCAACATGGCAAAACCCCATCTCTACTAAAAATACAAAAATTAGCTGGGCTGGGTGGCACGCGCCTGTAGTCCCAGCTACTCGAGAAGCTGAGGCAGGAGAATCGCTTGAACCTGGGAGGCGGAGGTTGCAGTGAGCGAAGATCGCACCATTGCACTCCAGCCTGGGCAACAGAGCAAGACTCCGTCTCAAAATAATAATAATAATAGATATACAGAAAAATGCATATATCATAGGTGTCCAGCTCGATGGATTTTCACAAACCAAACACACCTGTTTAACCAGGACACAAGCAGCACCCTACAAGCCCCCTCATTCTCCCTTTCAGTCACTGCTCACCCCCCAAGGTAACCAATATTCTAATTCTAACACCATAGATAAGTTTTGCCTGATTTTATACTTTGTGGAAATGGAATCACGCAGTCTGTTTCCTTTTGTGTCTGGCTTCTTTCACACAGTTATGTCTGCGCCATCCATCCATATTGCTGCCTGTAGTTACAGACAGTTCCTTCTCTCTGTTGGCTGGTATTCCATTATGTGAATACACCGCCATTTATTTATCCATCCTACAGCTGATGGACATTTGAGTAGCTTCCAGTATGGGGCTGCTAGCGAGCCAGCTGCGAGAGTGTGTCACATGGGTCACGGTGTGCTGGTGCCCAGGACTGCTCCTAATGTGCGTGAATGCTTCAGGGAGCTGCTTGGAACAGCGCCGGCTGTGCAGCATTGTCTGTTGCCCTTCTGCCGGTAGATGCAAGCCTAGGGCAAGAAAGGACACAACTCCCCATCTGTGAAAACCGACTCTTGTTTCCATGAAAAATGTTTTTAAAAAAGTTCAGCAATCGAGAACAGAAGTAAGTATTGTTTGCATTATCTTAGAGATTGCAGCAGCTGGCCACAGAGAATCTGGATCAGAGCTAATAAGGGAACTTATTGAAACAGGATACAGCCTGACAATTCTTGAACAAGGAATAGGGCATGCCCAGGGAAGTAGAAAATAGTAGAAGCTGAGAGGTAAAATGTTGCCAAGAAAACTTAACTGAACCATCTTATCTCAATAGCTTATGAGTTTTAAACAAAGGCAAAAAGACGGGCGTGGTGGCTTATGCCTGTAATCCCAGCACTTTGGGAGGCTGAGGTGGAAGGATCACTTAAGGCCAGGAGTTTGAGACCAGCCTGGACAACATAGTGAGAACTTGTCTCTACCAAAAGAAAAAAAAAAAGAAAAAGCTAAAAATCTTCATGAACAAAATAACTCACCTATCTTTTCCCTGAGAAAGTGAGTTCGCATCTCAGCCCAGGGCTGTCCTGGGGATGTTGCCCAAGCTCTCTGTGGTGAAGTTCTGCTTCTTGTCTGTAAAAAGGGGGGAGTAAGTTCTCAGGGCCTGAGGGTCAGAGACACGGGAGGTAAAAGTGCTGGAAAACACTGAATAGATGCTGACCAAATGCTGTATTCCCTCTCAGCCCCTACATGCCGTGGTTTAGACAAGAACTATGTAATGCGTAGCTGAGAGCTCAAATGCACAAATGGGCTAGAATGTAGTGACTCAGAGGAAGGTCAGAAGATGCACAGCTTTTGCCCTTTGAAAATCTAAAAGAAAAATAAGTGAAAAAACTGCATGGGTGCCAGTGCAGGGCAGAGAGTGAGCGGGGAGGAGAACGGCATGCTCTGGAGTGGACAAACGCCGGCCAGGGGCAGGCTCGGAGGCAGCACGGCCGCATACACCAAGCTGACGGCCTTTTCGTGGAATGCGGCTTCACTCTACAAGTATCGGATTCTGGGTACTAAGAGAAAGTCTCTAACGTGATCTGCTTCTTGGAAAGTTTTCACCTGCCCAGACACTCAATCACCTGGTTGGGTGAACAAAGTGGGGCCTGAGGTCTCAGGATTTGGGGTGCTTTCAGGATGCCTCTTCCCAGAACTTCTCTTCTGTGTGAACCCAGAGTCAGTGGCTCCAAGACAGACCTTAACCTCTCCTGCGAGTGGAGATGACATCATAGTTTGGATTTGAGGGCAAAAGATAGTATCTCTGGGAATAAAAGGCAGGCAAGCAATAACGCTTTGAAGTCCAGATGCCTGAAGCATCACCGCTGCAGCTCCGGCTGTGCTGTGGGTCTCCACAGGGCCGGGACTCTTACCAGGCTCACCAACAGGGCTGCAGGAAATGGAGAGGAGTGAGTGCTCTCCAGTCAGACAGGAAAAATCACTCCAGCTCCACTAGTTTCTCCACCACTACTGAGGCTCCTTTTGCCTGTTGGACTCCCAGCCCTAGTCACAATCATCCTTCATGTTTACCCATGTGTGTGATGTTTTCTGACTCTCAAAGAGATGCAACCCACTTTATCCCAACATGAAGGAATTCAGGTGGTTACCGTCACACCCACTTTACCGATAAGCTCAAGCAAACCCACCAATAAGCTCAAGCAAACCCAGAGCCATTGTGTAACTGCCTGGTGTATGAAAAGCCACAAGTCATAGGTCCAAGTCTCCTGGACATGTTCACCAGACCACACCTTCCAGAAAGACAGACCTGAACCCCTGACATAGGCAGGTGTAGATGGTCTTCAGGTTTTAAACCAACAGAGCCTGGATTTAGGGGTCACAGATAGTGGCCACTCAGCCACGGCGTGGAGAGGCTCAGCTTGTTACCTCCTAAGAATACCAGGTGAACAGATTTGAGAGATGCTTAGGTGATAAAGTGAACTGGATTTGGTGACAAGCCACTTGGGGAAAAGGAACATCAAGATACCCCTAGGTTTCTGGCCTGTGGGTCTGTGTTGGACAGTCATGCAATCACTAGCCAGCTGGCTTTTGAGATCAGCCTTATTGATAGAGACTGGATTCCAGGGGTCGTCATTCATTTATTTTGTGAACAAACATTAATTGAGTGTCTATATGTGCCTAACACTCTATTGAATGCAGAATCACGCGGGGTGGACACGTCCTTCCTCTGGGTTTAGTCTATGTTTGACATGGCTTTGTGTCCCCAGCAATTTGCCCACCACCTGGCGTCTTTGTGAGTTCTCAGTATAGTCACATTCTGAATGAAGAAAGGAAGAGATGTTTGTTTGTTTGTTTGTTGGGGTTGGGGGCGCAGGGTCTTGCTCTGTAACCCAGGCTGGAGTGCAGTGGTGCGATCATGGCTCACTGCAGCCTCAACTTCCCTGGCTCCAGCGGTCCTCCCATCTCAGCCTCCCTGTTACCAGCAGCGAATCCAAACAGGTCTGCAGCAACCTCAGTTCTTGCCTCCTCTGAAGAAAGAATTCAACCAAGGAGGCATAAAGCAGAAGGAAAGACTGAGGCAAGTTTTAGAGCAGGAGTGAAAGTTTATTAAAAAGCTTTCGAGCAGGAATGAAAGGAAGTAAAATTTGGAGGAGGGCCAAGCAGGCGGCTTGAGAAATCAAGTGTGCTATTTGACCTTTGACTTGGGGTTTTATATGCTGGCATACTTCCAGGGGCCTGCATTCCTTCTCCCCTGATTCTTCCTTTGGGGTGTGCTGTCTGCATGTGTAGTGGCCAGCCAGCACTTGGAGGGGCTGCAGGCACAGTGTGTTTACTGGAGTTGCATGCATGCTCACTTGAGGCATTCTTCCCATGCAAGTCCAATGTCCCTAGATGCTCATATGCCAGTTAATGTGCATGCCTGAGCCCACTCGATCAACTCCTGAGATCTTATCAGGAAGCGGCTAATCACCAGTTTCAGATGTTTCCTATCTACTGGGAGCTACTGGGAGACTGCCTTTCCCTGGCACTGGATACAACCAATTATTATTTTAGAGAGACAGTTAACAACCTTGAATATCACCTGATGGTCACCTGACATTCCTGGTGGGGTCAGGGGAGCCCTCTCCTGCCCTGCTCATGTCTGACTAGCTACCTACTGTAATCCTGAGTAGCTGGGACTACAGGCGCACACCACCACACCTGGCTAATTTTTTTGTATTTTTGGTAGAGATGGGGTTTCACCAAGTTGCCCAGGCTGGTCTTGAACTTCTGAGCTCAAGCGATCCACCCACCTCGGCCTCACAAATTGTTGGGATCACAGGTGTGAGCCACCGCGCCTGGCCAGAAGAGATAATTTCTTAAAAAAACATACTCAAACCATATCACTTATCTGCTTAGAAGTCATCAGTGGCATGGTTGGCTCATGCCTATAATCCCAGCACTTTGGGAGGCTGAGGCCAGCGGATCACCTGGAGTCGGGAGTTCGAGACCAGCCTGACCAACATGGAGAAACCCATCGCTACTAAAAATACAAAATTAGCCAGGCATGGTGGCGCATGCCTCTAATCCCAGCTTCTTGGGAGGCTGAGGCAGGAGAATCACTTGAACCCAGGAGGTGGAGGTTGCAGTGAGTCGAGATCTCGCCATTGCACCCCAGCCTGGGCAACAAGAACGAAACTCTGTCCCCACAACCCTGAAAAAAAAAAAAAAGAAGAAGTCATCAGTGGCTTTCCATTGCATTTGGAATAAAACTTGAAGTCCTCCCCAAGGCCTCCAAAACCACATAGGAGCCAGCCCTTGTAAGCTCCACCTCCCCTACCACTCGCCCCCTTATCTCCAGCCTGTAATCATCCAACCACTGAAACTTGTGCTCCCATCTCAGGACCTTTGGTTTTGAGGCAGATCTGGAGTCCCCTTCCTCACCGTCCTCAGCATGACCTCCACACAGAGCCTTCCCCAGCCACCCTCTCAGTCACTCTCCAATCAATTACCTGGATGTATTTTTCTTCATGGTACTTATTATCTAAAACGATTTGACTTATGTATCAGTGTGCTTGTTAGCCTTTTCCTCAACTATATTTTATGTTGAACATACAGATAGAAAAGTCAGAGGCAACAGCTGAGGCAGAGAATGGGCCTGGGCCACCCTGGTGAGGAGGGAGAGCAATACGCAGATATTTGAGAGATTTATTTGGGTTTTAGGTTTGTTTTTTTTTTAGACAGAGTCTTGCTCTGTCATCCAGGCTGGAGTGCAGTGGTGCTATCTCAGCTCACTGCAACCTTCACCTTCTAGGTTCAAGCAATTATCCTGCTTCAGCCTCCTGAGTAGCTGGGATTACAGGCACGTGCCACCACGCTGGGCTAATTTTTGAATTTTTAGTAGAGATGGGGTTTCACTATGTAGGCCAGTCTGGTCTCCAACTTCTGACCTCAGATGATCCCCCGCCTTGGCCTCCTGAAGTGCTGAAATTACAGGTGGGAGCCACGGCGCCCAGCTGGGAGATTTGTTTGAAAGGTGCTCAGTGGCTCACGCCTGTAATCCCAGCACTTTGGGAGGCTGAGGCAAGCACATCACGAGGTCAAGAGCTCAAGACCAGCCTGACCAACATAGTGAAACCCTGTCTCTACTAAAAATACAAAAATTAGCTGGGAGTGGTGGCACACGCCTGTAATCTCAGCTACTTGGGAGGCTGGGGCAGGAGAATCGCTTGAAACCGGGAGGCGGAGGTTGCAGTGAGCCGAGATCGTACCACTGCATTCCAGCCTGGATGACAGGGGGAGACTCCATCTCAAAAAAAAAAAACAAAAAACTGGGGGCGGTGCTTTGCAGGCACAGCTGACGGGGTTTGTGGAGTCACTGAATAAGGAAAGGATAGTGTAGGTGCTCACCAGGTCTGCATGGATGGTTGTGCTGATCCTTGACCCTGTTGCCCCAGAGGAGGGCCACATGTGGGTACAAAAGGCATGAGCCGGACTTTCCACTCCCTGGGTTTGCAGTGCCTCTGAGGCACCCTAGAGGACCCTTGCAGTGTGAGGCTGACGCCGGGGCCTGGAGTTCAGCAGAGGTCAGAGCAGCAGGTGTAAAGTGTGAGCCCCAGTGTGGCTGGCTGTGGGCCCTGTGGGTTGCATAAAGTAGCTTAATGCAAGTAGAAAAGAGAGACAGGAGGGGGCCTTAGAGTAGCTCTTGAGGAGCTCTTTGAGAGAAGAGCTGAGCAGGGAGAGGGGTGTGGGGAGCTCAAAACAGAATCAAAGGGTGGAGAAAACAAGCCAGGAGACAACTGGCTCCAGTGACTGACAGCATCATTCCACCCTTGCCTGCTTTCCCGTGCTGTTGATAACCAGTGTGGCTATGTTGTCATTCCCCTGTCAATATCAAGTGAGCTTTTATTAGTTTGAAAACCTGCATTTTACATTTTAAATGAAGATGGAAAAGTATGTCAAGAAGCTTGGGTGTGCGGGTGTGCGTGCCTGGTCCCAAGCTGGACTCCTTGGGAGGGTCCTGCCAACCTTGCCAGCCAGTGCCAGATACGTGGATGTGTGTTGGGCTGAACCACACAGAGACCCTTGGGCTCTCCAAGTGGCCCCTTTCATAGCCTTTACAAGTGATAACTCACAAGGACCCTCTCCATGACTTCCCCCTCTTCCTCAGAGGAGGAAACCAAGGCACAGCCAGGAGAAATGACTTGCCCAGCTCAACAACCAGTGAGAAGAGGTATCAGGATTGAAATCGGGCAGTGTGGCTCCAGAGTCCATGGCCTTTATCACCGCCCCCTACCATTTGGCAAGCTCCACTTTTGATAGCGCTGATGTGATAGCAGACAACATGTAGTTGCCAAACTTTAGTCATCAGCACGCTAGCTTTGAATGGAAACACAAGGTATGACCCAATCTCTTTTTCTTAAGCATTTGGCTGAGATAATGGTGCAATCTTTATTTGTCCCTGCTCCACCCCCACCCCCCACCGCCACCCACCGCACCCCTCTCCCGCCCCCCCCGCCACCCCTTATCTTCCTAAAGAATTGCTGTATCACAGTCTAGGGGAGTTTCCGAGCTCTGAGAGGCTTCTTTACAGCTTCTGAGGTGAGGATCCGCCCTGCGTGAAGGATACTGGGCCACTCAGGCCTTCTCCCACTCCCCGGCAGGATCCTAGCGCCTGAGGACACGGGAGCCATTCCAGGTGAGATCGGCCATGTGACTAGCCTGCAGTGCAGCAGACATTTGTGCAGGGCGTCTCTCCACACATCAGCTGAGCTTGTTGACTCAGGCTAATTTGAGCCTGTTTCATTATGACCTGGGTGAGAAGACACCCGAAGCCAAAGAGCACTTCGGTGCTTTTTATGACCTTGAGAGTTTCTCTTCCTAATAAGCCATTTCCTGGCATCATTCTAGCCATGCCACTTTCCTGTTTGATAACCAGTGTTGCTGTGTTGCCATTCCCCTCCCCTGAGTTTAAAACATTTGACAACCTGCATTCTAAATGAAAAAAAATCCTGATATGCAACCAATCTTGTCTTTCACAAAACTAAACGAGAGTTTCTCTTTGGCTTAACAAAATCTTACAGCAGCCAACCTTGGAGTGTATTTTAGTTACTTTACATCCAAACTGTAGGATTTAGTGAAAAGCCATGTGTTTACTATCATGAAGTAGAAATGTGTTGAAAACACACCATCCAATTGCTATGGTGCAGGCTCTTCTAATAGCCTATCGGAACTTCCTTCACTTCAGAAATGACACACTCTAGGGTAGAACTTCCTATTTTTAAAACCGCATAAATTCCCCCACCCATTCCCCTTACAACACTTCAACAATCTGATTACGTCGTATTTTTATTTTTCTACTGTGATTGACGCTTGATGTGAAACCTTGCCAAGCTCTGAGAAACTCCTAGGAATGCAGTCACACTTAAGTGAGATACACTTTTGCTGCTTTTCCTTGATTTGAAGGTCAGATGGACATTCAGTATTTTCCCCAGTTGGGTCCACTGCAAACAGGATCAGTCTGGAAAACATATTCTTGTTCCATGACGAGAATACAAAGGGAAATATGTTAGCCTTTTCATTGATGTGATTATCAATGAGGATTTTGTAGTTTAAAAACAAAGCAACTCCATTTTGCAACTGCATTCTCCATAGAAATTTGCCCTTTGGTGGGGTTGACTAATCTTATCAACAAATCGGTCCCACAATGATTATTCCACCCATTCATTCTCAGCAACAAATCATAAACAAAATGGCCAGGAAGGATGACTGACTCCCTCGCAGACTCGGCCAGGCTTCAGGCCCTACCTTTGGATCTGTGTTCATCATGTGATTGCATGTCAACTGCAAGTCTGATTTGATAGCCTTTCCTCTCATGGTATTACTTGGAGGTAATGTGCAAGCAGAGAGACCTGGGTGCAAATTCTGCTCTACAGTTGACCATTATCTTACAATGATCTCAGTTTCCCATAACACCAATTTCTATGTTTTCCATTTATAAACATCTGTCATTCGCCTTGCTTGGCTTTATGACGTGTGAGTACAGTACATTTTATATTATAATGGAAATGTGCACTAATAAAATGCAGCTTTAGCCATTTGCTATCTTAGGGATTTCTGTAATGCATTATTTATAAGAAGGATGGGTTTAGCCTTTTTTTTTTTTTTTTTTTTTGGTGAGACAGAGTTTCACTCTTGTCGTCCAGGCTGGAGTGCAATAGCACAATATCAGCTTACTGCAACCTCTGCCTCCTGGGTTCAAGCTATTCTCCTACCTCAGCCTCCCAAGTAGCTGAGACTACAGGCACATGCCACCATGCCTAGCTAATTTTTGTATTTTTAGTAGAGATGGGGTTTCACCATGTTGGCCAGGATGGTCTTGAACTCCTGACCTCAGGTGATCGCCTGCCTCGGCCTCCCAAAGTGCTAGGATTACAAGCGTGAGCCACCATGCCCAGCCTGGCCATTTCCATAAGTTTGAAAACTACTGGCTAAGGAGAATAATGGTGCTGAGTCTGGTGGTGTCCGGAGAACCAGCATCCATCTCCCAAGAAAACAAGGCGGCAGCCTGGGGCCTGGGACTGGGAAGGCAATGAAAGAGCTCAGTGTTATGCCCAGGAGTGAGGAAGGGCAGGGGGCATCTCTGAGCCCCTGTGAGCAGAGGAGCCCTGCCTGTCTCAGGTCTGGAAGAGGGTCTTACTTCCGGCTTCAAAACGGGCTGCCTCTTCTCTGCTGCCGTGAAGCCCCTGAGTAACAGATGCTGGAGCCCGTGTGCTAGGAACTGAGAAGACGGGACAGTCCCGCCCCTCCCTCCAGATTCCGCAAGGGGAATTACAAAGGGGTCAAGATCAGAGGAAATGTAGCCTCAGGAGCTTTACAGGAACCCGGTGGAGCTAAAGAAGGAGAAAGAGCCTGTGCTGGGCCTCTCTGTCCTGGAACTAGGCACAGCACACAAGAACCCTTCTTTTCCCCCAGGTGTCGTGCCGAGCGGGTGCTGTGGGTTTGCTGTCCACCTGGGACTCGCACCCTTCCCCTGGTCCTTCTTACTCTTTTTTTTCTTGAGACAGGGTCACACTGTGTTGTCCAGGCTGGAGTGCAGTGGCATGATCACGGCTCACCGCAGCCTTGACTGCTGGGGCTCAAGTGATCCTCCCACCTCAGCCTCCCAAGTAGCTGGTATCACAGGTGCTTGCCACAGCAACTGGCTAATTATTTTTGTATTTTTTGTAGAGATGGAGTTTTTGCCATGTTGCCCAGGCTGGTCTGGAATTCCTGAGCTCAAACAATCCTACCTCCTCGACTTCCCAGAGTTGGGATTACAGGTGTGAGCTACTTCACACGGTGCTCCTGGCTCATTTAACAAAGGTACATTGGGCAGCACAGGCCGGGGCTGGGCTCTCTTTCTTAGGGAGTTTCTCCAGCTAGACTGACTCAGGGATATCCTACTCTAACAAAACCCTTCCCTTGATTCTGCCTTGCCCTCAAGCTACTATCCTATCTCATCCCGGCAACTTCTTGAAATAAAGGAATCACCACCCCAGACCATTGTGTGTGTCTCTCCCTGACCTGCACCCCACTGCACCAATGATATCATCCTCCGAAAGGTCACCAGCAACTTCCTGATTTCAAAACCCAGCAGCTTTCTGTCAGCCCCGAGTCCTCACTGACCTCTTGCCTAGCGATTTACACTGGCAGCCACCCATCGCCGGGGGGATGCACTTTGCTTCTGTGACTCTACCTCCTGCTTTTCCCACCACCTCTCTGATGCTTTTGTGCTGTCTCTGAGGACTCTTCCACCTATTCCTGTTCTTCTTAAGGAAGACGGTTGTCTCAGTCTTTCAGGGCTGCTAATACAAGGTACCATGACTAGGGGTTTAAACAACAGGAATCCACTTTCTCAAAGCTCTGGAGGCTGAAAGTCTGAGATCAAGGTGTCGGCAGAGCTGGTTCCTTCTTTTTTTTTGAGATGGAGTCTCGCTTTGTTACCCAGGTTGGAGTGCAATGACATCATCTCGGCTCACTGCAGCCTCTGCCTCCTGGGTTCAAGCGATTCTCCTGCCTCGGCCTCCTGAGTAGCTAGGATTACAGGCATGCGCCACCACGCTTGGTTAATTTTTGTATTTTTGGTAGAGAGGGGGTTTCACCACATTGGCCAGGCTGGTCTCGAACTCCTGACCTTAAGTAATCCTCCCGCCTCGGCCTCCCAAAGTGCTGGGATTAGAGGTGTGAGCCACCGCACCCGGCCCCTTCCTTCTGAGGCCTCTCTCCAATTGTAGATATGGGCTTCTCCCTTTGTGTCCACGGTCCTCCCTCAGTGTGTGCCTGTGTCCTGATCTCGTCTAAGGACAGCAGTCATATTGGATTAGGCCCCTCCTTAATGACCTCATTTTAACTTAATTACCTCTGTAATGACCTTATCTCCAAATATATAGTCACATTCTGAGGTACTAGGGGTTAGGACTTGAACATATGAATTTTGGGAGGTAGGGGGACAAAATGTATTTATGTATTTGTTTGTTTACTTATTTATTTTCATTTTTTGTAGACATGGGGTCTCGCTGTGTTACCCAGGCTGGTCTCAACCTCCTGGCTTCAAGTGATCCTCCCACCTCTGCCTCCCAAGGTGCTGGGGTTACTAGTGTGAGCCACCAGGCCTGGCTGAAGAGACACAATTTTGTCCTTAACAATAGTCTTCCAGATTTGGTTCTTGATCTTTTCAAACATTTATTTCTTGTTCCCACTGCTGAAGTTTCGTGTATTATTATTGAATAAACAATTTTATTAATTTCATTATTTAAATTACAGAAGTAATGTATTTTATTTCATTAAAATAAAGTGAAATTTCTTTTTTTTTTTTTTTTTTGAAACAGTCGCCCAGGCTGGAGTGCAGTGGTGCCATCTCTGCTTCCTGCAACCTCTGCCTCCTGGGTTCAAGCAATCCTCCTGCCTCAGCCTCCTGAGTAGCTGGGATTACAGGCACACAGCACAATGCCCAGCTAATTTTTGTATTTTTAGTAGAGATAGGGTTTCACCATGTTGGCCAGGATGGTCTCAAACTCCTGACCTCAAGTGATCCACCCACCTCGGTCTCCCAAAGTGCTGGGATCACAGGCATAAGCCACCATGACCAGCCAGAAGATGATATAATTTCTGAATAAATAAATTGCTCAAAGTTCTTTACTGAGCTGTAAGATCGAATTCCCAAAGCATTATCGCGGGTCTCCCAACATGGCTGTCCTATCACACATGGTGTGTTGTCTCCCGAACACCATCTTACTTCTTTGCTCCTCTCTGACACCTAAATTCCCCACAGCTTTTTCAGTTCTTTCTCTCCTCTGCCCCACTTCATAGCCAAACATTTTGTCAGTCTCCCTCTCAAGGCTGGCCACAGAATTTGAGAGAACCAGGTCAGAATTGTGGGGCTTCTTGTTCAAAGCCGATTCAGAGTTTCAATAGAGTGACGGCAGAGCATTACGCGAGCGAGCGAGGGTTCTCCTGCCGCAAGTTGTGAGGCCAGCCCAGCCCTCCCTGCTCATCCCTCCCCCACACGCTTCTTTCCATCCACCATATCCTGGCCACCACCTGCCCAGATTTCCACCACAGCCTCCTGTGACCCCCACATCTCTCTTATCTTCCTCCCACCCCATCTGCCTGGTTACTCCTACCCAAGGACGCCAGCCCTTTGAGCCTGTGCTCAGAGCCTCTGGTATTTCCTCATTTATTTAGCAAACTGGGCACAGTCTCTTTGGGCCAGCATCTGAGGCCCTCATTTCCTGGCTTGACTCCTACTCGGTCCCCAACCAAACACAAAGCTCGAGGCCAGTCTTTCCCTGTACAACTCAGCCTCTGTTCTTTGCTGTGGCTGTGCCATTTCTGTGAAGTCTTACCCACCCCACGTGTGTCATCAGAACCCCTCCAAAGATCAAGGCCTACCTCTGTTGAGAAGCACTTCCTGGTCTCTGACCAGGGTCTGATCATTTCTCTCTGGTCAGTCCTACATGCTCAGGGACCATGCTGAGCCCCTGCTGCACACCTGGTACCCTGCTAAGGGTTCATGTGCTTTTATCATTTACATCTTTAACACCCCTACCAGGAAGGTTATATCAGTACCCTTTTGGGACTCAAAAGGGCTGAGTGAGTTGTGCAAGGCCACTTATACTGGCAAGTGGTGGATTGGAGTTCAAACCCCACTGTCTGGCTCAAGGTCCATGCCCGTGTTGTGCCTTATGGGGCTGACATTGGTGCATTTATCTTGGCAATACAGTCTTGGAAGAAAATAGATCCTTCTTGGCCAGGTGTGGTGGCTCACGCCTGTAATCTCAGTGCTTTGGGAGGCCGAGGCGGGCGGATCACGAGGTCAGGAGATGGAGACCATCCTGGCTAACATGGTGAAAACCTGTCTTTACTAAAAATACAAAAAAAATTAGCCGGGCATGGTGGCAGGCACCTGTAGTCCCAGATGCTCGGGAAGCTGAGGCGGGAGAATGGTGTGAACCCGGGAGACGGAGCTTGCAGTGAGCCGAGATGGCGCCACTGCACTCCAGCCTGGGCAAGAGTAGGAGACTCCATCTCAAAATAAAAGAAAAAGAAAAAGCAAAAAAGAAAAGAAAATAGATCCCTCTCATTTTTGTTTTTCTGGAGGAGCTTTCTCTATCCCCACATTCAGCCTTTACTGTTACTGTGACGGAGCAGTAGCAGGCCTTCAAACTTTGGGTTAGCCAGGGAAGATGCAGTGAGAACTAGATCACCTTATCTTTCCAAAAACTCAACCAATTATGGATTCCGTGGAGTGGAAATAACCTCTTTCAAAAGCAACATATCTTGGGTACTGTTTAGGGAATGTGTATTTGTCAATCACACTTGACTATGAATTGTCAGATTCAACTCAGAATTGGCTTGCCTTCCTTCTTTCCAACTGAGAGCAGCCCCTAGGGAATTTCTGGTTGGAGGGAGGCAGGCGAGCTCCCCCACGTTCACCCTTTTGTTTGGTTTTGTGCTAAGCTCTGTCTCTGCCTTAAACTTCTCTCCGAGGCTTGGGGTAAAGGAGGAAGCCAGACTTCTTTGTTGTTGTTGTTGTTTTGAGACAGAGTCTTGCTCTGTTGCCCAGGCTGGAGTGCAGTGGCACCACCACAGCTCACCATAACCTCAAACTTCTGGGCTCAAGGGATCCTCCTGCCTCAGCCTCCCAAGTAGCTGGGATTACAGGTGTGCAGCACCACTCCCAGCTAATTTATTATTATTATTTTGTAGAGATTGGGTCTCCCTGTGTTGCCCAGGCTGGTCTCAAACTCCTGGTGTCAAGTGATCCTCCCACCTCATCCTCCCAAAGTGCTGGGATTATAGGCGTGAGCCACTGTGCTTGGCCAGATTTCTTAGCTCCTAATATTTCTTTTCTTCTCACTGGCACTGGGGGAGCCAACTTCTTTCAGAACTTCTGTGGGGCCCAAATGGAAATAGTGCTCATCCCTCCTCTTTGTTTCCTTCTCTGCCTAAAAAGCAGCTCCACCATGAGGCAGAGTGAAAACTGCGGCAGGTTTCAGTGGGAGGAGCACCTAACCAACAAAAGTTAGAGAATGTGCAACCATTAACTACTGCGTTGGGTTGGGTACAGTGGCTCACACCTGTAATCCCAGCACTGTGGGAGGCCAAGGTGGGTGGATCACCTGAGGTCAGGAGTTCGAGACCAGCCTGGCCAACATGGTGAAAACCCCCCTCTACTAAAAATACAAAAATTAGCCAGGCATGGTGGCGGGCACCTGTAATCCCAGCTACTCAGGAGGCTGAAGCAGGAGAATCGCTTGAACCTGGGAGGCGGAGGTTGCAGTGAGCCGAGATCATGCCACTGTACTCCAGCCTGGGTGAAGAAGCAAGACTCCCTGTCTCAAAAAATAAATAAATAAATACTGCACTGCAAAATAATATTTCATGATATGGAAAATGTCCATCACATATTACAAGCAGATTACAAAGCAGTATGTGTAACAGGATCTCACTCTTCTATTTAAATAAATGCGTGTATTATACTTTATCCACAGAAATTAAATGTGTATTGTAAAACGGTAGACATACTTTTCCAAAGATATTCACCAAAATGGTTTCAGCAGTTGGATCTGGGTGGCAGATTTTGAATGAAATTGTCTTACCTTTTAAAAGTGTATTTTAATATATATATTTTTTACCGTTAAGGTGTATCTCTCAGAGACCTGTGCACAAGCTCTGTGCTGAGTTGTAAGCTAAGAGACAAATCTGCACGTGGCCTGTTGGCCTCCCGGTCTGGCACCTGCCTCTACACTTTGCACAATCCCCACCCTGGCAGCTGCCGGGAGGAACAATATGCCACCAAAGGCCCTTCACCTGCGGTCTGCAGGCATGTGAGCGCCTTTGCCAGCAGGAACTTGGTCAGGAGTGTACCACTTCCCCTTTGTTGGGAATTCCAGGCTGACGTGGGGATGTGATTTGAGGGTGTGAGCAACCCGGAGGAAAACAGGGAGTTGGGCCGCATTCTCCTGACTCACCGTCTTGTGTTTGCGCCACTCTGCCTGTGAGGTTGGAACAGGGGACAATGGCTCACAAGGGTCTTTCCACTCTGCCAGCCAATGCCCCCTTCTCTGCCTGGCTCGTCCTCACACCAAGAGTGCCTGCTTCTGACCTCTTCTTGGTCCACCTGGGCTGGCCCATGGTTGGCATTCTAGAAATGCTGCTCAAGGGACCGGGCCTCCACGCTCTGCCTATTTCACTCTGACTCCACATTACCTGTCACATCTCTGCTTAGACAGAAACCCCTTAACAACTCCAGCCCTCTGCCACCCCATGCTGGAAATTCAACTTGGTATGGGAAAGGTCTCGCTGAAAAGACCACCACATTCCTGCCCCTCCACATTCCCCAGCTTCAGATAAATGGAAGGGTGAGAAAAAAAGCACGAACACATGAAACGAGCCAGGAAGTAGTAGATGCTGGACACTGTGTCCCTGATCGCACCATCAGAATGGGCATTCTCCTGGGTCCATGCTCAGGCCACTCGCTGGCCTGGACTGCTCTGCCTTCCTCTTCCTCTGGTCCATCCTTCTTAGCCCACTGCAGCCCACAAAACTTCTGGTGACAGCATTTGTATTATGATTTCATTGTTCCATTGTTTATACTTTTTTTTTTTTTTTTTTTGAGACGGAGTCTTGCTCTGTTGCCCAGGCTGGAGTGCAGTGGCAAGATGTTGGTTCATTGCAACCTCTACCTCCCGAGTTCAAGCGATTCTCCTGCCTCAGCCTCTGGAGTAGCTGGGATTACAGGTGCGCCACCACACCCAGCTAATTTTTGTATTTTTAGTAGAGATGGTTTTTCACCGTGTTGGCCAGGCTGGTCTCAAACTCCTGACCTCAAGTGATCCACCCGCCTCGGCTTCCCAAAGTGCTAGAATTCCAGGCATGAGCCACCATGCCCAGCCAACTGTTTACATTTTATCTCCTCCAAATACTAAGGTTTGAGGACAGAAATCCCATTCCTGAAAGCAGCAAAGTGTATCGGGCTTAAGACTGAGACCTGGGCAAGATTCCTGGCTCAGCCTCTTAGTAGTCATATGGCCATAGGTAGATTGATTGAACTACTTGAAAGCCAACACAAATCTCCACCTCACAGGACTAGTGGAAAGAGTAAATGCAACAATATATGTAAGGGTCCTGATAACTGGTTATCCTTCCACCTTTTAACATCTTCCTGTCCTTTACAATACCTGTCCCAGGGCCTTTCAGGTTGTCCAATGAATATTTGTTGGTTGATTGACAGACAGGTGGTGGTTTAACCTCCATTCCTCCCTGAATCTCATCTGCCTATCTCAGAGAGCTGGTCCTTAGGAATGTATTATGGAAAAGTTCTTGTGGCTATACCCTGATACTCACAAGAAATTAGAGAAGAACATCACTGATTATTTTTTAACAATCTACCCACAAAATAGTATTTTTGTTGTTGTTTCACAAGCTTCCTGTTCCCAGAGAAAAATAACATGTCTTTTGATTTGTCCTAATCGTCTGTCGCATTACAATTTGTATGGGGCCTGTCACTCTAGCTAGTATAAGACCCATTTCCTTCATTGCAAGAGTTATTAATAAAATATAATTAAATAGGGTTTGAACTGGATTTGAGAAAAAGTCCATTCCAACCGCTTCTAATGTAGTAGAATTTGTGTGAGCAATTAGTAGTCTCTTCCAGAGATTTAAGAAAATGTAGGGGCTGGGGGCAGTAGCTTACACCTGTAATCCCAACATCTTAGGAAGCCGAGGTGGGTGGATCACCTGAGGTCAGGTGTTCAAGACCAGCCCGCTCAACGTGGTGAAACCCCATCTCTACTAAAAATACAAAAATTAGCTGGGCATGTTGGCACATACCTGTAATCCCAGCTACTCGGGAGGCTGAGGCAGGAGAATAGCTTGAACTCAGGAGGCGGAGGTTGCAGTGAGCCGAGA
This sequence comes from Pongo pygmaeus, assembly GCF_028885625.2. Lineage (NCBI taxonomy): Eukaryota > Metazoa > Chordata > Mammalia > Primates > Hominidae > Pongo > Pongo pygmaeus. The sequence goes on along the minus strand of NC_072385.2, from coordinate 32,100,594 downwards.
TCATGCCACTGCACTCCAGACTGGGTGACAGAGCAAGACTGTCTAAAAAAAACCAAACAAACCAAAAAATCATCAAACTCCATCAAAAAAAAAAAAAAAGAAGAAGAAATTGTGATCCATCCAATATTAAAATGAGTTCTTATGAAAACTCAATTTGGGGCTGGGCGCGGCGGCTCATGCCTGTAATCCTAGCACTTTGGGAGGCCGAGGCGGGCAGATTGCCTAAGCTCAGGAATTCGAAACCAGCATGGGCAACATGGTGAAACTTCGTCTCTACTAAAAATACATAAAAATTAGCCGGGTATGGTGGTGTGTGCCTGCAGTCCCAGCTACTCGGGAGGCTGAGGCAGGAGAATTGCTCACACCTGGGAGGCGGAGGTTGCAGTGAGCCAAGATAGCACCACTACACTCCAGCCTGGGTGACAGGGTGAGACGCCATCTCAAAAAAAAAAAAAAGAAAAAAAAAAAGAAAAAAGAAAACTCAACTTGGCCAGGCACGGTGGCTCACACCTGTAATCCCAGCACTTTGGGAGGCCGAGGTGGGTGGATCACCTGAGGTCAGGAGTTCGAGACCAGCCTGACCAACATGGTGAAACCCCGTCTCTACTAAAAATACAAAAATTATCTGGGCGTGGTGGTGGGCACCTGTAATCCCTTCCTACTTGGGAGGCTGAGGCAGGAAAATCACTTGAACCCGGGAGACAGAGGTTGCAGTGAGCCGAGATCTCACCATTGCACTGCAGCCTGGGCAACAAGAGCGAAACTCCATCTCAAAAAAAAGAAAAGAAAACTCAACTTATCAACTCTTTTGGAATGCAACTAAAAGAATACTTATGGGAAGATTAGAACCTTAAATACATATATTACAAAACAAAAAAATCTGTAAATTAATGAGCTAGGTGTTTAACTCATGATGCTGGGGAAAAACAACAGTGAATTTGATATTTGTCTTACGGAGTATTACACTTCAGTGGGATCACCCCCCCACACACACATATTTTCATACAATGTGCGGAAAATTTATAAGGTGCTTTTCTGAGTTTTGTAGCTCTTCTGCTTACTCAGAGCTGGGAACATATCAGTTTCTCAATAAATGCTCGATGAATGAATGGATAAGTGAATGCTCAAGGCATTTCCCATTTCCTAGAAGCCACGTTAAAAAAATGTAAAAGCACAAAACAGGTAAAATTAATTTTAATATTATATTTTGTTTAAGTCAGTATATAAAAAATATTGTCACTTTAAAATATAATCAATATAAAAAATCATTGAGATATTTTGCCTTTTTTTCATATTCCTAAGCTTTCAAAAGACAGTGTGTATTTTACACATAAAGATATCTAAATTCAGATGCTAAATTTTCATCAGAAACACTGTATCAAGTTTTATATTTCATAAAATTTACTTTGAAAAGCACTTCCAGATACCCAGACACCCAAGTTGTTTGAAACTTACTTAAAAGTTTTCCATAACTGAATGGAGAGTCAGTTTTCAAACTTAAATTTAAATACTAAGATTAAATAAAATTAAACATTCAATCCATATTGTAAGTGCTCAAGAGCCACAGAGAGCTAGAGGCTCCTGTATTGGACAATTTCGTCCTAGTCCATGCAATATTTATACAGTGAGTGACTGTGTCTTTCAAAGTGTTCCACCTTGCCTCAGCTGTCTGCTGGCCCACGTTAAGATACGGAACTTTCCATTCTGACCTCAATCAAAAGCAACTGGCTGGGTGTGGTGGCTCATGCCTGTAATCCCAGCAGTTTGGGAGGCTGAGGTGAGTGGATTGCTTGAGCTCAGGAGTTCAAGATCAGCCTGGGCAACATGGTGAATCAAGAAAGAAAGAAAGAGAGAGAAACAGAGAGAAACAGAGAAAGAGAGAGAGAAAGAGGGAGGGAGGGAGAGAAGGAAGGAAGGAAGGAAGGAAGGAAATAACCTTCCTAAGTTACTCTATAGAAGGAAGCCTCAGATTATCAAAGCATCCCCTCCAAATATTCCATGTGAATTTCTATTTGACAATAGCACTAAGCATGCTATTGTCTTTCTTTTTCGAGGATCAATAAATTACTCTTCAAAAAATATTAATAACTGTGTGCAACTGAAGCTGTAGGTTAATGTGCAAACAAATTCATAGCATTTCATCTCAGAGGACACCAATAAAAAGGAGATGAGAGTTTCCTGGGTCAGTCCTCTCCCCAAACTCCAAATGGGGTGCTTTGGAGAATGAAGCAGAAGAGCACACGGCAACGTTGCTCCCTGAGCTTGAGCTCACCACCTACTACCTACTCGGAGCTTCATGACAGGCCCCACACAGGGCAACACACAGGGCCACCTGTCTCCTCCTTCCCCAGCCTGTCTTTGTCAGAAAAGAGGAGGGCTTATTTCAGCTAAAGGAATTGAACCCCCTAATCAGGTCATTCTTTGTTCTGTGGCATAAATGCAAGACTTGCAAAACCCTTGGGAGGCTCTTCCTGGGAGGACCGCTCATGGTTGGTCCTTCCAGCTTGTAGAAGGAAATTCAGAGAAGCAGTTCAAGGGTGCCGCTTTAGGCATTGACACTGACTTGCAGTGAAACCCAGGGCAAGTCTTTATGGCTGAGTTTCTAAAGCAGGAATAATAAAGCCTTCCCTACTTACTCCATGACTACTGTGAAGACCCAAGGAGAATATGCATTCTGTGTAAAAATACCTGGAAAAGCACAGAGTATTTTACACACCAAAAGTATCATTGTAAAAATCACATTGGCTGCAAATCTTCCAACATATGCCAGGAATGACTTAAAACAGGGGTCCGCAGCCCCCAGGCCCTGGACCCATATCAGTCCCTGGCCTGTTAGGAACAGGGTCGCATAGCAGGAGGTGAGCAGCAGGTGAGCAAGGGAAGCTACATCTGTATTTACAGCTGCTCCCCATCACTGGCATTACTGCCTGAGCTCCGCCTCTTGTCAGATCAGCAGCAGGATTAGATTCTCTCAGAAGTGTGAACCCTATTGTGAACCGCGCATGCGAGGGATCTAGGTTGCACGCTCCTCATGAGAATCTGATGCCTGATGATCTGTCTCTGTCTCCCATCACCTCCAGTTGGGACCATCTAGTTGCAGAAAAACAAGCTCAGGGCTCCCACTGATTCTACATTATGGTGAGTTGTATAATTATTTCATTACATATTACAATGTAATAATAGTACAAATGAAGTGCACAATAATGTTATGTGTTTGAATCATCCTGAAACCATCTCCCCTCCCCACCAGTTCATGGAAAAATTGTCTTCCATGAAACCGATCCCTGGGGCCAAAAAGGTTGTGGACCACTAACTTAAAAGATATGTAAGCTCCGTAGGCCTTCTCAGTTCATGTTGGGAGTACAAATCAGAAAATACAAGTTTTTGGAGGAAAATTTGGCATTATCTATCAATGTTAAATATGCATGTCCCTAGACCCATAAATTCCACGTCTAAGAGTAACCCGAGGGCCGGGCGCCGTGGCTCATGCCTGTAATCCTACCACTTTGGGAGGCCAAGGCAAACGGATCACTTGAAGTCCGGAGTTTGAAACCAGCCTGGCCAACATGGTGAAAACCCGTCTCTACTGAAAATACACATACAAACACACACACACACACACACAGAGATTAGCCAGGTGTGGTGGCACGCACCTGTAATCCCAGCTACTCGGGAGGCTGAGGCAGGAGAATCACTTGAATCTGGGAGGCAGAGGTTGCACTGAGCTGAGATCGCACCACTGCACTCCAACCTGGGTGACAGAGCAAGACTGTCTCAAAAAAAAAAAAAAGAGTAACCTGAGAAATACATATTGAAGATGTATGTACAAGGATTTTACTTCAGTGTGATTTGAAATAGCAAGAATTGAATCCTGCCTGAAGTTTTAACAGTGAGAGGTAATAAATAGACCGTGTAGCTGCTACAGAATAAAGGAGACTTATGTGTATCTATGTGCAAAAGAAGCCATACATTTCACTAGTTTTTTTTCTTTTCTTTAAAATTTTTTTTTTGTAGAGGCAACGTCTCACTATATTGACCAGGCTAGTCTCAAACTCCTGGACTCAAGTGATACCCCTGCCTCAGCCTCCCAAAGTGCTGGGATTACAGGTGTGAGTCACTGGGCCCAGCCATTTCACCAGTTTTTAAAAGCAGATTACAAACTGAATGGATAAAATAGTATCAATATGTTATTCTTATTGCATTAAAACCATGGAAAGATATCAGCAAGTAACCTCTAGAAAGATGGACCTAGGTGGACCTTATACTTTCTACTTTATGTTTTCATATTGTTTAAATGTTTACATTGAGCATATGTCAATTTTAATTAGCAAGAGCAGTAAAAATATTTCCATCTTTAAAAACAGTGAAAGAGAAATAATTTTGCCAAAAATGTACTAGGCAATGGGAATTTGAAATTTTTAAATATGATCCATTTCTTTGAGGAACTCACAAAATAGCCAGGCATATTTAAAACAAAAAAGCTTTCCCCTTTCTTCTGAATAATTATCTCAGTCTTCCAAATCACTTTGTAAATTTTATTTTAAAATTACTATATGAGAACTTCCACTGTTTTTAAAGTTCTCTGCAGCTTTGAAGTCTCAAGATACTCTTTACTTCACTTTTTCCTTTGTTCATTCAAGAAATATTTACAATTCACCCCACAGCCAAGGTATTGTACTGTGTGCTAGGGTGGAACAAGAGCATTTCTTATTCTGATTATGGGGAGTTTGCAGTCTGATGGGATACACAAGAGGTTCACATAAATAATAATAACACAAGGGAGACAGGATGATAAATGCAGGAGGAGATGGACCAAATGGAGTGTCCTCTGTTTTAAAGAGCGTACCCTAGGGATCGCAACAAGCAGGATGGCCAAGGCTTTGTGAAAGGGCACTTGACCTGCATTGTGAAGGAGTGTTGGGATTTGGGGAAGTCAATATTACTTGCCAAATTTAGCAATTACCTGAGAAACGTGTAGTAGCTGGGGCAAGTGCTGAAGCTTACCACTCTTGGTTTTGTTGTTGTTTTTGTTTTTGAGACAGGCCTCACTCTGCCGCCCAGGCTGGAGTGCAGTGGGGGTGATCTCTGCTCACTGCAACCTCCACATCCTGGGCTCAAAGACATCTTCTCACCTCAGCAACCCCAGTATCTGGGACCACAGGTGTGCCAGGATGCACAGCTCATTTTTAAAATTTTTTATAGAGACAGGGTTTTGCCATGTTGTCCAGGCTGGTCTCGAACTCCTGGCCTCAAGCAATTCACCCACCTTAGCCTCCCAAAGTGCTGGGATTACAGGCATGAGCCACCGCACCCAGCTACCACTCATGTTTTTATTTCCAGTGACCAAACCAGCTCTCTGCCACACCGCCACCCCTTTGTGTTAACCAAAAGGTGAGCCCTTACACGCACTTGGTGGTCCTGGTGGCATAGCCCAGGGCTGGGCCTTGGGAGCTCATGGCTGAGGGTTTGCAGTGCTGGTCCAGGCTTACCACCCCTCCCCACCAAAACCAGCTCTTGGATAGATTTTTCTGGTCATTGGAAATCTCTCGGCAGACCTGATCTCCAAACTGAGTAAAAGTCACATGTGTGTGCAAACCACGCCCCATCTTTTGCACATCAGGAGGCAGCTCATGATCACAGGGCCCTGACATACAGCCAGTGTGACCTTTGTGTGCTGAACCACAGCGTGTCTGGCTCGATGGAACCACGCCCTTGAGCAAAGGCTCCTCTCTGAAACAGCAGTTCCAACTATTTCCTCCCAAATCCTGATTTCAACATTCTAGAGCATCCCTCCATAAAGACGTTCACGTTCCCCTATTTTTCTTTGTTCTCATGATAGTTTAAGGAATGCTTGTGTGAAGGTCACTGCTTCCTCTTGTAGTCGTGCTGCATCCTGGTAAACAAGAGGATCTAGTCACAAGGCTGGCAGCTTGGATTGGGAAAACATCATTCTAGCAATTATTTTGGGAACCACTACGACTGTGAGCAGCAGATGCTCATAGACACAGTTAGCCAGAATTTATTAAGCAGTTAATATGTACCAGGCATAGGGGATGCAAAAATGAATGGCCTGATCCTTCACCTCTAAGAGTCTGCCGTCTGATAGAGGAGACACTGTTGCAAATCATATTAATAGCTACCTTTATTTGGGACACCTCTGGGTCAGGCATTATGCCAGTATGATTTCAGTCATACCCTCTCCAACCCTGCCAGATAGGTTTGGTGAGTCTCTTTCCATATGGGCAGAAGCAGAGGCCCAGGGACGTCAAGCCTAGAGGAGCAGAGAAGGTGCTCATAGCCCAGGACGGCCCAGGTAAAGGCTGGGCTGGATCTGTCCCACATACCAGCTGGAAGTGCATGCAAGGCCTGCTGTGAGTAGCAAGGAGTGTGCAGAAGCTGGGAGTGCTAGTAAGGCAGAAAAGGCTGTAAGAAGCATGAGACAGGTAGGCAACAGCCCCAAGGTTGAGAAGCTTGCAGGAACTGCGGCTTCATGAAGATGGCGGCACCTCTGGCCAAGAAACACAGCAGGGTCCAGAGCAGAGATGGCCTGAGCTCCGACTTCTTTTGTCCAGCCCAGCTTCCCCTGGTAGCCAGGGGCACCTTGGTCAGCCATCTTCAAGCTCAAAGAGGACAAACGCAAGAGCGATGCAGAAGCACGGCTTATCTACTTTCCTGGAACGGTGATGGTCCCCTGGGAGGGACTTGGCAGAATCACTTCACATAGAGCACAGCCACTGTGTGTCTGCCACAGACCAAATGCTCCAGCGGGAAGGAGTGGGCCCACGGGCTGGTCAAATTTACCCAGTCCACAAGCTTTATTTACCTTTCCTTCTAATTCCTGAAAACTCTGCATGTAGTGGCCAAACTTGATCTGACGTTGGGCAAAACATATTACCTGTTGATGCCTGTTTACTCATCTGTAGGAACTGCGAGGTCCGACTCGATGATTTCCAAGGCCTCTCCCTGCTCTAAACATCCACAAGCCCAAGCCAGCATCTGGAGAAGCAAGATGAATTCCCACACTCCACCTCTATTTGATGGGCTATTTTTACTGCAATAATCAACTTTTTTTTTGAGACAGAGTTTCACTTTTGTCACCCAGGCTAGCATGCAGTGGTGCGATCTCAGCTCACTGCAACCCCCACCTCCTGGATTCAAGCGATTCTCCCGCCTCAGCCTCCTGAGTAGCTGGAATTACAGGCATGTACCACCACACCCAGCTAATTTTTGTATTTTTAGTAGAGAAGGGGTTTCACCACATTGGCCAGGCTGGTCTTGAACTCCTGACCTCAGGAGATCCACCTACCTAGGCCCTCTAAGGTGCTGGGATTACAGGTATGAGCCACTGTGCCTGGCCTACAATAATCAACTTCTACAGATGGAAAAAAGTTATTCTACACCATAAACCTGTCGACAGAATATGGTAATGTGAATCTTGAAGATTTTTCAAGTATTTGGTGTCAGAGGATCCATGTTTTAATCTAGGTGCCATCACCTATTGGCTACTGAGCTTTAGATGCACTGTGCCCAAACCCGTTCCTACATCTGTCAGCTGTAGGAAAGCATCTTACCATGCAGAGTTATTGGAAGGACCTCCTAAGACGATAGATACAAAAAAGGTTTTTGGAAAGTATGTTAGGAGTATCATTTCCAGTATTAAATTCTGGATGGGCCAAAATTTGGTAAGTATGTAAAAGACAAAAGGAAAGGAATTACAGGTGAACACAGAGCAATTATAGATCAGGACCCATCAGTAAAGTGAGGGAAAGCGCTTGCTGACAAAATAAGAATAACGGTGATTCACTTGAGAAGAAGGGAGGAAGCTACGGTGAGCAGTACTGAGGACTTTAGCAGTCCAGGTAGATTTCCCTTAAGCAGGTTCTTCCTTAGGTAAATGTATCGTTCCCTACTGGAAACCAAGCACCAAGGTCAGAGAGTCCTGGATTTCATGTTGCTTCTCAGATTGCTCACTTTGGGATCATCTGGCTGCGCCAACTATGGCATTTAAGTTTGAGGAAACAGGCCAGGGAAGGTGAGATGACTTACCTGAGGTCAAAGAAATAGAAGCATACTCAAAGGGCCTCGGGAGAATTCCATCAGACGATGAGGGAGTATGGTCTGAGCCAGAGCAGGGGCTGTGCAGAGGGCAGATCTCGCCTGATTCTAAAGGGGCTGTACTCGATCTCACTAGAAAAGGATTTTTTCCTCAAACATTAGGATTACGAGGCAAACTCTTCTTCTGTGAGAAGCAGGCTGGACCAAACAGGAAATATATCTTAAGCTGTGTCAAGCTGGGTTCAACGATGAAAATGTGAGTTTCCACAGGCATACCTCAGAGACATAGCAGGTTTGTTTCCAGACCACTGCAGTAGAGCAAGTCACACAAATGTTTTGGTTTCCCATTGCATATAAAATTTATGTTTACACTCTACTATGCTCTATTAAATGTGCAATAGCATTATGTCTAAAAAAGTCTACATACCCTAATTAAAAATACTTTATTGTGGGCCAGGTGTGGGTAGCTCATGCCTGTAATCTCAGCACTTTGGGAGGCTGAGGTGGGTGGATTTCTTGAAGCCAGGAGTTTGAGATGAGGCCGGCCAAAATGGCAAAACCTCGTCTCTACTAAAAATACAAAAATTAGCCAGGTGTGGTGGTGGCACACACCCATAATCCCAGCTACTCAGGAGGCTGATGGATGAGAATCATCTGAACTCTGGAGATGGAAGTTGCAGTGAGCTAAGATTATGCCACTGCACTCCAACCTGGGCAACAGAGTAAGACTCTGTCTCAATCAATCAATCTATCAATAAAAATAAAAATACTTTATTGCTAAACAATGCTAATGATCATCTGAGCCTTCAGCGAGTAGTCATCTTTTTGCTGGTAAAGGGTCTTGCCTAGATCTTGATGGCTGCTGACTGATCAGGGTGGTGGTTGCTAAAAATTGGGGTGGCTGTAGCAATTTCTTAAAATAAAACAATGAAGTTTGCCTCATTGATTGACTCTCTTTTTCATGAAAGACGTTTTTCTATAGTATGTGGTGCTGTATTATAACATTTTACCCACAGCAGAACTTCCTTCAAAATTGGAGTCAATCCTCTCAAACTCTGTTGCTGCTTTATCAATTAAGTTTATGGAACATTCTAAATCCCTTGCTGTCATTTCAACAGTGTTCACAGAGTCTTCACCAGGAGTAATTTCCATCTCAAGAAACCACTTTCTATACAATCAATAAGAAGCAACTCTTCATCTTTCAAATTTCATCATGAGATTGCAGCAATTCAGTCACTTCTTCAGGCTCCACTTCCAATTCTACTGCTCTTGCTATTTTTCCACCACATCTGCAGTGACTTTCTTCACTGAAGTCTTGAACTCCTCAAAGTCATCCATGAGGGTTGGAATCAACTTCTTACAAACACCTGTTAATGTTGATATTTTGACCTCCCCCCAAGAATCATGAATGTTCTTAAAGGCATCTAGAGTGGTGAATGCTCTCCAGAAGGTTTTCAACTTACTTTGCCCAGATCTATTACTATCCGTGGCAGCTACAGTTTTACAAAATGCATTTCTTAAATAATAAGACTTTAAAGCTGAAATCGCTCCTTGATCCATGGGTTGCAGGCATGGAAACAACATTAATCTCCTTGTACATCTCCATCAGAACTCTTGGGTGACCAGCTACATTGTCAATGAGCAGTAATATTTTGAAAATAATTTTTTTTTTTGAGATGGAGTCTCACTCTGTTGCCCAAGCTGGAGTGCAGTGGCATGATCTCGGCTCACTGCAAGCCCCACCTCCTAGGTTCAAGCGATTCTCCTGCCTCAGTCTCCCAAGCAGCTGAGACTACCGGCGCATGCCACCACGCCCAGCTAATTTTTTGTATTTTTAGTAGAGATGGGGTTTCACTATGTTAGCCAGGATGATCTCGATCTCCTGACCTCATGATCTGCCCACCTCAGCCTCCCAAAGTGCTGGGATTACAGGTGTGAGAAAGGAATTTTTTTTTCTGACCAGTAGGTCTCAACAGTGGGTTTCAAATATTCAGTAAACCATGCTGTAAACACAGGTGCAGTCATCCAGGCTTTGCTGTTCCATTTTCAGAGCATAGGCAGAGGAGACTTAGCATAATTCTTAGGTGCCCTACGATTTTCAAAATGGAAATGAGCATTGGCTTCAACTTAAAGTCACCAGCTGCATTAGCTCCTAACAAATCAGCCTGAACTTTGAAGCTTTGAAGTCAAGCATTGACTTCTCTCTGGCTGTGAAAGTCCTGCATGGCATCTTCTTCCAAAAGAAGGCTATTGCATCTACATTAAAAATCTGTGTGGCCACCTTCATCAATGATCTTAGCTAGATCATCTAGATAGCTTGCTGCAGCTTCTCCATCAGCACTTGCTGCTTTACCTTGCATTTTTTTGTTATGGAGACAGCTTCTTTCCTTAAACCTCAAGAACCAACATCTGTTAGCTTTCAACCATTCTTCTGAAGCTTTCTCACTTCTCTTAGACTTCACAGAATTGAAGAGTCAGGGCCTTGCTATGGATTAGACTTTGGCTTAAGAGAATGTTGTGGCTGGTTTGATCTTCCATCCAGACCACTAAAATTTTCTCCATATCAGCAGTAAGTCTGTTTCTTTTTCTTATCATTCATGTATTCATGGAGTAGCACTTTTAATTTCCTTCAAGAAGTTTTCCTTTGCATCCATAAATTGGCTATTTGGTGCAAGAGGCCTAGCTTTCTTCCTGTTTTGGCTTTTGACATGCCTTCTTTACAAAGCTTAACCATTTCTAGCTTTAGACTTAAAATGACAGGTGTGGGACTCTTCATTTGAACACTTAGAGGCCACTATGAGGTTTTTTGTTTGTTTTTTGAGATGGAGTTTCACTCTTGTTGCCCAGGCTGGAGTGCAATGGCATGATCTTGCCTTATCACAACCTCTGCCTCCCGGGTTCAAGCAATTCTCCTGCCTCAGCCTCCCGAGTAGCTGGGATTACAGGTATGCACCACCATGCCAGGCTAATTTTGTATTTTTAGTAGAGATGGGGTTTCTCCATGTTGGTAAGGCTGGTCTCAAACTCCTGACCTCAGGTGATCTGCCCGCCTTGGCCTCCCAAAGTGCTGGGATTACAGGCGTGAGCCACCGTGCCCTGCCATTGTGAGGTTATTAACTGAATTAATTTCAATATTGTTGTGCCTCAAGGAAAAGGGAGGTCCAAGATGCGGGAGAGAGTTGGGGAAATGGCTGATCAGTGGGATGGTCAGAATACATGAAATATTTAACTTTTGTTTGCCTTTTTATATGGGCATGGTTCGTGTTCCTCCAAAACAATTATAATAGTAACATCAAAGATGACTGAGCACCTAACAGATATAGTAATAATAAATACATTTAAAATATTGTGATAATTATTGTGATAATTGTGTCACAATTTGACACAGAGACACAAAGTGGGCACATACCGAAAGAAGCAAATAGACTTGCTTGACACAGGGTTGCCACAAATCTTCAATCTGTAAAAAAGGCAATATAGGCTGGGCGCGGTGGCTCACACCTGTAATCCCAGCACTTTGGGAGGCCAAGGTGGGCAGATTGCCTGAGGTCAGGAGTTCAAGACCAGCCTGGCCAACTGGTGAAACCCCATCTCTACTAAAAATACAAATATTAGCTGGGCGTGGTGGTGCGCGCCTGTAGTCCCAGCTACTCGGGAGGCTGAGACAGAAGAATTGCTTGAACCCAGGAGGTGGAGATTGCAGCAAGCCAAGACCGCACCACTGCACTCCAGCCTGGGTGACAGAAAGAGACTGCATCTTGGAAAAAAAAAAAAAAGACAATATATGGGAAACATAATAGATTACCCACCTCTCTATAGCAGTAGTAGGGTCCTCATATAACTGTACTCCAGGTGGCTTTCCTGGGCATAGAATGTGCAAACCAGCCACTAACAATTGCTTTGTTGGTGTCATCCCCAGTAGAGTGGTGGCAAATATGATTATTGTTATATTATTATGGTTATTATATACTCAGAGCCTTTCATGTGTTCCATGCTATGCTATTATCTCCATGCACTCCAACCTGCACAATGACCCAGTCATGTAGGTATTTGCAGTAAATCTGCTGAGGCTCAGAAAAGTTCAGAAATTTGCCTGAGGTCACATAGCTGGTGAACAACTGAACCAAGGTTTAAACTCAGTTATGCCTGGTTCCAAAGCCCCGCCAATGTTCCTCCCACTTCTTCATATTGCCACAGAGACAGCAGACAAGCAACTGCAATAGCCAAAACTCCAGAGAGTTCCTGTATCAAAATCACCAAACCAACTGAAAGGTTAAGTATAAAGTCAGTAATCAAAAGTCATTATTTCTGCAATGTACTACCTAACTACTGTTCTATTTAGTTGAAGCTGCCACTTACTAAGTTTGGTATAGAGAGCAATTGTGCGAAGGTAGAAGCAGTCCCATTAACGTAGGATCTCAGAGTAATGAGAACCCATGTTCGTGGAGCATAAAGCATGCCACAGGAAAATGTTTATTCTCAGGTAGCATGAGCTGAGTCTGTTCAACAAGCATGCCTGGAGCACCAACACATACTAAATTCTGGGTACACTACCTGGGAATCAGTGGTTTCTCCAGGAAGACCTAGAGGTGACATGTAAAAAGACAGTATCATTATATCAGACTAGTGCTTGTTAATTGTCTCAGTACTTTTTTTAAAGATAATCTTGGCTGGGTGAGGTGGCTCATGTCTATAATCTCAGCACTTTAGGAAGCTGAGGTTGATGGGTCACGAGGTCAGAAGATAGAAACCATCCTGGCCAACATGGTGAAACTCCATCTGTACTAAAAATACAAAAATTAGCCAGGCGTGGTGGCGCATGCCTGTAATCCCAGCTGCCCGGGAGGCTGAGGCAGGAGAATCGCTTGAACCCCAGAGGTGGAAGATGCAGTGAGCCGAGATCACGCCACTGCACTCCAGCTTGGCGACAGAGCTAGACTCTGTCTCCAAAAAAAAAAAAAAAAAAAAAAGATAATCTTTATTAGCTGACAATAATTTCATCCAGCTGGATCACTTAGAGAAATGACTTAAGCCCTATTTTTTTTTTTTTTTTTGAGACGGAGTGTCACTCTGCTGTCCAGGCTAGAGTGCAATGGCGTGATCTTGACTCACCACAATCTCCACCTCCCGGGTTCAAGTGATTCTCCTGCCTTAGGCTTCCGAGTAGCTGGGATTACTGGCACCCGCCACCACACCCAGCTAATTTTTGTATTTTTAGTAGAGATGGGGTTTCACCATGTTGGCCAGGCTGGTCTCACAACTCCCGAATTGAAGTGATCCGCCCGTCTCGGCCTCCCAAAGTGCTGGGATTACAGGAGTGAGCCACTGCGCCTAGCCAAGAAGCCCTATTTTCATAACATTATTTAAAGGTCTAGAAGTAAAGACTTAATAGAATTCAAGTGACAAATTTGGAGACATGAATCAGTACCTTAGGCAAAATGAAGGCAAGCATAGTGGCCCAAGACTGAGTAATAAGAACAGAGTCTCTATGTTGCTGCTATGGGGATGGCCAGAGGTACAGGCCTCAAGACGGCAGCTACTTGCACATCTTGCTGCCTCCAATGGCATATGCATTATTCCTTCACAAATACCAGGAAGCAGGGAAGAGTGGGGAGCCCTCAGAGAGGTGGCAGGCAAGCCAAGCTGGAAAGAGATGAGTGAGGAAGGCCTATAAGGTAATACTGAGTCTTAGGGGTCACTGACTCTATTTCAGGAACCTTTAAAAAATATCCAGCCTGAGTAACAGAGTGAGACCCCATCTCTATAAAAATAAAATAAAATAAAATTAGCCAGGTGGGAGGTGCATGCCTATGGTCCCAGCTACTGGGGAGGGGAGGCTGAGGTAGGGGGATGGCTTGAGCCCAAAAGGTGGAAGCTGCAGTGAGCCATGATTGTGCTACTGCACTCCAGCCTGGGTGATAGAGGGAGACCCTGTCTCAAAAAAAAAAAAAAAAAAAAAAAAAGGCTGAGTGCGGTGGCTCCCACCTGTAATCCCAATACTTTGGGAGGCTGAGGCAGGCAGATCACCTGAGGTCAAGAGTTTGAGACCAGCCTGGCCAACATGGCAAAATCCCATCTCTACTAAAAATACAAAAATTAGCTGGGCATGGTGGTGCGTGCCTGTAATCCCAGCTACTTGGGAGGCTGAGGCAGGACAATCACTTGTACCAGTGAGGCAGAGGTTGCAGTGAGCTGAGATTGCACCACTGCACTCCAGCCTGGGTGATAGAGCAAGACTCTGTCTTAAAACAACAAAAAAATCCATTAGCAGACTCAGGCTGCAGGATCACATAAGGGCAGGAGTTTGAGACCAGCCTGGAACATAGCAAGACCCTGTCTCAAAAGAGAAAATTCATTAGTAGGTCAGGCATGGTGGTTCACACCTATAGTCACAACTACTTGGGAGGCTGAGGCGGCAGGACTGCTTGAGCCCAGGAGTTCAAGGCTGCAGTGAGCTATGATCAGGGCACTGCATTCCAGCCTGGGTGACAGACCAAGGCCCTGTCTCTAAAATAAATGATAAAATACAAATATCCATTAGTAAGAATAATAAAGCTAGCATTTATTAAATACCTACTAACAGCCAGACTGTAGCAATGTCTACAGACACTATTTTTATTCTTTATCAACTAATCTATGACCTAGGTTTTACTGTCTGACTTTTAGACAAGAAAAAAGCATAAACTCAGTGAGGTTAACTTGCCCAAATTTGCAAATGCAGGATTTCCATCCTTATTTTCCTAATTCTAGAACCAAGGCATTTCCCACTGTCTCATTCAAACCTCCCCTCTTCAAGCCAAGCAACATTTACTGAACCTTCATGGTGAAGAGTCAGAAAGCATTGCCAAGGAATTCAACAAAGCAAAAAGCATACTTCTGGACACCAGGAAGCTTAAAATCTGGAAGAGAAGACAGATTCACCTAAGAAGATAACTAACACTACTACCAAACAATAAAGAGATCATTAAACACACGAAAAGGGGGCCCCATGGCATACAGGTGGGGAGTGTTACCCTAGTTAGAGAAGCAGTGTGTAGGTTGCCCCTGAGGTGGTGCTGAAGAATGAGTAGACATTAGACAGGAACAGAGGTGGGGTCCTATATGTTCTAGCAGAAAAACTTCACATACAGTGAACTTCTCCACTTCAGACAGCAACAACTAATATCTCGATACTTTTGAAGCTTGTGGGAGACATAGGAAGAGCATTTTGAAGACATTTGGAAAGACTTGCTCATTTAATTTTCTTTTTTAGTTAAAATTTGCATAGGGTGGAATTCATAGATCTTAAGTATAAACTCAATGATTTTGATAAATGCATACACCTGGATAATCACCACTCCAATGAAAATATAGAACATTTCTATTAACCAGAAAGCCCTCTTGTGCCTTTTCTTAATCCTTACTTCTCATCCCTACAGGCAGCCACTGTTCTGATTTCTGCATCTATAGATTAGAACTTCGTAGGAAAAGAATCATATAGGGTGCACTATTTGGTTTCTGACGTCTTCAGTGCAGCATAATGCTTTTGAGGTTAGTTCCAGTTATTTATGTATCTATCATTCATTTATTTTCATTTCTGAGTAGCATTCCATTGTATAGATATACCATAATTTGTTATTCATTAGTCTTCTGTTGATGGTCATTTGGGTTGTGTCCAGTTTTGAGCTATTATGAATGAAGCTGCTATCTATGAACATTGCTGTTTTCCCCTGATACTGTTTTAAAAATCCATTTTCTATTCTCTTGCTTTTTTCTCCCTTGTTTATTTTCTTTCTTTCTTTTTTTTTTTTTTTTTTTTTTTTTGAGACAGAGTCTTGCTCTGTCACCCAGGCTGGAGTGCAGTGGCGTGATCTCAGCTCACTGCAAGCTCCAACTCCTGGGTTCACGCCATTCCCCTGCCTCAGCCTCCTGAGTAGCTGGGACTACAGGCACCCACCACCATGCCCGGCTAATTTTTTGTATTTTTAGTAGAGATGGGGTTTCACCATGTTAGCCAGGATGGTCTCGATCTCCTGCCCTTGTGATCCGCCCACCTCAGCCTCCCAAAGTGCTGGGATTACAGGCATGAGCCACCATGCCCAGCCCCCTTGTTTATTTTCTTAAAATCCTGATGACTCTACCATAGATACCAAGTGACCTGGAGCTGAGGCCCATTCCCTGGTAGAATAATCATACAGATGAGAGCCTTTGTGTTCAAACCGACCACACAAACCAAGAAAATATCAATAATTGATATGACCTTGTTGTATTTATCAAGAGTTTTGAGGAACTTGGTTAAAATGTGAAGGCAGTACCTTGGTAGTAACTACCACATTCTTTCTAAGCAATGTTACAGAAGCAATTTCCCCTATACACACACAAGGATGTCTCACTCACCCATTTATGAACCCATGGTGTTAAAAATAGAAGAGGTGGGCCAGGCGTGGTGGCTCATGCCTGTAACCCCAGCACTTTTGGAGGCCAAGGTGAGCAGATCACTTGAGGTCAGGAGTTCGAGACCAGCCTGACCAAACATGGCGAAACCCCATCACCACTAAAAATACAAAAATTAGCTGAGTGTGATGGTGCCCACCTGTAATCCCAGCTACTTAGGAGGCTGAGGCAGGGAGAATCGCTTGAACCCAGGAGGTGGAGGTTGTAGTGAGCCGAAATCATGCCATTGCACTCCAGCCTGGGCAACAGAGTGAGACTCTGTCTCACAAAAAAATAAATAAATAAATATAAAAAATAAAAGGGGTAAAAGATGAAAGTTACATTTCTTCCTTCTTCCTCCATTTGCAACAAACTAAGAGTCAAAGACGTTAAGAAACTAGTAACAAGGAGAAATTTGGCCCGGAATCAGTCCTCTTTCCATATGCCACTTCAGTCTTCCTCTCCATTCCCCCAGCTCCAGCCCAGTCAGTGCTCTACGGATTGCGAATGCTCCATAAGTGCTGAAGACTGACCGCCTCTGTGATGTGGCCGCCATCCATCCTTCAGTCACTCACATCCAAGGTGACTTTTCTTGTCATCCAACATCCATGTTTAAAGACCTTTCCTCATTACCAGAACCTCTGATCCACTTAGGAAGGCCTCTAGAGGGATATATAGTTAAATATGGTAGATGGAATTATGTATTTACCTCTATTCCCTACAAAACCTTCACTCAAATAACAGATATGAGACTTAAAAGAATGAAAAAAAGGACACAGAGCAAGATAGAAAATGACAGCAATGACATTTGGGAGCCTAGAAATCATGAGTTTGTGCTAATGGATTTAGCACCCTTGAGAAAGACAAAATCTAAACTGGCAGAGGAAGAAATTCAGAAGTAGGCTGGTTTGTACAGCAGAAAGTCAGAAAGACTCAAGAACTAGAGGTACTAGGTGACTTTAAAAGTAGGGGTCCAAGTGAGACTAAAAATAAGTATATTGGTTAAAAGTCACTCTCAGAATCCGTTACACCTGAATTTCCCCTCCGTGTTTAAGCAACCAGGCAACTGCCCCAGCCCACACTGGGAAGAAGATCCCAGGTTCACTCTCTGGAGAGGCAGGGCCAGAGGGATTCCGGCCCCGCAGGAACAGTGGGAAATGGGTGTTCCCATACTGAAAACAGGGGATTAAGGGTGACACTTGAGAGAGTGACAGCTCTCATCCCTTCTTCAATCTGACTCCAAGAACACAGGCAGCCAGGCTAATATCTCCCAAGAGGAGACAGGGAACTTCCTCCCTTGTAGAAATAACCTGACTTTCAGCCTGCAGAGCTTTGAGAAAGTGGACTACTGTTGCTTAAGCCCCCCCGAGTTGTGGTACCTTGTTATATAGCAGCCCTGAAAGACTGACACAACCATCTTCCTTAAGAAGAACAGGAGGCCAGATGTGGTGGCTCATGCCTGTAATCTCAGCACTTTGGGGGGCCGAGGTGGGCAGATCATGAGGTCAGGAGATTGAGACCATCCTGGATAATATGATGAAGCCTCGTCTCTACTGAAAATATAAAAAATTAGTCGGGTGTGGTGGCAGGCGCTTGTAGTCCCAGCTACTTGGGAGGCTGAGGCAGGAGAATGGCATGAACCCGGGAGGTGGAGCTTGCAGTGAGCCAAGATCACGCCACTGCACTCCAGCCTGGGCGACAGAGTGAGACACTGTCTCAAAAAAAAAAAAAAATGAAAAAGAAAAAGAAAAAAGAAGAACAGGAATAGGTCTGGGCCTGGTGGCTCATGCCTGTAATCCCAGCACTTTGGAAGACCAAGGGGGGAAGATCACTTGAGGTCAGCAGTTGGAGACTGGCCTGGCCAACAAGGTGAAACCCCGTCTCCACTAAAAATACAAAAAAATTATCTGAGCGTGGTGGTGTATTCTTGTCATTCAGCTACTTGAGAGGCTGAGGCAGTAGAATCACTTGAACACGGGAGGCAGAGGTTGCAGTGAGCCTAGATCGCACCACTGCACTCCAGCATGGGTGACACAGCCAGATTCTGTCTCAAAAAAAAAAAAAAGAGAGAAATAACCTGCCTGAGAGAAAAACACCTACCATTTACATTTGGGGATTTCCCAGTGAAACAGCCCAGCCAGAGAACTGTAAGTGAAGTGCACCAACCAATAAGCCTCACCTACCCTCACAGAATTTCCACTCTTAATGACAAATGGATAGCCAAGGATCACCAGACATTTGAGAAATGCTTCTAACATGAACCACAAAGATTAAAGCAAAAGGAAGTTGGTGAGGGGGAGAGAAATAGGCAAAGAGCAAAAACAAACAAACAAAAAACCAATAGAATTAACATCCTTAAAGAGCTAAGGATAGATGTTGCACCCAAGAGACAAGAACAAGAGGTTATAGACAAAATTTTTGACAAGAGGGCACTTAGGAATTAAAAATGTGAGAGCAGATATGTGTAAGTCAATAAAAGAGTTAGAAAATAACATCAGGAAATATCACAAACATAGAACAATAACCAAGAAAAAAGGATGAAACAAGATTTTTAAAATATTAGCAAATGACCAGGTGTGGTCGCTAATGCCCGTAATTCCAGCACTTTGGGAGGCCAAGGTGGGCAGATTGCTTGAGCTCAGGTGTTCAAGACCAGCCTGGGCAACATGGCAAAACCCCATCTCTACTAAAAATACAAAAATTAGCCTGGCGTGGTGGCGCATGCCCATCTTCCCAGCTACTCAGGAGGCTGAGGCCAGAGGATCACTTAAGCTCAGGAGGCAGAAGTTGCAGTGAGACGAGATTGCATCACTGCACTCCAGCCTGGTGACAGAGTGACCCTGTCTCAAAAAAATAAAAAAATAATAAACAGCCAATAAGTTCAGATAGTCCAATATCTGGAAGGGAGTTCAAGAATGAATAAACGGAGAAAAGTGGGGAAAAGAAATGAAGCAAACCATCATAAGAGACAACTTCTGGAATGGAAGGATGTGAGTTTGTAGATGGAGAGGGTTCACCAAGCACCCAGAGCTAGGGAGGAATGACAATTCAGGGGTCACAGGAAATCTCAGAACACCAAGGACACAGAAAATCTCAACAGCTTCCAATAAGTTAAAGAAAGAAAAAAAAAAAGACACAGTCAAAGCCTTGGGGAAAGACTGGGAATCAGAGTGGGTCAGACTCCTTGTCAGTGACCACCAGAAGACAAGGATTATACATCTTCAAATTCTAGGGGAAATGGCTTCAAACTAAAATTCTACATCCAAGCAATCACCGTCAGTCTAGGGTGAGGGTAGAATAAAATCTCAAAAAACTTTACCTTCCTGTCCCCATTTTTCTTTTAAGGACAGATATACTCCACTACATGAGGGAATGCTTGAAGCAGAGGCAGGCCCAGGGTCCAGGCATGGGAAGGCATTGCCCATGCTGGAGGCTAGGGCTGTCCTGCAGTGACAGTGACCTGCAGGCCTGGAGTGCTACTGAATTGAAACTGACCCAATAGTCCCATAGACAGATTTTTGTTTGTTTTGTTTCGGATAAACATAGGAATTGACCCTTCTGATGCTAAAGCTTGAAATTTATATTTGTTTTATCTAAGTTCCTTCCCTGGGAAAAGACCCTCAGACCTCTCAAAAAATAGTATCAAAGAACTGCAACTCACCAGATCATTGCATCAGCCAATGAGATGCCAGACCCCTCATTCATCACAATTGTTTCCTTACCCCTCCCTAGTTCCTGTTTTCCTACACATTGTTACTTTTCTTCCCTGCTATGTAAACCCCTAATTTTAGTCCATCAAGGAGGTGGATTTGAGACTGATCTCCCATTTCCTAGGCTGCAGCACCCAGTTAAAGCCTTCTTCCTTGGAAATAATCACTCAGTGATTGGTGTTCTGTTCCATGAGCAGCAGGACCTAGACGGAACCCCTGGTATTTCCATAGCAGAATCGCTCTGAAACAAGAGGGCAGAGGGTTACAGGAGGGGTGTCCCCAAGGGAGAAAAAAAATTGATAAATTACCTACTCTGTTTGAATGTATGGAGAAGCAATTTACATTTTAGGAGAGTTATAAGAATGAAAATAAATTAGCAATTGGCACAGAAAAATCTAAAAAGAAAAATTATCTTAGGAAAGCAAAAAAGAAAAAAAGTGTGGTATGAGAAAGAAAATGTAGTTAATTATATAGTATACCACATGGCTAAGCTTTGAATAGTATTTCCACAGTCATAGTAATATAAATACTGGTAACAATCGACCAAAGTATTTTTTTTTACTTTATTTATATTGGGAGGGAAATTGTAGTGTATGAGAGCCAATTATTCTCTTCTGCAGAAGGAAGACAAAGGATAGTATTAAAGTAGAAAAATAAAGAAATAGCAGCATAAGCAAGTTATTTAAATATAGGAAGGCAAAAATCAAAATAAACAGCTGAACTAATTGAAACTGGTATTGCCTGTAGTGGGAACGGGGAGTAGAAAACTGGTACAGGAGCTGCTGCTTTTGTTACAAGCTTGTAAAATAATTTCACTTATTAATGTATCTGTCACTCTAAGAATTAGGATTTTCTAAAGAAAAGAAAAAAATAGGCTTGAGGGTTTTTTTGTTTGTTTGTTTTTTGTTTTTTGAGACAGAGCCTTGCTCTGTCGCCTAGGCTGGAGTGCAATGGTGTGAGAGCAACAGCTCACTGCAGCTCTGCCTCCTGGGTTCAAGCGATTCATGTGCCTCAGCCTCCTGAGTAGCTGGGACTATAGGTGCACACCACCAGGCCCAGCTGATTTTTGTATTTTTGGTAGAGACACAGTTTCAAGATGTTGGCCAGGCTGGTCTCGAACTCCTGGCCTCAAGCGATCCACCTGCCTCAGCCTCCCAAAGCACTGGGATTATAGGCGTGAGCCACCATGCCCGGCGGCTTGTGGACATCTTTTGGTGTCTGGAGACATGAGCACATTGAGTAATGTGGGATCTTAAGCATATCCAAACCCCTGTCCTGCTGGATGCAGCCACCCACAAGTCCCCAGAGTAGTCTAAGCCTCCTCAAGGACTCCAGTCTGTGTCTGGTTCCTCCTTCCAAGTTGTTGTAGAGGTCACTAACCAGAAAGACTGATTTCTCTTTGGTGGTTTATCCCCAGTAGCCAGAACACAGTATAGATGCAGTGCTATCTTTTTTAGCATGTGAAAGAAATGCATAGGTTGCCAGGCTAATTAACTAAATGTTATATTTAGCTGGGAAGATAACATAGCCCTAGTGTTTGGATTTATCAAAACAAATTCCAGATGGCACACAAGCCCCAGAGAGAGGGGCCATCTGGTAAGAAAAAGCAGGGCTCATTTTTTCTAAAGGTGAAAGGTAGTAAATGTCAACACTTTCTTTTTTTTTTTTTTTTTTTGAGGTGGAGTCTTGCTCTGTCACCCAGGCTGGAGTGCAGTGGCATGATCTCGGCTCACTGCAACCTCTGACTCCTGGGTTCAAGTGATTCTCCTGCCTCAGCCTCCTGAGTAGCTGGGATTATAGGCACCTGTCACCACACCTGGCTAATTTTTGTATTTTTAGTAGAGATGGGGTTTCACCATGTTGGCCAGGCTGGTCTTGAACTCCTGACCTCAGGTGATCCACCCACCTTGGCCTTTCAAAGTGCTGGGATTACAGGCATGAGCCACCACGCTCGACCGTAAATGCCAAAACTTTCTATGTGAAAATATATCTAGCTGTTGCTCTCCTGGAGGAGCAATCCTCAGCCTCATATCTTTGCTAATTCAAATACCTGTAACATTATGCTCTTTCAAATAACTGAATGATTAAGTATGGTGCATATAAGTGATTAACACTTGGTGAGTATTGTAAGGTTTCAGCATATACCTGTTAAATATATTTTGTACAGTGACAGCTGAGGGCATTAATAACACCATTTAACAGACTCTACAATTACACAAATTCTTTAAGTATATAAACCAATAAAAACTGAAACTATTTTTTTCCAAAATGATTTAAGATGTTGCTGCCATTTTTTTATTTAGCTCAGCAGTGGTATTTTTAGTGTGTTTTCTGTTTGACAGGATGTTTCTTGCACATATTTTCTTCTCTCCGTATTCCCACTGTTCCTCTGAAACTAATCATTCCCTGCCTGTATTTATTCACCAGTTTCCCACTCCCCTCCCCCTGGCCCCACTTGCACACAACTGCCAGCTTAATCTTCTTTAAACATTGCACTGTTTATATAACTTCCCAGCTCAAAAAACAGTCAATACTTCTCTGATGTCCAGAAGATAATGTGCAGGCTTCTGCTCACAGACACCCCAACCTCGTCACCCAACTCCCTCAGTGTGAGTCCCCCACACCCCAGGGCTGCAGCCAGGCTATCATCCCAAGAACTGGAGCTCTGTGCCCAACCTCAGTGCTTTGGCTGGGACCAGATCCTCTCTCTGCTGGGCCCTAACAGCCTTCTCCTTAAGGAGTCTGGGCCCTGCTCCATCTATCTTGAGCTGAATCCAAGATGATTCAGCATGAAGATGGGAACTGTGCCCACAGAGAGGCTTCTTGCTCGAGCCCACCTCCAGGTCTGTTTCCGGGGGGAGGTCATTAGCCCAGATTTTATGTGATGGGAACAGTTGGCTGTCCTTGGTGGTAAGCACAATAATAATGTCCCCTTACCCTACAATGTCTACAGCCTAATACCCAGAACCTGTGAATTTGTTAGATTACATGGCAAAAGAGACTTTGTGATTAAGTTAAGGATCTTGAGATGGGGAGATGATACTGGATTAGCCCAGTAGACCCAATGTGAACATAAGGGTCCTTATCAGAGCGAGGCAGGAGGGTCAGACTCAGAGAAGGCGATGTGAGGACAGAAGCAGAGGTCAGAGAGAAAGGGAGATTTTGAAGATGCTACAGGCTGGCTTTGAAGATGGAAGAGGGGGCTATAAGCAGAAGAATGCAGGCAGCCTCTGGAAACTGCAAGAAATGGATTCTCCCCCACCCTCCAAAGGAGCCAGCCCTGCCAACACCTAACTTTAGCCTAACTCATAAGACTAATTGAGATGTCTGACCTCCAGAACTGTAAGACAAGAAATTTGTGTTGTTTTAAGCCACGAAATTTGTAGTAATTTGTTCCAGCATCAATAGGAAAATACTACACTCACTTTGCAGACTCTCCTGGTTCCAGTCCTAGTAATCCTGGCCTGCACTCTGATGTATCTATTACCAGGCTTTCAGGCTGAGACCGATAAAGGCTAAAACCTGCGCAGTCCAATACATTCACCACCAGTCACATGCAACTATTTATAATTAAACTTAAACCAGCCATAATGGCTCACACCCGTAATCCCAGCACTTTGGAAGGCCGAGGTGGGAGGATTGCTTAAGCCCAGGAATTTGAGACCAGCCTGGACAACACAGTGAGACCGAGTCTCCACAAATAAAAAAATAATAGGGTGTGGTGGTGTGTACCTGTGGTCCCGGCTACTCAGGAGGCTGAAGTGGGAGGATTGTTTGAGCCTGGAAGGTCGAGGCTGCAATGAGCCATGATCTTGCCACTGCACTCCAGCCTGGGTGATAGAGCAAGACTCCATCTCAAAATAATTTAACTAACTAATTGGTGTAATTAAATTAAAAGAAAACATTCAGTTCCTCTGGTATGCTAGCCATATTTTCGGTGTTTAATAGCCACACGTGGGTAGTTGTTACCAAACTGGATAGTGAAGACAGAATAATTCCATCCTCTTGGAAAGTTCTATTGGACAGTGCTGGTTATAATGATATGGCGTGTACCACTAGTTTTTATAAGCCACTGAACCCATTTGAATAAGTCGAATGAAATGTCAAGTGGAAGCCAAATATGTTACAGAAACAAAGTCAGAAGTGCTTTTATGTCCTCCTTCTTTTTTCCTTTTTTTTTTTTTTTTGAGATAGAGTCTCGCTCTGTCACCCAGTCTGGAGTGCAGTGGAGTGATCTCGGCTCACTGCAGCCTTATATATTCTTCTAAATAGGGAGTCCTGGTGTTTTTGGGTCCCAGGAATCGGCATTAACTCAGACATGGTTTAAAAGCCCCTGAAGATATGGTTTCACCTTCCCCCACCAGGAGGCTGTAAATAGCATAAGTCTCTTGGGGGACCTCCCAGGCTTAGGAAACAGGGTTTAGAGGGGACTGATGTGAGCACACTGGAGTGCTGGGCCCTGGCCCAGGACTGCCGCCTGACACCAGAGAGTGCTTCTGGTCTGCTGTGTCGCTCAGAAAGTCTGTCCTTGGTAAGGTGATTCAAACATCTTCACCATTTTCTTCTAAGTTTGGATGTTTTCATTCGAACACTTTTCTCTGTCATCCCAGCTGAAGTGCAGTGGCACAATTATGGTCCATTGCAGCCTTGACCTCCTACTTCAGCCCTCTGTGTAACTGGGACCACAGGTTCGCACCACCATGACCAGCTAATTTCTTTTTTTTTTTTTTAATTTTTGGTAGAGATAGGGTCTCGCTTTGTTGCCCAGGCTGGTCTCGAACTCCTGGGCTCAAGTGATCCACTCACCTTGGCCTCCCAAAGAGCTGGGAATAGAGGCATGAGCTAATGAACCCAGACATTTTCTTTAATTTGTCTGGTATTTGTCTGTATAATATGAGGTAGTGATCTAGGTTTATTTTCTTCAGTAGATAGCAAATGTCCTATCATTTCCCCCCACTAACTTGAGATGCCACTTTGGTGATGTAAGTTCCCATGTATAAATGGATGTTTGTCTTTTTATCTCTCCCTGCAAGGTTATAACCCTGTTTAATTTCTATGGCCTTGCCGTTTATTTTGCTCTCTGGCAGGGCAGTTCTTCTCCCATTATTCTTATTTTTCAATATTTTGTCTTTTCTTGTTAGTTTCCTCTTCCTGAAGCACTTTAGCATCTGTTTGCCAAGTTTCCTCTAAACAACCAATTGAAAGTTATTGGAATTGATAAACTAATGAGATAATTGACATCATAAAAAAACTGAGTCTCCAGATTTAGGAACACCATTTGCTGTTCTGTTTATTTAGGTGCTTATTTTTTTGCTTCTTAAAGTTTTATACTTGTCTTCATTTCATTGTAAGTCAATTTTAAGGCATTTGTTCTTGCTAATGTGAAAGAGTTTTGGGTTCCGCACCCCCCATGGATTTTTAAATCACTTAATGAGAGTATACAGAAAAATGAGATTTTTGTGTGTGTGGCTGTCTTACTGAATACTCTTTTATTTTTTTTTTCTGTCAATTCTCAGGAATTTTCTAAACAGACTATGATACCATATACTAACTATGAGAGTTTCTCCTTTCTTCTCCCTGGTTTTTTTTTTTTTAATTTTATTATTATTACACTTTAAGTTTTAGGGTACATGTGCACAATGTGCAGGTTTATTACATATGTATACATGTACCATGTTGGTCTGCTGCAACCATTAACTCGTCATTTAGCATTAGGTATATCTCCTAATGCTATCCCTCCCCCCTCCCCCCACCCCACAACAGTCCCCGGTGTGTGATGTTCCCCTTCCTGTGTCCATGTGTTCTCATTGTTCAGTTCCCACCTATGAGTGAGAACATGCGGTGTTTGGTTTTTTATCTTTTCCTTCTTTTCTTGGCTTACCTTATTGGAATATCCAGCATGAGGTTGGAGTGGGAATAGCAAGTACCCCTCTATCTTCTTGACTTTTAATGAGAGCACTTCTAGCATCTCACAATTATGTATAATGTTTGCTGAAAAAATGTCTCTGTTTTTCTAATTTGTTCAGAAAGTGATGTTGAAATTTAACCAAAATACTGTTTCACATTTGAGATTATTATATTTTTTCTTTTTTAAATTGGAGGTGTTGAATTATATTAAGAGATCTCCTAATATTGAAGTAGCTTTATATTCCTGGAATAAACCCTATTAGGCCAATCACTTTAGAATTAGTCTTTAGATATATGGATAAATTCTATTTGCCAGTATTTTATTTGAATTCCCACTTAGGATTTTTGTCTCTCTCTCTCTGTCTCTCTATATATATATTTATATATATATATTTTTTGAGACAGAGTCTTGCTCTGTTGCCCAGGCTGGAGTGCAGTGGCGTGAACTTGGCTCACTGCAAGCTCCACCTCCTGGGCTCACGCCATTCTCCTGCCTCGGCCTCCCGAGTAGCTGGGACTACAGGCGCCTGCCACCAAGCCTGGCTAATTTTTTGTATTTTTAGCAGAGACGGGGTTTCACCGTGTTAGCCAGGATGGTCTCGATCTCCTGACCTCGTGATCTGCCTGCCTTGGCCTCCCAAAGTGCTGGGATTACAGGCGACAGCCACTGCGCCTGGCTGTGTCTATATTTTTAAGTGACGTTCCTTTATAGTTTTCTTTTTTTAGGCTATTTATTTTAAAGTTTCTCTAGACAGCAAGACTGTGTTAG
Organism: Pongo pygmaeus; assembly: GCF_028885625.2. Classification (NCBI taxonomy): domain Eukaryota; kingdom Metazoa; phylum Chordata; class Mammalia; order Primates; family Hominidae; genus Pongo; species Pongo pygmaeus. The sequence continues at coordinate 32,073,741 of NC_072385.2, read as the reverse complement.
CCTTGTAGAATAATCTGGGAAACTTTCCATCTTTTTCTAGCCTCTGGAACCTTTCTGTGTCCTAAGGTCTGAGAGAACTTTCCTGTAATTGTCTGAGACAAATAGCTTTTTCAGGATGTATTTTTCAGTAACTTTAATTTCTCCTGTAGTAATTCGCTTCGTCTGTTTTTCTACCTCTTTTTTTTTTTTTTTTTTTTTTTTTTTTTTTTTTTTTGACAGAGTCTTGCTCTGTCGCCCAGGCTGGAGTGCAGTGGCACCATCTCGGCTCACTGCAACCTACGCCTCCCAGGTTCAAGTAATTCTCCTGTCTCCACCTCCCGAGTAGCTGGAATTATAGGCGCCCGCCACCACGCCTGGCTAATTTTTGTATTTTCAGTAGAGACAGGGGTTTCACCTTGTTGGCCAGGCTGGTCTCAAACTCCTGACCTCAGGTGATCCACCCGCCTCGGCCTCCCAAAGTGCTGGGATTACAGGCATAAGCCACCGCACCTGGCCTTTTTTTCCTCTTTAAATGTCACTTTTGGCCCCAGTGTTCATTACAGTGTTATTCACAATAGCCAAAAGGTGGAAACAATGCAAGTGTCTATCAACAGATGAATGGATAAACAAAATGTGGTACGTACATACAATAGGATAGTATTCATCCTTTAAGAGAAATGAAGTTCCGACACATGCTACAACATGGACGATCCTTGAGAACATGCTAACTGAAATAAGCCACTCACAAAGAGACAGTGTATGACTCTGCTTATATGAAATATCTAGAAAAGGCATATTCATAGAGGCAGAAGGTAGATTAGAGGTGACCAAGGGCTGGGAGAAGAGAGGAATGGGGAGTTACTGCCTAAAGGTCACAAAGTCTCTGTTTAGAGTGATGGAAAAGATTTGAAAACAGATAGTGGTGAGGGCTGCACAACAATGTGAATGTAATTAACGCCACTGAATTATACACTTAAACTGCTTAAAATGGCGTATTTCATGTTACATGTGTTTTATCACAATAAAAACTTTTCAAATCCACATAAAGTGCTTTTTGTTTTAGAAAACAGTTTTGATAATTTATATCTTCTTAGAATATCTTCCATTTCATCTAGCAGCTTAATTTTTTTGGTATGAATTTATAATTTTGTCCTTTTTCTTAATTTTATTGATATGCCTTCCCGTTTTTGTTGTTCAGGCTTGTCTAAAGCTTGTCTATTGCCCCCACTTTGGCACCCCCACATGAAACAGTTTTTGGTTTAATTGATTTAATATGCTGGGTTTTTCTCCTTTTCAATTAATTCCTCCTACTAACTATACATTTCTTTTTCAATAATTATTTTCAAGCTTCCTGTTGTTTGTTATGTGGTACTCCTACTCTCCTTTATTTAAGAAGTTAATGATTTTAGTTGTTTCTTATTTTATCCTAGAGATTGAACTTTTTTTTGAGACAGTTTCACTTTGTTGCCTAGGCTAGAGTGCAATGGCATGACCTCGGCTCACTGCAGCCTCCCCACCTCCCAAGTTCAAGCAATTCTCATGTCTCAGCCTCCCACGTAGCTGGGATTACAGGCGCCCGCCACCACACCTGGCTTTTTTTTGTATTTTAATAGAGATGGGGTTTCACCATGTTGCCCAGGCTGGTCTCGAACTCCTGAGCTCAGGCAACCCATCCATCTCGGCCTTCCAAAGTGCTAGGTTAATAGGCGTTAGCCACCATGCCTGGCCTTTTTTTTTTTTTTTTTTTTGAGATGGAGTTTCGCTCTTGTTGCCCAAGCTGGAGTGCAATGACACAGTCTCGGCTCACTGAAACCTCTGCCTCCTGGGTTCTAGCAATCTCTTGCCTCGGCCTCCTGAGTAGCTGGGATTACAGGCACGCACCACCACACCCGGCTAATTTTTTGTATTTTTAGTAGAAATGGGGTTTCACCATGTTAGCCAGGCTGGTCTCGAACTCCTGACCTCCATCCGCCTGCCTCGGCCTCCCAAAGTGCTGGGATTACAGGCGTGAGCCACTGTGCCTTGCCAAGAGTAAACATTTTTTTAAAAGTTAAAAGCGAATTGATTTCTTTTTCCTTTTTCTTTTTTTTGCTACCCTTTTACAATTATTTCTGATTTTATTGCCTCATAGCCAGAGAATGAATGTATGGCCATGTACATATAAATTTGTAATTTTTGAAGTATATTGAAATTTTCTTTTATTTATTACTAAATTTTTTAAAAATATATTTTTATATAGAGACAGGTCTCACTATGTTGCTCAGGCTGGTCTCCAACTCCTGGGCTAAAGCTATTCTCCTGCCTCAGCCTCCCAAAGTGCTGGGATTATAGACGTGAGACACCGCCTGGCCTATATCGAGATTTTCTGTGTAGCCTAATTCATAGAGGCTCCATAGAGGCTCAGGAGTATTCTGAGGTCAACTGAAAAGACTGCATGTGAATATATACGTATATATGTATGTGTAAATATATGTGCATATGTGTGTATGTATGTATATCCATTATATATAAAATCCAATTATTTATATTATTGACATCTTCCGTGTGCATGCAGAATTAATTTTTTGTCTGTTTTATTTGTCAATTTTTGAGAAAGGTATGTTAAAGTGTCCCACTAAGATTTTGATTGTCAATTTTTTTTTTTTTTGCATATTTGCATGTATATTAAAGCTTTGTTATTACAAGGGGAAAGGCTCATGAAAATATATTTTCTAGGCATATAGTGTCTTTTATTGTTATGAAATATCTTTTCTCACTCTAATACTTTTGGTTAAAATTCGATTTTGTCTGACATTATTTTGCAAAACGTAGTGTCTTTTTTTAATTTTTACTTTTTTGGGACGGAGTCTCGCTCTGTAGCCAGGCTGGAATGCAGTTGCGTGATCCCGGCTGACTGCAATCTCCACCTCCCGGATTCAAGCGATTCTCCTGCCTCAGCCTCGCAAATACCTGGGATTACAGGCATGCGACACCACACCCAGATAATTTTTTTCTATTTTTAGTAGAGACAGGGTTTCACCATGTTGGCCAGGATGGTCTCAATCTCCTGACCTCGTGATCTGCCCGCCTTGGCCTCCCAAAGGGCTGGGATTACAGGCGTGAGCCACCGAGCCCAGCCTGAGCCATCGCGCCTGGCCAAAACTTGTCTTTCTTTCTTTCTTTCTTATTTATTTAATTTGAGGCAGAATCTCTCTCTGTTGTCCAGGCTGGAGGGCAGTAGTGTGATCTCAGCTCACTGCAACCTCTGCCTCCTGGGTTCAAGGGATTCTCCTACCTTAGTCTACCGAGTAGCTAGGACTACAGGCATGCACCACCACACCCGGCTAATTTTTATATATATTTTTAGTAGAACTGGGTTTCACTATGTTGGCCAGGCTGGTGGCAAACTCCTGACCTCAAGTGATCCTCCCGCCTCAGCCTCCCAAAGTGCTGAGATTACAGGCATGAGCTACTGTGCCTGGCCTCTTACTGTCTTTATTTTTTAATCTGTATAAATTTTAGTTTACGTGTGCAAATGGTTTTAAAAATCAAATATAAGATTTAAAATGGCCAGGCATAGTGGCTCATATCTGTAATCTTAGCACTTTGGGAGGCTGAAGTGGGAGGATTGCTTGAGCACAGGAGTTTGAGACCAGGCTGGGCAACATAGGGAGAACCTGTCTTCACAAAAAATAATTTTAAAAAATTAGCCAGGCATGGTGGTGCACACCTGTAGTCCCAGCTACTCAGGAGGCTGAGATGGAAGGATAGCTTGAGCCCAGGAGGACATCATGTCTGCAGTGAGTTATGATCTTGCTACTACACTGGGCAACAGAGTGAGACCCTGTCTCAAAAAAAGGAAAAAAAAAAAAAGAAATGTCTTGCCTCAACCCAACCCCCACTCAATTTCCTCAACCTAGAGACAATCACTTATTACATTGTTTTGGATAATTTCTTCCACATTTCTAAATAATAATCTTCAACCCAGCATGGTGGCTCACACCTGTAATCCCAGCACTTTGGGAGGCCAAGGTGGGTGGATCACCTGAGGTCAGGAGTTTGAGACCAGCCTGGCCAACATGGTGAAACCCCTTCTCTACTAAAAAATACAAAAAAAAAAAAAAAAAAAAAGAGCCGAGCATGGCAGCTCGTGCCTGTAATCCCAGCTCTTCAGAAGGCTAAGGCAGGAGAATCACTTGAACCTGGGATCCAGAGGTTGCAGTGAGCCGAGATGGCGCCACTGCACTCCAGCCTGGGCGACAGAGCGAGACTCTGTCTCAAAATAAAAATAAATAAATAAATAAATAAATAATCTTCCCACGACTGAAATCCCTTGAATTTTCAGTTTTATATTTTCTTCATTTTCTGTTGTTGAACATTATTATTTTGTTTTCTCACATGACCCCATTGCATTTCCATTTCCATTCTCCACATCCTCCCAAAATAGTTAAAATTTTTGGTTAGATCAATATTCAATATTCATTATTACGTCTATGAAGATGTGATTTACAGCCAACTTATTTCATATACTGTGATTATATATCATTTTCAGATAGCTTTCTATTTTCTCAGGAGTTAATGGATTTCCCTCTGCTTGGATCCAAACTTCTTACAACAGCCTACGTGAGGGTAGCCTGTGGAAAAATGTCTTTACTCTACTCTTACATTTGATTGATAGTTTGGGGGTATCTGTAGATTTCTAGGCTGGAAATCGTTTTCTTTCTTTTTTCTTTTCTTTCTTTTTTTTTTTTTTTTAAGAAGGAGTCTTGCTCTGTCGCCCAGGCTGGAGTGCAGTGGCACAATCTCGGCTCACTGCAACCTCCGCCATCCGGGTTCATGCCATTCTCCTGCCTCAGCCTCCAGAGTAGCTGGGACTACAGGCACCCGCCACCACGCCCGACTAATTTTTTGTATTTTTAGTAGAGACGGGGTTTCACCATGTTGGCCAGGCTGGTCTCAAACTCAAGTGATCCACCCACCTCGGCCTCCCAAAGTGCTGGGATTACAAAGTGTGAGCCACCTTGCCCAGCCCAGGAAATCATTTTCCCTCAGGATTTTGAAAGCATTGCTGGTTCAAGTCATGTTCTTGAGGCATGTTAGCCAATCTGATCTCCACTCCTTTGTCTATGGCCTGTTTTGTTTCCTGGAAGCTTTCAGTATCTTTTGTCCTGAGTGCTCTGAAATTTCACAATGAGTTGCCTTAGTAGGGGTTTATTTTCATCCACTCTGCTAGGCATTAGTGAAACGGAAAAATTCCCTTGTCCCCCTCTCAGGGTGTGTGATGGGGATGTGGCTTGCTTCTTGGGTGCCCCGATGCTCAAGCCCCTAGAGGTAGCATGCAGACGGGCAGGTTGTGGGGCTCCGACCCCACCACAGCGTCTAAGGGTGAATGTTTACAGCTCCTGAGGCCCCTGTGGGCGCGTGTTACAGGGTGCTCTTTTAGTTTAGCTGTCGGCAGTCAGTTTTTGTTAGCTCAATTAGACCCTCTGCCTTACCACAAAGACAGAGGGCTTTCTGTATCCCGGGGTTTCTGGCCTTGGTGTACCGGAAGAATCGGCATACACCTGGGCTTGGAGAATGAGTGCAAGGTTTTATTGTGTGGAAGTAGCTCTCAGCAGATGGGGGAGCCAGAAGGGGATGGAGTGGGAAGGTGGCTTTCCCCTGGAATCGGGCAACTCAGTGGCCCGGAGTCTCCTCCCACCATCCCGAGCAAACTTGCCGGCTTCTGTCAGTGTGCTCTTACGCTGATGTGTTCCTCTTGAAGTCCAGCCACTTGTGTCTTCTTCCAGCGATAAGCTCCTCTGGATGTCCAGCTGCTTGTGTCTCTGCCTGCTAGGGTCTTGGGGGTTTTATAGGCACAGGGTGGGGGCGTGTTGGGAAATGCAGCATTTGGGCAGGAAAACAGAAACAGAACATAGGTTTGTGGGCACAGGCCTGGGGGTCCTAGCCAGGGACCATGCCTTTCCCTTCCCAGCACTTCCCTGCCCGACTCCTGTATCATCAGTTGGTATTTTCCATCTAGAAACTCATGTCTTTTATGTCTGAGAGAGCTCTTAAATTGTTGACTTGATAATTTTTGTCTGCTTTGTTTTCTCTCTGGAACTCCTGTTCCTCAGTAGCCTGCCACACTGATGCACTGATCCTCTATCACTTCTAGCCCGTTTTCATCCTCTTTCTTACCCAAGCTCTTTTTTTCTTCCATGTCTTATGGAATTTTCTCAAATGTCTCTTCATTGAATTTTTTCATTAAAATTTTTTTTTCAGTTTTTTAATTTCATTGAAAAAGTTCATCGAATTTTTCACATGTGCTATTGTATTTTTAATTTCTAAGACAGCTGGTCTTCTTATCTTTTTAAATAGATGCAATTATCAGGCTGGGAGTGGTGGCTCACTTCTGCAATCCCAGCACTTTGGGTGGTCGAGGCGAGCACATCATTTGAGCTCAGGAGTTTGAGACCAGCCTAGGCAACATGGCGAAACCCCGTCTCTACACAAAATAGAAAGAAATTAGTTGGGCATGGCCAGGCCCAGTGGTTCACGCCCGTAATCCCAGCACTTTGGGAGGCTGTGGCGGGTGGATCACAAAGTCAGGAGTTCGAGACCAACCTGGCTGATATGGTGAAACCCTGTCTCTGCTAAAAAGTACAAAAATTAGCCAGGTGTGGTGGGCAGGTGCCTGTAATCCCAGCTACTCAGGAGGCTGAGGCAGGAGAATCGCTTGAACCCGGGAGGTGGAGGTTGCAGTGAGCTGAGATCGTGCCACTGTACTCCAGCCTGGGTGACAGAGAAAAAAAAAAAAAGATTTTTCAAAATAAGGTTGTAGATTAAAAAAAGAAAGAAAGAAAGAAAGAAATTAGCTGGGCATGATGGCGTCCTCCTATACCCAGCTACCTGAAAGGCCAGAGTGGGAGGATCACTTGAGCCCAAGAGGTCGAGGCTGCAGTGAGCTGGGGTGGTAACACTGCACTCCAGCCTGGGCAACAGAGTGAGACCCTATCTCAAAAAATATACAAATAAATAAAAATAGATACTATATTTTACCTCTTCAAAAATAATGTTTTGTTTTGCTTTCAAAATTTCTTACGTTTCTGCATCATTTCTGGTTCCTCAATTTTATTTTCTCTTTTGTTAGTTTTTTGTTTTGATTTGTGCTTTTGTTTATGTATTTATTTATTTTGAGACGGGGTCTCACCCTGTTGCCCAGGCTGGAGTACAGTGGCCTGACCATAGCTCACTGCAGCCTCACTGCTCAAGCGATCCTCCCACCTCAGCCTCCCATGTAGTTAGGACTACAGATGTGTGCTACCATCCTGGCTATTTTTTGTAGAGATGGGGTCTTGCCATGTTGCCCAGCCTGGTCTTGAACTCCTGGGTTCAAGTGATCCTCCTGCCAGGGCCTCCTAAAGTGCTGGGACTACAGGTGTAAGCCACTGGGCCTGGCCGATTTTTGCTTTTATGTGGAAAGTTTCCTTAACTAACTGTCAATCCTTAGATGATAATTTTATTCACAGTTAGAAGTGAGTCACTTAAAGCATATAGGGGAAAAAAAGCTTAATGGAAGCTCTCTCTGAGTGGGAGTGGCTTATTTCCTAGTGGAATTACTATGAGATCTGTCTGGACAGTGTAGTTGGGGGACCCCAACTATCAATATTTGAAGGTCTTTTCTTAGGCTAATCATGCCTGAGAAGGAGTGGTCTCCAATGCCTGAGACTAATAGAGTAGACTACCAGTATTCTTGGAGCCTAGTGGAGGAAGGGGACTAGAGGTCTCACATTCCATAGTATATAGCATTTCTCTTAACTCTGTTGTGTTCAGTATGGGCCCTCATTCCCCGCCTAAGCCCTAAGTCCAGCGTCACTCTAGTTCATTCTCTCTAGTCTTCCATGGAGACAGAGTTAGAGATCCAGCTGCATCCTATATGGACTTTCAATCAATAATCCCATGTCCAGCCTCACGGTCACTTCATCCTCTTTATTCAGAGTGGTGTCTCCCATTCTTGAGATTTTCTGGTGGTTTGTGGCACAAAGCTGCCTACTTCTGGGTTTCAAACAGGCATTAGCCTTTTCTGGTCATTTAATTATTAACCAATTAGATGTCTAACTGCTCTCCTTTTGCTAAGATGTTGTTGCATCTGTTTGTGCGTATGAGCTTATGCGTATTAAAAAATTCCTTTACTGTATCATTAGTGGGTTTTCAAGTAGGAGTGGGAGCATCTTTAATTCATAATGTTTAATTCCATGGTTTTATTTTATTTTATTTTTTGAGATAGGCTCTCCCTCTGTCACCCAGGCTGGAGTGCAGTGGTAAGATCATAGCTCATTGCAGCCTCAAACTCCTGGGCTCAGGTGATCCTCCTGCCTCAACCTCCTGAGTAGCTAGGACTACAGGCATGCACTAGCATGCCCAGCTTATTTTTAAATTTTTTTGTAGGGAGGGTCTCACCATATTGCCCAGGCTATTTTCTGTGGAAGAGGTCTTGCTATGTTGCCTGAGCTGTTTTGTTTATGCAGAAACATAAGAAATTTTGAAAGCAAAACAAAACTCCTGGCTTTAAGCAATCCTCCCTCCTTGGCCTCCCAAAATGTTGGGATTGTAAGTGGGAGCCACCACACCTGACCTTTGTTTGTTTTCATTAGTATTTTCTTGTTCTATCTTTATTTGTTCTTGCATTTTCACACTTTAAACCTGTCATTTTTTTTCTGGTATCTCTTTATAGTAACAGTAATAGCCAACATTAAGCACTATTCACCAGTCACTTTTCATGCAATCCTTGTATGCTATTATCCATATAGTAGAGTACAGGTACTTATTTATTAATTTCTTATTTATTATTATTATTTATATTTTATATATATATTTTTTTTCTGAGATGGAGTCTCGCTCTGTCACCCAGGCTGGAGTGCAGTGGCGCAATCTCGACTCACTGCAAACTCTGCCTCCCGGGTTCACGCCATTCTGCCTCAGCCTCCCAGCAGCTGGGACTATAGGCTCCTGCCGCCACACTCAGCTAATTTTTGTATTTTTAGCAGAGACGGGGTTTCTCTGTGTTAGCCAGGATGGTCTCGATCTCCTGACCTTGTGATCCGCCCACCTCGACCTCCCAAAGTGTTGGGATTACAGGCGTGAGCCACTGCGCCCGGCAAAACTTGTATTATATATTATATATAATATATTAATATTATTATTTATTAATCACAGTAACTCTATTCAGTAGGTAGTAGGTACTATTCATAAGCTCACTTTACATATACCTAATAGGTGGAGGACCCAGGATGGAAATCCAGAGCCTGCAGTGCTATACTAATCACTGTACTACTAGTGATGGCATCTCGATTTTTTCTTTCATTAGTCTTTATCCTTTAACAGGGGAATTCAACTCATCACATTTATTGGGATAACTAATATGGATGAGTGTATTCTTACTATCTGGGGTAAATTGTATTATTACTAGCAAATATTCACTCTCTTTTCCACCTAAGACAGGGTTATACTTTAGTGCCTCTCTGATGATGGGCTTGGACATGTGCTTTCCTTTAGCCAGTGGAGTGTGGGTAGCCTCTGTCTCCTTGCCCCTCTGCCATGAAAATAAGCATGTCTAGGTGGCTCACGCCTGTAATCCCAGCACTTTGGGAGGCCGAGGCGGGCGGATCATGAGGTCAGGAGATCGAGACCATCCTGGCTAACACGGTGAAACCCCATCTCTACTAAAAATACAAAAAATTAGCCAGGCGTGGTGGCAGGAGCCTGTAGTCCCAGCTACTCTGGAGGCTGAGGCAGGAGAATGCTGTGAACCTGGGAGGCGGAGCTTGCAGTGAGCCTAGATCGTGCCACTGCACTCCAGCCTGGGCGACAGAGTGAGACTCCGTCTCAAAAAAGAAAAAAAAAAGAAAAGCATTGTATATTGCAAAACTTCTAACTGACTCTGCCACTTAAAATATCTGTTTATAAAACCACACTAGCATGCCTCAGACACAGGCAATGTGGTTCACCAAAAGTTATAAAGAAATAGAAAAATGGGAGTAAGGAAAAGAAGATTTTAGTTTCTGTTTTTACAGAAGCATTAAGAACATTTGAATGCCAATGACCTGGAAAACAGAAAATGAAGGAAGCTTTTCGTCTTACTGCTGGCTGAAGAGACCTTTCTAAATTCCAGGGCATTAAAATAATACACGTGCTACCTACCACAGGAAGTTGTTTAAAGTAAAGGTTTACTTTTTGTGCTTTTACATTACTCTGAAAGATGTCAGGACAGAGCTATAAAAGAAAGTGATGTACTCCTATTATGTTTGATTTATCAGATTAACTAGATTTTTATACATATGAGCAATATGTGCCAAATTTAAATGCATACTAATTACTAAGGGTGATTACTCAGTTATCCTAACTGAGTGGGTTCACTAAAAGTTCAAACTGAACAGTAAAACCAGGCCGTTTCATAAAGATATCTTTATTTTGACCTCCCACTTGAATGTTACTTTGGCTGGATATAAAATTTGAAGTTCAAAGTAACTTCCACTCAGAATTTTGAAGTTAATTTTTCCTTTTTTCTCTCTTATGCTGCTCTACTGTTTCCATGCTGATCTGATTATCCTTTCTTTCTAGACAACCTGGTTGTTGGTGGCGGGGTTTGTCTTTTGGAAGTTTTAAGTATTTCTCTTTAGCCTTGGAGCTTTAAAAATGTAAGATGACACTTCTGGATTATTTTTCTTTTTTTCTTGCTCAACACATAGTAGACTCTTAAATCTGAAAATTTATATTTTCCATCAGTTCTGAAAAATTTGCAATTATTTATTTGAATAATTCTTCCCCTCTTTTTTCTCTGTTATCTTTAGAAACCTTATAGGAAAAATGTCCAATTACCTGTCTTCCATGTCATTTACTTTCTATCTCATAATTGTCATTACTTTATATTTTAGTGCTATATTTAGGGAGAATTTCTTGGGTCAATCTTACACTTTTACTGAATCCATCCTTCTATTCAGCCCAATTATGTAAGTTTTTATTTCATCAATCATTAACCCATTTATGCCTGAGGTTGCAATTTTTTTGAATTTTTGCAATCAAAAAACAACCTTGAGCAGTAGGATATAAATAACTCCCACATGCTTAGCGTTCCAATAATGGAACACTAGGCATAAATGGGTTTTAATAGGTATTGGAACTAGGATTCAAATCTGGAACCTATACTATTAAACACTATGCTGCTAGTATATGGTATCAAGACTTTTTTTCTTTAAGCCAATTAGAGTCGTTGTCTTTTAATGGAGGAATTTTAACCCGCCTACATTATGGGATAATGGATATGTATGAATGTACTCTTACCATCTTGATGTCAGGATATGAAAACATTTTAATTTTCTCTAAGGATATCACTTATACTTTATTTTTTTCTTTCCTTTTCAGGTTATTTCCTTTTTAAGGTTTTTTTTTTCAGTTTGATGATTTTGATGCCTTTCTTTTCTCAGTGTTGCTTTTCCACAAATACTAGGCTAATCTTGGCTATCTGTGTTCATATTTGAGATTCTTCTTCACCTATCACTGATTTTTTTTTTTTTTAGACGGAGTCTTGCTCTGTTGCCCAGGCTGGAGTGCAGTGGTATGATCTCGGCCCACTGCAATCTCCGCCTCCCAGGTTCAAGTGATTCTCCCACCTCAGCCTCCCGGGTAGCTGGGACTACAGGCGCCTGCCACCACACCCGACTAATTTTTGTATTTTTAGTAGAGACGGGGCTTCACCATGTTGGCCAGGCTGGTCTTGAACTCCTGACCTGGTGATCCACCCGCCTCAGACTTCCAAAGTGCTGGGATTAAGGCATAAGCCATCACACTCAGCCTCACTGAATGTTTTAATAAGAATAGTGTGTCTCCTTCTGACTGTAGGGAAGGATCAGGATTTGGGATTAGGTTGGCATGGGTGGCTTCCCTTCTGAGTCTCCCTCCTTTCTGCAGTTTGTTACTTCTCTGGAGACCTGAGCCCATTACTCGTTCTGTGGGTCTCTTGTGTGGGACTCTTAGGAGGGTCCCCCACTTAGGAGAAGCATTTCTTTCTCTTTCTTTTTTTTTAGAGATGGATCTCTCTCCTTCACCCAGGATGGAGTAGTGTGGTGCGATCTTGGCTCACAGCAACCTCCACCTCCCAGGTTCAAGTGATTCTCCTGCCTCAGCTTCTCAAGTAGCTGGGACTACAGGTGTGTGCCACCACATCCAGCTAATTTTTGAATTTTTTTAGTAGAGATGGGGTTTCTCTATATGTTGGCCAGGCTGGTCCTGAACTCCTGACCTCAGATGATCCGCCTGCTTTGGCCTCCCAAAGTGCTGGGATTATAAGCGTGAGCCACCACGCCTGGCCAGGAGAAGCATTCGAATTGTACTTTGGAAGCAAACACTGAATCAATTCTTTCCATCCTTTTCTTCTGTCCTCCAATGTCCCTTTGAAGGTCTGGAGATACCTCAGAGTCCACCTGTACATTTCTTTAACCCCAACACGGTGACTGTTTCTCTTTTGAAAGCAGCTTAAAGGGTTTTAACTTGGGGACACACGCTGCTGTCACCGCTGGATATGCACTGGAAAAGCAGGGTAAGGGAAAGGACTGTTCCAAATAACCTGTCTAACTAATTGCCCTGAAAATTGCTTGAAAGTCCAGGCTTGTTCTTTGTAATCACATATGATGAGGGTAGGGAAAGTTACGGTCGCTCTTGTGGCCCTGAATTTCAAACAGGATTTTTCTTGTTCTTGTTTTGCCACCATTTCAGGCCTGTTTGTCTTCTATGAATTCCTCAAATTTCTAGACGATGGAAGCTTCTTTCTTGAGTTTTCTGTTTTGTCTTTCTGTTTAATTACTTCTTTAATGGAGGGAGAGGCTTGTCTTCAGTTCTTCAGTTAGCCAACTTGATTCAGCAGTCTCTACTTTATCCTTAAACACATCATTTGTCTCAAAAACAAAGTGGGGAAAGAGGGTATATTTGTGGGTAAATTGCTCCCTCACCGCCGCTCCTGACAAGCTTAGCTGAGGGAGCTTTATCATCAGTCTCACAGCCCACACCCCAGGTAGACAGTGGCGCTTGGCCAAACCAATTAACTCCCTTTCCTAGTTCTTGGTATGCCTTGCCCTTCATGTTAGTTTCACCTTTTTACTTGCCCTCCTCCCCGATCCCACATTTTCCTTCACTCAGGTGCACAGAGCTGTCAAGTAGTCTACTTTGTCCTGTACGGAAAATCATCTAAGAAATTAATCTGCATTAAAATGTTAGGAATTGAATATATTTTTCTTATCAGTGATATGTTTACTTTGAAGGATGGTGAATGAAGGAAAGTAACACTCACCTTAAGGGGTAAATTGGTAATAATGGCATTTCAGATATTTCAGAGGGAGGGGTCTTCAATATCAATTTCAGACAACTGTCACTTTGCCTATTCATAAAGATAGACTTGCCTTCTACAAACGAGAACCTTCAGCAGCTCTTGTCAAGGCTACAATGAAAACTGCTGACAGTCATTTTCTTTTCCTCCTTAGTCCTTTGCAATCAATGATGATGAGGCTATTTTGAAAAAAATTCAGTATAGCCCCCTGGATATTTGTTGGGGGTGGCCTCTTGTATAGTTATAAATGGCACCTTTGGGAGGGTACAGGCCATGGTGAAGGTGTGCAAAGGAGGAATTTCACTTACATGTCAATGTCTTCAGACTTTTGTCCAGAAATGGCACAAAGATATCAGTTTCCACACGCATCTCTCCCTCCTTTGTGATCTGCCATCATAGTAATTTGCCTAGTTTCCAGGAAGGAGGTAATTCCACTCTATACACCTGTGGCTGGTAGGATTAGTCAACACTGAAGTGATCAACCTACCAAGCAAGCGTCAAGTCAATGAGGTGTGGACACAAAACAGGCTAATTAGTTCTGGTAATTCTCCTTAATTACAAGATCCTCCTTACACTGGGAGGAAAGTACCTTAACATCTTGTCCAGATTCCACACCTCTCCTGCCACTTTGGGTTTTTAACAACTCACTTCCATATTTAAGCCTATCCCATTCATTGTGAAACTTCTTTCTTCAACTCATCAAAGCTTTGTTCATCTTCACTCCCCAGTATAAATGAAAACTCATGTTTCGCAGAGTAATATGTAAATGCACATTCTGTATCACCCAAGTTGAAATGTTGTTTTGGGGCACAGTGATCTTAAAATACCTACTAATATTCAAGTAGATGCTGATGTGTCCTCAGCAGACATATGTCATCTGCCATCATTTATTATAGGGTAAAGTGTGCCATGGTTTGCCCAAGACAGTTTGTGTTAGTTGTCCTGACATTATATCTGGTTTAGCTTTTTTTTTAATCTGGATTTTTAATTTTATTTATTAATTTATTTTTAGACGGAGTTTTGCTCCTGTTGTCCAGGCTAGAGTGCAATGGCGTGATCTCGGCTCACTGCAACCTCTGCCTCCCAGGTTCAAGTGATTCTCCTGCCTCAGCCTCCCAAGTAGCTGTGATTACAGGCATGCGCCACCACGCCTGGCTAATTTTGTATTTTTAGTAGAGATGGGGTTTCTCCATGTTGGTCAGGCTGGTCTCGAACTCCCAACCTCAGGTGATCTGCCCACCTCTGCCTCCCAAAGTGCTGGGATTACAGGCGTGAGCCACCATGCCCGACCAATTTTTTTAACTAATGTTATTAAGCCAGATGGGTTTGATATCACTCCACCTTGTATTTCCAGCTTCTGTTGAAAGTATGTGAGACCCATGTTGTGAACAGAGGCCTCACCTTAACATATGATTGAATCTGGAAGATAACCCTTTTCAGACTCACTGTATTTACACCTCCCTTTCAAGGATGGCTTGCAAGCACGCTTGCTGACAAAACAAAGTGCTCAGAGAAGGAACGCCTTGCGAGAGCTAATTTATTCTGGTCTTGGGGATAATGGGAGAAATATTTTATGTTCTTGTCTTGCCAGCCACTTTTTGTACCAGCCATTTAGGCTGAAGCCCACAGTGATCTCTGAGGTGTAATTGTCAGGGTCATTGGGAAATATGGGAAATTATAGGAAAGATGCAGGTAAAACATGAAGAGGAGATAGGTGAGCAGTCTCCCACAGAGCGTTTAGAAAGTGGTCTGAACACTCTTGCTACAGTGGACTTGTACTATACTGTACAGTATAAATCCATAACTATTTATTTTGAGAAATTCAATGAGTATTTGCATTGCATTTTGGAGGAATGAGGTTTAAAAATTGCATGTTTAGTAAGAAATTAAATATCAAATTTCTATTTTTCATTCATGTTAATGATGAACTGATAACCTTGCACAAAACATTTGTTGACATCAACCAACCCCCATGGGGACCTTAATGATTTCACTGATCGAATGCAAACTG
The DNA here is from genome assembly GCF_028885625.2 of Pongo pygmaeus. Lineage (NCBI taxonomy): Eukaryota > Metazoa > Chordata > Mammalia > Primates > Hominidae > Pongo > Pongo pygmaeus. The sequence goes on along the minus strand of NC_072385.2, from coordinate 32,058,412 downwards.
AAAGACACATGTCTGCCGAGGACGCATGAGCATCTACTTGAATATTAGTAGGTATTTTAAGATCACTGTGCCCCAAAACAATATTTTAACTTGGGTGATACAGAATGTGCATTTACATATTACCCTGTGAAACATGAGTTTTCATTTATATCAAATGGTTGTTCTTCTAAATTTATTTTATGAGTGAAAAATGAAAAGATAACTGTTAATACATTGGATCAATCAAAAGAAGAAATCTGAAAAGATTTTTAAATGATGCCAGTTTGCATTTGCAAATGACACTTCAAATAGAAAATTAGCTAATTCTAGTAATGATTATTTTTCCCTTCCAACCAAGTCAAGAAATGAAAATATAGCATTTGGAAGTTCATTATGTTGCAAGTGAAACACTTGACGTTGTTAATGCTACTGTAAATTCAAGTTGACTCTTTGGTGAACCCAGGCCATTTGTAGGCTATCCCACATTTCTTCATGTTGTCATTTAACTTGTTCCTCTGTTCCCTGTATTTCCTGTAAATAGGAGTTTCAGTCTTGACAAGGCTTGATTACTTCTTATTAAGTATTTTTGTCAAGAAGACCTCAATCTCTTTATTTTATTGGCCAAGAAACAGGCCAAAACAGGAATTTGGAAGCAGGCTTATGTATATGGCATTTGGTTTTGAGTCAGAAGGTCTGAATTGAAAACAAGCTTTACCCTAACATCTAGACAATTTGCTTTACTACTTTCAAGCTTATTTTCCTCTGTAAAGAGGAAGTGTCAGAACAGATGGTCCCTAGTGTGTTTCTGATTGAAGGTTACATGTCCATTTTCACATAATTAGTTTGGTGAGCTTGGATGTGACAACTCTAATCTACACTCCCCTAATTCACAGTGCTTTTGACTTTATCATGTATATATACACACTCACACATATATATATTTATATATGGTATACGTATTTATAATATATATTTGTATATGGTATATATTTATATATATGGTGTGTGTGTATATATATATACATATTTGAGACAGGGTCTTGCTCTGTCACCCTTCAGCCTTAACCCCCTGGGCTCAAAGTGATCCTCCCACCTCAGCCTCCTGAGTAGCTAGAACTACAAAAGTGCACCACCACCACACATGGCTAATTAAAAAAAATTTTTTTTTTAGAGATGAGGTCTCACTATGTTGCCCAGGCTGACTTTTGATCCCCATCAAATACTTTTGACCTTACTGATTCCCATCAAACACTTAGCAATGTTTGTTTGTTTGTTTGTTTTAACTGAGGTATAACACAGTAATATGTGCTAATCTAAGTGTACACCATGATACATTTTTGCATTCGTATATCAGCATGTAACCCAGCAGGCAGATTAAGTTATAGCATACATTAGCAGTGACAGACTAACCTAGTGGTTTTACTAGTACCAAGTTTAGAATGAGTAAGCAGCCCACTGTAGTATGACCTGATATATAAAATGTGAGAAAGATGCAGAGTTCTACCACAGTTTTGAGTTAGAAGTCAGAATAATAGATTTGCTATACTATTACTATATTTTCATGTGCTTTCTGGAGCCATCTATGTAGAAACACCATGACAAAATAGATTTTAATGTTAATTAAACATGCTTTATTATATGCAAATTAAAAAAATATTAAGGCCCCTGTGTTAGCATACTTTATTACTCACCTCCCCACCCCCCATCAGAGTCAGTGTCAGGGTTCGATATGTTGTCCTCCTCTCTTGGGTGCTGACCACAGTCACTTTGGGCTTTTTTTTGTTTGTTTGTCTGTTTGCTGTAAGATGGAGTCTCACTCTGTCACCCAGGCTGGAGGGCAGTGGCGCCATCTCGGCTCACTGCAACCTCCGCCTCCCAAGTTCAAGCGATTCTCCTGCCTCAGCCCCCTGAGCAGCTGGGATTACAGGCGTGCACCACCACGCCTGTGTCATTTTTGTATTTTTAGTGGAGACAGGGTTTCGCCATGTTGGCCAGACTGGTCTCGAGCTCTTGACCTCAAGTGATTCACCCACCTCGGCCTCCCAGAGTGCTGAGATTATCGGCATGAATCACCGGCACCCGGCCTGACCACAGTCACTTTGGATGCAGAAGCAACCAATCCCAAAAAGCAGCCAAGTCCATGAGAGACTATGGCTACAAATCACTTCTTTTACAGATTGTCTCATGCTTCTTATTTCTGACCTGCTTTAATGCTATGTAAGAAAAGCAGGTGTTTGGTAGTTTAAGTCATGTGTGTGCATAATATATTAACCACATCTGAAGTGAATAGGCACATCTGGAAATCTAAGGTTTTGTTTTTCTCCACATTTAATGAACATAAGTGCACACCACACACCAAGATCCCTGCCTTGTTTCAACATTACAAAATGGCACACAGAATCGTGCTAGGGGTTGAGCCTTGTTTGCCTTTGTTCGAGCCAACAAACTGGGCATTGTCTTTGCACAGTCAGTCAGAGCTGTAAATAGTTGTCAAGAATGTGTAACCAGACATATAATTACCAAGAGTGCCCTTTTTCAGACCCCATTTCAACTGAGTGCATTCCCCTCATTTCTCATATTTGCCAGGCTTGTCAGTTTCTCAAGATTGCAAGCCCAAAGGCTTGAGACCCTCTGTATCTTGGACAGCATCTATTGTGTGGTTGGAATTCAGCAAATGTTGAAAAATAGAGATAATTACTCATAAAGCAAGTTCGAGGGTTCCTTGATATAATGCCCAGTATTTATCTCCACTTGTTGAGGGGGAGAATCTTTGACACAGGGACTTTTTTCCTTGAGGAGAGACAGACAGCATTATGCAGGAGAGTGGAACAGGATCTGGGCTTCTCTGCACAGGATGGTGTGACCTCACTTATATCTGAATCTCTCTCAGCAAAATACCAGTGGTTGTAAAGCTGCATCATTCCAGCGCTGTGATCAGAGGAAACAGTGGGCAGGAAGACCCTTTGTTTCCCTAGGAACTGCCTTTTCATCTTCTGCCTTTCCTATTGCTGTTGTTCTCCATGCTTCTCAGGGACCACTGAACTTACAGCCTTGAGTGAGCAGGCAGTGCAGAGCCCTGATGTTACATCCTCTGTTCCAGGTCTTCTCTGACAGACCTAGGGTCTTGGATCCCACAGAAAGACAGCAGGTGGCTGCCCATGAGGTATGTCCTGAGAAGTGACCATGTTCGACATTCCCCATGTTATCTCCCTCAAGAGCCTGTATTAGAACCTGAAGTCCCCTCACCTTTAAACTGCTCCTCAGGTCGGGCATGTTGGCTCATGCCTGTAATCCTAGCACTTTGGGAGGCCATGTCGGGCAGATCACTTGAGGTCAGGAGTTCAAGACCAGCCTGGCCAACATGGCAAAACCCGCTCTCTACTAAAAATACAAAAAAAAATTAGCCAGGCATGTTGGTGCGTGCCTGTAGTCCCAGCTACTTAGGAGGCTGGGGCAGAAGAATCGCTTGAACCCGGGTGGTGGAGGTTGCAGTGAGCTGAGATTGGCCACTGCATTCCAGCCTGGGTGACAGAGTGAGACTCTGTCTCAAAAACCAAACCAAAACAAAACAAAACAAAAAAACAAAAACCGAAAAAACAAAACTCCTCCTCTTATAACTTGGCAGACAGAGCCTTTTTGGAGGGAGTTTGACAAAATGTTCCAAGAACCTAACAAATATTCATAGCCTTTTTGTTTGTTTTTGGTTTTTTGTTTTGTTTTGCTTCATTGTGTTTTGAGACAGAGTCTTGCTCTGTCACCCAGGCTGGAGTATAGTGGCCAATCTCGGCTCACTGCAACCTCCGCCTCCCAGGTTCAAGTGATCCTCCTGCCTCAGCCTCCCGAGTAGCTGGAACTACAGGCATACACCACCATGCCCAGCTAATTTTTGTATTTTTAGGGGAGACGGGATTTCACCATGTTGACCAGGCTGGTCTTGAACTCCTGACCTCAGGTGATCCATCTGCCTTGGCCTCCCAAAGTTCTGGGATTACAGGAGTGAGCCACCGCACCCAGCCTCATAGTCTCTGAATCTGCCATTCCTTGTCAATAATTTGCTTAGGGAAATTACTAGCATGTGTGGTATTTAAAATAGTGACTGATGAGAAACAACCTAACTACCCAAAACCACAGAAATGGTGAAATAAATTACATTACAGTCAATACGGCCATTAAAAATTAGGTTGTAACATGGTATTTAATGATGGGAGAATGTTAGCAATATATGAAGTCAAAAGAAGCAGGTTACCAAACAGTACAATTCCGATTACATTTATAAATAAATAAATAAATCTAACATGCTTAGGAAAAAGGACAAAGAAAATGTATTAGATGTTAATGATTGTTGGTGAATTTTATTTTTTACTTTATACTTTTCTGTATTTTCTTCAATGAATATGTTATTTTTGAATATATATATTTTTTAAATAATGGGTCTTGGTACGTTGTCTAGGCTGGCCTCAAACTCCTGTGCTGAAAAATATGCCTGCCTCAGCCTTCTGAATAGCTGGGATTACAGGCGTGAGCCCTCATGCCCAGTAAATATGTGTTATTTTTATAATGAGAAAAAACTTCATAAAGTTCCCCTTTTACATTCTTTATGTCAAGGAACCGGATCTTCCAAGGCTTGGTTAAAATGCATAAGTTGGCCAGGTGTGGTGGTTCATGCCTGTAATCCCAGCACTCTGGGAGGCCAAGGCAGGCAGATCACTTGAGGCCAGGAGTTCGAGACCAGCCTGGCTGAATGGTGAAACCTACCTCTACTTAAAATACAAAAATTAGCCAGGTATGGTGGTACAGGCCCATAATCCCAGCTACTTGGGAGGCTGAGACATGAGAATCACTTGAACCCGGGAGATGGAGGTTGCAGTGAGCCAAGATGGTGCCACTGCACTCCAGCCTGGGCAACAGAGTGAGACTGTCTAAAAAAAAAAAAAGTAAGTTACCTGAAACTTAGAGGTCAAAACCATGAATTGTCCAGATTAGTCTGGTTTTTAATCCTAGATTTGCTATTTTCCATAAAGGTGCAATCATGGGCAAGTTACTCAATGTCCTTAAGTCTTGGTTTTCTCCTCCATGAAATAGGGATGATGGAAGTGTTTGTTACACAGAGCAGTGCGAGGATTAAATGAATAGTGCAGGAAAAGTGCTGTGTACAGTGGCTGGCACCTGATAAATGGGGACTGCTAGTAATAGTAATAGTAATAGTAGTGCTGGGAGAGCTACCACACTCTGCTGCCAACTATCCATGCCACATCAGCACGAGTAGTTTAATTTCTGTGAGTTAATTTCTGGCCGCCTTCCTGTAGGACAGACAAGAGGAGCTGGGAGTCCGAGAGGCTGAGGTCCCAGGAGACTCAGAGCTGGTGGGCACACTCTCCCCAGCTGGTTGGGTCAGCCCTGCCCATGTCCTGTGCACCGAGTGGGGAGAAGTGATATTCTTATCTCCTAGCAAAATTCACACAAGGAAAAACTGCCCCACTTTAACTTTTCTGTCGTGTAATGTTCAGAATAGCTAAATACCAGCTGCTGGGAGAACAACAAATTCTAATTTCCTGGCTTATATGTAGTAAAGTTTCATTGTATTGGCATAGCTTTGCCAATTTAAGGAATTTAATTTCCTTAGCTTTTTAAACACAAAGCACTCCCAACAAGAAAAATGGAAATAAAAGGGTATAACTGCACAATGGAATACACATACCAATTTGAAGATGTCACTGACATGCTCATAGTTACTCATTAAAATAAATGCATGCAGGCCAGGCGCGGTAGCTCACGCCTACAATCCCAGCACTTTGGAAGGCTGAGGCGGGGGACCACCTGAGGTCAGGAGTTCGAGACCGGCCTGGCCAAGATGGTGAAACCCTGTCTCTATTAGAGATACAAAAATTGGCTGGGCATGGTGGCATGCACCTGTAGTCCCAGCTACTCAGGAGGTGGAGGTTGTAGTGAGCCAAGATTGCACCGCTGCACTGCAGCCTGGGCGACAGAGTGAGACTCCATCTAAAACATAAATAAATAAATAAAAAATAAATAAATGCATATAACAAGAGAAATAAATATTTTTACTTTCAAAGGCAAGCAGCAGCAATATAACCATATTCAGGAAATATAAACTCATGCTTGCTTTATCCAAGTCACACCATAGTTCCTTATTTATATTTTTATGTCAAGCAATTCTGTCAAACTTAGCAAAATACATGATTCTTCCAAAAAATTAAATAAACATGCTTAGATCTCAATATAAAAAAGAAAATTATTTCTAGCATGGCAGTAGAAAAAGTCACCAAAAAAAAGTTCAAAGCCAGTAAGACACTATTTTAAAACATTAGCTAATTCAAAAATATCCCCACCAAATTGGACATTACTCAATGCTGAAAAAATATTCCTTTTGGCAAAATCAACTTCTATTTCCATCTGTTTCTATCTTAGTTTTCTTCCTTCTTTTTTCCCTATTAGTCTTTTCCCTGTCATCTGTTATATGTATGTAAAACGGTCTAAGAAATTTTTTTACAACCTAATTTTTAAACTATTATTATTATTTAGAGACAGGGTCTCACTCTGTCACCCAGGCTGGAGTACAGTGGCAAAATCATAGCTCACTGCTGCTTCCAACTCCTGGGTTTAGCCTCCTGAGTAGTTGGGACTACAGGTGCAGGCCACCATGCCCAACTATTTTTTTTTTTTTTTAATTTTTGTAGCGACAGGGTCTCACTGTGGTGCTCAGGCTGGTCTTGAACTCCTGGCCTCAAGTGATCCTCCTGCCTCAGACTCCCAAAGGGCTGGGATTACAAGCATGAGCCACCCTGACTGGGCCAAAGATATTCTTTATAGTGATTCACAAATTGTAGTTACTTGTTTTGTTTGTTTGTTTTTTGAGAGGGAGTCTCACTCTGTTGCCCAGGCTAGAGTGCAGTGGCATGATCTTGGCTCACTGCAACTTCCACCTCCCAGGTTCATGCAATTCTCCTGCCTCAGCCTCCCAAGTAACTGGGATTACAGGTACCCATCACCACGCCCAACTAATTTTTGTATTTTAGTAGAGATGGGGTTTTGCCATGTTGGTCAGGTTGGTCTTGAACTCCTGACCTCAGGTGATCAGCCTGCCTCAGTGGCCTCCCAAAGTGCTAGGATTACAGGCGTCAGCCACCGCACCTAGCCTTGTAGTTACTTGTTTAAAAGTCAATCTATTTGAAAACTGTGGTATAAATGAAAGTAACTTGATTGTTAGAAGAGAGTTTTGTCAGATTTATCTTGATAGATTAAAACAGTGCTATGAACTTGGTATGTGCCTAATTACAATAGTCCCCCCTTATTCACGCTTTCGCTTTCAGTGGTTTCAGGTACCTGTGGTCAACTACGGTCTGAAAATAAGTGACTACTGCACAATAACAATTCTGAGAGAAAGGGAGAGCCATATTCACATAATTTAATGAACATGGTCTCTCCCACATTCAGGAGCAAGAGAGAGTGAGAATAGGGGAGAGGTGCCACACACTTTTAAAGGACCAGATCTTGCAAGAGCTCACTCACTATCGTGAAGACAGCACCAAGCCATGAGGGATCTGCCCCCATGACCCAAACACAGCATATTATTATAATAGTTATATTTTTAGTTATTGCTGCTAATCTCTTACTGTGCCTAATTTATACATTAAACTGTATCACAGGTATGTATGTATAGGAAAAAACATAGTATATTTAGGGTTTGCTACTATCTTTGGTTTCAGGAGTCCCCAAGTATCTTAGAACATATCCCCTGGAAATAAAGGGGGGGACTACTATAAATACATGTTAGACAATGAGAGGGGCGGCTAGAGAGAAAGTGAGGGGTCACAGCAAAAACTACCCAAAGCACCACTTTCCTAAACCACCTATGTGCTCAAGTATGGAAATCATCACACGCCTGTAGTCCCAGCTACTCTGGAGGCTGAGGCAGGAGAATCGCTTGAACCCAGGAGGTGGAGGTTGTAGCGAGCTGAGATCGCGCCACTGCATGCCAGCCTGGGCAACAGAGAGAGACTCTGTCTCAAAAAAAAAAAAAGAAAAGAAAAAGAAAAAAAAGAAACATCAAAATTGTTAAAATCACTGCTATGGCTTGAACTTTGTCTCCCCCATATCCCCAAAAAGATATGTTAAAGTCCTAACCCCCAGAACCTCATAATGTGACCTCATTTGGAAACAGGGTAATTGCAGATATAATTATGGCGGTACCTGCAGCGAATCCCTACAGGTCTGCAGCAACCTCAGTTCTTGCCTCCTCAAAAGAAATAATTTGACTGAGGGGCAGAGGCAGAAGGAGAGACCGAGGCAAGTTTTAGAACAGGAGTGAGTTTATTAAAAAGCTTTAGCGCAGGAATGAAAGGAAGTAAAGTACACTCGGAAGAGGGCCAAGCGGGCGACTTGAGAGATCAAGTTTGTAGTCTGACCGTTGACTTGGGGTTTTTTTGTTTGTTTGTTTTCTTTTTCAGACAGAGTCTCGCTCTGTTGCCAGGCTGGAGTGCAGTGGTGTAATCTAGGCTCACTGCAACCTCCGCCTCCCAGGTTCAAGCAATTTCCCTGCCTCAGCCTCCTGAGTAGCTGGGACTACAGGCACGCGCCACAACGCCCAGCTAATTTTTTTGTATTTTAGTAGAGACGGGATTTTATCATGTTGGCCAGGATGGTCTCGATCTCCGACCTCGTGATCTGCCAGTCTCGGCCTCCCAAAGTGCTGGGATTACAGGCGTGAGCCACCGCGCCCGACCTGACCTGGGGTTTTATATGTTGGCATGCCTTGGGGGTCTGGGTGGAGGTGGGGTTGCCTCCCTTCTTTCCCAGTTCTTCCCTTGGGGTGGGCTGCCCGCATGCGCAGTGACCTGCTAGCACTTGGTAGGGGAGCATGCAGTGTGTTTACTGGAGTTGTACGCATGCTCGCCTGAGGCGTCCTTCCCTTACCAGTCTAGCATTCCTAGAGGAAGGTCATGTACCAGTTAAACTCTACCATTTTGTCTCTTAATGTGCATGATTAAGCCCACTCGTCCGACTCCTGAGACTTTATGGGAAGCTGCTGATCACCAGTTTTAGGTGTTTTCTGTTTTGGGAGGTGGACCTTCCCTGGTGCCTGCTGTGACCAATTATTATTTTAGAGAGACAGTCAACAAAACCGTCTGACCATCACTTGATGGTCCCCTGACATTCCTGGTGTGTGCACGTGCGTGTGCGCAGGGGTGGGGGTCAAGGTGGGGAAGTGGGGTGGGGTGGGAGTTGGGGGAGCCCTCTTCTGCCTTGCTCATACCTGTCTAGCTACCTACTGTAACAACGGGTCATACTGGAGTAGGGTGGGTCCTTAATCCAATATAACTGGAGTTCTTGTAAGAAGACAGGCATGTGAAGACACAGACACACAGGGTGAGTAGCATGGGGTGACAGAGGCAGAGAAGGGAGTGATGCAGCTGCAAGCTGAGGAACAGCACATGCTGGCAACCCCCAGAAGCCAGGAAGAGGCAAGGAAGGACCCCCTTCCAGGCTTTAGAGGGAGCAGGCCCTGCTGACCCCTTAATCTCAGACTCCCAGCCTCCAGGACTGCAAGGCAACACAGTTCTGCTGTTTTAAGCCATGCAGTCTATGGTACTTTGAGTAGCCCTAGGAAGTTAATACAATTACTTTATTTCATTTTATTTTAAAAGCTATTTAAGGCTGGGTGCAGGGGCTTATGCCTGTAATCGCAGCACTTTGGGAGGCTGAGGTGGGCGGATCACCTGAGGTAAGGAGTTCAAGACCAGCCTGGCCAAAATGGTGAAAACCCCGTCTCTACTGAAAAAAAAAAAAAAAAAAAAAAAAAAAAAAATTGGCCAGGCATGGTGGTGCATGCCTCTAATCCCAGCTACTCTGGAAGGCTGAGGCAAGAGGATCACTTGAACCAGGGAGGCGGAGGTTGCAGCGGGCTGAGATTGCACCTCTGCATTCCAGCCTGGGCGACAGAGTGAGACTCTGTCTTGAAGAAAAAAAAATACACATTTTGAAAGGAAAAAAAACAGTTTTGTCAGTGAAAAACTACTAAAATTTCATGTATTTCTTGCCATTATCTTTCCTCTGAATAGTTTTAAAATTTTACATAGCTATGACCATAATCTCATACAAATTTTGTAGTGATATTTTCAATTTATATTGTAATATTCATTCTCTATGTTATTACAAACCTTTTGTAAACATCCTTTAAATTTTTCAATGTAGTCAATGTTGCCTAGATTATTGTTCAGCAGCTTTCTTTTCTATTTCTATTTTTATTATTATAGACAGTCTCTTGGATCTGACTCTTGAAGGAGTTAAAAATGCTTTAGATTATCTTATCAGTTCCCTAAAATGTGCTCTGAGTGAAATAGGAGGTAGGCTATTTAATTAAAAAGCAGGCTACCAAATAGACCCTAATAGACTGAGCTCACACTTAAATAAACTGGAATGGGGTCACAACTCACTCTCAGGTCTATATGTTAGTATGAGAAGGAAGTGTCAGATAATTAATGCATACTTAGTCCCAAGATAGCAGGTTGGGTGATGTAACCACTATGACGGTAGATTCTGGTAGAACCAAATCCAAAGCCCAGGTTCCTGGATTCCCTCCCTTGCATCATTTCTTTTTTCTTTTTCTTTTTTTGAGATGGAATCTCGCTCTGTCGCCCAGGCTGGAGTGCAGTGGCGGGATCTCAGCTCACTGCAAGCTCCGCCTCCCGGGTTCATGCCGTTCTCCTGCCTCAGTCTCCTGAGTAGCTGGGACTACAGGCGCCCGCCACCATGCCCAGCTAATTTTTTTTTTTTTTTTTTTTTTTTTGTATTTTTAGTAGAGACGGGGTTTCACAGTGTTAGTCAGGATGGTCTCGATCTCCTGACCTCGTGATCCGCCTGCCTCGGCCTCCCAAAGTGCTGGGATTACAGGCGTGAGCCACCGCGCTCGGCCCCTCCCCTGCATCATTTCTATTTCTTTACTCAGGTCATGACAATGATTACAAAAAATGTTTACAGTTGACATAGTTTGGATATTTGTCCCGGCCCAAACCTCATGTTGAATTGTAACCCCCAATGCAGGAGGTGGGGCCTGGTGGGAGTTGTTTGGATCATGGGGGTGGATCCCTCATGGCTTGGTGCTGTCTTCGAGACAGTGAGTGAGTCATTGTGAGATCTCCTTGTAAAGTGTGTTGCAGGGCTAGGCATGGTGGCTCATGCCTGTAATCCTAGTCCGTTGGGAGGCTGAGGTGGGTGGATTGCTGAGCTAGAAGTTTGAGACCAGCCGGGGCAACATGGTGAACATGGTGAAACCCTGTCTCTAATTGAAAAAAAAAAAAAAATTAGCTGGATGTGGCATGCACACCTGTGGTCCCAGCTAGTTGGGAGGCTGAGGCAAGAGAATCACTTGAACCCAGGAAGCAGAGACTGCAGTGAGCTGAGATCGTGCCACTGCACTCCAGCCTGGGTGACAGAGTGAGATTCTGTCTCCAAAATAATAATAATAAATAACAATAATAATAAGATAAACGTGTTGCAGCTCTCCCCTACTCTCTCTTGCTCCTGCTTTTGCCATGTGATGTGCCTGCTTCTACTTCACTTTCTGCCATGAATAAAAGCTCCCTGAGGCCTCCCCGGAAGCCCAGTGATGTCAGCATCATGCTTGCACAGCCTGCAGAACTGTGAGCCAATTAAACCTCCTTAGAAATTACCCAGTCTTGGGTATTTCTTTGCAGCAAACAAGAACAGCCTAATACAAAGTGTTGCTTAGTTTTGAGCTCATCAAACATATATTTAATAGATATCTCTGCCATGTGATTATGTAAGTCTTGGTTTCAAGTACACTTAACTCAGGGTTTTTAAACTTCTCTTAGCAGTGGAAATCTCATCTTAAAAAATATTATGAACATTTCTAATTTATAAAATCTAAAAAAGCAGAACTTGTCTAGTGGATGAAGGGAGGGCCAGACAGTGAGCTCAGCAGTCCTATTACTAGCTCCTCAGACCTCCCCTGGAATATTCAGGAGGACCTGATCCATCTCTAGGGAACCTTAGGGCACTGAGGAACACAGTTTGTACACCAGAACACATATTCTATTTTTCATCCGCTCTGCATAGAATGGCAGGGCAGAAAGGGACATTCTTAGAGGTCTGATTCTTTCTAAACAATTAATAGTTCTGAAAAATAGCTTTGAAATTTTTTCTAGATAACTGGTTCCCTCTTCTGAGTGCCTGACTTGTTCTCAGTTCCTGGAAATTTCAAAATGAGTGGTGACATTTATCAGTGGCATATGTTGAGGCCATGTCCAGATCATTCCATCTTTAATTCCTCTTGCTGTCTACTGACATCCGGCTTCCTCTGCATTTTCTCTTATCTGTGTAACTAAAGAGCTAAGCTATGATTCTAAAGATGATGCTTGTGTGACAACTCTCCACAAGTACTATTTCAAATCCGAATATATATATTCTTACAACCCAGGCAGCAAATAGTGATAAGTTCCAATGCAATAAATGATGCAATGCTGTGAGAATAAGTAACCCTTCTTTTTTGTGACTCTGAGTTGCATTTCCAGGAGTTGTAGACTCTGTACCCATCCAGACACACTTTGTTTTGTTTTCTTTTTTTTTTTTTTTTGAGACAGAGTTTTGCTTTTGTCACCCAGGCTGGAGTGCAATAGCACGATCTCAGCTCATTGCAACCTCGACTTACTGGGTTCAAGCAATTCTCCTGCCTCAGCCTCCCGAGTAGCTGGGATTACGGGCACCCGCCACCATGCCCGGCTAATTTTTGTCTTTTTAGCAGAGATGGGGTTTTACCATGTTGGCCAGGCTGGTCTCAAACTCCTGACCTCAGGAGATCCGCCCCCTCAGCCTTCCAAAGTTACGGGCATGAGCCACTGCGCCTGGCCCAGACACACTTTCTCATCCAATTCTTCCCCTTCTCCAACACCTCCCTACTCCTCAACTCCCAAATAACCTCCTGGAGTTGTCTGTAGCCAAGAATTAGGACAAATCCAGGTGACTCATGTCAGTCCTGCTGGTCTCTTCACCCAGTTTTTACTGCCTTTTCTAACTAGTTGCCCACAGAATATAGAACGAAGGTATGGAAAAGAAGATGAAGATAATTATGTTTATTTAAAACAGCAAGAAAGACCTCAAAATCTGTAATTTATAAATATGGCATTTTCAGTTTATAGTTTATCGTTGGTATGTCACCACTTAATCTTTTGTTACAGGACATATTTTAGAAGGTTTTGAGATTGGAATCACTATAATTAACTGAAAACTGTAAATCAATAGGATAGGCGAGCTTACAGTATCACTAATGGAGCCTTGTGGTTCATTCATTTTTAAAGGGATCAACTTGGTTATGATTGAACCTCCTCTTCAATGAGGACTCTTATGCATGCTGGCCAGGATCTGACACATGATGTTCCAACTCATGATTCTGTTTCAGTTGTGATATATTAAATGTCTGAGCATAAGAGCGGACCACCGGTCTGGTCAATTTTGAGATTCAGCCGCACAGGGTGAGGACACAAATATTTGATCAAGTGTGAATAAAAGTCCATTATCTCCTTAGCTAGCAGGTCTAGCTCAGTCTTTCCTTGGCAGAGTCCCTGATTCCCTTCACCCAAGCACCTAACAAAACCAGACAAACCTGACAATCATTAACATCCTCATCCAGCTTTGCCCAACTACTTCCTACAATCCCATCTAGATTTCCAAAGCTGGGGCTATCTCTGACCCAATTTTTGAGGCCCTTTGAGGATTTCACAGGTAAAGGACTTTACACTATTTAACTTAAGTAATCCTGATATATAAAAATTTATATAAATTTATAAAAAGGATAAATTAAGAAACAGTAATTCTCCTTATAAAATGTTTCAAATAGGTCTTCTATAAATAGCAAGTTCCTCTGCATTTAAAATACTATTCTGGGCCAGGCGCAGTGGCTCATACCTGTAATCCCAGCACTTGGGAAGGCTGATGTGGGTAGCTCACTTGAGCCCAGGAGTTCATGACCAGCCTGGGCAACATAGCAAAACCCTGTCTCTACAAAAAAATACAAAAATTAGTCGGGTGTGGAGCCGCGTACCTGTAGTTCCAACTACTCGGGAGGCTGAGGTGGGAGGACTGCCTGACCCCAGGAGGTTGAGGCTACAGTTAACTACGATTGTGCCACTGCACTCCAGCCTGGGCGACAGAGACCCTGTCTCAACAAACAAAACAACAAAAAACCCAAACAACAACAACAACAAGAAAAACACGCTAAAATACTATTCTTTTTTTTTTCTTAAGATGCGGTCTTGCTTTGTTGCCCAGGCTGGAATGCAGTGGTGCAGACATAGCTCATTGCTGTCCTGAATTTCTGGGCTCAAAGGATCCTCCTGCCTCATCCTCCTAAGTAGCTGGGACTACAGGTGTGTACCACCATGCCTAGCTAATTAAAAAAAAAAATTGTATGTGGCGGGTGTCACCACCTTGCCCGGGTTGTCTGGAACTCCTGGGCTCAAGCGATCCTCCTGCCTCAGCCTCCCAAAGTGTTAGGATTACAGGCGTGGGGCTTATTCTGTTTTTTATAAAATGTTCACAAAAACCTTTACCATGAACACAGATACTTGGTAAACCTGTTTTTAAATAAGTTTTCTAGCAAGCTAAGTTCATCTAGCCCAGCTGCCTGCAGTGGTAATCTGCTCATTAACACTCATTAGCTCATCCCCTTTCCATTTTTCACTTTCCCTTCTCTTTGACTTGTGCTTCTGGGATCATCTCCCAAATAAACTGCACCAAAATCCTTGTCTCAGGATCTGTCTTTGAGAGACCCAAACTAAGCTAACTTCCTTTTGGCAGACGTGGCAATGTCCATGGCTTTGGTGGTTAGGGTAGGGTGTTGGAGCTACCCTATCTGCTTCTTCTTTTCCTGCCTTTTGATCTGTTTTTGCATCCCACGCCTTCCATCCTGTTGTGCACTAGAGTAGTTGCTTCCTTTTAATTCAACTGAGGCACTAGTTAAAAAGACTTTGACTCTACCAATGGTCATAGATGGTCTTTCAAGGGCTGAACCTGGCTGCCAAATCTACAGTACTATCCATGTACCAGTAACAACTTTCATCACTCATGCCACTCTCTTCCACCCTGGCTAAGAGATATGAACCATCATACGGTTGAGGCCAGGTTCAGACAGATCAGTGTCTCAAAGGCTCTCAGAGGACCTTTCAATCATTTCATCTAATCCCCAATCTCACATGTTAGAAAATGGAAGGGCAGAGAGGATAAGCATTTGCTCAACACGTTGTCAACCAGTGAATAAAAAATCAGGTCTGCACTCCTCCCCTTTAAGCTTTTTCTGAACCCACCGCATTTCTTTGCTTGTTTGCCTCATTACGCTTGCTCACCAATACTTTCATCATTTATTTCCAGTTGACCTAAGTCCTCAATGAGTTATATCTATGCAATCCTCTGCCCTCCTTACCCTGCCCCATTTTGAGGTTGAAAATTTATTTCCCACCACATTTTTCAACAAAGTAAAACCTAGGCACTAAGTGATGGACAGGAGGTTGTTGCTGTTCACTTAAGGCTCTTGGATGATTAAGCTCTCCCTGGAATTTGTGTGTGGGTGCAAAAGGACTGCCAGTTTGGTCCACTGTATCCCAGGAAGATAAGCATTCATAGCTTGTGGCCTGCCGAGCCCAGGAAAAGCTCATCTGCCATCCAAACTCTGGGGAGCCAAGGCTAGGCTGTTTCTCAATTGATCTAATTGATAATCTGGGTTCTGTTTTCAATTGTGACACTGGGTCCCTGCCTCAGCTTTCCTTTCTGGTTCCACCTAACATGTCTCGCTTTCTTGCTTTCCTTCTCTCTTTCTCCCTCTCTCTCTCTCTCTCTCTCTGTCAATGGAGTCTCGCTCTGTTGCCAAGGCTGGAGTGCAGTGGCACGATCTCGGCTCACTGCAACCTCTGCCTAACGGGTTCAAGCAATTCTTCTGCCTCAGCCTCCTGAGTAGCTGGGACTACAGGCACACGCCACCACTCCCGGCTAATTTTTGTATTTTTAATCGAGACAGAGTTTCACCATATTGACTAGGCTGGTCTCGAACTCCTGACCTTGTGATCCACCTGCCTCAGCCTCCCAAAGTGCTGGGATTATAGGCATGAGCCATTGCACATGGCCAGCCTTCCTTCCTTCCTCTTCTTTTTTTTTTTTGACGGAGTCTTGCTCCATCGCCCAGGCTGGAGTGCAGTGGAGTGTAGTGGTGCAATCTTGGCTCACTGCAACCTCTACCTTCTGGGTTCAAGCTATTTTCTTGCCTCAGCCTCCCAAATAGCTGGGACTACAGGTGCAAACCACCACCAGGCCTGGCGAATTTTTTGTATTTTTAGTAGAGATAGGGTTTTGCCATGTTGGCCAGGTTGGTCTCGAACTCCTGGGCTCAGATGATCTGCCTGCTTCAGCATCCCAAAGTGCTGGGATTACAGGCGTGAGCCACTGTGCCCAACCATCTTGCTCTATTTCTCAAGGTTCTCTGAACTGATTCCGCTGCCCAGTGGGGCCAGTCTCCTCATTCTTTTAACTTCTCAGTCTTTGTCCAAGCAAGCTATATTGTTTTCCTCCCTATGTAAAATGTCAAATTGGTATTTATTTTCCACTGTATCACCTTGATTGTCCTTTTGGGTGGATTTATTTTGTGTCCTCAACAGATTATTAAAGACAAAGGCAGTGACAAGTCTACCTCCTGGCATCATGTACTACACACAGCTTTTTATGAACTGAGCACTTGTGTCCCCTCCCCCAATCCCTCCATTCATTTGTTGAAGCTCGAATCCCTAGTGTGGCTGTGTTCGGAGACAGGGCCTCTAAGGAAGTAATTAAGGTTAAGCAAGGTCTTAAGGGTGGGGCCCTGATGGATAGGATTAGTGCCTCATAAGAGACACCAGAGAGCTCATTCTCTCTCCTCAAGTGTGCTGAGGAAAGGCCATGTGTAAACATAGTAAGAAGGAGGCTGCCTGCTAGCCAGAAAGAGAACCCTCACCAGAAATCGATTTGGTGAGAACTCTGATCTTGGACTTCTAGCCTCCAGAACTGCAAGAAAACAATTTTCTGTTATTTGAGCCACCCAGGCTATATAGTATTTTGTAATGGCAGCCCAAGCTAATACATGGGTGTTGATTGAAAACATGGCCCCTATGCTGGGCGCTAGAGTGGAGTTTCAAGCTGGGCATGTGTACACTGCTCTTGCATGAAAAGGTAATTAACTTTGGTTTGGGTTCAAAACTAAATCTTCCTTTATCGCTACCATTTAGTAATTCCCATCCTTTACTCTGTTGTGACAGCATCCTCCCAAGTGTGGACATCCTCCCAAGCTCTGAACCACAAACAAATCTCTTGCCTTCTTTTCTAAACTGCCTTCTGGCATCGTATCAGACGCCAAGCCTTAGAGAATCTACTGTCTCAAGACCTCTTATATTAATATCTCCCGTCACCCTTTATTACCCTGGCATAGGCTCTTGCCTCTTGCTTGTTCTTCTCATTTCCAGTCTTCATCTGATATGCAGAGCAGGAAAGGGAGGCTCAGAAGAAACACATGCAAGGTTGCACAACTGACCAATAACTAGGGTTCAAACCCGGTTCAATTTTGCCCCAAATCCAGCATACTTTCCACTAGACCTGTTTAGTACTCTTTCTAGCTTGCTAAAATCTACACTGTTCTGCTTTGTACTATGGTTATTTATGAAGCTGTCTTATGCCCATTATCAGTGTGTAAGCTCTTTGAGGGTAGGCTGTCTTGATCTTCCTGACATCCCAGGCAATGGCTAAGCCAGTGCCTTGCACTGTGTAGGCACTTCCAGAATAGGTAATGACTCTAAAGTGGGAGATAACGGTCACAATGGCGATATAGACATAGCAACTTAGGAGAGAGATAGATTTAAAGAAAGCCTATAGGAGAAGGAAGAGATGATTTTGAGATGGGCTTGAGGTGATGAAGAAATTTGGATAGATGGAGAGGAAGGGGTGGTGTGAGGTAGGCTTCAATATCATGGGTTTGGAGTTGAACCTGTGGAAGGAGGCTGCTTTGGAAGGGACCCTGGTGTTTCTGCATCAGGTCTAGTTGTGCATAGTGAGCAAGTTACTTAACTTTTTTAAGGGCTGGTTTTCTAACATATGAAGTGGGAATAATGGAGTGTCATTTGGAATTAAGAGCAGAATAATGAGATAATACATGTGAAGGACTTAGCACATTGTATCATCTATTATTAATAATAAACACTATTAAAATGTTACCAATAGGCCAGGTATGGTGGCTCATGCCTGTAATCCAGCACTTTGGGAAGCCGAGGTGGGCAGATCACCTGAGGTCAGAAGTTCGAGAGCAGCCTGGCCAACATGGTGAAACCCTGTCTCTACTAAAAATAAAAAATTAGCTGGGCATGGTGGCAGGCACCTGTAGTCCCAGCTACTGGGGAGGCTGAGGCAGGAGAATTGCTGAAACCCAGGAGGCAGAGGTTGCAGTGAGCTGAGAGCACTCCACTGCACTCCAGCTTGGGTGACAGAGCAAGATTCTGTCTCAAAACAAACAAACAAACAAAAAACAATGTTATCAATAGTAAGATAGCCTGAAAGTTCAGATGTATTTCTGTCTAGTTCTCTGAGTAAATTATTTTATTTACACTCATAGATAATGCCATTGCTGCTGACAAAAACCAAAATTATCTAGAAGCACCAATACATTCATAGGAATACTTGGTTACTATAATTTTCCTTATAAATGGATACCAGGAGCCCCTCAATATATTTTACCCTTACCAGGGATTCTCTCATAGTCAAAAATTTCAGAAACCAAACTGTTGGGAAGCAGGAGAGTGCTATACATATTCCGGGTAGAGCTAACTTGGCTGAATCAGAGATCTGGATTTTGGGAACAGGCTAACCTGGTGAAAATCCCTGCTCCACTTCCAGGCTGTGCTTTTAAGGAATTTGGACATACTCCTTATCTTTCAGTACTTTGCTTTCCTTACCTAAAAGGAGGATAACATTCCTTCAAGGCTGTAAATAGACTGCTGTGTGTAAAGCACTCCGCACAACGCGTTTGTGTGGGGGAGACACAGTATGTGCATAAGAATTGGTAGATGATGATGGTGATGTTTATGAAAATCCAATCATGAATAGCCGGAGGCCACCGTTGTCAACCAGTGATCCCTGTAACAGCGACGTTAGCTACACTGAGAACTTACACATGCACATTCTCAGGCCCATTGCAGACCTCCTGAAACGAGAACTCAGGAGGCAGGGCCAGGCAATTGGCACTTTGCCTGAAGCACTCACGTTTTGAGAACACCTGTGAGGTAACAGGGAACCACTGAAAAGTTTTTGGACGGTGGAGGAATGCGATATAAATGACTGTTGATTCACTGGCATTAAAGTGCCTAACTACCGACTGGCTTCCGAGGTTGCCGGAAGAAACCTGTTGGTTGATCCTTAGTGATCTCCAGGTTACAAAACGCGGGTTGGTACTAAGGGCCCCAAACACAGTGCTCACCTACCGAGCGCAGCCAGGAGCGCAGCGCCAGACAATTACAGGAGCTGTTTTGGATATGGCCGGGCAGCCCAGCGATGCTCAGCTAATCCCACAACTACAACCACAACCGTACCACACATTTAGCCTGCAAAAGCAGAGAAAGGAAAAGAAAACCGTGCAGGGAAGCCGGAAACGAAGGACTTAAGGGTCTCCTCTCTAGCGGGTGGGAGAGTGGGGGATGGGGCGAATGGGGCGAGGAGGGGGCGAGGATCGAGGGAGGCCCCTCCTCCGCTCCGCAACACCCGGTTCGGGTCCCTCTAGAGCCGGGGCGCGGCCGGCGGGACACACCCTTGCCCTGGGAAACGCGAGGGTCCACGGCCTCTTAGTGTCGGTCCATCTCAGTTTCATGTCATTTGTTGTTAGCGCGAGGTAGGGGCGTTTCCCCACCCCAGCTCCTCCCCGGGGAAATCCCAGCCCGTTTCCTCCCCGCTCCTGCTGTTTTCGGGAGCGCCGTGCGGGGTCGAGCGCCGAGGCCGCACCCTGGGCGCTGGGCGTCGTGTCGGGGCCGCTGCCCGCGCTGCCCGCCGGCGCGGCCATTGTTCGGGCCCCACCCCTGATGAATATTCACGCCGCGCGGGCGCCTCGGCCCGCGCCCTCCCCGCCAGGGCTCGGGGTGTGAGTGCGTTTCCGCCCGTTTTTCCTGCCTGAGGAGGAAAGGGGGAGCTGTTTTCTCTCTCCTCAGAATATATTTTTGGTGTCCCGTTTCTCCTCCTCCAGCGCCGCCGCCGCCCCCTCCCTCCCCACCTCGCTCCCCGCCTCCGCCTCCGCCTCCCGGGTTATCTTTGTCTCGCTGCCTCGCGCTCACTCGCTCAACTCTCGGCGCCGCCGCGGCCCCACGCTCCGGGCCCGTCCTCGAGGCGCGCGGCGCGGGGCGCGGGCGCCGGGGCCTGAGGCGGCGGGCGACGCCCGGGGGCCTGACGGCCGGCCCCGCGCCATGGTGTGAGCGCCGCCGCCGCCCGCACACGCTCCGTCCGCCCTCCGCGCGGCCCGGCCGGCCGAGAGCCCCGAGAGCGCAGCCGAGCCCGCCGCCGCCGCCCCCGGCCCCGCGAGGAGAGTACCGGGCCGGCCCGGCTGCAGCGCGAGGAGCGCGGTCGGCGGCCTGGTCTGCGGCTGAGATACACAGAGCGACAGAGACATTTATTGTTATTTGTTTTTTGGTGGCAAAAAGGGAAAATGGCGAACGACTCCCCTGCAAAAAGTCTGGTGGACATCGATCTCTCCTCCCTGCGGGTGAGTGGGCCCGCGAGCGGGCGCGCGGGGAGCGGGCAGCCGGCAGCCGGCAGCCGGGGCCGCGCCCTGGTCGGGCGGGCGCTCGGGCGCCGCCGTGGGCAGAGCCGCGGGCGCGGCGGCCCCTTTGTCTGCCTGTGCGGGCTGGTGCGGGGCGGGCGCTACCCTCCACCGCCCCCACGCCCCGAGCCCGCCGCGCGACCCCCGGGCGCTGGGGGACCGCGCGGGGCGAAGCCCACCTCTTTTGTCACCGCCCTTTCTCTCCAACTGCCCTGCCTGATTTATTCATTTTTTTGGCTTTTTTAAAATGATAACCCCTCCCCTCCTTCCTCTCCAGGATCCTGCTGGGATTTTTGAGCTGGTGGAAGTGGTTGGAAATGGCACCTATGGACAAGTCTATAAGGTCGGTGTGGGCGCCTTCTTTGTTTCCCGTGGCATGTGAAAACTTCTTGTTGGGGGACGAGGAGAGGGTGATAAACATGCTGCTGACTGGAGGCCACGCCGCTTGGCCAAAGTTGGGAGAGGGGTTTCGCCTTGCAGTCCCTCTGTTTTTGCACACTGAGTTTATATTCAGACTGGCCTTAAAAGACCTCATTTCCTGGCTTTGAGATAAGGAAATAAGCTACACTCTTAGGCATGCACTTTACTTCAATAAAATGGAAAAGCATTTTTAAAAAATAAGACAACCTGAATTTTTTCTTTTTTTCCCCAAATCTGGCCTTCTGAGTTTGTGTGTAAATTAAAATACAGTGGAGGCGGGCCTTGCCTCTGACGATCCTAAACCACTGCTTTGGCCATCGTGAAAATTGTCATCATGTTTCAGCCTCCACTCAGTGCTTGCCAGTTGCTCAAGGTGGGGAGTTTGGCGTTACCTGGGAATACTTTATAACTGGGTGTCATCCTTTCTATTGATGGATACGTATTTTGGGGAAGCAGGGAGGAGTGTGTGTTTGGGCAACAGCAGCAGGAAGAATTACAGTGTGGGGATTATAAAATCTGAATTCCAGGAATAACCTGTTTGACAGCTGTGTAATTGAAACAGAAATGACGGAGAGCGAAGAGAATATAGAGGATGCCCTGGTTTCACACCCACCCAGGTCTTTCTCTTTTTAAAAAATTTTAACACCCACCCTCCACCCCAGCGATAAATGAAACTAGCAAATCTGGAGACTGAGTCTACGCTGAGTAGCTGACACCTGATGTGACTAACAGTGTTCATTTTATACATTGTACAGTCTAGAGATTATGAAAGATATGTAGGGAATGGAGGCGCAGGCCTTGAAAATTCAGAACGGAATGTTAAATTCTTCCTGTCTTGATTTGTTTCTCATTACTGAACGTTTTCCAAAAGTTTAATCTGCACTAGGGGTGTGTTCTATTACAGTCGGTACAAGGTTAGGGAAGCAGGGCTCTGTGGTTCACCGTGAAGAATTGTCATTGTCTCATTAAAAATGGGTGGAGTTGGGGGGGTTGGAAGCCGACTGTAGACCTTTTCTTAGGCTAGATTAAGTGTGGATCTTATTGTGTCTTTTCTGCGTTGTGAGTAGAGTTTATCTATCACTTGAACGCCTCTCCTTAGCCTAGACTTCTAGCCTGGGTAGTATACTGTACTGGACTGTGGTCCGAACTTGGGTCAGTATTCTTAGGTGATCTCAAGTGTATTAGCTTGTGTTTCGTTGGTTAACTGTTGGGGCCGGGGCCAGATTTTTGAATTTGAAAGAGAGCCCCGTTAACTCAGCTTGCCCGGCTCAACTGAATTTGGAAGGCTTTGGAAAATTTTGGAAAAGATTGTGTTGCAGCTCACTGAGTGGTTGGTAACTGGCTAAAAGACATTCTCCCCGGTCTGTTGTTTGTTTAAGCACCAGTCATTTTTTTTCTAACCCAGTTTTTTCTCGCCAAATCTAAGTGGTGATTGTAGTCTTCCAGGTGAATTAGCCAGAACTTGTTTTTGACCTGGCTACACAGTAGTTGGATTGTTTGTGTCTTATTTGGTCAGTATGGATGTTAAGGGTAGAGAAGTAAGCTAGAAGGCGATATAGTCTTTAAACCTTAAGAGAAGGGAAAGAATGAAACCCCAGTTTGTCTTTATTGGTTTTAAGAGGTGGGAGCTGTTTATGGTAAGAGTTTAGTCAGGTTCATTGTTATTTCCCCTCTTGCCATTTTGGTTCCATTCCCCCCAACCTTCCCGAGCTTTTGAACTAGGTTTGCTGAGCGCTACGTTTGGCAGGTATTTGGGATACTGGCATGACACCGCTCTCTGACTACAAAGTCGGTACAAGTTGAGAATTTCTCTAATTATGCAAACCTAGGGAATTAAATCTGTGCAAAAGTTGCCTACAGTCCAGAACAAAATAGTGCCTGAGATTTTGCTCATAAGCAGTTACATTTTTATATTATTATGCAAAATTTCAAACATAAAGACTAGAGAGCTCAGTTTATCAGCAGATGACTAATCTTGTCTCATCTGTATTCTTCTTCTCCTCCTTTATTTTAATGTAAACCCCAAATGCCATTTCATCTGTAAATACTTTAGAATGTTTCTTTTTTACACAATCACATTGTTGTTATCACGCTTAGCAAAATGTCATATATTCACTGTTAACGTTTTCCTGATTGTCTCATACATCAGTAAAATGTTTTTTTTTACTATAACAAGAAGTTCTTTAATGTTTACAAGCAGGTACCGGGAACTTCAATCTTAGAGGTGGTGAAAATAGCAGAACATCTCTTTTTTCCTCTTTTTGACTATTTAATTTCTAGAACCATTTACAATTATGCGTAGGAGTTAATTTAGGATTTTTGTTGGTATGATTTGCTTGTGGTAGATTTGGGATTACATTATTAACACTTTAGAGTTTGTTTATTGCTGGTAAACATCCATTAGGATGAATAGCATTAAAGTTCAAAAAATATTTGTTGCTGAATTGTTATTTATAAAAAGGTCTTTATTTTTAAACATAATTTCAGGTAAAAACTGTAAGCTGAACAACTTGTCCTAATTTATTTTAGTGTCATATTTTCTATTTTTCATTAGCGCAGAGGTTGCTTATTTTGAGGCAACTATATTTACATGAAGTGAGTGAGTTGAAAAGAGAGAGTTTTCCGAGATTTGATATGTCGTATGAAATAGCTTCTTTTGGGGCGAACGACTCCCCTGCAAAACTGTGCTAATGGTAGACCCCTCATTTATGGAAGAAAGGGAGGGGGAGAGGTGTTTGTGTGTGGCAGTAGGGCTAAGAGTGACGTTTGGGAGTGGTAGAAAGGTTAGGGAGTAGTGGGAATTTCAAGGAGATGTTATTTGGACTTGAGGAGAGACATCTTCTTTAAGCATTGAGGAGCTACTGAACGGTTTTGTTGGAATTGGGGATCCCTGAGAGTAGGGGACTTGATCCAGTTTTTTCGGGGTAACTTCTAATTTTCTGTGTCTCTGACAACAGTGGTATATGGTCTGGTATAGTTGAACAGTATGTAACTTCATCTTAAAAGAAGGAGGTGAAAAACAGGGTATATTCTGTTTAGAGAAATTTATTTTCACTCTTAGGTTTTTGAGAGATGGATACTCATAAACTTAAAATTGTAAATTTCTCTTCACAAGGTTACATTCAGAGTACCATATATTTATAAAAGAAGTGTCTGGTATGATCAATGAGAAGAATAATAGTGTGAAAAATTAAAACCAGAAATAAATCAAGTTTGTTTCCATGTTATTTTGGATTTTATTGTTATTTTATTTTGAGACGGAGGTTTGCTCTGTTGCCCAGGCTGGAGTGCAGTGGCACCATATCCACTCACTGTAACCTCCGTCTCTCGGGTTCAAGTGATTCTCCTGCCTCAGCCTCCTGAGTAGCTAGGATTACAGGTGCGTGCCATCATGCCCAGCTAATTTTTGTATATAGAGATGGGGTTTCACCATGTTGGCTAGGCTGGTCTTGAACTCCTGGCCTCAAGTGATGTGCGCGCCTTGGCCTCCCAAAATGCTGGGATTGTATACAGGCATGAGCCACTGCACCCGGCCTTATTGTTATTTTAAATATTTATTTGACCATTTTTGTGTTCTTTTTGGGGTAACTACTGTTATTTTGCATTTTGTGAGCATGTGATGGCTGGTGTTCCAAATGTCTTGAATAAAAGATTGTCAGCCAGGCGCGGTGGCTTACGCTTGTAAATCCCAGCACTTTGAGAGGCGCAGGTGGGCGGATCACCTGAGGTCAGGAGTTCGAGACCAGCCTGGCCAACATGGTGAAACCCCGTCTCTACTAAAAATACCGAAAAATTAGCCGGGTGTAGTGGCGGGTGCCTGTAATCGCAGCTACTCAGGAGGCTGAGACAGGAGAATCACTTGAACCTGGGAAGTGGAAATTGCAGTGAGCCGAGATTGTGCCGTTGCACTCCAGCCTGGGCAACAAGAGTGAAACTCTGTCTCAAAAAAAAAAAAGAAAAAAAAAAGGAAGATTGCCAGCCTGAGGACAATTCTGAGTCTTGGAAGGACTGACAGAGGGGAAATCCAGTAACAGTAATGTGGAAGTCAGGGAGTTTAGAATCCAGCAGGTAAAATGTCTGAAATCAAGGTTCACTCAAAGGAGGGACCATAGATTTTATGGAAGACTGACGCATTCTGATCTTGTCATTGGAGGAAGGGTACAATGTGGACCTTGGAGATTGAGGACAAGGGTACTCTAGGCCGAAAGACCTTGATGGTAAGGGGAGCTAACGCTAAGAGTTTGCTCATTCGACGCTCATTTGACACTGTGCTAATGGTAGACCCCTCATTTATTGAAGAAAGGGAGGGGAGAGGTGTTTGTGTGTGGCAGTAGGGCTAAGAGTGACCTTTGGGAATGGTAGAAAGGTTAGGGAGTGGTGGGAATTTCAAGGAGGTATTATTTGGACTTGAGGAGAGACATCTTCTTTAAGCATTGAGGAGTCACTGAAAGATTTTGTTGGAATTGGGGATCCCTTAGAGTAGGGGACTTGATCCAGATGTGTGTTGGGAAGGAGCTGGTAAGATGGTTGGCCTTGGGCAAGTGGTCCAGTGACTGGAGGTGAAGGCCGAGGCAGGATAGTGGCAGTGGTGGTAGAGAGGAGGAGAGGTTGGGGTGGATACTTGGGCATTACTCTTTGCTAGGTTTAACTTGTTGAATTCACTCGTTCTCTGCAGGCTTTGGCATGTCCCTTTAAGTGGGTACACGGTTTGCTCGCAGTATTAGGAGGAGCTTTGGGATTCCCAGCACTTTGGGAGGCCGAGATGGGCGGATCACCTGAGGTCAGGAGTTGGAGACCAGCCTAGCCAACATGGCAAAACCCCATCTCTACTAAAAAAATAAAAAAATTAGCCGGGCATGGTGGCATATGCCTGTAATCCCAGCTACTTGGGAGGCTGAGGCGGGAGAATCGCTTGAACCTAGGAGGCGGAGGTTGCAGAGAACTGAGATCATGGCACTGCACTCCAGCCTGGGCAACAGAATGAGACTCTGTCTCAAAAAAAAAAAAAAAAAAAAGGCAGGGGCGGGGTGGTTAAAGTGCTAAAATTGCTTTCGATTGCTCAGTGGTAAAGTGCCATATGGATTGTCTGGCTTTTAAAAATCATTAGGGGCCGGGCGCAGTGGCTCACACCTGTAATCCCAGCATTTTGGGAGGCTGAGGCGGGTCGATCACAAAGTCAGGAGTTCAAGACCAGCCTGTCAACATGGTGAAACCCCATCTCTACTAAAAATACAAAAATTAGCCAGGTGTGGTGGCGCGTACCTCTAGTCACAGCTACCCGGGAGGCTGAGGCCGAAGAATTGCTTGAACTTCCCCAGGAGGTGGAGGTTGAAGTGAGCCGAGATGGCACCACTGCACTCTAGCCTGGGCGACAGAGCCAGACTCCTCCAAAAAGAAAAAATAAAAAAATTTGCATTTTGGAGCAAGTACTTAAACTTTTGTGAGGGATTCTCTAAGTGTTACCTTTTAAGTATAGTATCTCTTGTTCTTAATTGGAGGTAAAGACATCCACTGGGGCAAAATGAATTTTGTAGAACTAGATGTTTTCATTAGGAGGAGATTGTGTCAGCTGATCTGCCACTGGGAGGCATGTTCAGGCTTGTTCTGAGACATAGATTTCCTTCATGCTGGAAGATTCTGGACTTGGGCAAGGTGGGAGGAAGCCAGCCCTGTTGAGCAAGCCCTGCTCTCTTAAAGAGTTTCAACCCTTACTTTCAAAAACTGTTTTACTAACTGAAACATCAAAAGCTCTACAGAAAAGCCAACTACCAAACAAAACCCTGCTGATGATGGGTTTTTAACTCCTTACAGCTTGAAACTTTGTGACAAATATACATTCATTTGCCTAGCTGCAAACTCAATTCGTATTTTGCCTTTTTTCTTAACCAATATTTTATGTGTGTGTATATATATGTGTATATATATATATATATATATTTTTTTTTTTTTTGAGACGGTGTCTAGCTCTGTTGCCCAGGCTGGAGTGCAGTGGTGCGATCTCAGCTCACTGCAAGCTCCGCCTCCCAGGTTCAAGCGACTCTCCTGAGTAGCTGGGACTACAGGTGCACGCCACCACGTCTGGCTAATTTTTGTATTTTTAGTAGAGATGGGGTTTCACCATATTGGCCAGGCTGGTCTCGAGCTTGAGTCAGGGTAAAGTTTTTAGACATACAGGGAAAGATGACTAGGAAGA
Organism: Pongo pygmaeus; assembly: GCF_028885625.2. Lineage (NCBI taxonomy): Eukaryota > Metazoa > Chordata > Mammalia > Primates > Hominidae > Pongo > Pongo pygmaeus. The sequence goes on along the minus strand of NC_072385.2, from coordinate 32,030,978 downwards.
AAATGGAGAAGGCCAAGGTAATCTTATATTTATTACCAGTGACCATTGTGGCAGCAATGGTTGTTAGGTTTTATAATGTTATATCACTGCTCACCAAACAGAATTTGTTCTTTTGTTATGGAGCAGGTTCAGTAATAAGAGTTGGTGAGTATTATTCAGAAAAGCTGCCTCTTGGGTTGAGTAATTAATAAAGTGATTCATTAGGACGTAGTTTTTTTCTGTAAGAATCTCTAAGGAATGATCACAATGATAAGTTTTAGGACATCCCGTTTTAAAAACTGGACTCTTACAAACTTTGATATCTAGATAGCATTAGGTATAACTAAATTGGGGAGACAAAAGTGAAAAACGATTAACCATATAAGGGTGGTTTCATGCAGGTACTGTGGATGTGTGCTGGGCCCTGTTCTGAGAGTTAGATACACAGTGGTAAATGAAGCAGATGATATATCTACCCTTATGGAACTCAAGAAAAACAGGGGGATGGACACAAAATGCCAGATGTGGGATGTCAGTCATACATTCTGTGTTGTCTGCATCTCCCTGGGTCCCCTGCCCAGCACACTTGTGTTCAGACACAATGAATGCACCGACACATGGAAACAGCACATACTGCAATGTGTTCATTTTAAATGGCTCAACCTCATCAGCAGGGCTTCTCTGTGCTTTAAATTACAGTAAAAACAAATGAAAAGTGAAATGAAAAGGTAGACATATAGAATATCAGTCTACTTTTTTTACTGGTAGAATCAAAAGACATTTTTCCCCTGTCAAATTTTGCTGTAAAAGTTTTCGTTTTTGTTTTCTTTTTAAAAAAGTATAAGAAACTCAGGTGATATAAAAGGTTTTATATACTTCTCATTTCAGAAATGACCTTGCTGTGGTCAGCAGACCACACTTTCAGGAACACTGAACTGGCAGGATTGAATTTGTAGCAGGGCTCTTAGTAAACTCTGGGTGGTTGGTGTGTTAGTGAGCTGGAGAATTGAGGACTGTCGTTTGTGCCTAGTAGTTGGTTCTCCCACCCTTTGAACATTGGGGAGCTAGAGCAGGTGCTGCTTACAGCTTTATGCTTTAGTGCCAAAACGTCTTTGACCCCTGTGCTTTGGAACTGCCTCAGATATGGCTAAATATGAACAAGTTATCCTATTAAATTTAAATAAATGAAAGAAAAACCCCACTTTTACATTATAACTTTAAAAAATCCTTCATATGATAAATAGGGCCTTAACTTACCAGTTATGAATCGATAGTTATAATCAAATGATACTAAAGTGCTCATACCAAAAGTCGGAGTCATCCTGTTCTCCACAAGCATCTGTTTTCAGTGCTTTTAGCTGCTACATCTGAAATTTATTGCTATATTTCTAAATTATGTACTTATGTGGCTATTTCTTCATTTATCAGTTTTATACATTTATTGACTTTCTCTAGCAGTAGTTGTAGTTATTGAACTAGTTAGTTCAATAGTAGTTGAATATTTAACTCCTATACTTGCTGCCTCCCTTAAGTGGGCATACTGTAATTTTGGGTTAAAGTGATAGTTGTTTCTTTTATCATGACTATGTAAATACCATTTATATGTGAGCTAAACAGTCTCATATGATTACATTTCCTTTTTTAAACAACACCCCTGCCCCCACATCGCTTTTAGTTTTTCATTTGCTTAGTTTTCTTTGTACCTATCATCATCTTCCTCCTCAGATACCCTAAAAGGTATAACAAATGCCTAGCAAAGTTTAGTCTTTATCACATTTTCCAAATGCTTAATTTAACACCACATGTCAGATAATTTATTGTTGCAGATAACCTGTTGATTTCAATTTTTTCTCCCTGGAGTTTCCTCATAGCTGTGCAGGTATGGTTGCCCCTGGACCTGGCATGTAGCTATTGTCCTGGAATGTCTGTTTCCTGGATACTGCAGTTTTCCTTTTTGGTTTACTGTATTATTTTCCTGAAGCACATCCTCTAGTAGTTTTAAAAGAAAGGGTGTATGCGTATTAAGGTTTTAAGTCCTTGTATGGCTGAAGATCCCTTTTTCTTATTACTGCCTCATCTCCGCTTGTCTGGAACATAACTGCTTTCGATTTCTTTAGGGACTAAATCTCTGGTTTCCTGTGGGTATGGAGTGATGTGAGGCAGTTACCAGACTGTGTAAGGCAGAGAAAGGGGACCTGGGGCTTTCAACCACTAAATATGCAAACTTTGATCAGTTCTGATTTTGGCCTTGCACCTCACTTGGTATTGGTTTATTCCAAATGATGACCTTCTCAGGGTTTTGTAGGTCCAACTGTCTCACTTCTTTTTGGTATCCTTAGTAGGCACTTAGGTTGTAATTTTTACCTCTTAGTTACTACTCCATCCACTTTTTATTTTATCTTTTTTTTTTTTTGAGACAGAGTCTCACTGTTGCCTAGGCTGGAGTACAGTGGCGCCATCTCAGCTTACTGCAGCCTCCGTCTTGTGGGTTCAAGCGATTCTCCTGCCTCAGCCTCCCAAGTAGCTGGGACTGCAGGTGCAGACCACCATGCTTGGCTAATATTTGTACGTTTAGTAGAAATGGGGTTTGACTGTGTTGGCCAGGCTGTTATCGAACTCCTGACCTCAGGTGATCCCCCTGCCTGGGCCTCTCAAAGTGCTGGGATTACAGGCATGAGCCACTGCCCCTGGTCTGCCTGTCTGTGTCTCTTGAGACAGAGTTTTGCTCTGTCCCCCAGGCTGCAGTACAGTAGTGTGATCACAGCTCACTGCAGCCTCGACCTCCTAGGCTCAAGCAAACTTCCCACATCAGCCTCTTGAATAGCTGGGACTACAGGTGTGCACCACCATATCCAGCTAAGTGTTTTTTTTTTGAGACGGAGTCTCGCTCTGTCGTCCAGGCTGGAGTGCAGTGGTGTAATCTCGGCTCACTGCAAGCTCTGCCTCCCAGGTTCATGCCATTCTCCTGCCTCAGCCTCCCGGGTACCTGGGACTATAGGCGTCCGCCGCCACGCCTGGCTAATTTTTTTATTTTTTGGTATTTTTAGTAGAGATGGGGTTTCACCATGTTAGCCAGGATAGTCTCTTATCTCCTGACCTTGTGATCCGCCCGCCTCGGCCTCTCTAAGTGGTGGGATTACAGGCGTGAGCCACCGCGCCCAGCCCATGTCCAGCTAATTTTTAAAATTTTTAGTAGAGATGGTATTTGACCATCTTGCCAAGGTTACTGGACTAAAGTGGTCGGCCTACCTCGGCCTCTCACCATCCACTTTTTAGCTGTCAAAACCTGATAGAAATGATCTCTACTACCTCTCTTCCCCTTTATATCTTTATTCTTTTGTTTACTTTAAAATCATTTTTATGGGAATTAATTCTTAATAACTCATGTGATCAGTCCACCATGTTTAACCAACAGTTGTGTCTTTGATTTTGGACTTAGGGTTTTGCTCAGGTGTTTGTTTCTTTTCATCCAGAACAATAACAATACCAACAGAACAATAACAATACCAACCAAACAATAACAATAACAACAAATAAAAAATGAAAACAAGGGTAAGCAGTGCGTAACCTCTGTGACCTTACTGCGTGACCTCTGTCAGAGATACTTAATTTGGGAGGTGCAAGCCGAGGGAGATGAGGATGAGGAATAAGGAAAGTGAGGCAGGATGCCAAGGAGTGCCATGATAGGTATTAATTACCATGTTGGCTGCTGCTTTGAACAAACCTTTGAGAGATAGAGGAGTTTGTTCAGCAGTATTTTTTTTTAAAGCAGTTTTATTGAGGTATATTTTCTGTATTATGAAATTAACCCAATTCAAGCTTGCATTTCAGTGATATTTAGTAAATTTACTGAGTGGCACAACCATCACCACAGATCAATATTGGAACACTTTGATCATGCCAATAAGATTCCTCGTAGTGATTTACAGTTAATCCCCATTCCAACCCAGAGCCCCAGGCAACTGCTAATCTGTCAGTATTAATTTGCCTTTTTTGAACATTTCATTTAAATGGAATCCTACAATGTGTGGTCACCTGTGTTTAATGTTTTTGAGGTTCGACCATGTAGCAGTGTGGTTCTTTGTTCCTTTTTATTGCTGAATTTTAGGCTATGGTTGTACCACATTTTTTACCTGTTAACCAATTGATAGGCATGATGTTGATGGAACTGCACCTTAAGTCATCCACAGAAGGGAGAAAGGAGGGGGAATTTATCTGTTTGGGTCTTCTTGTTTCTCTTTAGTGTAACCAAATGCTTGGTTCTGATGACCCTGAGTGACTGTCTGGATGAGGGAAAAGCAGTTGGAAGTTTTGCATCCCTGAATCCTTTATCTTCCGCACTCTTATTATTAGTCATTACTGTGAGTTTATTTATTTATTTTTTGAGATGGAGCCTCACTCTGTCGCCCAGGCTGGAGTGCAGTGGCACAATCTCGGCTCACTGCAGCCTCCACCTCCTGAATTCAAGTGATTCTCCTGCTTCAGCCTCCCAAGTAGCTGAGATTACAAGTGTGAGCTACCACGCCCAGCTAATTTTTGCATTTTTAGTAGAGATGGGGTTTCGCCCTGTTGGCAAGGCTAGTCTCGAACTCCTCACCTCAGGTGATCTGCCCGCCTCGGCCTCCCAAAGTGCTGGGATTACAGGCGTGAGCCACTGCGCCTGGCCTTAAGTCATTTTTAAAAACATGAATACAGTTCCTTTCTTATCACTATGAAGACAAACTATTCACTAACAGCGAGGTCACTGGTACTAGGAACTAGGCCGAACTGGTTTTTCCTTCTATTTTTGGGGGGAATTCCCTTGTATATTTACCATGTGATGCTAGACTGCAGTTTTCCTTTATCTCAAGCAGAAGCTATTGTCTTGCCTGGATTTTAAAAAAACAAAGCAAAATATGTTATCTTTGGTCAGAAGGATGTATTCCAAGTTAAATAAATGATTTGCTATGTGTTTTGGGGGAAATAAGTTTGCTCATTTGTTTCAAGTGTATTTTTCAGAGTATTTTTCTTTTATTTTATTCTTAAGTTTTTTTTGTGATACCTTCTGTTAGGGCCTTACTGCATTCAGATTACATAAAATTAAGTTAAGTAATAGTTTACTTTTTGAAAATTCTTATATTGGAGAGCTTTCATTCTTACTTGCCGTGACAGTGACAGAATACTGTTGACTACCAGAGCCCTTCCCCCACTGAGTTTTTCTGAGACTCTTTATGTAATTGGTGTGTAGTTTTATGACTTCAATTTTGAGAGGTATGTCAAAGACTGAATATTATCTGAGTTAGGGCTGTGCATCAAGGTACTTAATAATTTGTTGGAGATCCTGGGTTAGACACTGAATATTGCCTGCGGTTGAGTGTGTACATTTAAGTGACACAATTCGTTGGGTGTATTGATTCACCTGCTAGGGCATGACTCAAATTCTAGGGCCATTCCAGTTTGAACTTGGCATATTAGAGCATCTTAGTTCTCTATATGTACACGTTTTCTCATTTATTCTTGTTCCCTTCCTTGATTCCCAGAAAAATCTGACAGGTGTTCAGCTCTTTACTCTTCAGTGATTTCAAGGCTTGGTTTCTGTTTCTTGTTTCACTGTCTACAGATATTTTGAGCCTACTCTGCTAGTCAAGATTTCCTTTATTTATTTAACTAGTACTTAATGTGTTTATAATATGTGCCAGGCACCATGCAAGGCTTGCTCACTGGTGACAATGGACAAGAAAGGCAGTCAGCTCATGCCCTTGTGTAGCGTATAGCCTAATATGTAAGGCAGAAAATGAACACACAGTTAAAGAGGATGATATTGCAGATGGGGAACAGCAGAAGCCTATGGGAGTGTGTGACACGATAGCTAAGTTAGAGCTGATAAAACAGATACGGTGGTATGCACAGTGAAGCTTTATGATTTCAATTCAGATGCTCTAGATGAGGCATAGATGTATGTGGAGCAGTGAACAGTCTGCTAGGAGTTAAAACAACCCACTGAGCTGATGATTCATCATCTTGGTTAATACTACTTTGAATAAAGATAGGAGGGGTGTGTTCCATTGATTATGATAATTGACTGTCTCCATTCAGTTTGCCTTGAGCCAGCTGTCTCTCAGGAAGCCTTGCTTCCTACATCTGCACTGTTTGGTGCGCCTTGCTTTTGAATCTCCTGTATCAGTTAGAAGTTAGCATCATGAACATTCTCATATGGGTGAAGGAGGGGCCTTCATCGGGCCTCAGATTGTCTTATGAGCAATATCTGGAATAATATTCGGTAAACAGCTGGCCTGAAGTAGGCCACATTCTGCCCTACATTACACATGGGGAGACTGCTTTGTTCAGCTGCTGATCCCCATGATGTTAGGGCTGAAAGGGACCTCTGTAAAATGGGAACAATGGTGTACAGGTTTGTGATATTCACATAGTTTTTAATAAGTTTCTGTAGTTCCGGTTATATAACAAAATAATTAAAAGGTAAAGTTTTTTTGCTTTTTTTTTTGAAGACAGAGCTACAACCTCTGCCTCCAGGGTTCAAGCAATTCTCCTGCCTCAGCCTCTCATGTAGCTGGAATTAACAGGCATGCAGCACCACGCCTGGCTGATTTTTGTATTTTTAGTAGAGATGGGTTTTCACCATGTTGCTGAGGCTGGTCTCCAAATCCTGACCTCAAGTGATCTACCTGCCTCGGCCTCCCAAAGTGCTGGAATTACAGGCGTGAGCCATTGGGCCTGGCCTTGCTCTTTGATAATATGGACAAAAGAGAATTTTATTTTTCTACTCCGATTAGGTAAAATGATGTTGTGGCTTTTTTTTGATGTTGAGTGAGATATTTCTAACCATTCTCTAATCATACTGGAAAATGGGACTTTGTAGTTACTAATGCTGGCTTTCAAAGTGTGAAATTCTTTTTGCATTATTTTGTATAAGCAAGGGCTTTGTCAGTCATCAACTCCAAGATTGTATTAGACATTTCATTAGTTTTCTAGTTAATTAGCTGAAAATATATTCTTATTGTTATATGAAAAAAGCGACTTAAATGTTGAATTTTAAATAGGATGCTTATTTATTTTTTTCTTGTGTTTATACTGTTTATTTTCTTGCTGGCTCTATCAGCTGAGGACTTGATCTCATTGGTAGTCTGTCTTGCCCTTTTTTTTTTTTTTTGCTTTCTAATGATTCCTTTTGCTGGCTTATTACCTATAACTTCTACTTAGGTTATTTTATAGGTTGCTTTAGATTTGTAGCACATGTTTTTAACTTACCATAGTCTACCTTCAAATGATATTATACCTTACTATGGTATACCTCCATTTCTACCCACTTGGCCTTATGGTTTTTTAGTGTACATTTTACTTTTATTTATTATTTATTAATTTATTTTTATTTTTTGAGACAGTGTCGCTCTGTCGCCCAGACTGGAGTATAGTGGTGCGATCTTGGCTCGCTGCAACCTCTGCCTCCCAGGTTCAAGTGATTCTCCTGCCTCAGCCTCCCGAGTAGCTGGGACTACAGGTGTGGGCCACCACGCCCGGCGAATTTTTTGGATTTTTAGTAGAGACAGGGTTTCACCGTGTTAGCCAGGATGGTCTCAATCTCCTGACCTCGTGATCTGCCCACCTTGGCCTCCCAAAGTGCTGGGATTACAGGCGTGAGCCACTGCGCCCGGCCCTATTTTTTATTTTTTATTTTTTGAGACAGTATCTCCCTCTGTCACCCAGACTGGAGGGCAGTGGCATGATCTTGGCTCACTGCAACCTCCATCTCCCAGGTTCAAGTGATTCTTGTGCCTCAACCTCCTGAGTAGCTGGGATTACGGGTGTGTACCACCATGCCTGGCTAATTTATTATTAGTAGAGATGGATTTTCACCATGTTGGCCAGGCTGGTCTCGAACTCCTGATCTCAGGTGATCCACCCATCTTGGCCTCTCCAAGTGCAGGAATTACAGGTGTGAGCCACTGCGCCAGGCTGAGAAATTTGTTTGTTGAGGAATATCAAAGACTCTGGCCTTGGAACATTGATAGTTCACTTTGAACTTCAAGGGTTGATTAATCAAAAGTTTCTGTTAAACCAAATTTTTTTTTTTTTTGAGACAGAGTCTTACTCTGTCACCCAAGTTGGAGTGCAGTGGGCGCCATCTTGGCTCACTGCAACCTCCACCTCCCGGGTTCAGGCAGTTCTCGTGCCTCAGCCTCCTGAGTAGCTGGGATTACAGGTGCCTGCCACCACACCTTGGCTAATTTTTGTATTTTTAGTAGAGACAGGGTTTCATCATGTTGGCCAGGCTGATCTCAAACTCCTGACCTCAGGTGATCCACCCGCCTCCTTGGCTGATCTCAAACTCCTGACCTCAGGTGATCCACCCGCCTCCTTGTCCTCCCAAAGTGCAGGGATTACAGGTGTGAACCACTGCGCCCGGCCTTAAACCAAAGTCTTGATTGTGCTTAAAATATTTAAGTAAAAAGCTACTTTGCTATCCCAGTGTTCCAGTTTGACAGTGATCAATTAAAAAATTTTTAATCCCTCTGCTGAGTGTAGTGGCTTATTCCTGTAATCCCAGCACTTTGGGAGGCTTAGGTGGGCAGATCATTTGAGGTCAGGAGTTCAAGACCAGGCTGGCCAAATGGTGAAACTCATCTCTACTAAAAGTACCAAAAAAATGAGCTGGGCATGGTGGCGCATGCCTGTCATCCCAGCTACTTGGGAGGCTGAGGCATGAGAATTGCTTGAACTCAGGAGGCAGAGGTTGCAGTGAGCTGAGATCACGCCACTGCACTCTAGCCTGGGGTGACAGAGTGAGACCTTGTCTTAAAAAAAAAAAAAAAAAAAATGCTGGGTGCGATGGCTCACACCTGTAATCCCAGAACTTTGGGAGGCCAAGGCGGGCAGATCACGGGGTCAGGAGATCGAGACTATCCTGGCTAACACGGTGAAACCCCATCTCTACTAAGAATACAAAAATTAGATGGGCGTGGTGGGGGTGCCTGTAATCCCAGCTACTCGGGAGGCTGAGGCAGGAGAATTGCTGGAACCTGGCAGATGGAGGTAGCAGTGAGCTGAGGTCTCGCCACTGCACTCCAGCCTGGGCGACAGAGCGAGACTCCATCTCAAAAAAAAAGTTTTCTAATTTCCCATCATCTGATCCTACCAAAAATAACAAATACCTAGGGAGTTTTTCATTTCATTTACAATCTGAAACCTCAGATGGCCTTATGACAAGAGCCAATATTTTAATATCTTTGTCTTAGAACCTCACTCATACAATAGAGACAAACCTCAAATCCAATCCAGAGAGCGTTGCTTCAAGGAACAGTGGTGACTTAAGATAGGTTGGAAGTCTGATGGTGCTACATGAATGCTAAACAATCAAGCCTTTTCAGGTTTAGTTTAATAGTTATTATTCTTATACTTTCAAAACCATTTTCATGTAACTATTTATTAAATGTTAGTAAAAGGGAACTACCCGAACACAGATTTTGTCCAAGCAACCTGTTTAGAATAAATTATAGGGAAGGAAGTTTTCGCTAAAATGCATTTCCTGTACTTGTGAAGAAACTTGTTGAGAAATTAACTTTGAGAAAAGTTATGCCATCTTTATGCAACATATTTATATAGTTAAGAAACATAATTTTCTTATATTTCAAAAGAGGCTATTTGACAAAAACGGCTAGAAAACCCCTCCCTATACAGTGAGAAATAATATTCTAGAATTATGTTATATAACTAATCATGATAATTTTATTTTCTTCAAATAACTATAAGAACCTTATCTTCCCCTTTATCAAAAAACCATGAGAAAACGAGCCTTCCTGAGAAGTTCGACACTGATACCAGCCAACTGTAAATCAAAATGGAAATGAACATTTCTTTCTAAATCGTATGCAGAATTCATCTGAACATTCTGATAGTTTCCATGTAAACTCTGATACGTGAATGTTGGGGCTAGGAGGAGGCTTGAAGATTATCTTGTTCAAACTCTCTGGTAAAAGAATGGATCTAAGATTTGTTCCATAGGCTGCAGTCCACTTCGGAATCACAGAACTCATCAGACACGTACATGGAACTAAGATACCTTCTCCTAGTTAAAAAAACCAGCTTAAGAAATTCTTGCCACCCAACTTTTCTTCTATGAATCTCTCAATAATTTTTCACTATTCAGAGAATGTGGTAAAAATAAGAGGCTTCAAGACCCAGAAGAACAAATGTGTGGGAACTCCATACCTGCATTAGTCTGTTAGGGCTGCCATAACAAAATGTCACAGGCTGGGGGCTTCAGTAATATAAATCATTTTCTCATAGTTCTAAAGGACAGAAGTCCAAGATTGAGGTGTTGGCAGAGTTGGTTTTTCCTGAGGCTCCTTTTTCTCATTTGCAAATGGCCACCTTCTCAGCCTTTCGTTTTGTGCACCCCTCCCTGGTGTCTGTGTCCAGATTTCTTCTTACAAGGACAGCAGTCAGATTGGATTAAGGTTCACTCTAACAGCCTTATTTTAATTCAGTCACTTCTTCAAAAAGCCTTGTTTCTAAGTCTCAATCACTTTCTGAGGTACTGGAGATGAGAGTTTCAACATGTCAGTAATTTTTGGGGGATCACGGTTTCAGCCCATAACAGTACTGTAAAGTTTTTCTTGTACTGAAGACATGGAAAATAACTACTCTAAAGTGCTAATGATTTATTAACTAACACAGGTAGAATATCCCTTATCTGAAATGCTTGGGACCAGAAGTCGTTCAGATTTTTTTGGATTTTGGAATGTTCATATTATATTTAATGGTATAATATCTCTAATCCAAAAGTCTGAAATCCAAAATGCTCCAGTGAACATTTAGTTTGAGAGTCATGTTGATTGTCAAATGGTTTCAAATTCTGGATTAGGGATACTCAACCTGAAAATTTGGAACCTTGTTTTTTTAAACTGAAAAATACATAGGGTCTTCTAATCCAGGGGTCCCCAACTTCCGAGTTTCAGACCAGTACTGGTCCTTGACCTAATAGGAGCCAGTCCCCACAGCAGGAGGCAAGCAGTGGGCAAGGGATTGAAGCTTTATCTGTATTTATAGCCGCTCCCCATTGCTCGCATTACTGCCTGAGCTCCACCTCCTGTCAGATCAGTGGTGGCATTAGATTCTCAAAGGAGCATGAACCCCTTTGTGAACTGTGCATATGAAGGATCTAGGTTGTACACTCTTTCTGAGGATCTAATGCTTGATGATCTGTCACTGTCTCCCACCACTGCCACCCCCCGCCCACCTTCGTGGAAAAAGTTTCTTCTGTGAAACTGGTCCCTGTGCCAAAAAGGTTGGGACTGCTGTTCTAATCAGATAAATGGCATATTCATTAGTATATTCATTCAACACAAAAATACTACAGATGGCCAGGCGCGGTGGCTCACGCCTGTAATCCCAGCACTTTGGGAGGTCGAGGTGGGCAGACCACGAGGTCAGGAGATAGAGACCATCCTGGCTAACACGGTGAAACCCCGTCTCTACTAAAAATACAAAAAATTAGCCGGGCGTGGTGGCGGGTGCCTGTAGTCCCAGCTACTCGGGAGGCTGAGGCAGAAGAATGGTGTGAACCTGGGAGGCAGAACTTGCAGGGAGCTGAGATTGTGTCACTGCACTCCAGCCTGGGCGACAGAGCGAGACTCCGTCTCAAAACAAAAACAAAAACAAACAAAAAAACCTACAGATGCTATTCTAGATGATGGAGATAAAGAATTGGCAAAAAAAAAAAAAAAAGATACAGTTCGTGTTTTCATGGGGTTTAAGAAGGCAGTAAACCCATCAGATGGTGGTAATATATCAGTTAGCCTTTGCTGGGTAGCAAACCATGCCTGAAACTTGCTGGCTTCATGTTGTATAAGCATCATCATCTTTGTTCATACTTTTGTAGGTCAGTAATTTGGATTGGGGCGTACTCAGTGTGGTAGTGTGGTGGCTCTTCTGTCAATCTCTTCTAGGATCTCTCTGGAAGCTGAAGTCAGCTGGCAGTTAACTGGGGGCTGCATGGTGTGACTTGGGTTGGCCAACTTTTTAAGCACCCTGGCCTTTTCTTTCCCATATCTCAGTTTTCTGTCTCCTCTCTTCCTTTTGTTGTTCACTAAGGAATATTTAAAAAGTTTCGAGTATTACAGAACATTCAACTTTGGGGGAATGAGATGGAGATATAATAAATGGAGATAAATATGTCCATTTAATATCTTCATCTTACAAAAGAATTTAATCACCATTAATTACAGTGTTACAGTATGCCCTGTTACAGCTGAGAGTTAGGGTTTTGCATCCACTAATTTGGGTAGGGTGATAATAGCAAAATGATAAATAAGTCATGAATTTAGCCTGGGCTTTTGGTGCTCAAATACCTTAATTCATGGATGGCAACACCAACACTCTACCTGCTTTTCTTAGCTCAACAGGAAATGAGAGTAGGGCTTGGGCAGGAGGAAGTCATGCATACCCAGCTCTCAGCGTGCGGCCTTCTCGTTGGTTGTTTAGGAGAGCAAACGAAGCTTATCTCCTTCCCCAAAATGTTGATAATGAAGGCAAAATGAGATATAGCTATAGGTAAACTAGATTGAATCTGCTGTTTATGTGTTGGAAGATGACGTTTGAAGATGAGTTTTAGTTCTTAGCACCAATACAACAAATGATGGGATTTGAGGTTTAAGTGCCTAAGTTTAAGGTTCTCATATAATAACTGTTAATTTCTTTTTGTGTCGGGAAAAGAACAAACTCTTGCCTTGAATTAACCAGTTATTTTAAAAAATCATAGACTTCTCTCGTTAGAGGAAACGGCCTGAACTTCATTACCAGGTGACTTTTTAGCTTTAGTGGGTGGCACATGGGACTGTCTGTGGTGTGCCGTCTGCAGTGCACAAGCCATTTGTTTCTGGAAACAGTCTCACAAGCAATGATTTTGGTGAGTTTAGAAATGAATCAGGATGTGCTAAGCTCAATGAGGACTCATTAGCCTTAGATAATGTGATTCTATAAATGATCAGAATGGAGACGGTGAAGACTCAGGAGTATAGAGAAAATAGGATGACACTGGAAGCTAGGCTGATTGGTGGGAGTTTTGGAATCGATGTGCTTCAACTATTAGTTGAATAAGCATATAGTTGAATTAGTAAAGAGTGGGAGACTTGGCCCTTGACTGTGTGTTATAAAAAAAAAGCTATCTTGGCTGGGCACGGTGGCTTATGCCTGTAATCCCAGCACTTTGGGAGGCCGAGGTGGGCAGATCACCTGAGGTCAGGAGTTCGAGACCAGCCTGACCAACATGGAGAAACCCCATCTCTACTAAAAATACAAAATTAGCCGGGCATGATGGCACATGCCTGTAATCCTAGCTTCTGGGGAGGCTGAGGCAGGAGAATCACTTGAACCTGGGAGGCCGAGGTTGCGGTGAGCCAAGATTGCGCCATTGCATTCCAGCCTGGGCAACATGAGCGAGACTCCGTCTCAAAAAAAAAAAAAAAAAAAAAAAAGCTATCTTGAGTACTGACATGGTCCATCATCTCTTTTATGTACATTGCATATGCATGGAGAGGTTAAGTAACTTGCCTAAAGACACATAGCTGGGAAGCAATTGGAGAAACCAAATGTTAAGGCATTTCAGTCCTGACTTCTAAGTTTAGCTCTTAACTTTTTTGCCAGATTGTTTCCCAGGGTATCGACAGGTTTGGTTGGTAGGTAAGATGTGATTTGGCTGAGAGAGCCTGCGAGGGTTTCGGTCCAGGGCTGACAGTGGGAAGACGGGGGGGTAGGGGGGAGTGGAGGGGTGGGGGGTGGGGTGGGGGTGGGGTGGATGGGTTAAGGGTGGGATTGAGAGGCAAAGGAGGTGCTGAGAGGAGCAGAAGTTGCAGGTCCTGAAGCTTTCCTTTTTCTCTACTTTTCTGTGTCTTCCTCAGAGCCTCTCATACTCTAATGTGCGCTCAGTCATCTGGGGAGCTTGTGAAAATGCAGATTCTGATTTCACTGCATCTGGGAATCTGCATTTCTAATATGCTTCCCCAGTGATGCTACTGTAATTCCATACTTTCAATAGGGCAAAGAAGTTAGCATGGGAAGTGTTGGTAGTTCACTGGAACACAGCTGCTAGGGTGGGTTATTTGGACTAGGGTTATGTCTTATCCATGTGGTGTAAAGTGTCTTGGGTATCTGTACATTCAAATCAATAATTTTGTGAACAGATTACAACTTTCAGTTGGGACTGTAGTCTTTCTGAGGCTCACAGGATGTTGATGTAGGAAGGGGTGTTAGAGAATGTGTAGCTCAACCCCTTAGCTTACAGAGAGTGAGGGACTTTGTGGCCTAGTCAGAGCTAGGGTTGCAGATCTGGCCTCTTTTATGCTTTCACTCTTCGTCTGTCTGGGTTGGGTTGGAAGGCAGTGCAGTGAAGTGCTACTGTCTTCCCCCCTACTATTTGATATTTGGTGACATGACAAAGTCATAAATGGATTATGATTCTCAAATTCCATTTCAGTTTGTAGTACATTTCCTGAACAAAAGTAAGTGTTTGAGAGAATGAATGAATAAAAGGGCTGGTTTCTGGGTGAGGTGGCTCACAGAGTGGGTCAGAGGCCGGGACTGCCCCTAAGCCATGGCAGTAAGTTTCTAGTGAAAATAGATGACAACCATTGTGGTGTTTTGGAGAAGGCAGCAGACCCAGACAGTGGCAGGCTTTTAGGCAACAGCTGTGTTTTGAGGCCCCAGGAAAGAGGGGGAAAGGGGCAGGTGTAAGTACAATCAGGGAGAAACTGGGGAAAGACTTTTAGGCAAGCTTTTTGGTTCTTGATTAGGTGGTCTCTCTTGCACCTAGGAAAGCAGACAGTAAAAAGTGTGTCGTTGTTGGAATAGAAAATTCAAGCGCCTGATTGTGAGAATAAGAGTTCAAAAAGGGGGCCAGGCATGGTGGCTCACACCTGTAATCCCAGTGCACTTGGGGAGGCCGAGGCGGGCGGATCACAAGGTCAGGAGTTCAAGACTAGTCTGGCCAATATGGTGAAACCCAGTCTGTACTAAAAATACAAAAATTAGCCGGGCATGGTGGCAGGCGCCTGTAGTCCTAGCTACTTGGGAGGCTGAGGCAGGAGAATTGCTTGAACCTGGGAGGTGGAGGTTGTAGTGAGCTGAGATCATGCCACTGCACTCCAGCCTGGGCGACAGAGTGAGACTAGGTCTCAAGAAAAAAAAAAAAAAAGTTCAAAAAGCGGAGAACAGTGGATGGAAGGTATGAAGAGTTTGAAGCTTTAAAATACTGTTGAGAAAGAAACAGGGAGAAAAAATCAGTCTGGACAGAGATTTGTACAGCACAGTTGTACTTAAGTGTTTGTGTTTTTTTGGGGCAGTGGTGGGTAAGGTCAGTGGTGTTTTTTTTTTTTTTTTTTTTGAGACCCCTGTTGCCCAGGCTGGAGTGCAGTGGCATGACCTTGGCTCGCTGCAACCTCCATCTCCGAGGTTCTAGCCATTCTCCTCCCTCAGCTTCCTGAGTCGCCAGGATTACAGGTGCCGGCCATCACGCCTGGCTAATTTTTTTGTATTTTTAGTAGAGACGGGGTTTCACCATGTTGGCCAGGCTGGATTTGAACTCCTTAAGGTCAGTGGTTTTTACGTTGAAGTCCTGGACTATAGGATGGTAGTTCTGGAAGGAGCTTCAGAGAGCCTCTATGCATCTCCCTCGTTTTTCCTGGAGAAACCTCCAAGGACCCAGTGAGGTGGAGGGACTGACTGGCTAAAAGATACGTCAGCATATAGTAGACTGCCAAATGGACCTTCATATTTTTGCCTCAGATGATTAGAGGACACTCTGGGTTTCTGTCATCTTACTCATTAAAACAAAATACAACACTTTTACCGAGTGCCCTTTATGAACAGGCACTGATCTTTTTATCATTTTTCTTTGATTTTTAGATTGTGCTTTCTGAAAATTCAGATATTCAAGTTAAGTAATCTTTTGTTACTGTTTTCTTGATGGGGAATAATTACTAGATTTAGCTCTTGTAGGTCTTAATTTGGAAAAACAAGTTGAATTATCGCTGAATTTTTGGTTTAGGCATAGTTGATAACATATTTTGCATTTTGTTGCATCAGGTCAGTCTTTAGAGAATAACATTTTTAATACTTCATTTTTCCTATGAGTCACATTAACAAAAACCGCATTTAAAATTTTGTCCTTTCAAAGCACTGTACTGTGGCTGAATTGCATTTAGCGCTACTCATAGGATTTTTACTAGCATTAATTGAGATCTTCCAGTTATTTGAAAGTAGAGAAAAAACATTCCCGTTTTGCAAATAAGCTTTTACAATTTAGTTTCCACTATAGAACATGTCAGTAGACCCTGAGGTTTAAAAAAGAGAATAAAAACTGATACTAGAAATTGTCAATACATCATACAATACATTGATACAGAGATAATCCCTTGAAGCAGACTTGAGAATTCAAAATCCACTTCTGAATGGCTTTGGAGAGGTGCATTTTTCTTTTCTCTAGGGCAGCGTGAAAAACCATTTCCAAAGAGGAGATTGCCCGTTTTGTAAAGGAGGGATAGCTGATTGGGCAGGACAAGAAATAGCCTGTCTGAAATATCTTTGAGTAGCGTGTTAAGGGGTTGGGTAGTATATTGCTTTTTTTTTTGAGATGGAGTGTTGCTCTGTTGCTCAGGGTGGAGTGCAGTGGCGCGATCTTGGCTCACTGATGCCTCCACCTCCCGGGTTCAAGTGATTCGCCTGCCTCAGCCTCCTGAGTAGCTGGGTTTACAGGCTCACGCCACCATGCCTGGCTAATTTTTGTAGTTTTAGTAGAGACAGGGTTTCACCATTATTGGTCAGGCTGGTCTTAAACTCCTGACCTCGTAATCCGCCCATCTTGGCCACCCAACGAGCTGGGTTTACAGGCGTGAGTCACTGGTGCCCGGCCCTTGCTTTTTGTTTTTACTAAAGCCTTTCGACCCACCTGCTCAGAAGGAGGTGGTAATTGGTTGAGAATTCAAGAATTGTTAAAAAGCAAGGGTGTGTTTTCTTCAGCTTTCCCTGGCAAATATAATATTTAGAGCAGAGCCAGCCCCTGCAAATCCCCTAAACCCAATAAAAGCCAGCAAGACACTAAGCCCATCTTCAGCTGATAGCAACTTCTTTGGCTAGTTGTATTCCCTAACTCCTGCTGCAGCTGATGAACAGAGTGCCTGCCGAGACCTTCCTGTGGGCCTTGAACCTGACCTTGGTTTACAATAGAGGAGGACAGTAGGAGTGAGAAATCTGAAGGAAAAGTATGGCAGAGGCTCTCAGCTCTGGTGCATCTTGGTATATCTTGGGGAGCTTTAAAGTCTCACTATAAAGCAGAGAGTCCTAACCATGTCTGTAATTTGCAGTCACTTGAGGAGGCAAGAAAAAGATTGATGCCTTTGCTGCAACCCCAGGATTGGGTATTGGGGTTTTCATAACCTCATGGATTATTCTGATGTGCCTTTGGGCTTTTAAACCATTGAGTTTGGACAGTATCTGTCTACTGGAATTGGCCAGTTTTGGCCCTGCAACTCTGATGAAGGGTGAATTTGAAAGTTTTTTTGTGAATTTTTCTCTCGTTTTGTTTCTTTTACCTTCATTTATGATAGCCCAGTTTTGGGAAACAGATTCAGTTCACTGTAGAAATTTGCTTCTTAGCTAGTTTTATATTTGAGAGGAAGAGGTAAATAAAGGTCTGCGTTTTTATTTTCTTTCCCTCGTTCTCCCATCCCTGCGATGGAAAGATCATGAGTTACAGTTGATTTTCTGATTAGCTTAAAGTTTTCAACTAGGATTATGTTGGAAGTTCTTCCTTTGAGAGTGTATTGTTTTCACAGTTTGTAAAGCCCTTATCTGATAAATACAACTTTATATGTAACTTTACTAGAGGACACTTTCTAAAGGATACCTGTGTTGTTTTTGGAGGAAGAGGCTTCAGAAGGCTAAGGACCGAAATTTTGGTTTCAGAATTTATTTCCTATCCATGTTCTCTACGTTGTACATAATCACTCATAGTTGAGTTGAACTTGCATGCATCAAACATTGGCACTGTAGTAGCAGTATATAGCATCTGTATTAGTCCATTCTCACACTGCTATAGAGAACTCCCTGAGACTGGGCAGTTTAGAAAGGAAAGAGGTTGAGTTGACTCACAGTTCCACATGGCTGGGGAGGCCTCAGGAAACTTACAATCATGGCGGAAGGCAAAGGGGAAGCCAGACATCTCCTTCACAAGGCGTCAGGAGGGAGAATGAATGCAGGAGGAACTGCCAACACTTACAAAACCGCCAGATCTTGTGAGAACTCACTCACTATCACGAGGACAGCATGTGGGAAACACCCTCATGATTCAGTTACCTCCACCTGGTCTCTTCCTTGAAATTTATGGGGATTACAATTCAAGATGAGATTTTGGATGGGGACACAGCCAAACCATATCAGCATCTTATTGAGGATGTTCCCCTCCTTTTTGCATATAATGCAGACATCTCATTGTATAAACTAATACGCTAGTAACATATTGTAAATATTTGTACTAAGTGTAGGAGAGAGTTGCTGAAGATGTTTAGATGCATATCTTACATGGTAAGGGTAAGAAAAATAGGCTTTGGATATGCACAGACGGTAGATAAAGTAGGTTCTAATTTGCTTTTTGCCCAACCTCTGGAGAACTGTGAGAGTCACTGTTTGTCTTCTGTTGGGTTTGGCTTAAGAGAGCCTCTCTCCTTGTGTAGCTTGTGTGCCTTGAGTGGCTGAGGTCCTGGGCCAGAATCCAGGTGAGTTCTCAGTAAGGATAAGTCTAGAGTTTTCACATTAAGAAGCTTAGAAATGATCTTTTGAAGGTTCGAAGCATTAACTACTTGTTTTTAAATGCTTTTTGTTGCCAGCCTTGCTTTGTTTTCTACACTTTGAGAGAGATTGAGAAGAAACCATAAACTGGTCTGATGGAGTTAAGTAAGCTCTTGACCCTAGAATTGGAGGAGGAGATTTTAGGTTAACTAGTCAAACTTCTTGTTTCGGTTCAGGAAACCCTCTCACAGCATCTCATGCCAGTCCTTTGCCTTTTTCTCTTGCAGACTCCTAGGGCAGGGGCTCCTGGCCACCATTGTTTACTATATCACTCACAATTAGGAAGGTCGGCTGACATTTTCTTCCCTGTAACTTCTGCTCTAGTAAGTGATGACTAGCCAGATAGTGAAGACCTCAATCATGTTTCCCTAAGGCTTCTTAGCTGTAGACTGAGCATCTTTAGTTCTTACTATGTTTGACATTTCTTTTTTTTCTGTCTTACATGATACTTATGGATGTGCTTTAGTTTGATGATGACTTATTTAAAAACGGTGGTGCTTGGGGATGGACCCAGCATTCCAGCCAACCAATCAGTGTGCAGTGTCCTGTGCACTTGCTTGCCAGGTTCTGGACACTGGAACAACCTAAGATGACAGGCAAACAGGCAAAGCTGTGAGGTTAGTGAGTGGCAGTTTCTCAAGGGGCCAGGAGGAATTTCCCTCAGTAGTAGTACACTGGCAGGATTAGTTCTCTTGAGCCAGATCATGTCATCTGTTTGGGCCTCAGGTTCCTTTTATACAGAAGGAGGGATGGGTCAGTATGGGCTGTTATTCCTCTTTAAAATGTTGAATGCTTTCAAAAGGCAACTGTTTCTGAAATCTCTAATACAGGGATTTAACAGAAGGTGATTGGGATTTATTGGGCTCCTGGTTCCACTCAAAGGCTAATACCAGTGTTTTAGGTCTTCATTTGTCACTTGGTTTGGTATTTCTGCCACACTTTCCACATTCTGATTCCTGTCTTAGGAGGGAATGAAAACAGGATCAGCTTTGCCTTTAGAACTTAAGGAATGTGTAGTTCTCTTCCACCTGTGGGTGATTCGCCTTGAGAGATTACAAAACAAAACTGATTCTAGTACTACTCCTACGTAGATCTATGGATGAGGCCCAGAAATCTGTATTTTTTTAAAGCTGGCAAGTGACTGCATAGCCAGGTTTGGGAAGTATAGTTATGTGCACATAAGGATGTTTTAATCCATGATGTACCTAAATGATGGTGGTCCTGTAAGATTATAATATTGTTTTTTACTGTATGTTTTCTGTGTTTAGATATGTGTAGATACACAAATTATAAATAGTACTCAGTATATTGACATGCTGTGCAGGTTTGTAGCCTAGGAGCAATAGCTAGACAATGTAGCCTTGGTGTGGAGTAGGCCATACCCTTGAGGATTGTGGAAATGCACTCTGTGATGTGATGTTTCTCACGTGGATGAAATTGCCTTTCGCAGAACGTGTCCTCATCGTCAAGCAACACGTGACTGTACTAATTTTAAAAGTATTTGCTTCTTACAAATAGTGAAGTGTTTGCAGATAGCATGGTTTATACCTAGAATTTGCTTCAGAATAGCTCAGTACAAGGAAGAGGTGTGGGTAGGAATAAAGATGAAATAGATGTAGCCATGCTTTCATAATTAGTCAGGCTATAGCGATAGGTGCACAGGGTTCATTCTTCTAGTGTCTACTTTTGTTGTGTGCTTGAAGTTTTCCAGACTAAAAGATAAGCAAAAAAAAAAAAAACCAAAAAACAAAACAAAACATGTTTTATTTTCTGAAATCATTTACTCTTGTCTGTTTTGTTTATTTTATAATCACAAAAGGTAAATGGTAAGGTGTGTACCATACTCATCTCATTTGAGACTGATGTGAATTACATCCCTTGCATAATCAAGCCTTTTCCCTTGGCCTCTGCCTTGGCTCTGTGCGGTACACTTGAACTGGGGGGTGAGTGGAATGTCATGATGGCCATCACCATTTTGGCTTCAAGTCTGTAAGATGACATGAAGCTAGACATTCTCTCACACAATGCCCTGTGCCACAGTCAGCATCTCATCAACACTTTGGAGCTGTGACAGGAATGCTCTGGTTGGTGCATGTGTGGCTGGTGACTTGAGGAGGAGCCAGGAGGCCCATGGTCTCACATGGCATTCTGTCCTCTTCAGGACAGGCTCTGTAGTTGATGTGGTGGGTTCCGTCTCTTCCACATAAACCTACCTTGTCTTCCCCTTACAGCCTGTTTTTTTGTAGCCACTTCCCGTTTATTTTGGTAGAAATCTGGATAAAAGCCGAGTGTTCTTATGAGTCTCCTGCATGTCTAGTGCCCCCTGTCGGGGATCCTTTATGTGGAGTGTCTTTTAGCTTCACTGCTTCCTCAGGTTGGGTATTGCTGCTAGAATGAATGTGGACTTTGGTTTGGGTAAACTCATTTAGCCATTTCATCTCTTACTCTTTACTGTGAAGATAAACCAATCAAATTGATTTCTGTGTTAGTTGCAAGTTTAAGAGTTTTGAAGCTGCTTGCAACTATTAACTTTGAGAGTTCAGAATTAAAAAGGGTCTTTGCGCTTATTTCTAGTGATTCAAGGACTTTTGCAGAATTTTGATGATGGCTTCTGAATTAAGGTGGATTTACAAGCTGATGTAAGCATCACTGTACTCACAGGCTAAGTGGTCTGTCATGGGTGGTTAGACAGGTAAATGTGGACACTGTGCCACAGAGAACTGCCAGCAATTAATTTATGAGCCTTCTTTCTTTCTTAGTATTTTAGTTTTGATTTTATTGTTGACTAAAGGTCCATTATTACTAGTTAAGTATCAGCTAATATTCATGAATTATCTGAGTTAGTTGCAGGCCTTTGATGGTTAGTAAGTGGTCCTCAGTTTACTTTTCTCTCCTGAAGTTGGCCTAGTTTAGCTGATGCTTTATATTTCATTATCAAGACCTCAAGTTTTACTTAGAACTAACTTTATGTTGGACTTAAAGAGCCTTAATGGACAGGAGTATAGAATATATTCCTTAAACTACATGGGAAAGAGCAAAATGTTTTGTGGTTTGTTTGGCTGGATTGTTTGACATGAGATAGAAGAGGAATTCATTTTGACCCTCTCAGTCCTTTTTCTGTTGCTCATAATAGAATACCTGAAACTGGGTAATTTATGAAGAAAAGGAATTTGTTTCTTACACTTGTGGAAGCTGAGAAGTTCAAGAATAAGGGACCAAATCTGGTGGGGGACTTTCTTGTTGATGGGGGCTCTCTGCAGAGTCCTGGTGCAGGGTATCACCTGGCGAGGGGGGTGAGCGTGCTAACTCATGTCTCTTTTCCTCTTGACCACCAGTCCCACTCCCATGATAACCTATTAGTCCATGAATGGATTAACCCATTTATGAAGACAGGGTCCTCATGGCCCAGTCACCTCTTAAAGGCCCCACCTCAATATTGCCACATTGGGGATTAAATTTCAATATGAATTTTGAAGGAGACAAATATTGAAGCCGTAACACCCTCTCATAGCTTTCTAATGAGTTTTCTAACATGTTTGGATGGTATACGGATGGTCTGTAGATATGCAAACAGTGAAAACACTTAGCATTTACTCATGTAGTACCATCTTCAAAAAGAAAAGGATTTGCTTCTGCAAAACTCAGTGGACTGTAATTTAAAGCTGCTATGAGAGTTTACAAAAAATATTACTTCCACAAATACTATTAATATAATCTCAAAATACCCAGAAGTATAAAGAACCTTGTATAGTCAGTGAGGTTGTCTTTTGATTGTAATTGCAGAACTCCCTAAAGATAAAGCCAATATTATCTGAAATAAAATGATTTTTGTCCAACATAGATGACCAAGTAAATGGCCTGTGAGTCTGTGTTTTAGACTCTTAAAATTTTGGGGGGAAGTATGTACAGGTTAATATAAAATGAAAGAGAAATAGGCAATTGCCTCTTTATTTGGCATTTAGCTCTCATGTTAAAAACTGTGAAACAGAAAGAAGGTGGTAGTGGTCGGGCACAGTGGCTCATGCCTGTAATCCCAGCACACTGGGAGGCCGAGGCAGGTGGATCACTTGAGGTCAGGTGTTCAAGACCAGCCTGGCCAACATGGTGAAACCCTGTCTCTACTAAAAATACAAAAATCAGCCGGGCATGGTGGCATGAGCGTATAGTCCCAGCTACTCGGGAGGTTGAGGCAGCAGGATCACTTGAACCCAGGAGGTGGAGGTTGCAGTGAGCCGAGATCACGCCACCGCACTCCAGCCTGGGTGACAGAGTGAGACTCCGTCTTGAAAGAAGGTGGCAAGACCAAATAAGGAGCACACTAAGGACTCCAGGGAGAAAACGTGTAGCATCAGAGAGTTAGAAGGTGTCATGGTAAACTTGCTCTCATTAAATAACTGAGGAAACACCCAGGTTACCTCTTTAAGTACAGCCTAAGTAATCTCCCTATTTCCCAGTCTAGAATGCCCTTGAAGCGTGGATCCCAAAGTACAGATTGTCATAGCATATTTCTCTGCAGCATGCTAGCAAGATTTTTATCAGTGGTTCCTCTCCCCTGGGGGGCTTGTTAGACATAGATTACTGGGCCCCATCCCACAGTTTTTGGTCCAGTAGTTCTGAGGTAGGACTGAGAATCTGCATTTCTAACAAATTATGAAGCACTGCTGAGGCTACTTACTGGTCTGGAGACCACACTTTGAGATAATGTTTGTACATTTTAATCACCTGGGAAGCTTTCCGCTCAACATTTTATTATGAAAAATTTCAAACCTATAGTAAAGTTGAGAGGTGTAAAATGAATACCCACCTCCTAGATTTTATAACAACACTCTTTTTTTCTTTTGAGATGGAGTCTCGCTCTGTCACCCAGGCTGGGGTGCAGTGGTGCAGTGGTGCGACCACAGCTCAATGCAACTCTGCCTCACAGGTTCGAGCAATTCTTTTGTCTCAGCCTCCCGAGTAGCTGGGACTACAGGCGTGCGCCACCATGCCTGGTTAATTTTTGTATTTTTAGTGCAGACGGGGTTTCACCAAGTTGTCCAGGCTGGTCTCAAACTCCTGACCTCAAGTGAGCCACCCACCGCTGCCTCCCAAAGTACTGGGATTACAGGCATGAGCCACCGTGCCCGACAAATCCCCTAGTTGATTTTAATGTGCAACATGTTTGGAGACTAGCTCTAGCTGCTCCTATATCTTGTAGTATGTGAGATAAACTGATTTATATTCAGAAACCTGGCAAAATTAAGAATAAAATCAATCTGTTGACATGAAGAAAAATTGGTGAGTGTTGCACAAATGTTCAGTTTCAGGAAATTGTGAAGATGTAATGAATGAAACAGTGAAGATGTAATGAATGAAACAGATGAAAGCAGAAGCAACTTAAGAGTTATGGCTCAGAAAATGATTAGAGAGAGGAGAGAGAGAGAGAGAGAGAGAGTGTGTGTGTGTGTGTGTGTGTGTGTGTGTGTGTGTGTGTGTGTGTGTGTGTGTCCTGTTCCCACTCTCCCTCCCTATCCTTTTTTCCTGTAAGGACTTCCCTGGAAGTAATCTGCTCGATGTTGTAGAAGACATTATACTCAAAAAATATAGTTTTTATTTAATATTATGCTTACAATCTCTTTCTTTTATTTTTGCCAGCTTTTCACAAAGTGACAGAGTGGACAGTGCTCCTCTAGTTGTAGGGTACAATCTGTTTGTGTGTAGTACAGCCAGTTTATTTGGTCAAGACTAGCATCTTTTAATTGAATAGAAAATAGAGTGCATCACATATACTAAGAGTGTTTTGTGAAACCTTTATTTTGGTTAAAAATACATGTTATAGGTGTCTTGGGTGGTGGTTTTAACTGTATTTTTTATTATAGGCTGCAGTCAAGATAGTTTGAAAGCTAATGTACTGGGAGATGCTAGGTTCCTTTTAGCAAAAGTGAAGAATGGTTTTAAAAAACACACTTTGAAACAACTGAATAAATATTTACTTTGAAATGAGATCCAGCCACATTGCCCACTGTTACCTGCAGTGTGATCCTCTTTTTGTTTTGTTCTAGTTTGGCTCGGGGCCTCACTATGTCTACACTCCTCCAGGTAACTCCTCTTGCCCATGTGTGTCTAACTGAGGACCCACACCACCCGCTTCTTGATTTGGCATTCCTTGTCTCCAAGCCAAAGGTCCTTCTCTGGTGAAATCCTGTTACAGCTCCTGTCTTCTCCATCTGACATACTCTGTTGGTTCTCTGGGTGTTTTCCTGTCTTGAGGGTTATCTTGACCAGCTTTGAGGGCAGGTTTGTGTTTCCTGCAACCCTCAGCACAACATCAGATGGTGTGTAAAGATGCCAGGAACCTGTCTTTGTGTCTCCTCCCGCAGCTCCATAGCACCCTCGTGAGTGCCCCAGCATGAGACAGAACATCTTCTGGGGCAGGTAGAGTTGGTCCAGGGGCCCTCTACTTAAGATGCGTCAGTGGACCTAGGACAGGGGAAAGTAAAGGCTTATTATAAGGTTTGGATTCTGCTTCGTTCATGTATTTTGTATCTGAAACCTTTTTTCATATTCTTAGTCTTCCTTCTTTGAAATGGCTGTATGGCTTTCTGTCAGGATTCTGGAATAGTTGGTAGATGGTCTTTGGGGATTATATTCATGACTTAAAACTCCTTTCCTGCTTTGTGATATGATCATGAGTCTGGGGTGGAGAAGTTTGTAAATGGGGGCCAGCTCCCCACGACTGGAAACTGAAGGGCACACCTTCTGTCTTGCTCCGCTCCCCTTTTTGGGGTTGTGGTAGGGACAGTTTTTCAGATCATATGTTGGTTATAGCAAAA
Source organism: Pongo pygmaeus (assembly GCF_028885625.2). Taxonomy (NCBI): domain Eukaryota; kingdom Metazoa; phylum Chordata; class Mammalia; order Primates; family Hominidae; genus Pongo; species Pongo pygmaeus. The sequence continues at coordinate 32,005,350 of NC_072385.2, read as the reverse complement.
GAAGGCAGAGGTTAAACTCATGGCTAGCTAGTGGCAGAGACACCCTTGTTTAAGAAGGTTGGGTGGGGGAAGGAGCCGGTGCTCTATTGTCCCCTGGGTCTCTATTACAGACACACCAGGTCACTAACTCCAGAGCTCTGGTGGGATGAATGCCCAGCAGCACTGGACTGGTGTTCAGTACGGGGGTATTTCCATCATCTCCAGAGCACATTCACATGGCTTCAGTAGGGTTAAGCATACGTTTTTGAATTTTTCCCCTGAAGACTGTTACAAATCCTTAAAACTTAATTCCTGTGAATCACTTTGACTTAGAAATATGTTGAATAGTGGCCGGGCGTGGTGGCTTACGCCTGTAATCCCAGCACTTTGGGAGGCCGAGGCAGGTGGATCATGAGATCAGGAGATTGAGACCATCCTGGCTAACACAGTGAAACCCCGTCTCTACAAAAAATACAAAAAATTAGCCGGGCGCGATGGCGGGCGCCTGTAGTCCCAGCCACTCGGGAGGCCGAGCCTGCGCAGGAGAATAGTGTGAACCCGGGAGGCGGAGCTTGCAGTGAGCCGAGATTGCGCCACTGCACTCTAGCCTGGGCGACAGAGCGAGACTGTCTCAAAAAAAAAAAAAAAAAGTTGAATAGTGTGTATTTACATTGATTTGAATGTGACAGTAATTTAATTTTTATTTTTATTATTATTATTTTTTTTGAGACACAGTTTCATTCTGCTGCCCAGGCTGGAGTGCAGTGGCGTGGTCTCGGCTCACTGCAACTTCCGCCCCCCAGATTCAAGTGATTCTATTGCCTCAACCTCCCGAATAGCTGGGATTACAGGTGTGTGCCACCATGCCTGGCTCATTTTTATATTTTTAGTAGAGATGGGGTTTCACCATGTTGGCCAGGCTGGCCTCGAACTCCTGACCTAGGTGATGTGCCCGCCTTGGCCTTCCAAAGTGTTGAGATTACAGGTATGAGCCACCACCCCTGGCCGACAGTAATTTTTTAAAAATTATAAAGCAAAGAGCAGAGAATGATCTTAAATGAAATGGGCGGGGTGTGGTGGCTCACACCTGTAATCCAAGCACTTTGGGAGGCCAAGGTGGACAGATTGCCAGAGCTTAGGAGTTTGAGACCAACCTGGGCAACATGATGAAACCCCATCTCTAAAAAAAAAATACAAAAATTACCCAGGCGTCATGGTGTACACCAGCTACTGGAGGGACTGAGGTGGGAGGATAGCTTGAGCTCAGGAGGTCAAGGCTACAGTGAGCTGTGTTGGTGCCACTGCGTTCCAGCCTGGGTGACAAAGGGAGACCCTGTCTGAAAAGGAAAAAAAAAAGATGGAGGGAAGGGGTAGGGGAAAATAAAAGGATTTTTGAAAATAAACCAGAATAATGCACCCTGTTCCTGTTTTTCATTCACTCAGGATTCCTTTTAAATGAAAAAGTTTTGATTCCTGGATACCTTTTGGTTAGTGGATACATTTCTTCTCTCTTTTCAGAAATAACTAGGAAAATTGTTAAAAGTCCCATAATTTTGTGTGGATTTACCAATATTGTGAACCCTTCCCTTAATTTTGAATTATTCTTCAGAATTGGGGAGGTAAAGCTGGTTCTGCAAGTTTTTGTGGTAACATGTATGTAAAACAGCACTGAAGGAGTAGGGACGGATTTTAATATAATTTTTTATTATTTATAAACTCTGTGGGAGATGAAATGGGCTTAGAAAACCCACATAAGTAGCTGGTGTGTAATTTACCATGGCCCTGGGGCTGAAGTAACCCACACACCCTTCCTTCATAAACTTTCCAGAATTTATTTAGGTTATGTTGATTTTATTCCTTTGAGAACTGATTACCCCTCAGGAGTGTAATCAAGATGGGCTTGTGTAGGGTGGGGCCAAAGGGAGAATGGCAGGCAACCATCTCAGAGAAGGTGGTTTTACCATCTCGAGGTGAGTAATGTTTAAAGTTATAGCTGCTGTGAAGTGGGATGCTATAAAATTCGAGGGAGTTTTCCTTCTACCCGGTTTCATTCCCCCCTCCCCTAGCCCCATGCAACTGCATTTCCCCTCTTCTGTGCTGAGGGAAAGAAAAGCTGCCTCTCCTTTCTTGGTTTTGTAGCATGGCTTCCAGTACCTGTTAGTCATCTCCTTGCTCCTTTTTTTTTTTTTTTTTGAGACAGAGTCTCGCTCTGTTGCCAGGCTGGAGTGCAGTGCAGTGGCACCATCTCGGCTCACTGCAATCCCTGCCTCCAGAATTCAAGCTATCTCCTGCCTCAGCCTCCTGAATAGCTGGGACTACAGGCTCACACCACCACGCCCAGCTAATTTTTGTATTTTTAGTAGAGACAGGGTTTCATCATGTTGGACAGGATGATCTTGATCTCTTGACCTCGTGATCCACCTGCCTCAGCCTCCCAAAGTGTTGGGATTACAGGCATGAGCCACCGCGTCCAGCCCTCCTTGCTCCCATTTTAAGTGCTGGTGGATTTGGAAAGATGGATATGTAGTCTCTGGGATCATTGTCTTTGATGTATTTAGAGCCTAGCAACTGTCCTGTCAGCCTGAGCCCTGTGTCACTCGGCATCTCTGCCAATGTTACTACATCCCAAGAAGCTTTTCAGGTGGCTTCCAGGTCTGTATTGGAAGCAATGACCTACCTGTGTTGTGAGATATCCCAGGAGCCAGCCTCTGTCACTCACAGGCTTACAGATTGCTCTGCCCTGGCCTGGGGTCTCTGTCTGAAGAAGAGCATGAAAGCAGCTGGCCCCAACCCTGCAGGGTACACCTGAGCCTTTGACTCTGAGGAAGGAAATGGCGATGGGGGGATGCAGGGATGGATGAGGAAAGTCCTCACTCTTTGAGTGTGTGATGAAAGGGAAAGGATGTCAGGAAGCCACTGAGCAAAAGGCTGTTACAGCTGACCTTGAGAGGTCAGCCAATCCATTAGCTGCATGGGGCCCAGAGAGGGTGAAGTTCTTTCATGAGATCATGCAGCAAGTTAGTGTCAAGTCTAGCATTAGAACTTGGGTCTCTTTGACCCTGACAGCGGGAGATGAGCAGTGGCCATTAGGTGTGGTGGTGGTTGTAGGAGCAGCCACAGACACTCTGAAATTGAGGGAGAAGAGAAGAGGCAGGGGAAGTGGAGCTGGTTGGCTTGTCAGCTCCCTGAGGCTCTCACCTTGTCACACCAAAGGGCAAAATGTATGGAGCGTGCATGGGACAGTAGAAAGAATGGAGGTTTCAGGGCCAGACAAACCCATCAAGCCTTACTCTCGGAGGAACTGCTCTGTGTGCAGGTAGCCTCGTGTAGTGCCAGCCGGTGGTTCCCTTCTCCAGGGCTCTCTGGCTCCAGGGCAGCTTTTCTGTGAGAGGAGTGTTAGGCCCCGTTACAGGAAGAGCACAGATCAGGAGTCTGATGTTTCTGAGCCAGTTCTTTCACATACTAGCTGTGTGACCTTGAAAATTCAGCCTGCTAGAGCCTTTGTTCCCTGAACCACAGCCTGGCCACAGCAGTCCTGGCCTCAGAGGTTAGGGGATGAAACTAGAGACCTATCACACTATGTGGCACCTGGTGTACGTTTCATAAATTCGACTGAGCTTGGTGCTCCACACGCCCCCCACGTGTCTGGTAATAATTCTTCATCTTCTTTTTCCCATTATTATTGACACTATTGATAGAAAATAAATCCCATGAGTGAGTTGATTGCTTATCCATTATACAGGGTATCATACTACAATTTCTTTAATAATAGAAAAGGTTAAAGTTTTGGAATTACTCTTACTGAAAATCTGTACAGAGTTAAAATATTAAGGAAAATGTAAAATAATATAGTAACTTGATAAAATGTGCACCTCCCCTCATTTTGTCTTTTACTGTGTAGAAGCTGAGTATGTGTACAGAACTTACTATTGTATTTAAAACAAAACTGAAAAGTCTCACAGATAAATCCGAGGCACATAATTATGTTATGACTGTTGTGCTGAGTGGTAATTTAGTATGGATATCAGGTAGTTTACTTAAAAGATTGTAATTATCCTTATTACACTGCAAGTCAAAGATTTTAAAATTTGCATTCTTTCGTATCAGCAGATACATACCAGTTCAGCCATCATTAGTTTGTCAAACAGCTAGTGCTTGGTTGTTACCCATTTACCCGCGCACACATCAGAGCCAGCTCCTGCATATTGCTCTGTGAGAACTGCCCTGTCCTCTCCACACTCTAGGCTGTGCACCGCCTGGTGGCCAGTGGGCTGGCTGCTTTGTCTCTGTGAGCCAATCCTTCTTTGCCTGCCTTCTGTTGCTTCTTCTTGAGAGAGAGATTGCCGCAGTAGAAATCCTGGGTCTGTGCTCCTGGCCTGCTGTTCAGGGAATAGCATGATCCCCATGCTGGCGTTTGGCTGGAGCCTTAGCCTGGGGTGATTGTGGAGGAGAGAAGGCTCTTGGGAAAATGAACTCAGAAGTCCTCAGCATCTAAAACTCTTAGAACAGAATATTGCAGAGGCTAGGAGTCAAAGGGGCTAGGCCCAGTTAACTAATGTTTTGACTTGTTCATGAGCAGGGTGTTGTTCAGAAGACAATGAAAATGCACCAGACTGAAATTGTACTACCTCCCCTCTCACTGGTTAGAACTTAACATTTATTTGTCTAGCACGAAAGCCCTTTATTTTCCCTTGATTAAGAAGCTTAATATGCAAATGTACAGTGTAGTGACTGAGTTTCAGTGGTTGTATGAATGAGACCACTGTTATCAAACCATGGCAAGGAGGATTTAGGCCAGAAAAGCAGGAAGGTTCTGGTGCTAGGGCAGAAAGTGGGTGTAGAAAGTATGTGGGGGCTTTCTTACAGGGGCAAATGGTCACCTACAGTAAACTTCTGACTGATCATTTTTGCCAATGCTAGCTCTATTTATCTTCATCCCTGTAGTAGACAGCTGGAAGTTGTCAGAGGGCCAAAGGTCTTTATTTCTTGGACAGTGTTTGAGCAGAAGTTTTCTTCTGTTCAGTGCCCAGTCAGGGTACCAAGTAGGGGCCACCTGCTTTATTTTTTTATTAGGGTTTCCTGGTAAGATCATATGAAAAAATCTGTAGGTTTTGGAGTAAACACCTCCCGGAATACGCTTAAGTCACTCTTCTTAGTCATTTGTTGGGGTGGCCAAGGTCAAGGCAAAAAGGTGGGCTGGGGCCTGCCCATGGGAGGCCGTCTTTGTCAAACCAAGGAATTCAGGCTTCAATCTGTAGCCTCAGGATGAAGAATTTGAAGCAGAAGAGGGAGACCACTCCAGTAATAGTAGGGTGGTCCCATGGAACAGAGTATGATTGAGTCAAGGAGACCAGTTTGGATGTTGTTGGATTAGGAGCTAGAAAAGAAAATAGAAATGGAAGTAGATAGAAGGGTATAAATGAGTTCTGGCTGACAGGTCAAATTGTGATGGGGACACAGAAGTCTCAGAATGGCTTTGAATGGTTGCTGACAGATACCCTCAGGATGAATGATGTGAGTCATACTTTTCCACAGGGAAGAAATCTGTTTCCTACAGCCTTCTATTTACTGATGGTGTTTTCCCTGTTAAACTTTCCAGACGCCTACTAGTTACAGGTGTTTTATTCCACCAGAAGCAAATTGACATCAAATATTTTGAATGTTAAAAATTGCGGAGCTGCTGCAGCTGCTGCTGCAGTCAGAATTGCTTCCCACTTGTTTTTACACCGTCCCCTGTGATAACCTCCATCCTAGCTGGCCCCTACATCTGATCTGCTCCCTAACTTCCAGCTGTCCAAATCAGTTCAATCTGTCCAAAACAGTTCCCTTCCTTCAGTGGTTGCCTGTTGCTGACAGGATAAAGGCCAAGCTCTTTAATGCGACTCTAGGCCCACCTAATGCGTGGCCCTCCTTATCTCCTTGTGCTGCCACACTGGCCTCTGCCATCCCCTGCTTCTTGCCCATCTCCTGCCTGCCAGGCACTTCTGTATGCCTCTCTCTGCCTTACCCAGCTGGGTCCTGGTCATGAATACCGGCACTTTTAGCACTGTGTCTCTTGCTGTCATAGCACTTGGCACAGTTGTGTTTTTACATTTGTTTGTGCCATCTTTGGTTAGTAATGGAGAGGGATCACTTGCTTATTGCAGTGCCTGGCATGTAGCTGATCCTTATGTATTTTGAGTATAATAACTCGTTCTATTGCTGACCCTCAGTCATTCAAAAATGTTATATTCAGTATATTTTTTTCTGATTGTCCTGTACAAGTAAGCCCCTTTGCAGTGTGCCCTTTAGGACCCTGTTCTAACTTTGTAACACCCCTCACTGCTTCTTGTGAGTAATTGTTGATTCTTCCTGCCAGAATGTAAGTTCTGGGTTGCAGAGTTAGTGCTTGTGACACTTGGTACCTGGTGGGTACTTAATAATGGTTTGTTGACTGAAAGAACAGTTTAGAAAGTTGTCTATTAAATTTAAAGCAGTTAAAGCCCTGGCAGCACAAGTGTTCATCAGTCTCCTTCCTCCCTCATTCCTTCCTTTCTCTCTTTGACAACTCATTTGTACTATCACAGTATTACGTACTTGCTCTGTTATGAGCTGTCCATGTACAGGAAAAAGGGGCTATTGGGCAATCGGAGTTTTGATTATGAAAAGTTAGTCATTATGACAAAACCATGAAACACAGATGATAAAGCTCCTAGTAAAATTTAATCTTTTGAAATTATTTGTCACCTAGGAGAGCTGCCATTCTGACACTTAGTGCTTTTTAAAATCAGTCAGGTGTGTATGTACTTCTGTTGGTCAGAGATTGTGAGTGGGTGTGTGGTTTCTGGGAGACCTGAAAATGGGGCCAGGGCTGTGGGTTTTCTGCAGCACTAACAAGCTGCCACCCTTATTTTGGTGATGAGGCTTGTGCCCGCTTTTTAATTTTTTGATTAAATTGTGCTGATTACATGGTTCCGAAGAACTTAGGGAATGCACAGTATTGCTCCAGATTACTTGTCAGTTAGGATTTACCTATTGTGAATATATATATATATATATATATATATATATATATATATTTTTTTGCTATTAGTCATTGTTGTCTCATTTGATGGATCAGAGTGTGAGATTGGGAAATATTATGTATTAATATCAGGAAAAGAGACAGGCCTGGAGTAGGGCTGGAGGTAGGGCTGCTTAGTGTTTTATTAACCATGCTGATGAATGCACACATTCAAGATAATCTGTTTCCTTTCCATTCTCTGCCACTCCTTTTGAATTGCTCAAGGCTGGGATCCTATGTCTGGAACAGGTGACTCAGATGAAATAAAGTTTGAAAAGGAAAAAACCCTGTCATTTTCTGGTTACTCATTATCATTCAGGGTCCAGATTCTGCCTTTTCTCTCTAGTCTCTCCCCCTTCTTTCTCTCTCACTTAGGCTCCTGTCACCTTTAAGCTTTCTCACCACACTTTTTAAAAGTTGGCCAGGAATGAATGGAAATGGTGAGGAATGCCATGAATTAATATTTGTTGATCCTCTGTTCTGTGGCAGGCTCTGGAAGTATTTTGAGATTCGGAGAGGTTACCTAACATGCTAGCATCATATGGCTTGTAGGTGGCAGGGCTGTGCTTGAATCCAAGATTGACTCAGGACCTATTTCTGGACCGTGTTGCCTCCAGTGCTTTCTCATCCTGGTTGGACAAGGAGAAACTGTCTTAAAAGTCACCTGCTACATCCCCGAGAAGAGAAAGCCCCTAGTACTTTTTTTTCTTCTCTGAAGTCACAAAAATACATTCCTAGGTAAAGACTGGGATATTTCCAACACCAAAGAGTACCATATATGGTTTCTCTCTTAGTCCGTTGAACAAAAGAAGTTAGGTAAACAGCTTCTGATCAGAAACTGACTTGGATTCTTAATGAACATTAGGGCCAACCTGAGGGGTAAAACAATTTTAGGCAGGATATGTTGAGAAAGAAAGGCCTTCAGTCAATACTAGAAGTAACTTAGATGCAGATTTTTTAAAAAAGCAGTAGGATGCCTTTTTAAATTTTTTTAATATGGGGCAGTTGAAGTCAGTTTGGGTTGAACAGAATTGATAGTTACTGCCTTTGGGAGTCGATTTGTAGAGTGAAAGAAATTGACTTGTAGAGTGAAAGAAATAGAATAGTGATCTGCAGAAGGTTTTTTTTGGCCCAGTGATTTTTTAAAGACATCTTGCACCTGTCTTATTCTCTCACTATTCTCCTATGCACTTTGGATTGCTGTAAGGACCTTGACTCACGTGTTGATTCCTTGCAGATCTGATGACCACTCTTTTCTTTTCTTGCCCTCTGCTTGCTTTCTGGGTTCCTGTCCTTGTGTTTATGCAGTTTAAGGGAAGTACAGTGGTGGAAAGATCACTGTCTGCCTGGCTGCCACCATATTGGTGGTGACCTTGGGAAAGAGACTGAACCCAAGAACCCATTTTTGTAGTTGCAAATTAGGGTTGATTGTAATAGTCCTGTTTCATGAGGTGGTTGTGAGGATTAAATGAAACAGCATTCATTTAATCCTCACAACCACCTCATGAAATAGGACTATTAAATGGTGCAGTGAATACGGTTGCTGCTGGCCATCATTATTCCTTGGTACCTCTGGTAAGGCATTCGTTTCATTGTTCTTTTTAGCATGGTTGTCTGCTGTTACACATAATATCTAGAAGGTAGAATCTGTGACTTATGAATAGTACGGGGCATGGTAGGCAGGATAGGAGGCGAACCTGCTTAGTTCACAAGCATCTTTGCAGTTGACTCAAATAAATCTGGCAGTCAACACAATGCTTTTCTTTCTTGCACACATCTGATGTTCAGAAAACAAATCTTTAAATGTGGACAGTAGTTCCCAAAGGTGTTACTTCTGTTGCCTTCAGGTTACAGCATGGATGACCCAGAAGTAAAAACGTTTATGAAGTCATCTTAGTGTATAAATGGAAACATTTATTTTCTTCATGGATAGGAGTCCTAAAGTCTTTTTTTTTCCTCTAAAATATCATTTAATTCTAAAGCTTCTTTTTCTTACAATTTAAGAAATACAGGCAGAGCATTACCTCTGTAATACTCGGTGTGCTGTGCTATGGGTTTTTAGTGGTTGTAATTTAAGTTCTCTGGAGGTTGTCAGCTACCTTCTCAGAAAAATCTGAGTGCTCAGTGCCTTATTGAACTAGGGCTTATTGGATATATTTACTTTTTAAACTCTATTGACTAAACAATTAAAAAAACCCCTATCCTTACTCTGAAAACTTGTTTCCTTTACAACTGGTAGATAGGAGAATTTCTGGTGAATCTTTAAATTCAACTCCAGAAATGAATTTAGAATTCACTTGGATTAGAGTTGTTAATTACCTTTTTGTTCAGCCAACATTATTTGAGTAGTCAGCTATAGAGGTATTAGGAGAACCAACCTTGGGACCATCAGAATGGTTTCTGCCTGTTAACCTATAAATGAGACAGACTTTATAAATCTTTTGTTAGTAGGGCAGTCACTCTCTCATCTCTCCTTATGTCTGAGATTCTGGCCCTTCCTATGCTTTGCGGATGTCCATTATTTTACACTGAAGGGAGGAAGGGTGATGGAGAATTTTTGACACATTTGCTTTTGGGCATGTTGACCACAGGTCATAGGCCCCAGGGATGCAGATGTTGAATATCCTGGGAGGATGGAAAATACTACTGAACCTTCACCACAACATCTGTCGCTTTCTTGGCTTCAAAGTGGCTTTATATCATCTTGATATTTCCCCCTCAACCATCATAATTTATAGCCTGCATTGCTGTATTGTGCCTCTGATTTATTATATAAATCTGGAATCCTACACTAATAAGGTCACTTGCTGTTTCCAGTAGAATAAAAACTTGAAACCATGCTTTTTGACCTTGATGTCTGCAGTAACTGTTCTTTTCAAGCTTGCTGAGAAGACAGAAAGGAATGTTGACTTTCAAGGGGGAGAATAAATATTTGAAGATAGGGTTTAGTTGTCTCAGTTTGCACTGTCAGCATAAGCAAAGACCTTCCCTTATTTGCTTTGGAAAAAAAACCCTTATTTTTAGAGTAAAGGAAGGAAACATGTCTGTTGAGAAAACCTTGCTAGATTTTGTGGAAGTGGAAAATTCTCTCCTTAGACCTTCTCTCCTTTTCTGTAGCTAACAACAGTAACAGTGATTACAGTCAGCATTTGAATGTGTATGAGCCAGACCCTAAACTGAGTGTTTACCCTTAAAATACCTCCATTAGTTGTTACTCTCGTTGCTACAAATGATGAGACTGAGGTCTAGAGAGGTTATTTATCACTTAAGGCCATAAAGAGTTAAAAAGTGGATCTGAGACTCAAATTCAACTTTGATGCTTGAGGATTCTTGGAACACTACTGTGTTATAAACTTTGAAATTTTGACCCTCCTTTGCTGAACATGGGGAAGTGTGGAGGGTAGTAGGTATTTTTTTTTTTCTTTTTGAGGCGGAGTCTCGCTGTGTCGCCCAGGCTGGAGTGCAGTGGCGTGATCTTGGCTCACTGCAAGTTCCGCCTCCTGGGTTCACGCCATTCTCCTGCCTCAGCCTCCCGAGTAGCTGGGACTACAGGAGCCCGCCACCACGCCCGGCTAATTTTTTGTATTTTTAGTAGAGACGGGGTTTCACCGTGTTAGCCAGGATGGTCTCAATCTCCTGACCTCGTGATCTGCCCGCCTCAGCCTCCCAAAGTGCTGAGATTACAGGCGTGAGCCACTGCACCTGGCCGGTAGTAGGTATTTTTCTTAAGGATATCGCAGACTCCATGTTAATGAAGAGGAGTTCCCTGCCCACTTGCTAAATTAGATCAAGGACATTTTACTCTTTCCCCCCCCAGCCCCCAACCTTAATCTTTCAGTTTTAATTTCTAATGTGGTAAATATTGATATAATCCAGCTAAACATAAAGTTATTTGAAGTTTTCAATTTTTATGAGTGCAAAAAAGTCCTGAGGCTAAAAACTTTGAGAACTACTGGTTTAGTGTTTAAAACATAGGCTTTGGGTCAGCAGGCCCTGGATTTGAGTCCCTTTTCTGGTGTTTACCAGCTATGGGCCTTTGTGAAAGTTATTTTTCTGATTCTCAGTGTACTTATTTGAAAAATAGAAAAAAATTGAAAAATTGGTTAAATGGGGTTGTGAGAACTAAATAGTACATGCCAAATGTTTCACTTCAGGCTGGGTGCTCTTAGGAATGCCATGCTGCTGTGCTACATAGTGCAGCTGAAAGGTGAGTGTGTGTTTGTAGATGGTTTAGTGAGGGGTCTAAGTGAAGAACACACCTTTTGTAGCTCTTCGGTTGTGAAGAAACTGTTGCCAAGAGCACAGGAGGGCTGTGTGACCTGGTTCCAGGGCCCCCGGGCTCCAGTGGGTCATCTGGGCAGGAGGAAGGATTGTACAGGACCCCTCAGAGTCCCGCACTCTTGGGTTGGGCTCAGCCTGACTCAGGAGGCAGAGTGCTGTCCAGGAGAGAATCTGAGCGCTGAGATTTCCTTTGGAGGCTTCCCAGGCAGGTACAGGCAGGTTCTGACCTTGATTTCTTTAGGCAGACTGAGGAGGCAGCAAAGCTGTATTGAAAGCTCATTGGTAACCTACGGTGTGTCTTTTGTCTTCAGTGGCCTCTTAGGACTGGCGTTGTTTTCCTTAAGCCTTTAGAATAAATTGCCTCTTTCCTGCTCTTGGCTTCCTGAGCCACGCTGCCTGTGCGCCCGCCCTTAGCTTGCTTCTCTCTCAGCCTCTTTGTGCCTGTCTGATTTCTCCCTCTAGGATGTTTACAATAAATGTGTGCCAGAGAGTGAAGCCCCTGTAACACAGTGTTAACTTTGGCTTGAGTAAAATGAGTGAGAACTAAAGCTAGCACTGCTTTCCCACTTCCTCTGGCCTCACTTTCTTTTTATGGAAAAAGTCCTGTGCCTGATTGTTTTTCAGCTGGAGGTCTTGCTCACAAGGCTTCTTTCCGCAGTAGTTTCATTGCAGGGTCAAGCAGGTAAAGGAGAGAGAATATTGACTACTTAGGATGACATGTCACTCCTAATTGTACTTCTGGAATGGGAGAAAGAAGAGTAATGAGTTATTAATATCTCCATAAATAGAGTAGCGAGAACTAGCTCTACCTTTCTGCCTAAGCATGTCGATTATAGTTTAGAAGTCTGAAAGAGCAAACGCATTTCTTTTCAGATTTTAAATTCTAAAGGGAGAGGCTTTTTATCAGGCCCACATCCTGCTCTCCTTTTTGAAAGAGGTTTTATTTACTTTAAATAAATTACTAAAATTATTAATCTGTTTATATTCAGTTCTAACTTGTCTTCAAGTTTTCTGCTTGGGAAGACTGGTGAGACTGGAGCAAGATGAACTCAGTTTTCCCCATGAAAGATTGTTAGGGATGTGTGAGCAGAAGGTAGGTTAACCATATGTTAACATACCCTGGGGAGTGTGGCAAGGTGGCTGCCTTAATTTTCAGGGCAACTCAGATGCTTCCATCTCTCTGACCTGAGCATGAGCAGATAAATGTTGATTAATGCTCTTTTGCCTTGTTCTTTGGCTTTTAACGAAATGACAGAGTTCTCTGTAACAGAACTGTGACCCTTGACTCAATAGTAAGGAAGAGCGTTGATTTGGCCGTTCATTTTTGGACCCAGTGTTCGTTAAGGCCCTAACTCTCAGTAACAGCCATCCTTTTCAGTCAGTGTGTTGTCTGTTCCCTATTCATGTGACAGGGCCACGTTGAGCTTTTCGTGGGCACTTGCCTTTCACTGACAGGATGCTGTGGTCCTTTATTTCCATTCTGCCCTCCCCACTTCAGACATGATAACATGTGTACTAGGGGGAAAATACCTCACATTTTAAACCACTCCCAGGAGCAGATAATATATTTTTTTTCTTTTTTGAGATGGAGTCTTGCTCTGTCACCCAGGCTGGAGTGCAGTGGTGTGATCTCAGGTCACTGCAACCTCTTCCTTCCGGGTTCAAGCAATTCTCCTGCCTCAGCCTCCTGAGTAGCTGGGATTACAGCCACGCACCACCACACCCGGCTAATTTTTGTATTTGTAGTAGAGACAGAGTTTCACCTTGTTGGCCAGGCTGGTCTCAAACTCCTGACCTCAGGTGATCCGCCCTCCTTGGTCTCCCAATGTGCTGTGATTACAGGTATGAGCCACCATGCCCAGCCCAGATAATACTTTCAAGAAGAAAAATGTGATAAAGGTAGGACTGCCTGTTTTCTTAAGTTGTTTCTAGCACCTCTCTTTACTCTTTACGGCGATGAGGAGTCTGGCTGTTAAAGACTGAGCGGAAGATTAGCGTGAAACTTGTCTTAGCCTTGTAAAACAAAATGGCAGGGAAGTCTTCAAGCCTCCAGAGCAGCACTGCCCACTAGAACTGACGGGAGCTACACAGAGACTTTTTCAGTGTACGCATAAAAACCTAAAAAGAAAGAGGCGAAATTAATTTTAAGAGTAGATTTTATTTAACCTATTTTAGCCATACTGCTATCACTTCAACACATCATTTAACAAATACATTAATTAGGCAATTTACATTCTTTTTTGAAATGCAGTGTGTAGTATACATTTATGGCACATCTCAGTTGAGACCCATCATTGTCCAAGTGCCCACTAGCCACATGTGGCTTAATGGCCCTTGAAGTCCAACAGAGCAGATTAAGAGACATTGCTTGCTCTGTTTACTACTTAATGAACTTTAGTTTTCTTTTTTTCTGGTTACTGAATTCTAGATGTTAGATTTGTAGAGCCTACCTTTTGACCAGCACAAGGGGATCTGATGTCCCTTGAGCTTGGGAGACATAAGGAGGCCTGAGCCAGTCTGTGGTCTTCTCCTTGGGCTGGGGGTGTGTGAGGAGTGGATGGGGCCAGCGTACCTCACTGGCAGGTCCTAGGCGAGTTGGGCTTTACCTTCTCTCCAGGAGACCTGCCAGCCTCTTCCCTCACTTGAAGACACCAGGGGTGCAGAAGGCATTTTCTGGCCAACTGTTCTTTGCTGATCTCTTCATCCTAAGAACAAAATTGAGTGGCTTAAAACAAAATGTAGCTAGCCTATAGTTCCAAACCTTTAAAGTCTCTGTTTTTAATAAAGGCTGGAAATGACTTATTCTGAATAGCCAGAGTTTATCAGTGAGCAACTGTTTAAGCACCAGGAGTTTAGTAACTTTCATGGTGGGAAGAGTTCTAAGTGTTCTAGGTACTTTTGTCATCTATATGGGGTGGAAAATTTTAATTTCACTTTGTTGATGGTGCAGCATCACCTTTTTGGTGTGCTGCTTCACTCACTGGATGAGTAGCTAGTGTAGCAGATTTAAAAGTGTGAGATCAAAAGCTGAATATAGATAGAATGGTGACTGACGTTGGGACTTGATTTGTTGACAAGTATTTGATGGTGTGTTTCTTTGGTTTATTTGCATCTTTTTCAAAGGTGAAGTAGAGCATATGCATATGCAGCCATAAAGGTATGTGGTTCTAGATTAACTTTCACAAGATTTCTTCTGTAAAATTTCATATTATAAAATAAATTGAATCAGAAATATGGAAAAAAGTGAAAATATCACATCCCCCCCTCTACAATACTGCTGTCCTCCCTCCTCCCAAATAATGCTATTTAAGCATAGTGTCTGGTCTCTGGTGATTTCCTACATACAATGCCAAGATTTGCCCCCAGGTAAAAAAACAAAAGTATTAGAATCTACATCTTCTGACTATAAATCCTAAATTTCTATATTTCATATAGCTACCTTTGGGCCATGAGTTCTAAGCTTTTTCTTACTGTATGTGTAACTCTGATGTGTCCAAATTTGAAATGCCACAGCCATACTTACCTGCACACTTTTGGGGGCCCATTTAGAGCATTGAGTCTGAAGCACCTTCCATTTATTAGCATAGAATGTATGCAAACAGCCATCCATAAGCCCTTAAGTGCCTAGCTGAATATCAGTGTGTAAAGATGTGGTTAAAACTGCCTGTCTGGTTGTGCATTACTAAATTATTTCTGGATCCACTAGCTTGTAAAACACTGCCCTAGAATGTAAATAAACCCCTTACAAAGTTTGTTGCCTACTTATTTTTCCTTCAAGAGAGTCTGCTACTCAGCTTCTTGCTTGTATTGGCCCCCATTTGGTTCTCTGCTGTGATTGATATCTGTCAGTCTACACTCAGATCAAATTATTTGAAATCCTGTTTCCTTTGTGTGTGTGTGTGTTTTTTTGTTTTTTTTTTTTTAAATAAGTTTCGCTTTGTCACACAAGCTGGAATACAGTGATGTGATCATAGCTCACTGCAGCCTTGAACTCCAGGGCTCAAGTGATCTCCCACTTCACCCTCCTGAGTAGTTGGGACTGTAGGTGCATACCACCACACCCAGCTAGTTTTTAATTTTGGTAGAGACATGCTCTTGTTGTGTTGCCCAAGCTGGTCTTCAACTCCTGGGCTCAAGTGATCCTCAGTCTTAGCCTCCCAAAGCACTGTGATTGCAGGTGTGAGCCACTGTGCCTGGCCCTGATTTTTTTTTTTTTTTTTAATGTAAGTGTATACTGATTTTTAAATTTTGGTATGGTGAATAAACATGGTTTTTATTGGCTTAGGGCACCTGTTACTGAGAAACTTAATTTTTTCATGTTTTGTAAATTTAATAAATGGCTTTTTTTGTGCTGGATTTGGATTTGTTGTTCTGCCATGGTAATACATACTATATTCAGGAGAACTGACTACTTCTCACAGCTGAGTCACAGACAGGAAGCTGACTCTCCATGTTGTCCTCTAGAATTTTAATTTTGTGGGATTACTTTTCTTATTGTAGAATGATACCTTGCTATAAAAATGTTGTCTTTGGGATCTTGCACATTTTTGGACTATGTGTTTAACTGTAAATATTGATTTAAGGAGATTTTAAGCTCACGTTAAAACTGAATTATGTTTCGCTTCTGAGAATAGCCCTTTGGGAAAAAAGATTTTTAGGCCAAATGTGGAGCTGTTTCCTTAAGTTTGTTTTTTTTTCTCCCTTGACTTAGGTAGGTAGGTTTTGTCTTCGCTGCCCCTCCCCTCAACAAGTTCTTTATAGAAACCTGTGATTTCTAGCCCAGTGTGTATTGTTGCTTAAACATATAGAATATCGAGAAACCCAAGTTTTACTGGAAAGGTTCTTAGCAACTGCCTTAGGTGAACAAAACATTTTGCCCTTGTGTCCCCCTACTCTTTTCGCTCAGATGCAGGTTGAGGTTGGCATCCTGACATCCTGAGGGTAGAGTGGACTATGAGAGTTCAGGACAAGACCAGGAGAGACATCTGAGGGCTTCTCCTGTGACTGCTTTTGTGTCCATAGTCTTTTTTTTTTTTTTTTGAGATGGAGTCTCACTCTGTTGCCCAGGCTGGAGTGCAGTGGCGCGATTTTGGCTCAGCGCAACCTCCACCTCCTGGGTTCATGCGATCCTCCTGCCTCAGCCTCTTTGAGTGGCTGGGATTACAGGCACTTGATACCAAGCCCGGCTAATTTTTGTATTTTTAATAGAGATGGGGTTTCACCACGTTGGCCAGGCTGGTCTTGAACTCCTGACCTCAGGTGGTAGGCCCGCCTAGGCCTCCAAAGTGCTGGGATTACATGCGTGAGCCACCGTGCCCGGCCTTGTGTCCGTATTCTTAGTCAAGAATGGTGTATATTTCTTTTAGGTTTGGGAAGGGGAGAGTGATGTATCTGGTCCCCATAGCAGAGGTAGGAATTTTCAAGGGTGGAGTAATTAAAGACTGCTTTAAAGGAACAGATATTCCCACCTTCTAATTAGAGAAGAGCTGCACTGCAAGTGACCACAAATTAAAACAGCTCAGTGGGGACAGAAGATTGGATGTCATGTCCCAACAGCCTAATTTATCTCTTTTTTCCTTCCAAGGTTTTTTTTTTTTTCCTCCTTAGCTTTAGATAGAGATTGGAAAAGCTGTCTGAGGAAAAAATTAACCAGCAAACAAACAAAACAGATCCCAAATATCATTTTAATACTATGTCTAGTTTGGTACAAGAAATAGGCTTGGTTAATCTTTGCAGCAGCCTTTGAAAATGAATGGAATTATGAAGGAGGTAAACTGCTTATACTTTTTGGCACCTCTTCTGCTTCCAGTGAAGAAATGCTCTGTAGGTGCTTGAGGAACTGGTGTTGTGATAAATGCTGACACGTGAAAAAAGGGGTCGAGCTCTTTTTTCCGATAAGCAGAATGACTTTTAATGTCTGTAGCACATTGATGTGCTATATCAGTTGTATACATTGTAGTCTGTTTTCTATATCCTGTTATTCAGAGGAGTAGCCACAACTCCAGTCTCTGGTGTAAAACAGAGCATCTTAATATTTCATAGAATTTTTGAGAGAACGTTGGCTGGCTGGCTCTGTTTGTAAATACTGTACCTTGCTTTTTGGCTTCTGAAGAATAGTCTAAAGTTTACCAAGTGAAGCTGATTAAGCAAGGAAGCACCCTAAATAGATTTCCATTTGCACATCTTCAAAAAAGGGTGTGTGGGTATGTGCCTCTGTGTGTATATGGAAGTAACAAATGCTTCTGGTATTTGCCTTTTAAAAGCAAGCAAACAAAACAAAACAACAGCTTCTACTCTTCTGCTTTGGGAAAGCAGGATTTTCTGTCAGATGACAAATTCATTGAAGAACTTCCATGTGTCCACATAATTTCTATTTCCTGTTTCTTGACTCTGAACTTGGAATACAACAAGACTGCTTTCAGAAAGAAGGAATGAGGCCAGGTGCGTTGGCTGTCATCTGTAATCCCAGCACTTTGGGAGGCTGAGGCGGGTGGATCTCTTGAGCCCAGGAGTTTGAGACTAGCGTGAGTGACATGGTGAAACCCCATCTCTACAAAAAATACAAAAGTTAGCCAGGCGTGGTGGTGAGGGCCTGTAATCCTAGCTACTCAGGAGGCTGAGATGGGAGAATTGCCTGAGCCCGGGAGGTGGAGGTTGTAATGAGCCAAGATTGCACCACTTGTACTCCAGCCTGGGTGACAAAGCGAGACCCTGTCTAAAAAAAAAAAAAAAAAAAAAAAGAAGGAACGAAGAGACATACCTAGGATCAGCAGGATGATCTCACAGAGGAATGGGGGGTCATCAAGATTGTGTATTCAGATAATGTTTGCTTCTGCTGTAAGTCCTCTACCTTTTTATCTTTTCACTTCCTTTTGTTTTGAATTTGGGGACCAGTCCGGGCTCCACAGCCTGGGCACAACAATGATACCTGCTACTGGGAAGGGAGGTAGCCTTTCTTGTTTCATTGGGGTGTGTGTGTGCCGCTTCCATCTCCCTGTTGGTGTGTTGGAAAGTATGGTGGGGTTTTAATAACAGCTTTTCAGCTATGCATTGGCATTTTTGCGAAGAATCCAGTGTTCAACAGTTGTACATACACACATTTTTATCAGGTGAAGAAGCATGAAGTTAACTAAAAGGAAAGGAGAAAACACACTGAAGAGACTGGTAAACGTTCGGTGGAACATATTCACTAGGATACCGCCTTTGTAGAAATCATCTTTCTCCTCCCCTTTTACTTTTATACAACAGAGAGGCAGAATACTCTGCCACGAGACTGATCCTCTCCTGCTTCCCAGTGCTGCTTTCAAGTCCCAGCTTGTGGTTGGGAACACAGTAGCTTAACCCCTGGAGTCTCAATGTCTCTTCTGTAAAATGGGACTCAGACAAAAGGCCAGAGGGGGTGATACCTTAAGGTGCCTTTCTTCATTCAGCACATTATTGGGTACATACTGAGTACTAGGCACTGCTGTTTCCATGTATTTAAATGGAAGGAAATGCATGGCCTCTGCCTGACCTCATGGAACAGAGAGGGAAGACGGGCATTAAGCAGACAACTCCTAAATCAGTGGTTACATGACATGTAAGTTAAGGAACTGTTAGGAGGTGCTGAAACTAAACTGGCTTTCATTTAAAAACAGGTGAGTTGGTAGGGGCTCGACTACAGACACTTGTAGGTAGGGTAGACTGGGTATTCTGTCTACCTTCAAGGTATGAATCTTCCCTATGGTCTGGACAGTGTGTCCCATTTACATATACACTGGCATTGCTTTCTTTTATACTGTTTTGTTTCAGTTTGGTCCCAAAGGAGCCAGCACAGTGTTCATCATTCAGGGGGAGGTGTCAGCTGTCATTCTGTTTCCTTATCAATGTTTTACATTTTAGTTTTGAGCATTCTGATCCTCATAGAGCAGGTGACCTCTGTGTTTGTAGGGTGAGCCATGTGAACGTCCTCTGGGGCTGCTGGGGGAGAGCACTGCTTTCCAAAGCTTAATGGTGTTTCAGTTCCCTATTTGTTTTTTGTTATCTTTTTCTTCTGAACCTCCCTGTTTTTCCAGGGTTGTAAAGTGGATTAAAACTAATTTTATATTGAAATGGGAACTTTTATAACATGCCCAAGGGTAAATGAGGTCACAACAAGGTAGTGAATGAAAGATTTCTTGAAAGTTGATGAAAATAAAGTAGCATGGGAATCACACTTGGTCATACAGTTTTAAATTCCTCAGGTTGTATTCACAGTGCACCAGCTTGTCTCTTACGGAGTGCTTAGTTTCTCAGTAGTTCATGTTCTTGTATGAAGGGTGGCATTATCTCAACAGAATTGGTTCATTCTTAGCTCAGGAGAGAATGCCACTGCTTATTATCAATCTGCATTTTCTCATATCCTTATTCATATAGCGCCTAGCCTATTTTCTGCTAATAGCTAAGCAGCTATTTTCTGCTCATAGCTAAGCTCACCCTGTGTACCAGAAGTCACATAGTACTGGGAAGTTCCAGGGTAAAGGAGGGAAAGAAAGAGGATGACATTGATGGTACACTCAGCTGGGTACTGTGCTAGCGTTTTTACCTATGAGGATGAATTTGAGGTAATGCTATATTCCCATTTAGCTGAAGAAAAAACCGAAGGCTTAGCAAGGTTAATTTACCTGTCTGTGGTCATAAATTGGAGGTGCTGAGTTAGAATTCAAGCTTATTCCATAAAACTGCACCAGGAGTTTTACTGGCCATGTCCACATTCCACATCATTATCGCTACCGGCCACTGTCCACGTCTGTGTATGAAACCGTGTCAGGCTCGGGAGACCTGTTTCTATTTCTACTGGTGCCAGGCTCCGACTGTGGGGAGCATTGGCAGCTCACACAGATAGTCACAGATAGTCATGGCGTTCAAGGCAAAAGCAGACTGCAGGACAATGCCAGTTCTGTGTTTATTGCAGAGTAAATGATGATAGTAACAATAGCCAGCATTTATTGTGTGTTTTATTCACTCCAGGAGTTGTGGAGCATACTTGTACATGCAATATCTCATTTAATCTCTCAAATTAATGCTATAAAGCAGGCACTGTTTTTATTTCCATTTTTTAGATGATGAAACTGAAGCTTAGAGGTATTTGTGCAGTTTGCCTGATGTATAGGTACAGAGCTACTAAGTAGCAGAGCTGTGATTTGACTTCCTTGCCAAGCTTAAATGCCTCCCCAGATTTGCCTTTGATTTAAAGAGTTAATCAGTTTCTACAGCTCACCCTCCCCACCTGCCGTTTTCCCTTGCCTACCCCATAACATGCATTTTCAAAGAAAATCTTTGTTTGAAATAGTTTTTGAAATGTGCCTTTGGCATTTGAACATAAACATTCTCATTGTGCTGCTTGCAGGCAAGAGGCTGTGGAAATGCATTCCCTGGAGGATTTAGCAAACTAGGGTAGATATCCATCTTTTTTTGTTGAGGTTCTGGACTCTGAAAAATCAAGTCAGTGGCATTCTAAGATCTCATCTAGCTCTGATTTATGAAACACAGTGAGATATGGATTTCAACAAGTATGGGAACCACTTATAGCATTTTATGAATTACTTTTCAGACATTTTTGTCCACAAGTATATGGTTTTTTTTTGTTTTTTTTTTATCCCTTAGCCCAGCAAAAACCTTTCCAGGCTTTAGTCTGGAAGACAGTCTGTTTGTCTCAAGGAGTGTTCATTGTAGAAACTACCAAGGGATTTTGATGACTGTTTTGGATTTAACCAGTAATGCACTTCTAGGAAAGTACCTCAGTCTTTGGTGGCTTGAAGAGTTAAACCATCTTGGTGTGAATGGCTCTTTCAGGTTGGCTTTCTCTGTGGGGTTTGCAGGAACCACTAAAGTTCAACACCCACCATGGCTCTTGTCCGGAAGGGTGGACAGCTAGCCCCTGGGGTCTTGATTATTAGTAGTGGCTGTTTCCAGTTAAAGGAAGAGAAGGGGATGATTGACAAGCCAAATGTGGCATTTGGTTTTCTTTCTTTCTGCTAACTGGAAAGGCTCAATCAAATAATGACATTGCTTTTGTTTTTCAGTGTTAGACACTAGTTAATGTTAATCTAGCCCTATCTGCATCTTCTGTTATATGTGAATGTGAAATGCCTTCAAGGGGAGAGATAATCTGCAGGGCATCTCTTACTAGTCAGTATGTTTTCATGTCTTCATAGTGCCACCTGATTCTGCCAACTCTGGGAAATCACTTTCAAGGTATGGATTATGACGTTCTATTCACGGTATATTAGAGGCTTTGAGTTGGGAAGCTTTTTTGCATTTTGTTTTTTTTTTGAGAGATGGAATCTTGCTCTGTCACCCAGGCTGGAGTGTAGTGGTGCGATCTCAGCTCACTGCAATCTCTACCTCCCGAGTTCAAGCGAATCTCCTGCCTCAGTTTCCCAGGTAGCTGGGACTACAGGTGTGTACCACCATGCCCAGCTGATTTTTGTATTTTTAGTAGAGACGGGATTTCACTATATGTTGGCCAGGCTGGTCTTGAACTTACGACCTCGGGTGATCCGCCTGCCTCGGCCTCCCAAAGTGCTGGGATTACAGGCATGATCCACCACGTCCAGCCTAGTTGGAAAGCATTGTTGATGTAAGTTTTCATCAAGCAGAGTTAATTCAAACACAGCCTTGGGAATATGCCCAGAGAATGTAAGGTGGCTTACTGGCTGTCAGTAAAAGAAATGCCAACTCCTCAGTCCTCAGCAGCTCCATGTTAGAGCGAGAAAGGCTTTTTTTGCTTTATGAGTTGTTCAGAGGGAAAGCCCTGGAATGGAAGGCAGGCAAGTGTGAAGATGAGGGGAAGGAAGGCGTCCAGAATATTGTTAATCATGGCCACAAAAACCCAGTGAGTTGTATGAGGTCTCACAATGGTGAAGCAACATGATATGATGAAATGTAAATATTTGTTTTTATTTATTTATGCCTTGCTCCAGAAATAATTTAAGGTCTATATGGGCAGCTGCTTCATTTATATTAGCTAAGAAAAGTTACAGGAATTCACTTCGTTTGCTAGGTTTGGTAGTCACTAATGACTAAGAGTGACAGTGTTTGTCAAATACTTAAAAAAAAAATTAGTTTGTTGTTTTGATGCTCCCGCCTCGCTTTTTTTTTTTTTTTTCCTTAAAAGCAGAATGAAAAATTTTTGTATTCTGGGCTACAATTCTTAAAGATTTTCTTGTGGACTTCCTAGTAAAGGCCCTTTGTCTGTTATGCAGAGTCCGAATTCACATGACCACTGCTGGGGAATAAATAACTGCTTAAATACAGCAAAGGAAAAGGCTGGCTGGTCTTCTTGCTCCTTTCATACTTGTTTGTTTCCCACCCCGAGTTCCTGACCCCAAGAGAAACTCTTGTGGAAGAAAAGCTTTACTGAAATTAGTGGGCGGCCTGAGACAACTGTTGCAGGAACAGAAACTCCAGAAAGTGATACTCTGAGTATCATCTTATCATCTTTATGTCT
Organism: Pongo pygmaeus; assembly: GCF_028885625.2. Classification (NCBI taxonomy): domain Eukaryota; kingdom Metazoa; phylum Chordata; class Mammalia; order Primates; family Hominidae; genus Pongo; species Pongo pygmaeus. The sequence continues at coordinate 31,982,578 of NC_072385.2, read as the reverse complement.
GACAGATGAAAAGTTTTTGGTCTCTTTATGTCTGTCTGTCTGTCTGTCTGTCCCTCTCTCCTCCCTGCTAGCTGCACACTCTTTTCTTCTTTATTTATTTTTGCATTAATCCACTCTCCCTCTGCTCCTTATCTGCCTCTTAAGTTTCTCCATGTAACAGAATAGATTGTTGTGAACTCAATAGCTGATTTAGGCCTACTCCCTGCCTTGTTATATGGACTTGTCTTGGACAGAGTACTTTGTGCAAACAGGTACTTGTATTTACTGCCTGTCTTTTCTTTCACTAGGTGACTTTAGTAGGTGCACATCTGTCTATAGTAGCTGTTACTGTGTTTTGATGCATGCGGGGAAACTTTATTTATAGTATGAATTCTTTTTTTTTTTGAGACAGAGTCTCACCCTGTCGCCCAGGCTGGAGTGCAGTGGCGCGATGTAGGCTCACTGCAAGCTCCGCCTCCCGGGTTCACACCATTCTCCCGCCTCAGCCTCCTGAGTAGATGGGACTGCAGACACCCGCCACCACGTCTGGCTAATTTTGTTTTTGCATTTTTAGTAGAGACAGGGTTTTACTGTGCTAGCCAGGATGGTCTGGATCTCCTGACCTCATGATCCACTTGCCTCAGCCTCCCAAAATGCTGGGATTAACAGGCGTGAGCCACTGTGCCTGGCTGACACCTTGATCTTAATGAAGTCATAGGATCCAAGTGCTGCTGCCCAGACCCTCCTGCAAAATTTCACTGTGGGTGCTAATACAAATTGAATTAAGCCAAGAGGGAATCTGGAAGCTGAGTAGATGCCATCTACTCCAGCCTGTTTCCTATTTTGCAGCTAGGACTATCAGTGCCTGCTCTGTAGTAGTTGAAAAATACTGTTGACATATTATGAAAGGTCAGAGGTGCATACAGGTCATTAGTGACAGGACTGGAATCTGACCTGTGTCCTCTGGGGTCTGGTTCATCTTTACTACAGATATGTTTTTTTGTTGTTGTTGTTGTTTCTTATTTTTGAGACAGCCTCACTTTGTTGCTTATGCTGGAGTGCTGCGGCTTGATCACAGCTCACTACAGCTTGGACCTCCTGGGTTCAGGTGGTCCTCCCACCTCAGCTTCCTGAGTAGCTGGGACTGCGGGCGTGCACCACCATGCCCAGCTAATTTTTGTATTTTTTTTTTTTTTTTTTTTTGTAGAAACAGGGTCTCAACATGTTGTCCAGGCTGGTCATGAACTCCTGGGCTCAAGTGATCTGCCTGGCTCAGCCTCCCCAAAGTGCTAGGATTATAGGCGTGAGCTGCTGCACCAAGCCATACAGGGGTATTTTATTAGCAGAATGACCTCCATCACTTAGAAATAAATTACTCTGCTATGAAAAGGTTTCACCTGAGTATTTATTGGGAGTTGTGTTTGGGAAAGATCTTTAACACCGTTATTGATTCTTCATTTTACTTCATGCAGAGCACAGTGGTACAGGGTTTGTTGGACTTCTGAGGTCTCATTCACATCTTGAGATGGCTTCACAACTATCTGTGTGTACCTTTGGAGTAAGGGATAAGAAGGAGGGGGATGTCTTTCATGTGGGAGGCTTGGGGCATAAAGAGACTTGGGACTTTGTTTTATGCAATTACAATGTCGTCAGAAACTCATTGAAATAATTATAGTTTGACAAATGCTTTTTGGAATAATGATATGTTAACTTAATACTTTTATGTCATTCTCTGTTAGTAACTCCAGATTACTTGTTACAGGTTTCAGAAATAGCATATATAATCTGTATTTCTGCATTTATCTCTTTTTCTACAAAATTTGAGAACACCTTCCTAGCAAATCTTTGGTAAATACTATAAGTGAATAGACTAGATCTACAGAAAACCAGTCAAAGCTGTAGCTCACAAATGGTAGAAGTCAAGACCTGAACCCAGATCAAATTTTAAAAAATAAATCAGATATACAGTAATAATGACAGATTATTTAATACAGACTCAATAGATATATAAAAGTTAAAAAATAACACAGTCCCCCCTTATCCACGGAGGATACATTCCAAGACCCCCAGTGTATGCCTGAAACTGTGGATAGTACTGAACCCCATGGTTTTCCTATACATACATAGCTAAAATTTAATTTGTAAGTTAGGTACAGTAAGAGATTAACAACAAAAGCTAATAATAAAATACAAAAATAGGCTGGATGTGGTGGCTCATGCCTGTAATCTCAGCACTTTGGGAGGCCGAGGCGGGTGGATCGCTTGGGGCCAGGAGTTCAAGACCAACCTGACCAACATGGTGAAGTCCCGTCTCTACTAAAAATAGAAAAAATTATTTTTACAGGCGTGGTGGTGCACGCCTGTAATCCCAGCTACTCGAGAGGCTGAGGCACAAGAATAGCTTGAACCTGGGAGATGGAGGTTGCAGTGAGGCGGGATTGCACCACTGCACTCCAGCCTGAGTGACAGAGCAAGAATCCATCTCAAAAAACAAACAAACAAAAACAATAACAATACATTGTAAGAAAAGTTATGTGAATGTGGGCTCTCTCAGAATATCTTACTGTATATAATACTTTTAGACTGTGGTTGACTGCATAACTGAAACCATGGAAAGTGAAACCTCGGGTAAGGCGGGTACTACTGTTGTCCTATAGTCATGAACATAGTCGTGGAACCCTCTATTCTTGGAAGATGACAAAGCAAAAGTATCTGTCAAATTTGTGGTTACAGTAGCTGTTTTACATTTTTTATTTGAAAAGAGATGCTACAGAAGGATTTAAGGACACATTGTGAGAGTTGTCTTACTCTCTGTTTGGCAGTATAGTACAGTTCACCTTTGAACGACATGGATTTGAACTGTGTGGGTCCACTTATATATACTCGGATGTTTTTCAGCCAAATGTATATTGAAAATACAGTATATGCAGGATGTGAAACCTGTGTATAAGGAGGAGCAATTTTTCCTATAGGCAAGTTCCACAGAGCGTCTATGGGAATTGAGTAAGTGTGGATTTGGGGGTCTTGGAACCATTCCCCCGAGTCTACCAAGGGAGGACTGTGTATGAAATTTAGGCTTTCCAGCTGTGTTCTCTGATAACCATAACCCTGACTGATCCCATAGCTTTCCTTTTAGGAGGAACTACATGATCTGAAGAAGGGAAAGAAAATATGAGAAATTTGGCAAAGATCAGGAATTATAGGCATTAGAAATAATCACACTCACATCCCAGGTGGCACACTTTCTTGGAGTTAAAATGAAAGTGATCTCTTATGGGTGTTCGCTACTATACAGAAGGGTTGCTGGCCAGGCGCGGTGACTCACGCCTGTAATCCCAGCACTTTGGGAGGCTGAGGCGGGTGGATCATGAGGTCAGGAGACTGAGACCATCCTGGCTAACACGGTGAAACCCCGTCTCTGCTAAAAATACAAAAAAAAAATTAGTCGGGCGTGGTGGTGGGCGCCTATAGTCCCAGCTACTCAGGAGGCTGAGGCCAGAGAATGGCCTGAACCCGGGAGGCGGAGTTTGCAGTGAGCCGAGATCGCGCCACTGCACTCCAGCCTGGCTGACAGAGCAAGACTCCATCTCAAAACAAAAAAAAAAAAAAAAAAAAAAGAAGGATTGCCATTTCATTTTGGGGTTCTTGTTTTAGTTTTCAGTAGACTATAAGGGGTCATTCAATTAGGTTAGGCTTTTCTCTCTGTGAACAAAGTTTGCTTCCTTTGCTTTCCTTGGTCATTTTTCTCCTAGAAAGAGCTCTTATCTGTTTTCTTTTAAGGAGTATTTCATGATACCATCTCCTTGGCATTTCCTCTGAGTTGGCGGTCCTGAATTTCCCAGCCAAGAGGAAGGGTTTGTTTGTGAAGGGGAGCTGTAACATCAGTGAAATGAGCTTTTTCTTTCCCTTTTCTTTTCCCTTTCCTTTTCCATTTCCCTTTCCCTCCCCTCTCCTCCCCTCTTCCCTCCCCTCCCCTCCCCATTCCCCTCCCCCTCCCCTTTACCGTCCCCTTCCCCCCTCCCCCTTTCCTCTCCCCCACCTCCTCTTCTCCCATCCTCTCCCCCTCCCTTCTCCCTTCCCTTCCCTCCCCTTCCCTTCCCTTCCCTTCCCTTCCCCCTTCCCTTCCCTTTTCCCTTTCCGTCCGTCTCCTCTGTCTTGACAGGGTCTCACTGTGTCAGCCAGGCTGGAGTGCAATGGCACAGTCTCACCTCATTGCAGCCTCTGACTCCTGGGCCCAAGTGATTCTCCTACCTCGGCCTCCTGAGTTGCTGGGAATACAGGTGCACGCCACCACACCTGGCTAATTTTTTGTATTTTTTTGTAGAGATGGGGTTTCACCATGTTGGCCAGGCTGGCCCCAAACTCCTGACCTCAGGTGATTTGCTGGCCTCAGCCTCCCAAAGTGTTGGGATCGCAGGCGTGAGCCACTGTGTCAGCCAGCTTTTTCTTTTCTTTTTTTTTTTAGATTTAGACAATATTTTAAGTTTCTAAAATATTTTTATAGGCCGAGTGTGGGGGCTCACCCCTGTAATCCCAACACTTTAGGAGGCCAAGGCAGGAGGATCACGAGGTCAAGAGATTGAGACCATCTTGGCCAACATGGTAAAACCCCGTCTCTACTAAAAATACAAAAATTAGCCAGATGTGGTGGCGTGAGCCTGTAGTCCCAGCTACTTGGGAGGCTGAGGCAGAAGAATTGCTTGAACCTGGGAGGCAGAGGTTGCAGTGAGCTGAGATTGTGCCACTGTACTCCAGCCTGGCGACACAGCAAGACTCCATCTCAAAAAAAAAAAAATATATATATATATGTGTATATATATGTGTGTGTGTGTGTATATATATGTATTTATATTCTCACACTATTTTGGTTCTTAAACTGGCTCCCATACACATTGAGACTTTCATATTTGAAGTAGATAAGATGTTCTTCTATTTAAAAAATAAAGTTTGGAGAGGCAGAGGTAAAATACTCTCTGTTAGAATAATATAAGAAAATTGTTGGCTGGGCGCAGTGGCTCACGCCTGTAATCCCACCACTTTGGGAGGCCGAGGCGGGCGGATCACCTGAGGTTGGGAGTTCGTGACCAGGCTGACCAACATGGAGAAGCCCCATCTCTACTAAAAATACAAAATTAGCTGGGCATGGTGGTGCATGCCTGTAATCCCAGCTACTGGGGAGGCTGAGGCAGCAGAATTGCTTGAACCTGGGAGGCGGAGGTTGCCGTGAGCTGAGATTGTGCCATTGCACTCCAGCCTGGGCAACAAGAGCAAAACTCCGTCTCAAAAAAAATTGTTTAAAGTGGAGTGTTTAACATGTTGGCAATTTAGATAAAAAAGACTAGATTGAATCCAAAGAACCAACTTAAAAAAATGTGGAATTATACTTCTTCCTAGAACAAAATGTCAAGGCTATAATAATCGCAGTTTTAAAGTGAAACATTGGTGTTTTGTGAAGTTGCTATAGAAGTTAGAGATACTATTGTTGTAATGTGATTTTCTTTTCTTTTGGTTTTGGTATAAATGAAGTACTTCATATTTAAAATTATGTAAATTAAGGTTTTCAGGTTTGCTGTTATTAGATGTATTTTTTCTTAAAAAAAATTTTTTTTATGATAGTGTAGATTGTTTAGCTAATGTTGCTTGATCTTTTCCGGTGAATTGTGTGAGATTTTGCTTGGGCCCAGTTATCTAGCATACATCAGTTTGGTGTGTTTTGTGTGTCTGGCATCACACTAGGTCCTGGGGATATATAGAGAGGAGAGTCCTTGCCTTCAGGATTCTCTCACTTTACAGGCAGGTAATTCAGTTACGGGGAGTATGGGAGCATTCTTTTTTTTTTTTTTTTTGAGATGAAGTCTCACTCTTGTTGCCAGACTGGAGTGCAATGGCATGATCTCGGATCACTGCAACCTCTGCCTCCCGGGTTCAAGCAATTCTCCTGTCTTAGCCTCCTGAGTAGCTGGGATTACAGGTGCACACCACCACACCCGGCTAATTTTTTGTGTTTTTAGTAGAGACAGGGTTTCACCATGTTGGCCAGGCTGGTCTCGAACTCCTGACTGCAAGTGATCCACCTGCCTCGGTCTCCCAAAGGGCTGGGATTACAGGCGTCAGGTACCACAGCCTGCTGAGTATGGGAGCATTTTAATCCCTGTGCTGCCGCATCTGCCACCCTCACCGAGCTACATTCAGCGCTGGTGCTGAGTCAGGGCAGACATAATTGAAGAACAGTGGGTTAGGCTGTGTGATTGTGTAGACCTGGGTGGACTGAGATAGGTCTGTAAGCTTGGGCAACTCACGTAACCCCTCTCAGTCCGTTTCCTTGTCTGAAAAAATGGAACTGGGAGTCTCTTCCAAGTAGGGTTGTTTTCAGGATTAGAAGGTATATGGGTGGAAAGTGAATTGACGTTTAGTTAAGCATTCAGTAGATGGTGTTTCTGTGATGTTGGTGATGACCTCTGGCATCAGAAATTGTGTATCCCACATTTAAAGGCACCTCGTTTAAAACGTCTGGAAGAAATCCTCAGTAAGAGAATATGGAGTCTGGCAAATTGCCACACCTCGGTAAGACGCTTAATCAACCCTTAATCTTCGCTGTGGTGACAAATCCATGCCTGGCATAGGTAGCCCAGTTGGTCTTGTCCCCTGCATCCTTGTCCCCCTGGGCAGTGAAGATTTTTCCTTGCAGCGACTTGAATTCCTGGGATTTGGAACGCCAGAGGAGTTTTCAAAGGAGGCCCTTCTGAATAGAAGCTCTGTCTGGTCCAGGCCCTCGTACTCCCATTCAACCCTGAGTACAGAAGTACTTTTGATACCATCTGCTGAGTTGTCAGCTCTTGTGGAGGTAAAACGGCTAAGTGGCACAGGGGAAGATTATTAAGGGCATGGCCATCTAAATGGGAGCTCTTTAACAAAAGTCTGGCAGTAAATGGAATTGCCTCATTCTAAATTGCTGTGAAGAAACCCCCCAAGCATGTGTTGCACAAAGCCGTACTGTTGTCTCACTGGGGCTAGCAGAGGGCTGTGAAGCTCTCTCTGACTCAGTAAAATCCCTCCTCCTAGGCTTTTCAGTGCTTGGCTCTCCCTGTGTGGGTGTAATTGGAACTGGGAGAGGAAAGGATTATGGAAAGCAATAGTCTGCTTTCTGCTAGTTTCCAGCAGCTGTTTTGGGCTGGTGGGGGCTGGGGTGTTATGTGTGTGGTGGTGAATTTGAGTGGCCGCCATTTGTGGAAATGTGACAACATGTCATCAACTGATAGGTAGCTAGACGTGAGGAATGTGAGACCAGAAGATTCTAGCTGCAAAGGGCCCCAGCTCTGCAGCCCCAGATGCAGGGTCAGACCTCTGCTCTATTGCTCCTAGCCCCTGCTGTGACCTCGGGCAATGCACCTGGGTGGGGTAGGATGTGTAAGTCCACTCTGTCATTAGCACAGTCTTCCAGGAAAGAATCCTGTGAGACAGAAGAATCCGGTGTGACTGAGAGACACAAGAAGGAGAAGTTGTGTAGCACTTATTCTTACCTACCACACCAGCCAGTGGATAAAGGCGCTATTCTCAGGGTTGCTGTAGAGCTAGACAGGAGTTAGTTCATGACAGAATCACATTGCAAAGAGAAAGAAAACACAGTTAAGTTATTAATACCTACCCACTTTACAAGTCGTGACCAGGTCAGATGACTTTGGATACAGTATATACATATCATTTTCTTTTGAGCTTTATCTTGATGATTGTGATTTTTCTAGGGTTTTGGTGGCCAAGTTATTGGGCTTATAAGTTTTAAATTAATTTTTTCTTGATTAAAGAATTAACCAGAGTTGTTATGCAAATGTCCACAAATGTGCACAGGTCCTCCTTGCATCTTCTAGCAAAAGGAAGTGTGAGTGAAGCAACAATTTCCAGAAGGTTGTAAATATGCCAGGAGTGCTGGCACAGAAGGCCTTGGCATTCATGGGCTCTAGACTTAATAGAAGCTCAGGGAGATGAACTAACTTGAAGAGTGTCTTACAACAATTTCTATGAGAAACAAAGGTGAGGAATTCATAGAATTCTGATCTGAATGTTGCTGTGAAATACAGTTATTTTGTAATTTTGGAAATGCCTTTAACTTAAAAAGCTCTCTCCAGGTGCATTTACAACATAATCTGACTTAAGAAAAATCAGTGTTTCATCACAAGGCTGTGGCTGGAGAGGGGGCTGGAGAGGACCCTGAGAGGTCAGGGTGCATGCAGTGTGGCTGTATGATTTTGCCTGAGAAATAGGAATGTATGATGGCATTGTGTCACATCTTTTCATCTTTGTCACGTGGGGCTATAGTGACACAACTGTATTTACAGGGAAGTCTGTGGGTTTGGTATTCCCTAAGGAGGGTTTATTTAACATACTTACAACATTGTTTACTCAGATAAGGAAACACTGAGATGTTAAAAAAACGATTGTGCATGTATGTATGTATGTGATATGCATAAGGGTCTACCTTCCTTTTATAAAATATGAGTGTCATACCTATGTAGCATTGCACTGTAATGTCATACATAAAGTTCTTTCTGAAAAATTATACCCAAATTGAACATTGCTGTTAAATTCATAGTTCATTTTGTTAGAAAGGCCATGAGTGTAAAATGACTTGTAATTTAACCTTAGTTTTGACACGGTGTTCCTGGCTGAATCTTTGCCTTGAGCTCAGATTCCCATTGGTAAAATTAAGATGAGAACATTCTCATTCTGCCTACCTCTTTGAGGTTGATTTATGATGATCCAGTGTGTGAATATATTAATGTGTGCAAGGACATGTTTGAAAAGTATGTAATGACTTAGGAGATGGTATGCCATATGTATTGCATTTTAAACCTTTATTTTAATGATACCTAAGGAATTAGTTGTAGGGATAGTTTTGCATTGTTATTAATCATCTAATAATTGTGTCTGCTTTTAAAGCTCTTAGATTTCTCTAAAGCAGATTATACTTGAATTAATATAAGCCCTGCACCTTCTTGCCACTCATAACCTAGAGTAATATAAGCAAGACCCTGACCTCTTTGATATTTTGGCTCATCTCCTTCTTTTTGTGAATATTTCCCTTTTCTCCTGCATTCTCTCTTGTTTATAAACATATCCCTTGAAATCCTAGATGCTTTTAGTGAAATAATCTCAGATTAAAACATTTATTTCACTATTTAAGTGATGAAATTTATGAGCATTATTAGTTGGACAAACTAACATTATGTAATTCCCTTGCAATACTGTAGGTAATACACCATTATCAGATGGTCCAAAAAATGTTAATCAGAATTTAAGTAAGCAAGGTAAACTTGAGGATAAAGGAACAAATTAACAACGCAAATAATGCAAGGGAATACTCAGATAATTTCAAAATGTGAGACCTTCCATCAGGCAACTGGCCAGTTTCTTTAAAAAGTCAATGCCATGGAATCAAAGGGGGATTTGAAGAATGAAGAAACAAGCTAAAAAAAAAAAAAAAAAAAAAAAAAAAAGGATGTAGGGAGGAAGGGGTGTTGGGAATATTTGAATGTAGACTGGATATTGTGGATATTGGGTAATACAAGGATTGTTGTTTTTCTTAGCTGTGCTAATGGCATGTGATAATGGCAAGATACTCGTAACTGTTTTTAGAAATGAAGTATTTTTTGTTTGTGTGTTTGTTTTGAGCCTGGAGTGCAGGGGCGCAATGACGGCTCTCTGCAGCCACCATCTCCTGGGCTCAGGTGACCCTCTCGCCTCAGCCTCCCAAGTAGCTGGGAGGTGCGTGCCACCATGTCCAGCTAATTTTTGTATTTTTGTAGAGATGGGGTTTCATGATGTTGCCCAGGCTGGTATCAAACTCCTGAGCTCAAGCAGTCCACCCGTCTCAGCCTCCCAAAGTGTTGGGATTACAGGTGTAAACCACTCTGCCTGGACTTAGAAATGAAGTATCTTGATCTCTGTATTTTATTTTTGAAATGATTCAATGAGGAAATCTGTCTTACTAGGAGAAAGATAAATTTGTCAAAATATTAACAAGTGTTGAATCTAGGTATTAAGTAATCAGATATTCATTATATTTAGGACCATTCCTTTTACTTTTCTGTATGTTTAGAAATTTCACAATTAAAAGTAGGCAAAATAGTATTTCAGTTTCTGAGACAATTACTCTGTGAGGTATATTTTAAAGTGTAGACCCGGTTGAATTTCTCTAAAGGTATTTCTTTGCCTTAGTGAACTTTTGCCTCTTTTCAGCTTGCTTGTTTCATCTTAAATTAAAAAAAAATTAAAAAATTAAATGGAAATTTAAAAAGGTTACATACCCTATTCGGAGACATGGGTGGATGGAAAGTGTGGACACTTTCATTGGCCCTGGCTGTCTCACAGACCCAGTTTTACCTTCACCAAAGTTAAGGGACCCTTTTTATCTTTGACTACTTCTGAGAAAACTTTATCCCTTGCCCGATGAATTGAACTAATGTGGGTACCCACTTTCTATGCACGCACATATAAGAATTTGTAGATCTTATGAATTTCTGAAATTACAGAAAAATGAACTGGTCTGATTTTTCCTCTTCTTTATGAGTGCTGGGGGCTGGACGGGAGGTAAGCTGGTGGTGGTCACCTGGGCTTAGTGGGAAGGATGTCACTGCTTTAGAAGTTATGTCAATCAAATAAGTTGATTGGATTTCTGCTTTATGTTAAGCGTTATCATAAATGTCTTATAGGTGGTCTGTGGGAGGACTCTGGAGACCTGGAGTAGTCCCTGGCTCACAGTCTTTGGAGGTGTGTCTTGGGTCTTTTAAAAGTTACTTCATGCAATATAAATACAGTTCACGTGATTTGTATTGGCTGGGTAATTTTGGAGGAAATAAACCCTAAGCCACCAATTTCCAGCTTTATTCAGATTTAGAGCCTTTTGTCTTGATTTTTTTTTTTCATCTCAAAGTTTTCTTTAACAAAAGTTAAACACTAGATGTTTTTTCCTAACTTGTTTCCGGCTTTGGCATCTCTAAGCTTATTTCCCTTTATGTTTCCTGTTCTAGGAAATAATTATTTCAAACTTTGTCTGTTGCATAGGTTGAGGTACCTTCTTTATGTTACTGGTGGAGGGTGTCCAGGTTCTTGGCACTTTGAACAAAGATTTGGACAAAACGCACAAACAAAGCAAGGAAAGAACGAAACAACAAAAGCAGACTTACTGAAAACGAAAGCACACTCCACAGGGTGGGAACGGGCTCTAGCAAGCAGCTCAAAGGCCTGGTTACAGAATGTTCTGGGGTTTAAATACCCTCTAGAGGTTTTCCATTGGTTACTTGGTGTACACCCTATGTAAATGAAGTAGTGGCCTGCAGTCAGTCTTATTGGTCCCTTTCCGCAACTAATCAGAGGTTGAAGTGAAGTTACAAAGTTATACCCTATGCAAACATCTAATTGGTTGTGGAAGGCAACCAATTCTCCTGCCTCACTTCCCACTGGAGGGATTTGTTGACTATGAAAAGGGGATAGCTAAGTGAAACAATGGGCAAGCGGCTCAGTCTGGTGAGAAAAAGCCACAGTGACATGTTTGGTATCCTCCTTTAGGAAGAGCAAACCGAGAGCCACACATACTTGTAAATATGTTATCTCACTGGGAGTTGGGTGGAGAGGCCCTATGATTTAACCTGGCTTTTATTAGAATTTTTTTTTTTTTTATTATTAGCTTACAATTGTGAAGAGTTTATCTCTTCTTCCCTAAGTGTATGGTCTTTTGAAAGCTCTTCAGTTAGGAATTTCAGAGGGAGCTTTTGAACACAAAGACTCTCCTTCTGTATGACAGCTTGCTTTGGCGTGTCTTTGGCTTTTGTTTGCACTGTGATCTATTTATCTCCAGAGTGGCCTTGCCTTTTAACTCTGAGACCTCAGAAAGTACACCAGTGCTAATCATTTGGTGTGAACCAATGTCTCACCTTTAGAAATGGGTCTGCCTCTGTTTTTATCTAGCTCAGGGTCCTCAGCAGACAGAGTTCATGCACTGCTGGCTCCAGACTGATCTCCTCGCAGAGAGAGATGCTCCTTCTAACTGACACCCAAGTGGAGTATATGACAGGTTGTCATGGCCTTTAATTAGGCAGAAAATTCACTTTAATAATTGCTATGACAGCTGGGCCTGCTAATAACTGGGTTAGAATGAGCTGTAATATTCTGTTGCTTGTGTTCAGGTCTGTTTCTCCTCTCACCGCCCCTTACTTTTCCACAAATGAAGTGGCCTTTTGGATATGGTGGACTTACTATAAATCAAAACTGTTGTTGTTCCAATAAAAGATTGGTTTTCAGGAGTGTTTTGGAGTAGGTATTTGAAACACAGATTTTCTTTATTTTTCTTCATTGTACTTGTTTGTATACTTCCTTTTTACACATGGCTTATTAGCTGCAGTTAATTAAGCTGCCTCTCTAAGAATATGATTATCTTGTATCATAACGTTAGTAATATTTTAATATATAATGAATTGGGGGCACTAAAGTGACTTAAAAATTTGCATTTCTACATCCAATTAAGGGGTATACCATGCCCCTTTCAGTAAAATTTTGATCTGTTTCCTCTATAATTAACCCCAATGGGCTTGGGAAATAACTGAGCATCATGATATTTAATATATATTGCTTTTCTTTTGATACTATTAACTGCTTTTAACAAAGAATACATTGTTGGATTAGAGAAGACAAAGCTCTCAAGGAGCAAATGAGTCCTGCATGCTGTTCTAAAACACCACATTGCTGTCGTCAATGTTGATTAAGGTTTTGCTTAGGTATTGTGTGCTTTTGATTATAGTCCTGACATTTTAGTTTTGTATGCTTTTTCTTAATATTAACCCCACCATCTACTTTTTTTCTGTTGCGGACCTTAAGACAATGTAGTAATACATCTTTTACCCATCCCCCAAATAACAGTGTACGCAGTGTGTTTTTTCCCCTTAGTGGAGTGAGCAGTATGTGAGTGGGGTTAGGTGAGCATCTAGATTTGTTCCACAGAAAAGGGTGTTTCCAGCCAGTATCAGTGATGTTGGTACTTTTCAAACAGTCTAAATCTAAGGGTTTTAGGAGCCTGTTTAGTTAAGTGATAAGAAGATACCCTCGTCTGGTGTTTCTTTCAGTGCTGTCTCTTCATCTTCTAGCAGAAGGCACAAATGCCTTTTATTTGCTCTGTGGTGAAAAGCTTCCAGTTCTCAATAGGCACAGGATGTCAGTGGCCACAGTTGGTGTAAGCCTGTTCAGAGTCTTCTAATTTGAAACTGTAGTGGTGTTTAGTTTATAAAGCTAAAAGAAGAATCTGTGAGGGTCTGGGATTGTATTTGTGTGTGAATTTTGTGACTTTTAGATGAGAAAGAAAACCTTTGCTTTTGCCAAAATCTTGTGCCCATGTTTGTATATCGCTTCCTGGAAATAACCGCAGTTCACTATTAAAGTGCCGTTAAGTGACTTGGCTTTTTTAAAATGTGAAAATTAACTCATTCATTATTGTGGTCTCATTTGTTCTTGTGGCATTATTATTTAAATAAAAAGGTAGAATGAGTTTCAGCTCATTTTCATGAATATTTACCATTAGCCAGTTCTAGAGCTGTAATAGTGAATATTCAGCAAGGTAAGGTCCCTGGCCTCCTGGTGCTTACAGACATGAGAGTTTGTTCTTAAATGGAGGGATGGAAGTGGTCGTAACAGATAGAATTTTGAGAAGAAATAAGGATAAGTTAACGGGAGTGGGGGAGAATGGGAAAATTACTCAAGATTTTTGCAGTATGTACCTCTACAGTTTATTTGAAGTGAATTCAATTCTCATGTTTGGATGCTAAGCCATAATGAGATTGTGTTATTATGATGCTCATCCAGAAATGTCTTTTTCATCTTTTTTTTGAGGTGGAGTCTCGCTCTGTTGCCCAGGCTGGAGTGCAGTGGTGCGATCTTGGCTCACTGCAACCTCTGCCTCCCGGGTTCAAGCAATTCTCCTGCCTCAGCCTCCTGAGTAGCTGGGATTGCAGGTGCCCACCACCACACCCAGCTAATTTTTGTGTTTTTAGTAGAGACAGGGTTTCACCAGGTTGGCCAGGCTGGTCTCAAACTCCTGACCTCAGGTGATCCACCCACCTTGGCCTCCCAGAGTGCTGGGATTACAGGCATGAGCCACTGTGCCCGGCCCAGAAATGTCTTCAGTCGTGGTTTTGAGCCATTTGTTGGGGATTATGTGTTTAAAGGGAAGTCTGGAGGGAAATCGGAGACAACCACCAACCCTAACAGCTGAGATATATCAATGAGGTGAAATGTTCTGGCTTTTACTAATTAATCAGCAAAATTATATTTCATAAACATTTACTAGGAGGATGAGCTCACTTCATTCATATCTCTTCAGTTATTCTGAGTTTATCATATCCCTTGTTCTTTTTCAACAAATAAGTTTTGTAGATATCGTTAACATGTAGTTTTCACCTTCAAAGATGAACATTTAAAAACAGTCTTAGGTCTGAATTTCAAAAAAGTTACACTTTTGTTCATTCTGATTTTTTTTTTTTTTTTGAGACAGAGTTTCGCTCTTGTCGCCCAGGCTGGAGTGCAGGGGCACGATCTTGGCTCACTGCAATCTCTGCCTCCTGAGTTCAAGTGATTCTCCTGCCTCAGCCTCGCGAGTAGGTGGGATTACAGGTGCCTGCCACCACACCCGACTAATTTTTTGTATGTTTAGTAGAGATGGCATTTCGCCATGTTGGGCAGGCTGGTCTCGAACTCCTGACCTCAGGTGATCCACCCACATCGGCCTCCCAAAGTGTTGGGATTACAGGTGTGAACCACTGCGCCCCCCGTCTTGTTCATTCTAATTTTTATAGAATAAAAATATTATAGTATGAAGCTCAGTAATGCAAATAATATGATTGGCAATGGCTTGTCTTCCACATAGCCTCATTTCTTAAATAGAGAGTAGGTCTTCATGTCCCCAGTATTCTTGCCTACTGCCCATGGATTGAACTGAGAAGCCTTACCTGGGATTCTTGGAATTGCTGTTGGCTGTCTTGTGTGGCAGCCAGCCGCAGGACCCGTAATTGTCCCAGTGGACATTTAAACTGGAGTAGACAACTGTCACCAGATGGCGCTAAATTGTGACCAGAATCTAGATGAATGTGGTTCGCACAAATAGCCCCACAGTTGCATGCCTCTCAAGTGTCCTGTCTACCAGCTGTGTAGGCTCTACCTGATTGATTCATTCAGGAACCATCCAAGTTGAATATTTTGGACCCCACTTACAGCCTCATGGCAGGAGTTTACACAACTAAAACAGTATCTGCTTTTAAAAAGTAATAAAATAGTAGTTGGATATATCACCATGTTCACATAAATAGCACACCTTGATTTTATCATACTGAGCTCTCCATGTTGTTTTCCTGCTCTCAGCCTGTCCTAAGGTTGGGGGATGATGGAGGGGAGCTATTTATAAAACCCAGAAAGCCTGGATCTGTAGTAGGGAGGAAATGCTGATACTGAATTGGGTGAGCAGAATGGGAAAAGGAAGGAACAAGAGCAAACCTTCTTGTACCTTTTGGTGTCCTGATTAACATTCCAGGGAGAAATTTGCTTAGACCGCCGGGATCTAAAGGTGAGATGAGAAGATGATAGTGAAACTGTGCCATTTTAGTTAGTTGCATTCCCCTTTTCTGTGCTTATGCTTTTGTCTTTAAGCATACCAGCACCTCCCCTTTTGTTCCACCCAGTTATGTAAGCATATTCTTCTTTCATGTGTTTTCCTCTGAACCAGCTGCTTAATCTTCACTGAGATTTTTCAGGTGCCTTTTGGAGAGAAGGGGGAGGATTTTTTCACTTAACATTTTCCTAGCCCTCAACTTCCCTAGTTGAATTTTGTTAAGTCCACTATATTCTTAAGTGCACGGAGGCCGCACAACGTGCAGACATGCGGTTTAGTTGTACAGTGACTCCAGCAATTAATGAGGCCAGATTGATCTTTGCTGTTCCCTCATTTACATGAGGAGTTGAGCTGCCTGGTGCTCCAGGATGGACACATCATTTGAAGAATTGAAAACTATAATGAGAAGACTCCCAATTGACCCTACTCACTGTCCTTCTTTAAATAGAAGCAACATCCCTACATAATTTGCTAGAGTACCAAGAGTGAAACACAATAGCTTGATGACTGGTGATTGATGGTTTGGAAATCTGATTGTTGGCGGTCCTGTGCTGTGGTCCATGGTGGGTCAGCAGGGTTTCTCTGTGGGCCTCTGAAGTCTCCCTCAGCCTGGCAAGGCCAGGCCTCTAGTAAGCCCTATTGTCCCTGTGCAGTGTGATTGTTCTGCCAGGGTTCAAAAGTCTGTTGGCTCAGTGTGTGTTGAAAGGACATTGCCCAAATAAACATTGTTGTCCTTGGACTCAACTTGGGCATGGCCCCTGATGGAGAATACTGGAGGCCCAGATTTGTACTCAACATCTCAGCCACCTGGAAATCATTCAGAAATAAATTCCTTGGTTTTTAATTTCCCGGAAGGGCCAATCGTCTCCCCAGGTGTCCCACATTTTAAACCCTACCTATGTCTGAAGTTGCAGTTGACACAGCTGAAAAAGGATATCCAACAAAATTTCTTTAAACTTGGTGAACTTTAGTGAATGTTGCAAACAATTCTTTGATCTAAGTAACAGCTTAGGCACACACCTGCTGATTGAAAAGAGGCATATCTATAGAAATATTTGTTTCCATGTGAATTTTGTTCTTTTTAAATTGTGAACCATTATGACTCCCTTTCCAAAGACCTAAATGAGATTATTTTATGTATCTTCACCCAAGGAAGGATGAGAAAGAAAAGTTATTGCTGATTTTCTCAGTTATCCACTTAGTCTTGAATAGTAGCGTACTTCTTCAGCGCTAGACTGGAAAAGTGTGCATAACACAAAACTAAATGAAGTCTTGTTTTGGCATTCACATTGCAAAGTGTTTCATCAGTTTCATGTAATATAAAGAATTCCTTAGGTGTTATGGTAATTAACATTTCTTTATCTTGCCCTGCGCCTGGGCACTGTGCTAAACCACACACACATGAGGATGTCAGTCTTCATCTTCACTCCTTGATGTGGGTACAGATGAGGGGACTGGGCTCTGGAAGTTGGTAGTGTTACTCACTGCCTCCCTGTCTGAACCCATGCTGCTCACTTGCTTTTAGGTAAACCCTTCCTTGATTTATCTGGGTTGACAAAGTCGGTTTGTTTGCATTGGGTTTTCACGTTGGTATAGGATAGTGCCTTGTAAATGCTACTGACTCCAAGACCCCCTTCCTTGGGCTTCTCTGTGCCCTAGTTGACCCTTGGCACTTCTCCTTGGACCTAATGGACGCCAGCACTTACTCCTTGATTGTAGCACTAGAGGCGGGAATTATACCTGTTCTGGTTTTGATATTTTTCCAACTGAAGACCCTAAATCACTAGAGACCGAATCAACTTTTTTGCCTGACAATGTGGTAAGAATAGGAAAAGGGAGGGCAGCAAGGGGGAGGGAACAAAGACAATGCCAACAAAGCAAAATCCCTAAGCGGATGTGTCTGTCTGTTGAGGGGCCCCTCACTGAGCAAACAGGAAAATAGGTCGAAGGCCTAGAGGCGACCTGGGTTCCCCACCCCCCAATTGCCTTCAATTTTTTTCTTGTGGGTACACAGTAGAAAAGATTTTATGGATACATAGTAGGTGTATATATTTATGTGTTACATGAGATGATGTTCTGATACAGGCATGCAACGCGTAATAGTCACATCATGGAAAATAGGGTATCCATCCCCTCATGCATTTATCCTTTATGTTAGAAACAATCCAGTTATACTGTTTTAGTTATTTAAAATGTACAATTAAATTATTATTGACTATAGGCACCCTGTTGTGCTGTTAAATACTAGGTCTTATTCTTTCTATCTTTTTTGTACCCACTAACCCCGCTCCCCAACCACACTTACCTTCCCAGCCTCTGGTAACCATCCTTCTGCTGTATCTCCATGAGTTCAATTGGTTTGATTTTTAGCTCCTAGAAGTAAATGAACATGCAGTGTCTGTCTTTCTGTGCTTAGCTTCTTTCGCTTGACATAGTGATCTCCAGTTCCTTCCATATTGTTGCAAATGACAGGATCTTATACTCCGTTGTGTATAAGTACGTTTTCTTTATCCATTTGTCTATTAATGGACACTTAGGTTGCTTCCAAATCTTAGCTATTGTGAACAGTGCAGCAACAAACATGGGAGTGCAGATCTCTCTTCCATATACTGATTTCCTTTCTTGTGGGTATATACCTAGCAGTGGAATTACTGGATCATATGGTAGCTCTATTTTTAGATTTTTAGGGAACCTCCAAATGGTTCTCCATAGTAGTTGTACTAGTTTACATTCCTACCAACTGTGTATGGTTCTGTTTTCTCCTCATCCTCGCCAGCATTTTTGATTGCCTGTCTTTTGGATATGAGCCATTTTAACTGGGATGAGATGATATCTCATTGTAGTTTTGATTTGCATTTCTCTGATGATCAGTAATGTTGAGCACCTTTTCATATATGTGTGTGCCATTTGTATGTCTTCTTTTGAGAAATGTCTGTTGAAGTCTTTTCCCATTTTAAAATCAGATTATTAGATTTTTTTCCTATAGCGTTGTTTGAGCTCCTTACATATTCTGGTAATCAATCCCTTGTCAGATGGTTAGTTTGCAAATATTGTCTCTCATTCTGTGGGTTGTCTCTTCACTTTGTTGATTGTTACATTAGCAGTGCAAGAAGCTTATTAACTTTATGTTATCCTGTTTGTCCATTTTTCCTTTGGGTGCCTGTGCTTGTGAGGTAACCTGAATTTTGAATCATTGCTGCCTCTCTTCAGTTTTTTATTTGATTAAAAAACTATCATAAAGTTAAATTGACTTAGTTTTCTTTCGATATACAAGTCTGTAGAGTTTTAACGTGTATAGATTTATGTAACCACAATCAGAATGCAGAACAGTCTCATCACCCCAAAAGCCCCTCTCATGCAGTTCCTTTTGGTTCTGATTTTAAAGGCATGTCTTAGTGCTGAAGAGACTTGCGCTCCTAGGTAGGTTCTTGGGTGTGGTGGAATTTGGGCAGCCCCCGAAGGAATTCTCCAGAGGCCTAGAGTTCACTCTCAGGTAGGGTGGAGGCCTCTCCACCTAGGTCGTCTTGCTTATTTTATCACTTCCCCCCCATTTTGTTTATCAATCTAACAAAAACCTAGGGTTCCCTGTCCCCTCTTTTTTTTTTTTTAAAGGGGCTGAATGATGGTTGTAGGCATTCATGGATTTTGTAGCAGTATTTCAGGACATCCCCGCATCAATCTTAACCTTCACGCTTCCTGCATGTTGTTGCTGAGTGGCTTTGTGGGGCCATTATTGGTACAGTTTAGGAGGATGAGTTTCTGGGAGGCAGCTGGCCTGTATCCACAAAGAACAACATGGGGTGTTTGGCCCTAGAGAGAGAAGCCTTGTCCATCACAGAGGCTGTTGAGTCAACTCTTAGGTCATATTTAGCCTCCTCCGCTTGTATTTCCTGTGAAAAATTTGTATCTTACCAAGTTTATTTCTGAATGGCCTATTCAGGTGGGGTAACTGCTGTGGTGGACTTGCCAGGAAGCCTTCTTAAAGGAGAGATCATCTGAGAGGTTTGAAGGTTGGACCTCCTATTTGAGATTGTTTGTAAAGGTCTGTGTTTACAAATTACTGAATATGTTTGTCATATAACACCTGTTAGCCTCTTGATTATTCTTTGAAAAACCATTTACTGAGGGCCTGCTGTGTGCAGGCCCTGGGCTAGTGCTGGGGGTGAGAACTTAGAATCCAATAATTAGTGATTTGCCATCTGTTTTGTTTATTTTTCCTTGAAAAAAAATTCTTCAAATTCTCGAAGCCCAGGAAAAGGTGGGTGACCATAACCTTCTGTGTGCCCCGAGGCAGCCCTGGTTCACACCTGGTATCCTGGAGTACTTACTCTGAGTGCCCCATTCAAGCTCAAGTGCCTTGTTGGGATGATAGCTTAATGTGATCAGGCCAGTGAAGGGGGAACAGGGTCAGGGTGCTTGCGTGGCCACTCACTGTGGGTCAGTGTTTTTGTTGGAGTGTTATGTGGTGTCTGCTACTTGGGCTTCTCCCATGCTGTCAGGGCCAAACCTGTTTGTTTTCACATGTCGGGGAGATAGACATGCAATTAATGAGCTGCCTTATGCTTAACTTACTGTAACATGGGATCCAGGGTGGTGGTGTTTTGGAGGGCTTTCAGTTTCTCTATGGGAATGTGAGTTTTGGTGGTCCATATAGACTGGAGCCTTTGTGACATTATTCCCCATCAAGCCGTAGTGGCAGTTACTCTGAATTATTTAGAAGTTGATTACAGATTCTCAGGCCCCTCACCTAGGGATTTTGATCCAGTAGATCTGGGTGAGGCCCAGGCATATTTAATTAAAAGTAAAACAAAAACTCCCAGCAATAACAACAAAAAGCTCTCCCAGTGACTGATGGTCAGCCAAGGTTGAAGAGCCATTGCTGTTCTACACTCAAGAATATTGGGCCCGTGCTTTTCAGGTTCATGTGTGAGCATTCTGAGCGATAAGGCCTGTGGGGACGCTGGAGAGCTCTGCTGGTCTAACGGGGCAGTTCCCACTGGAATCTAGACATTGTTTTCTTGGGCCTAGTCTAGAGGCTCAGCTTTAACAAATCTGTTTTTCAAGAGAAGCTAGAAATCTGGGTTTAAAAAAAAATGTACAGCTTTCTAATTTTTGGAATGTTCAATTAAAAGACAAAAAATGCACCCCCACCCCCCGAAAAAAAAAAAACACTATGGAAAATGTTACGTCCAATTTAGTCAATGAGTTACTAGGGAGGATTTATTACCAGGGAGAAGAACCCTGCTATTAGCACCTAGAGAGTAGTTTCTGGCTGTAAACTCAGAGCCAATTGCCTTAATCAGATGCCAGGGTAATTTGAAGTGGAAGAAGTGCAACCATAAGAGGACACACAGAGGCTGTTTTTAATATGGCTCTGTTAATTGGCTTTTGTTAATTTATTCCACAATTGAATATTGCAATCTCATAACCCAAATAACCACATAACCAAATAATAATAAGCAATGTTGTGGACCTAAATTTAGGATTTTGTTTTTAAATTAAAAATACATATTTTTCTTTTTCTGACTATTGTCCTTACAGAAAGGAGGGAGACTTTGCTTTCAGTGCTTAATTAGAAAGTCATAGCCAGGCTTTGCCAATATAGGCCTTAGACCTTAAACCATGAGTAGAAAGTCATAGCCAGGCTCTGCCAATATAGGCCTCAGACCTTAACCCTGAGTATGAGTTCCGCTTGAAAAGTGACTGAAGAGATGTGTAGTCAGGTGGTGAATGGAGAAATCTTGCAGCATTTTTAAGCTAAAGCCTCTCATGGCCCTTTCTCTATAACCCAAGCATGAGCTTTGTGTGAGGAAGTAGCTGCTATTGGGAATGGCTGGACACGCCCGCAGAGAGTCCTGCTCTGTGCAGTGCCTGTTTTCATAGCAGCACACAGCAGTGAGTGTGCTTTGGGCACTGTGTCTGCTATTGACAAGAAGGAGTGGAGAACCTGAAGCTTGAGCAGAGCCACCACATTGCCTTCAAACAGTATGGGTAGTGGAGCTAGCGTATCCTACCTTCGGTGCCAGCTCATGGTTTTCTGTGTAGATTAATTCCGGCTCACAAGGTCCTGCAGGGCGAGTGGCAAGACAAAGTCATTAATCGCCTCCATCTGCTCTCTGCCCAAATGACAAGGTATCAGAGAAACCTCCCCGACCACGCAGTGTAAATGCAACCTCCCCATCTCTCGCATTCCCTTTCCTCAGTGCTCTGCCAGGGTTTTCCCTGTAGTTTATTTCCATCCTTTTTCTTTTAACTGTGAGAATGTATTCAGAACAGCAGAAGGTGTATTGCTTGATTTTGCTTATATACCCCTTCAAGAACTAGAGCACAGATTTTGCACACTTTTGTTCACTGTTGTATCCCTAGCGTCTAGACCAGTGTCTTGTATATCAGAATGTTGGCCTCAGAATCATGACTGTTTTATAGTGAGATGGCCACACTTGCAAGAAGTGAAGAGACTTGTTCAGGTTCTTCAGTTTAGTGGCAGAGCAGTTGACTCAGATGATCAGAATTTCTTTTTACTTTTAATATTACGGATTTATCTTAGGAAGACAGATTTTGGTGTACTTGTTGCTGGAAGAGTTTCAATTCCGTGTTCTATTTCTACCAGTAATTCCGTAGGGGTAATTTTGGATGCTTGTGGGCTGTAGGTTCAGTGGAATGACTTCCTGGAGCAGCAAGTCAGACAGATGTCCTCTCATCAAAGGTTGATGAAGGGGACCTGTGGGTCTGGGGGGAACCACAAGGCGGAGCTCTGAATCCCGGGGAAGAAGCTGTACTGGCATTTCTCCCTCCATTGCAAGTTAAATATGCTGAAACCTCCTCAGGCAGTTCCGTAGGGCTGTGAGTGCTCAACTGTGCGTGTCTCTGATTCGTGTGTCCAGCACAGTGTGCGGGGTCCCCACCTAATCTCCAGGCAGTTGTGAAATCGCTTTTGTATCTTTTTTGTAGTCATTTCCTTTACACTGATAGCCCAGGCTTTACACTGATAGCCCAGGCTTTGCCCACACCACACACAAGGTGGACAGCATGCAGAAGGTATCTTGTGGGGTAGGGGGTGGCGCCTTGGGGGGATACCTTGGCAGCTGGCAGGCTTCTCAAGGTGCCTTGATTGGTCGAGGCTGTGGACCGAGTCAGGGGTTGAGTGAAAAGCAGGGGCAGGGTTAAGAGGAGTCGGAGTGGATTTTCAGAAAACAGCTACCAAGGGCACCCAGGGAAGAGCAGGGAGTCGTATGAAGGGACATACCAATCCCTAACTGCCCGGGTGCTTTTTACTTCTCAGGGTTTACATCCTGACCTTCACCTACAGGCTGCTGTTGGTGCCTTAGTGGGGTGGAAGCAGGTTCTGGAACACAGACCTTTGATTTTAAATGTCTGTGGCCGGTAAGGAAAAGTGCTGATCCAAATCAGTGATCCAGTACCTGGAGCTTTGAAGCCAGACACACCTGAGTCAGAATTCCACCTCACCCCTCTTTCTAGCTGTGTGACCTTGGGCTCGTTTTTCTAATTTCATGGAGCCTCTGCTTTCTTTCTGTAAAATAGGGATGTTTTTCTTCATTGTAACTTGGTTGCAATGACTTCCTGTATTATGTATGAAAGTATTTGTACACTTCTGTGTACCAGGCACAATAAATAAATGGATATTTATTAAATATATTTGTTGAGAGAATGAACACAGAGTGAGTGCTTCTTTGTCGGCCCTTCCTTTGTGGAGAGAGGAGATTTGTTTATTGATAGGGAGGAGGAGGAGAGGCGGGTGCTGAAAAATAGAGGGAAGCATAAAACTCATCAAAATTTCCCTTTGCCTGTTCTTTTAGTTATGTAATGTGATTATTGCATGGCCTCATTATGCAGAGTAGTCAGGGAAGGTGGTTGGAGCACTGACTTTATCAACTCCACTAGATCTATTTAAGCCTTAGTAAAGCTATAAAACTGCCCTTTTATTTACTTATTCATGGTCTTTCATTGTGATTCTTATACTGAGAAAGCTATGATGGGTTGAGAGTACAACTCAAAAAGAAATGGTTATATAACACTGAGGAAAACTCATCTGTTTTAATAATATGGTTACTTGTAACTGATGATTTTTACCAAAAGATGATGCTTTGAGGAGGGAGTTTTCTATTTCACATGCCGAGACAAGAGCTCTTTCTATCTCCATTTTTTTTCTTTTAATTTTGTCAAGATAAATTTTAGATGGACATGGTATGAGTTTGCATGAGAGTGCTCTGGCTTTGGAAACCTGAGTTGATGGCATGGGTGCATTATTTCTGGTAAGGGATACTATCACATGTAACCTCAAAAGAAAACTCGAAAGGTGGGGTTTCTCTTTCACCTCTTTTTTTTTTCTTAAAGGAGAGACAATACAGTTATGGGTAGTGAGTAAAATATGAATATACAGCATAGGCAAATTAAGAGCTGTGTACAGACTTTGAATACCAGAAGGAAAGCTAATGCTGTTGTCAGAGACCACGTGCAGGAAAGGAATATGTCTTCTAAACCGTGCTTCTGGCTGCAACACAACAACAAAAGTAGTTTAGGTTCAGAAACCAGATTATATTTGTTTTTACAATAGTTCGGGGACACACAAAGCTGCTTACAGTTGACTTTATATGAATAGTGTACATATACGTAGGTTCAAGGGCAGTGTATTTTAGAGTTAGCTTCTTGAAGTGCTGAGAAAGAAGTTAAGAATCAGTTTGAAACCTTAATTGAAGGTTGAGTTGGTAGTGAGTGGAAGGGACCATGGGTGGATAAGGAGCCCAGAATGGAATCTGAATCTCTTTCACCCCTTTATCTCTTGCCTTTTGACTTGTGTATGAAACTTTCAATTTTTTTCTCTAAGCCAATGAGAAGAGTTCAGTTTGAGTGCTTTAGTGATGCTTGAAGTGATATTTCAATATTGAAGTTATACTGTGGATATAATTATGAGAAATCAAGTGTACTGTGAAGTCACATGGGAGAAATGTAGAGAAACTTCTTGGGATTGAGGAAGGGGACCCCACATAATTCTGTGTTTTGTCTTTTGTTCTGGATAAATGCCTAGCCATTGTAATAAACAAGCTTTTTATTAAAATCTACTCAGTTATTTTGTGTATGATGTCTTCTGATGTCATATGAAATCATAGACTCTTGGGTTCCAGTACTACATCTGCCCTAGCTTTACAAGGTGTGTTTTTCTTGTGTAACCTGGGTTCCCCACTTAGTCACTAAGAGGCATAGTCCATTGGATTGCCACCTGGGAGGAGCTCCCTTTCTCATTGGTCAGTTAGTGATCTTTTATTTAGTGCTGAATTAAATTTTCTCCAAGAGTAGAGTATTTTTAACGTATCTTGACAGAGTCATATGATTGAATTTCATGGTTTGTATTACCATATTGACTAATTACTTGGCTGTTGAATATTATATTTTTTTAGTGGCTAAAATAAACGAATAACTTTATATGTAAGTTTGCCTATAGTAAAAAATGGGACATTTTTCTTGCTATTACACAAAAATTACTGGGTCTTTAGCCAGTTAGGTTTTTCAAGTGAGCAAAGAGCAGCTGCATATGTGTGGTAAATACTAGTGATAGCTGCTTGTAGAATCTGAAATCTCCATTATTTTAGGTGCTCTGACATGAAGACTTGTCAGTGCCCTTTGACTGTTGATGAAAGAAAGCATGTGCTAATCCTTTTTTCGGACCCTTTAGTTGATGATTTTTTAGTTGCCAGTCTCCCTCTTCAAACTTAGTTCCTCACACTTGATGTTGTAGTAGAGACTGCAAGGCTGTTACCACCCTTGGAAGGGGCGCTATCCTTTTTAATCCATCTTTACCAGATGCCTCTAAAACTCTTCTGCCCGTTTTCCCCACCTGACCCACTGCCCAGCCAGATCTTCCCTCCCCCTTTGTCTTAGTCCATTTTGTGCCGCTGTAGTAGACCACCACAGACTGAGTACTTCAAATGAACAGGAATTTATTGGCTCATGACTCTGGAGGGTGAGAAGCCAAAGGTCGAGGGGCTGGCATCTGATGTCTGGTGAGGGCCTTTTTGCTGCATCATAATGTGGAAGGCATCGCATGGTGAGAGGGAGGGGGAAGGGGACTGAACTTCCCCTTTTATAATAAACTTGCTCTGGACATAACTAACCCACTCTCTTAGACTAACCTTTTTACTCCTCCCTCCTGGCCTTCCACCTCTCATGAGGCCCCAGCTCCCAACACTGTTGCATTGGTAATCAAGTTTTCAACACATGGACTTCGGGGATATTCAAACCATAGCACCCTTTTTGAAAGAATTACTCATAAACTCTCATGACTGGATTTCTTCTCTTGCACCCTTCATTATCTGTTCATTTAAATTGTCTCCACTTCTCTAACATAGAGGTGATTTTTACTACAGTGATAGCTCCTCGAACTGGAACCGAGCTTGCTGTCTGGTCCCCCCACCTGCCATCTGTCCTAGAACACAGCACACAGCTGTAAATGACTGAACAAGCATGCAGAGCCCAGATGACTGAGCCCTTTCTTTGTTGGAGTCAGAATATTACTGCCTGACGTAATATTCCTGGAGGCTATCCCTTAATTGCAAAGAATGGATAGTAATTAGTGTTCATAATGATTTCCCTGGGCCATTAAGAAAAGTACCTTTAATGTGCTCAAGAATTCAGGGTTTAGAAAGATTTCCATCCAGATTGGCTCCTTAAAGAAAAAAGATGCGGTGCATAATTTATTTTACTTTTAGTTATCTGCTAACGCAGCTATGCAAAATGACTCATTTATTAGGGAGTGGGTGGTGGCATTAGGTAAAGTCTTACCATATTGTCTATTTTGACTGTTTCATTCTTAATAGAAGTCTACACATTCCCTGCAATTGAGGTATAATTTTCTTTAAAGGGAGTGTTGTTTCAGATAAGGTAGCTGCGACCTAAGAAAGGAATAATTCTATATTGATTTTAAGGTCTTTAGAGAATGGAAGCACTGTCTTATTAATTGGAAAGTCCCAACTGATAGCACTGACATATTCATGTGCTTTCTTTGCCTGCCTGCTCATCTGCAGCCCTGATCACAGAAGGAAGGGAGAAGTAGATAAGAAATAGTAGTTATGAGGATGAAACGTGCACAAATAGGAGCCCTCTCACGTTAGGCTTGGTTTGGGGTCTGGAGGCACGTGATGAGAACTGCAGTGGATCTGTGGGCTCATGTTTCCTTACTCCTGCTCTATTAGGACTCCAGTCTGAAGGGATGATCTAGTACCAACCAGGAGATGTTTAGAAGACCGAGATGTTTCCTGAAGTACTCTGAGCTGTCTCAGGTTAATTACATGCTTTCTTATCTTAGATGGCTCCTGGAGAGCTGTCTGGGTAATATGCTCTCCCACTTTGGTAATTTTGGATTTTTTGCAGACGCTTTTTGGAAAAGAACACCTATGAGTGAGGCCTGTGGTTTTGGGGTTTACAGTGCCCAACCAATCAAGCTGGTCTTTGCCTTTTGGGTGGATGGATATGGAAAGAGTGGTCCGTAGATTTCCCAGTGCTGTACTCATGCCGTTCAGCTCATAGTCACATAGGCTTCCATATTTGCTAGTAAAAATAAGAAAATTCGGGAAGGGGAGTAGGTTGGAATTGTCAAGTTGAACTGTGGATGGTGTGGATGAGATATTCTGGGGAGAGAATGGACAGACCAGGTTTGGCTTAGCTACTAGTTGAGTGTCCTTCTAGCTCTCTGAGATTTCTTTCTAAGCTGTAAAATCACCTATTTTGTTGAAGTAGGCTTGCCTGTCCTTTCAATTCTTGGACATTTCAGAACATAAGCTATGTGTTTTTCTGGGGGAAAAAAAAAGGATATTTGTTAGAATTAGAATTTACTTGTTATGAATCTAACTTTCACACACCAAACCCCCAGCTAAGACAGTAAGTTGCGTATATAATGGTAATAAATACTATGGAAGTCTGAAAGGGGAAAGAGAACTTGAGTTTGCGACTTTTCTTATAATCTTGAAGAAGTAATTCCCAAACTTCAGAGTGTGTAAGAAATCACTAGAATGCTAGTTTAAAAAGGCGTGGATTCCTATACCCCAGTTACACAGTTCTTATGGCCTGGGATAGAGCCTGGAAGTCTGCATGTCACAGGTGAAAGGGAGTGATTTTTGTTACTGAAATTGACATGCCTAATAGAAAAACGCAACATACTTTACCCCCAGTAAATCTCTTAAATCCAAAATATTAACACTCCCAAACCAACAGCACACCACTAAAAAGTCAATGAACAAATATCAAGAAACAAAGCTTCCCAGTTGGTTGGGAATGAGAAGCAGGCAGGTCTTCTCTCTTCTGTTGCAGGTACACGTCACACCACCATGGAATCTTCTCTTTTGATTTAGTGAGGGAGACTGGCGTCTTATAGATGTGCAGTGTATGACAAACTTCTCTCATCCTTGCATGTCTGCAGAGGTGTGACATGGTTTTGTGACACAGCTTCTAGTCTTGGGGGGAATCATTGTGCTCACCCTTTTTTTCCTGGCCAGTTGCTAACTCAAACCTGTCCCCTTCTGGGATTTGGAAAGGATTGTTTGCAGCTCACATCTTGAGATATCCATGTTCTGTCCTTTGATGCTCTTCAGTGCCATCCAGGCATCCTTGAAGGCTCAGCCTCATCCTCCATGGTGGGTCCACACCACTAGCCCCATAGTGGTGTGTCCTTCCTGAACAGCTGCTTTTGCACATCCTATGAAAGCAGAGCAATTGGTTTCACACTGTCGTCTTTCCTAAGTGTTTCTACTCTAGGGCATGGTATTTCTCTGTGATGCTCTTCGTGTGTGTGTGTGTGTGTGTGTGTGTGTGTGTGTGTGTGTGTGTGTGTGTTTAAACACCTCTTTAAATTATAAGCTCCCTGCAGGCAGGTTGCTGTGTTTTATCTACTCAGCAGTGTGGGGCATGTCCTGAGCACTGGTTAAAGGTAGTCTTCAGGTTACTGAGATGTGCATTAATAGGCTTCACTGTTAAGCAAATATAAAGCCAATTTCAGGCAATTAATCTCTGAAATTTTTGTTTCAGATTAAACTCAGCAGATAAAAGGAAGCATTAATTTATGATGAGATAAAGATGGGAACAAATAAAAGTCTCTTACATAAGTTTCAGAAAGCCATGGACCAGAGTGGCTTGTGAATGTGTGTACACATGCCTTCATGCCCCCTAAACAATTCCTGTGGGATGTTCTTTCTTTATCACAAGAAGAAAAAGGCCAAGGGTTGAAAATAAGTTTTTATTATTGGTTACTGTATTGCCATGTTTGATTATATCTATTAAAATGTTACAGAATAGTATACTTGGCAGTTCCTATGTATGTTGGTTAATAGGACATTTGTGGTCATTTTTGTTCCAGGTCCACAGCCTGGTATAGAGAACCAGTCTAGGTGTGACTCTGGAGCTTGTTAACCTAGCCCCGTCTGAGCTTTAGTTTCTCCATCTGTGAGTTGAGCATAATGATACTTGCGTTGTGTGGGGAGTAAACAACAATGCATATAAAATGCTTGTTCACTAACTGCCCTAAGAGTAGGGCCAATGTGGTTCCTGTGTCCTGTTCTTACAGTCCCACCTGAGGACTGTAATGCTCTCCGGTGTCACAGGATATGCTTGCTGGAGTTTATGCTGTGTGCGTGCACCCCTGTGGGCTGTTTAGGGACGAAGGCATTTGTTATTCCTAACTTCTGTGTTTATTTACCTTACATAGTATCATAAACATCATAAATTTTCCTTGTCTCCTATTTATTCTTAGGCTATATGAGTACAAAAGTTTTATGATTCTGGAAAAAGGTGAAATTTAGGGAGGAAGCACTATGAATGGAAAAAGTGCTGTTGAGTCACGTGCACTTTCTTGCTAGGATGTGAGGTGGTGGCACCATTTAATAGCAAGGCTCTGTGAGAGAAGGTTGGAGGAGTGTTGAAACTTTTTGATAGAGTGGTTGGTATTAGACCATCTCTTCAGATTGGAGTCTTGAGGTGAAGGCTCTATTTTTCATTTCTTAAATTTATTCACTCCTCAAAGTTCCTCTTAATATGGATGAGACCAATGGAATTTGCCTCTCAACGAATATATTTAATCATCAAATGTGTTTTAAAGGGGTAATTGGAGTTTAGGTAAAGATTATGCAGCATGAAGTTACCTAGCCTTTAGTGATAGTAGAACATTTGAGAAGATAGGAACATTGCCATCTTTTTCTTTCTTTCTTTCTTTTTCTTTTTTCTTTTTTTTTTTTTTTTTTTGAGTTGGAGTCTTGCTCTGTCGCCCAGGCTGGAGTGCAGTGGCATGATCTTGGCTCACTGCAACCTCTGTCTCCCAGATTCAAGTGATTCTCGTGTCTCAGCCTCCCCGAGTAGCTGGGATTATAGGCGCCCGCCACCATGCCTGGCTAATTTTTGTATTTTTAGTAGAGATGCAGTTTCATCATGTTGGCCAGGCTGGTTTCGAACTCCTGACCTGAAGTGATCCACCTGCCTCGGCCTCCCAAAGTGCTGGGATTACAGGTGTGAGCCATTGCACCCGGCCGGCATCTTTTTCTTTTGAGATTTAAAAGCCTCCTTTTGAATGCTGTTTCTTCTACCTCTAGGCTCCTCTCTATGGGCTGGGGCAGATTTCATTAGAGGCAGACGAATAGGCTGCCATAGTGCCCTGCATTTAAAACCATGTGGGATGGGTTTTCTAGTGCGATGGTTTTTCGAGTGTGAGGTGGCAATTTTGACTTGGTTAGAAACATAAAGAGAGTTGAAAATCAGGCCATTTTCTTCAGCTTGGACCTCTATTAAGAATAGTTTGAGTTTTCTTCTTAAAAAAAAACATACATTTTTCTGAAATTTAAAGACTAAAAATGAACCAGAAACTAAGAAGTTTGCTCTATCAAAGGGGATAACGGCTCTGGTTATTTGAGCCATTCAAGCTACGTGAAATGATGTTGATTGGAAGAAAAATTTTAATTCTAAATCATGCTATGTCTGCTAACCCTTAAAAGCATAGAGGGGAAGTAACTTAAGCTGTTTCTTTGAAAACAAAATATTTTGATAGAAATTTGACGAGTTAGTAGAAACAGTAGGAGTCCCTCTCTTGAAGTATGTATATAAAATCACTGTGGAAAGGGGATCCTGCTGCCATTGTATCGTGGGCAGATAACTGAAGAAAATTCAGAGTCCCTCATCTGTAGAATAGGCTAGTGACCTGCTTTGTTGCCCTCATAGGATTTTTTAGGATCCGTTGAGAAAATAGATGTGAATAGTATTTGGGGGCTTTTAAATCACTAATTGGCTTATAAACACATTAATGTTTACATGGTACTGTATAAATAAAGCAATGCATGAATCTTTAATCTCTGCCATCTGGCATTTTATATTTATTTTATCCCTGGATGGGATACTGTGCCCAAGAAATGTAGATAATAGGACAAGAGAGTAACATTCATAAATGGATGCTAGGTATGTATATTTAATACTGACCAAGTAATTTACTGGCATATTTAAAGAATGGATGATACAAGGGAAAAAAAAGACCCTGTTAAATATTAAGTTCAAAATCTCTCCATGCACAGGTTAGATGTTTGAGTGACCCAACATCAGGTGGGTCCAGAGTGATCCAGTAATCCAGAGTTAGGTGAAGGAACATGATTTATTGCTCATCTTCAGTGAGTAGGCTGGATAAAGCAGCCCTTAAGAAACATTATAGAGGCCAAAATGGGATGATATAATAGATGTCTAGCCCCAAACATCAGTGAGTAATGCCTTTTCCTGTGTCCTTAAGTTCCCAGCATAATGCAGTCCATTTATGGTTACGTGCATTTTCATTTTCTCTTTAAATACCCTTCAGGTGGTACGAAGGAGGGTCGTGTGTCGTAGCTAAAGAGATGCCAGGAGAGGTGTGGAAAGGGTCTCCCTTGTGAGTTGGGCCACCCAGCTAGCGCAGGCTTAAGCTTGTAGCCCACCCTGAGAGGAGAGTCAGTATATTCCCTCTTGGGTAGTATTGAATAAATCACAGGCAAACTTTTGTCCTTTAAAAAACTCTTGGTGTAGCTTCCTTAGCACACAATTATATGAATATTAACATTCAGTACATTGAGTCCTGGGTTTAGTTTTTCTCCCAAGACTATTTTGCTGGCCATTTTGGTTCCTTTACACAAAGGTGACCCATCTCAGCAGGTAGATGATTACTATTAGTTTCAAATTTAGAAGTTTGCTTTTTTATTTTTTTGAGACAGAGTCTCGCTCTGTCACCCAGGCTGGAGTGCAGTGGCACAATCTCAGCTCACTGCAACCCTCCTGGGTTCAAGCGATTCTCCTGCCTCAGCCTCCTGAGTAGCTGGGATTACAGGTGCACGCAACCACACTGGGCTAATTTTTGTATTTTTAGTAGATTCGGGGTTTCACCATGTTGGTGAGGCTGGTCTTGAACTCCTGACCGCAGGTGATCCACCTGCCTTGGCCTCCCAAAGTTCTGGGATTATAGGCGTGAGCCACTTCACCCGGCCTTTTTTTTTTTTTTTTTTATAAATAGAGAAGTACATTATTTTAGCACTCCATTCCCTCCCCTTATATTGGCCATTCCTTTCAAAAATTAGAAATGGGCCTACATTAACTACATTTGAGACAATTGCAGTCTACAAGGAGAAAGGAGCAAGGAAATCAGCATGGGCCTTTGTTGGAGTGGAATGAGGATAAATCCCTGTCAAGAGCCCACTGGGTGTCAGGGTTAGGGCTAGGGCCTTATAGACTCTCTGCACTTTATCTACCACCTGCCTGACTCTAGAACGGGGGCAAAGCACCTGAACACGGGGTCGGAAACTCCTAGAACTTAAGCAACTTTCCTGAGGAAATACAGTGATGGGGTGATGGACAAGAAAAGAGAGCTCAAAGCTGCCTGGGTCCCAGATTAATTTTTCCCGGTACAGTGTCTTGTTTGAAAGGAGGAAGGCAGAATTCTTAGATGATTTTCTGTTTTAAATTTAAAATGGATCTAATTTGGAGACCTAGTAAGTGATAATGAAGACTGATGCTGTCACATGGTCTGGCCTCATCACAAAAATAATTGATTAGTTTTTAGTTCCTGATACTCTATTCCCTTAGTAAGGGAAACTCATGTTTTTTATAAAGCAGATGCTGAGTGAATTCACAGTTCTCAGCTTTTGTGCCACTTTCTGACTAAGTCTTGAGGATACACACTTGTGGTCTTGAGTTCAGGCATAGAGGGAAGCATAGACCATTTTCTGTTGCTCTTTATGGCTTTATTTATGTTAAGATTTGTTTGAAAAAAGAAAAAAAAAGATACTACTCTATAAATGTCTGAGGAGGCTTTTTCATAGACCCGTGGATTTTCTTGATTTGTAGGGATCTTAGGTGTTACCATATCAGATACTCAGAAGACCCGTCCATCCCCAGCATTTTACTAGCACATTCCCAATGCAGCATACTTACCCTCTTGAAAAGAGGGAAAGCCAGGACAGTGCGTGTGACATTTTCCCTCATCATTTGGTTTCTGTCAGCGAGAAATATGCTTTAGTAATTTGGAAATAAACTCATTGCAGGGGGTGAATAACAGGTTTGAAGGTTGGTTAGTTGCCGAGGAGATGAACTTTGTACGCTTATTTGGAAAGTATGAGAGGATCACTTAATACTATATCCTCTGAAATTCTACTCTTTCTCCTTGGGTTCAAGAACATCGTCGTTTGGTTTTAGGTTGTGTTGGCAGTCACAACTATAGGAGCTATCATTAATATAGGGAAACAAGGTTCCAGGGTTGTGCTTGACCACTGACCATGTGCCACACAATGTTCTTTGTGCCCCATTTATTGTACACAGAAGCCCTATGAAGTGGGCACTACTATGATCTCACTTATATAGATAGGAGCCTGAGGCACACCAAGCGGTGTCTTACCCAGGTACAGTTACTCAGTGTCATAGTTGTAATACAGTGTCATTTTCATAGAGTTGCTTTGTCCAAGTTGTAACTTGAGTTCCTACACAGACTCTCCTCAGATTTGAAGTTTCAAAGTTCACAACTCTTTAAGTCATGAGAACACAAGAGGGACAGGCTTTTGGAAAATATGGGGATGTTCTTTCTGTTTTACATCTGTTGCAGAAGGACCATTTCTCACAAAGTCATGAAGTAGATCATGCTCAGCATATCTGGATGCTCTTTGCTACTGGCCTGAGAAATGACCAGCAGGGCATTGCAAAGAGTGGGTAGAGAGTAACAAGACTGACAGTAATTAAACCCAGTACTCCTTATCTGGGTGAAAGGAGAATGATATCAAGTATGTCTGATATCTAGTGATATAAATGGGTTATAGGATTTTATATTCTAGGTGAGGCATTATAATAGAACTGTAAGAAACCTATCTCCCTCGTCCCCCCAATTTCTTTATACACTTAAAAAAAACTCAGAATTTTAAAGAAGTGTATAAAGAAATTGGTGGGAGGAGGGAAATAATTTTTAAAAATGAATTTGTTTGATAGTTTCCTCATGTTATGCTTTAGCTTGTTTCTTTCTTGCAGTCCCTACATTGGGACTGCAGGAGAGCTTCAAAGAAGACTTTCAGTGTAATTCTTGTGAAATAAAGTAATGGGTATTGGGAATACACAGGGAGAAATTACAGTTATCCATTTTTGACAATAAAATGTCCAGAGGGTTTTTTGGGGGTCATTTTTTTTCCTGTAGCAAGTTAAGAAGGAAAGGATGGCCAACATGATTTGTAGAAAAAAAAAGTTTCTTTGAGATAGTGTTATGTAAATTAAACCTGTGAAGGAAAGAAGTGTGAAATATAGGAAAATATAAAGAAAAAGTTAAATCCTTATTAGAAAAAAAAAGTTTCTTCGAGATAGTGTTATGTAAATTAAACCTGTGAAGGAAAGAAGTAATTGATGGTTTATCAAAAACTCATTTGTTCAACGAATTGTCTTGCTTATTAAGTGTGGTTCATTATAAACCATATTGTTATATTGGAGAGCACAGGACTATTTCGTCATCACTTTTGGTTAGTCAGAGATAAGTATAGATGAGATACGATTTGTTGGAAACTTCAGCCATTTTGTTCTAATGATTGTGCAAAAAAATTGGTGCTGATTTTTGATCTATTTTTTCTGTTTTTCAGGGTCGACATGTTAAAACGGGTCAGTTGGCAGCCATCAAAGTTATGGATGTCACTGAGGTAAGATTGAGTCACACACGTTTTTAAATAAATTGTTAGATGGAAGACAAAGATTCCCCCAACAACATAGAGTATTACTCTGTTTGGAAAATCTGATTACTTGAACAAATTGCCCTCCTGTGACATTGTGGGTTCATAGGTC
Source organism: Pongo pygmaeus (assembly GCF_028885625.2). Classification (NCBI taxonomy): domain Eukaryota; kingdom Metazoa; phylum Chordata; class Mammalia; order Primates; family Hominidae; genus Pongo; species Pongo pygmaeus. The sequence continues at coordinate 31,947,648 of NC_072385.2, read as the reverse complement.
CAGTGGACTAGTTGGCTTAAATTGTAGTACACGGTCTTCAAGTAACTAAAAGGCAGTAGCATTTTCTCAAAACACACGCAGTACGCACACACATCTGAGTGATGTCATCCTTGGCAACGTAATGGGACATAATTGGAAACATCTTCTCTAATGGAAAAGAAAAAATTTGAAAAGGGATCATGGAGGTCACTTGAATAGGGAGATTGAGGGTTTTGAGTGGAGAAAAGCTTCTCTAGGGTATTAGGCCACATTTGTGCCATTTCTTTTATTTTTAACATGGGGGAGGAAAACAGACCCAGCCAAGTTCCCAGAGGTTGGAAAACAGAAACATCTGCTAGAATGCTGAGCAGATTGTTGGCAAAATTTAGTAGCAAAAAATAGTTCTTGAAATGGTCGCATGAGGATTTACTGTGCAGCTTTAGATGGGAAAGAGGAGAACGTGACCGAGACAGAAAGTAAGTGTACGTGTGCCCGTGTGTGTGCATGTAATATATGCACGAGCCCATATTTAAATTCTTTAAAAATAGTAATAGATTATAATGAACTAAATCCATTTCATTTTAAATTATTTTTATCTGAAATTTTACTTCATGCTCATGTTTGCCCCAACTTGCCTAGTTATGAGTGGGATTCAATATCATATTTCACAGATTCTAGAAAGAGTTCACTAGCAGCATTGGAGACTTGGGATAACTTTTAAATGCAGCCACAATTTCCCCAAGTCTGGGGTGTGTCAAGGGAGATAATGGCTAACCCGATCTCTGGTGTGCTATCCAGAGAGCAAAATCTCCTCCTTTGCCTTGCTCTCTGCTGGGTCTCTGACAACATGGTCATCTTCAGCATGGGTATTTGTCAGTAAGAATTGGAAAACACTGTTGTCTCTGGACCACAGGACAACTGATAGAGCCTTCCATAAGTATTTGAAGATGTGACATTTTATGAGGTGACCACTCTCTTTTCTCTGTTAAAGAGAATAGTGGGTACTTTAAAATGAAAATGTACCGTTGCTTAGTTGAATGGCCAAAAGATTCTCCTTGACATACTCTGATGTAGACTATTCTGTTGTATTATAGTGATCCTATCTCGGTGTACAGCTCAGTGGGAAATTGGATGCTTTCCAATAAAATATTATTTTAAGATGATTTTAACTTTTACTGAAGGAACAGTAACTTCTTGCTTATTATAATTTAAATACAGTAGTTGAGCTATTTATGAAGTACCCTCTTTGTGAATGGAATGATCAATACCACCTTCCTACCAAAGTCTCCATTCCGAATGCTGTGCATCTTGCCGGTGCCGTGTTCGGAGTGGTGTTGCTGGGAAATACAGTCTTTGCATATTTATTAACACACTTTTTGACTTTTTTACCGGCAGACTTGTAGATACAATTTTAAATGTAATCTTTTGGAATTTTACGAACTGAGAGTTCACTCTTGTAGTGTCATTCAACCTGTGCTGCCTCCCCTGACACAGCTGTTGTGGCCGGTCAGGATACGTCCTCTTTCACATCTCTAATGGAATCTAAATGTGGTTTGCCTTCTCTGTAGAGCTCTTCTTTACCTAAGCCTGGCTCTGATTATAAGTGTGCAATATGTGATCACTGTAAAAAAATGAAGTGTAAAATATCGGAAAATATAAAGAAAAAGTTAAATCCTTATACTTCTGCCACTTTCCCCTCCTCCTCCTTTCTTCTTCTTTTTCTTTCTTCCTTCTTCTTCTTCCTCCTTCTTCTTCTTCTTCTCCTTCTCCTTCTTCTTCTTCCTTCTTCCTTCTTCCTTCTTCTTCTTTCTTCTTCTTATTTTTTGAGATGGAGTCTCACTCTGTCACCCAGGCTGGAGTGCTGTGGTGCAATCTCTGCTCATTGCAACCTCCACCTCCTGGGTTCAAGCAGTTTTCCTGCCTTGGCCTCTGTAGTAGCTGGGATTACAGGCTCCCGCTGCCACCCCCAGCTAATTTTTGTATTTTAGTAAGACAGGGTTTCACCATATTGGCCAGGCTGGTCTTGAACTCCTGACTTCAAGCCATTCACCCGCCTCAGCCTCCCAAAGTGCTGGGATTACAGGTGTGAGCCACCGCGTCTGGCCCTCTGCTACCTTATAATAGCTGTTGTTAGTGCTTCGGTGTATTTCCTTTCAATCATGTTTCTGTGAACATAGCTATAAAATACTTACTGATATGTATAATGGATGCTTTTGTATCCCACTTTTGTTGAGTTGTGTACAAAAGGTATTTTCTTGCCTGAAAAATCAGGCAGTGTTGGACACATGCATGATATAAGTAGTTTTGGGACTCCTTTAAAAGCAATTATTGCAAAACCCATATATTCAGGTAAAATGAAAACCAGATGGTGAGTCCTCAAATAAGTATTAATACAAACACGATCAACTATTTACCATATTGTCCATGTTTCTTGTGTGCTGTTTTCATACAGTGACCTTTGCTATAGCATGGGGCACAGTCATTGCCCATAGTAAGTGTTGCTTATGGATAGAGGGCCATGTATAGCAGGCAGCCTGGAAAACATGCCCTTGCCAAGCCTGCATGTCAAAGCTCCTCTTAGCTCCTCTTGTTCAGTTGTAGGCATTGGCCTGGCTGGGACCTGGGAGCAAGTGGGGAGCAGGCTGAGTGAGAGAGACTTTGCAGCATGTGCTTCTGGTTCCAACTGCAGCAGGAGGGGCTGTTGGAGCGGGTTCTCTTGATGAGAACAGGACTCTTCATGGTTTTTTTTTTTTTTTTTTTTTTTTTTACCTCCACTTAGTTTCATCTCAGGAGCAAAAAGGTGCAAATACTTGTTTTTGGGAAAAATCACAGATTTGTTCTGACTCTTTAGGTGAAAGTGAGAGGCAGTTACCAGGCCACTAGTTATTCCTCAGGCCCAGAAGGCAAGAATTGCAGCAGGTGTGGGAAACGGAAAGGTGTGGCTGCTCTTCTCCCGAGCTGTCAGCTGTTGGCAGGCTGAATGAATCTAGCTCTGGAGCTGGCTGCAGACAGTGCAAAGATGTGGGCCCACTTCACTTGCTTTACTTGATTATGTGAATCTGGAAAACAAAACCAGCTGAGAATTACAGATTTCATCCTGGGGTGAGGTGACAAGGGACTATGGAGGAAACCAAGGGGTCTGGAAGTGGGGAGGCATTTATTTGCAAGAGATGTCAAGTTCTCTTCAAATTTTGTGTGTGAGTACTTTAGCTGTATTAAGAATTGACTATCCTTAGGATTTTGAAAGGCTCTTTTTAGGGAAAGCATGTCTTTTATCTGATTGGTTTTGGGAAGGGTTTAAGGAACAGATTAAGGATGTGCTCAAAGTGGATGGTATTAGGACAGCAGATCTATAATGTGGTTTTTGTTTTTGCTTTAAATAATGACAAAGAGGATTTGCAGAAAAATGTATAGGGAGGTCTCATGTACTGTTCATTCAGTTTTCCTGATAAAATCTTGCATAACTATAGTACAATATTATAACTTAAGTACATGCACAAAACAAAGCAAGGCAAATGATTGCTTTTACCAGTGATTTCTCAACTTGGAGTTCATAAACTCTTTGAGTGAGGTTTGTCTCTGAGAACAGAATTTTATTTTGCATTTTAATAGTGTCCCCCAACTTTTTATTATGAAAAAGTTCATACATCCACAACTGTTGAAAGAATGAACACTCTCAGCTCTTCACTTATATTCAACATTTGTTAACATTTTGTTTGTGTGTGTGTACTGTTATTGAAAATAATTACAGCTATCACCATGACACTTCACCTGAAAATACTTGAGCATGCTTGTCTTAAAGACAGTCTTCTACGTATCATAAAATTTTACCTAATGTTCAGCCTACATTCATGTATCTTTGCTTGTGCCAAGAATGTTCTTATAACTCTTTTTGAATCATAGTCCAGGTTTATGCACTATACGTAGTTATCTTATCGCTTATTTTTAAGCAGTTAGTTTCTCTTTACTTTCCTGCCTCCATTTTTATTTTTATTTTTTTTTAAAGAAAATTGACTTTGTAAGAATTTAGCCAGATTGTTTTGTAAAGTATCCTGTATTCTGGATTTGATGGTTTCCTCATGTTATGCTTTAACTTGTTTCTTTCTCTCCTATATTTCCTGTAAACTGGAAATATGTTGAGAGGTTTGATTAGATGCAGATTAAATATTTTTTGGCGAGAACACCTCAGTGGTGGTATTGGGTACTTCATATTGCCTCACGTCAGGGGGTACGTCAGTTCTAGGTGAAGCCCACTTTACTCATAGCCTTCCCATTATTAGTGAAGCCAAGTTGGGTCACTTGGAGGTGACTGCCAGCGTTCTCCACCATAAGGGTGCATTATTATTAGTTTTACATTTCCTAAGTAATCTATCTCCAGGGTGGTATTTTGCACTGTGTGCGTATTCTGTTCATGAGCAACCTTTCAGCTAATGGCTTTGGCATTCATTTAATGATTCTTGCTTAGGTTAGTTATTATTGCAAAATGATGATTTTACGTTCTTCCTTTTGTATTTATTAGTCAACAACAGTCTGTAGAAGAGTTTCCTACCTACCCCTTCCCTTCTCTCTTTGTCTGAATATTCCTGTGGACATGAGTGGTTTTATTTAATGTGTTTCCATCAATTACAGCTGTTATTATTACATAATCAAGTTGTACCATATTTGGCAGTGAGAGCCTTTGACATGACCCCAGTGGGTCCCCAGTGGAGTCTGTGGCCTTTTGACCTGCCACTATTAGTTTTTGAGTACTTCCTTGTTTTCTGGGACAAGTAGATATTTGAAACTCACCTTCCAAGACATGGAATCCTCTCCTCTGAGGAGCCTTAGTTCTGTTGAGTGGGAAATATATTTGGAGACTAATATCTGGATGTTGAGTATGCTCATTGCTACTGAGGTATTACTGCTTCTAGGCCCTTTGAGTAGACAGAGCTAAGAAATACATTTTTTCAAAAACCCGAATTTCTTAATTTCTTCTGTCTTGTATATCTTGTATTTCTTTGTTTTTTCTCTTATACTGAAAATATTGGTTCCTAATGAAACAACACATTTTTATGTTCAGTGAATATAAAGTTCACAGTATTATAATAATATTACTACTTAAAATAGACATGGAGGGGAGAAGTTTAAGATTTTTCTGAAGTTATTTTGGCCCTTTGCTTTGGATAAATCAAGGACAAACATTTCTTAGGTTAATGCACAGAGAACAGAGGCAAACTTACTATGTGGTGTTTTATGTCAGATGGGGATGAAACGGTGCTCTTTGGAATGAATGATGTTTGACTGCATTGCATCAGCACTGAGTAGCAGAGCTGCATCCAATCTAGTCTTCTGGCCTGTCCAGTGGCCTTTCCAACATGTGGTCCTTTTTCTCAGCCACTCGGGCATAGGATGCTGTTAAAGCAGGGGATTCTCAAAATGTAGCTATTGGACCAGCAGCTGCTGCGAGTACTTGAAAACTTGTTAGAAATGCAGCCTCTGGTTCCATCCCAGATTACTGCATCAGAAACTCTGGATTGGAGCCCTCCAAAAAATTCTAATGCACCTTCAAGTTTGAAACCCCCTGCTTTAATGGAACCTTAGGAAAGAAAGAGCCCACTCCCTTCTGTCTGTCGGTGAAGAACTGCAGCTCAGAGACGCTGATACTTCTTGCTCAGGAATACATTGCTAATTAGACACTGCAGGAATTAGAACCTGGATCTTTGATTCCCTACTTACTATACTTGTGAAAGTATAACCATTTCAAACATCAGGTTTTTAAGTAAGCTCGTTGAGTGAGCTGATTGGATCTGAACTTTAAAGGATAGATGGATCTTGACCACACTTCTCCTTTTCAAAATTTGTTTTTAGCAGATTTGTCAGAGCAGGCTCTCTTTTAGTGTTAGACTACAGTGTCTGTGAATGGTAATTCTGTCATATTACTTAGGGGATGGGAAGATATTGGGCATGATGTCTTTTCGGAGCCAGTTGGCAGATTGAGCATCTTCCAGTATTCCTAGCGCCATGTTCCATGGATATGTGGAAGTAAAAGCTGTGTAAAAGCCCTTCCTAGAGCAGCCAAGTAAGAATCTGGCCTCTGCCTGTCATCATATGTGGAAAGGCAAGAGCCATACAAGAAGCTAAGCAATATATGTCACTTCTGATGGACAGATTTTTGAATGCCTTCTGAGCTCTGACCATGCATGGTCAGGACACCTTGCTCTCAGGGAGTTCATGCTCTGGTACAAGGGAGTAAAACAAGCATATTCCAGTGATAACACAAGGCCATGTAACACTGAACAATTTTTCCCTTTTCATTTGGAGGGGAGCACAATGTAATGAATGTGTTGTTCTTGTCTAGACTGAAAATAAGAACAAAAGGAAGGGAAGGGGAGATCTCTGTGGGCTGTGGGACCTATTGTTCTATTCTGTTATTCCTCAGAGGGCAGCTAAATGCTACAGGCCTTACAGCTTGGTACTGGCTTCTTCTGTTTTAGGGAGCTGGTGGCACTTTCTCCCTGTGCTTTGCATGACTCTGGCAGACTTAACACAGGATCGTTTAGGGTCGTCAGGGTGAGCCAGAAATGCATCAGTTTTTGACAGTCTGTATCCCCCTCCTGCACTGCCCCCTCCCTCCTTATCTTCTTATCTTCTGCTTTTCCCTTAGCTACTGAGAGAAAAACTAATGTGCCACGTTTGTGGGATGCTAAATTTCCTCATCTGGTATTTTCTTACCTTAGACAACTTTTAACCTGATTTGAATGATCTTTGATCTTAAATTTTAACTTCTCAATTTGGGTTGGTTTCCTTACTCAGCCTTGTGTAGATAGATAAAAGGCCACAAGTTTATTTATTTATTTATTTTTTAAGTACTGGTACAAGACAAGACCTTGAAGAAAAGCTCTTAAAATCAGTTAAAATCAGCTACATTTTATTTAATTATTGATTTATTTTAACTAACAAGTATAGTGATTTTGAGAACTAATAGTTCCACTGTATCCTCATATATTACAGCAGTTTTTTTCAACCTTCCGTTTTTTTCACTGTCTCCTCCCTATGAAGCTTTTTAAAACATTCTTTTAGTGTTTTGTTTTTTTTTTTTTTTGGAGACAAGGTCTTACTCTGTTGCCCAAGCTAGAGTGCAGTGGCACAAGTCTAGCTCATTGTACCTCAAATTCCTAGACTCAAATGATCCACCCATCTCAGCCTCCCGAGTAGCTGGGACTACAGGAGTGTGCCACCTATAATAATTTTTTTTTTTTTGAGAGATGGGGTTTTACTGTGTTGCCCAGGCTGGTCTCGAACTCCTGGGCTCAAGCAATCCTCATGTCTTGGCCTCCCAAAGTGCTGGGATTTACAGGTATGAGCCACAGCACCCGCCCTTCTAATCATTCCCTGTGAAATTTTAATAGTACAGATACACTATATATCTGTATATAACTGTATATATGTTTATGTACTGTATATATGTCTTTACACTTAAAAGTAGTACATTTTCTTGAGGACAATATCAGCCCCATTGAGAACACTTGGTGTAGAGTAATATAAAAATAAAAAATACGAAAATTCTCTCTTGCTGTTTTAACCCATTTAATAAGTCACTAAGCAGAGGAAGGTTAAGACTAGGTTAGCTTTATGCCTCTGATGTTTTACATTTTTCATGTTGAAAAGTCTTCACTTTATTTATGAATGACAACAGTTGAAATTCAGAGAGGTGATTGACCTGTCTAAAGTCACAATAGAGTCCTGGACTTGCTTTTATTACACCACATCTCCCAGTTCACTACTGGAGTATAGCAGTGGTATTCTGTATTTGGGTTTTAAAGTAGTGGTACCTAACAAGATGCAGTGTTATGTAAGTAGTAGACACTCAAATATTTGATGAATTAAATAGGGTGTTCCATTTTTGGTGGTTGCATGAGTTCCATGCACTTGGAGAAAACATAGTAGATACACACTATTGGTTTCATTGTCCAAGAAAACAGTCTTCTATTGCAATATTTATAATTTTCCATGTCATTCTCATCTTTTGTAATCACAAATATTTACATTTTAGATGCTAACATTAATCATAAATAAACAGCAAGACCTGTTACTTACTTTCACACTTAAATTTCATCCCTCTAGGAAAGAAAATTATTGGAGTGGTTAGGAGTGAGTACATTTCTGGGTTTCATTTTTAGAATTGTCACTGAACTACTAACAATGATTTAACCTTTTGCTCATCTTTCCCAGGAACATAAATTTGAGGCCCATAAATAATTTTCAAGGTGAATTTATAGTGTATGAGCCTCCTAGGCAGTTAACCTCATTATTTATTAGTCATATCCTGCCTTTTACCCCAAGACAGCAATACATATTTTTAAGCATGATAAAGCTCAGTTTCCTCATCTGTAACATGGAATAATGCCGACTTCATAGGCTTTTGTCAGAATTAAAATTAATGTAAAGTATGTAGTCTATTAGTTTTTACATAGTAAATGTGAGTTTCCTTGTTACCGTCTCCTTATTAAAGACATTACAGTATCACTTTTGCTGAAGACTTTTTAACACTCCCAATCCCCTCCTCAGCCACTTACTCAAATGATCCACTCTCCACCTGCCTCCTTCCACCTGTGGCAATCCTTTTCTCCTTGTCTTTCTTCCTTGCAGGCTCCTTCTTCAGCCCCTCTGTGGTTACAGCCATCACTGTTTGGTCCTTTGATAACTACCTTTGCCCTGTGAACTGTCTTCTTCTGCTGTGTATCTGTGTGGGTTTTTTGTTTGTTTCGTTTTTGATTTTTGGTTTTTGAGATAGGCCTCACTCTGTTGCCCAGGCTGAAGGGCAGTGGTACCATCCGGGTTCACTGCAGCCTGGACTTCCTGAGCTCAAGTGATCCTCCTACCTCAGCCTCCTGAGTAGGTGGGACTACAGATGTGTGACACCATGTCCAGCTAATTTTTAAAATTTTTCGTAGAGATGAAGTCTTACTGTGTTACCAGGCTGGTCTCAAACTCCTAGGCACAAGATGTCTTCCTGCCTTGGCCATCCCAAAGTGCTAGGACTGCTGATGTGAGCCACTGAGCCCTGCCGATTCTTCTGCTATTTTAATCGTTAGCTAGAGAACAGTGGCCACATGTTCATTTACGTGTATGTTTTTCTGTTGTAGATCATACCCTCTTGTAGGATTCTCTTAGCCCTTCTAGGTTCATGACAGCACCCTTCATTCACATGGGTGGTGCTTAGCATATATTTGCTCTTTCTAAAGAATGCCCCAAGACAAAAGGCAGTTCTTGTTGTTCTTCTCCTTAAAAAAAATAAATAAATAAATAATAATTATTATTTTTTGAGACAGGATCTTGCTTCATCCCCCAGGCTGGAGTGCAGTGGTGTGATCATGGCTCACTGCAGCCTCAACTTCCCAGGCTCAAGAGATCTTCCCACCTCAGCTTCCCGAGTAACTGGGACTGAAATTTTTTGTAGAGACCAGGTCTCCCTGTGTTTCCCAGGCTGGTCTCAAAGTCCTGGGCTCAAGCAGTCCTCCTGCCTTGACTTCCCAAAGTGGTGGGATTATAGGCGTGAGGGACCACACCTGGCCAAAAGGCAGTTTTAAAGGAGAATTTCCGAAAGTGTTTTGAGCAGTAGCAAAAAATATATATAGTATCCCTTTTAAAAGATTAGAGACAGCCTTTATATTAATATTTATGTGCTACTATATTTTAATAATCATACATTTACTAATTTGTAGGCTAGTTTTAAATATTAAAAAGGAATAGAGAAAAGTATATTCATTCTTATTGAAAATATGACTACTAATTGCTTTGTTCAGATGTAATTTTGGTTCGTTGGGACTGGAAATGGCAAATATAAACCATGGTTTGTAGGTTTTTTGTTTTTGTTTTTAATGCTGTTCATGGAGTTGCACTAATTCATTTATTTAAACAAGTACTGAACACTTAGTCTTAAAAACACTATTCTCAGCTCTGGGGTGGAATAGAAAGATTAATTATGCTTTAGGGATAACTATTCTTGATCTCTTGGTAAATTAAAACTTGGTGTGAAAGGATGATCTTTGTAATTGTTAATGAGCATTCTTCAAGCAGATTGAATATCCACAGTTTCTTAGTTTAATTTCATCATTTTATGAACCAAAGGCATTTTTTCTAAGTAAAATAAATGGTTGAGTAAAAAAAAATCACCCAACAAATTTTGTATAATCTAAATTGCTGTTTTTTTAAAAAAATGGATACTGTCCTTTCACCATCCCATCTCCTTTCCCCAGCTGCTGCTGCTGCTTTCTTCTTTCTTCTTTCTTTATTCCTTTCAGCTTTGGGCAGCTGTACATGCAAAGTTTTGTTTTTTATCTTGACACTTCCCATTCTTGCTTCCATTCCCTGTAAATGTATAGAAAAGAATGTCATGTTGGAGGTCCCCAAGACCATCCTCAATTTCGATTCCAGCACATAGATGTACTCTCTGCTGTGATTTATAGCACAATGACAGGATCCAGAGCAAATTTAGCAAGAGAACAGGCACGTGGAGGAAGTCTGAAGGGATTCAGGCACAGACTTCCCAGAGTCCTATCCCAGTGCAGTCACATAGGCCCTGTTTACTTCCTCCAGCAGAGCCGTAATGGCACGTATGAAATATTGTCTACCCAAGAAGCTTGCTAGAGACTCAGTGCATTGAATTTTTATTTGGGGATGGCAGTACAAGCAGCCTCTGCCTAGCATGCACCCAAAATTTCAGACTTCCAAAAGGAAAATAGGTGTTTGGCGTAAACCGCATTCTAGGTACAGTGAGCCACTCTTACCAGTTCTGGGAGTGGTGGAAACCCTACCCAGATCAAAATCCCAGATGCCAGCCGAAGGCCAACCTTGTAAGCTGCCCTTTTTAGGGATGGTGTCAGGCCTCAGGACTAAACAGACACCTCTCCTGAGTGCTGCATTGATATATCACCTGCCTCGTCAGCATCTCTACTTGGAAGTCCGATAGCCTAAACTCGACATGTCTCATGTGAGTTCCTGTTCTTCCCCCATAAACTTGTTGCACTTGGAGCCTTGTCTTTTCTCAGTTGGTGGCAACTCCACCCTCCTCATTGCTCAGGCCCAAAAAGGTTTTGCATCCTGGGTGGACTGCTTGCTTTCTGTCCTGTACCACTGGGTTCATCTGTCAGGAAATCCTATTGGTTCTGCCTTCAAACAATGTCATTTGTGTCAGAATAATCTCGGTAGATAGTGGGTGTGGATAGATTGACTACAAGTTATTAACTACTGGTTAGTATTTTTGAAATCATTATACGTTTTAATGAGTCTGATGGTCTCCTCATAGTCTATGAGAGTCTGTAAGAACAAACAGATACAAATCTGGCCCTTCTCACCACAGCCTCTGTGCTGCCACCCTTGACTGCCCCTCTGGTTTTGGCTGCCACCCTCTGTTGCTTAGATTTCTACCATAGCCCCTATCACGAGCCTCCTGCCTCCATGCTTGTTCTCCAGTCACTTCTCACTGTAGAAGCTGACTGAAGCTTGGGAAAGAAAGTCAGAATAGAGTCTTTCATAGGCTGCTTTCTTAGCTCAGAGAAAAAGTACAGGTTCTTACAGTGGCTGACACGACAGGGCCCTACTTGATTGGCCTCCCAGCCCTCCTCTCCTCCTTCTACACAGTCACTCCAAGCACACGGGCCTGTTCACTGTTTTTCCACCCTGCTCACCTGATCCCGCCCAGAGACCTGTCACTTGCTGTTTGTTCCTTGTGCTTGGAATGCCACTCCCTCACGGCCGCCCAGCTCACTCCCGCACCTTCTTCATGCCTTGACACAGCAAATGGTCTCTTCCTACTCTTAAAGCTCTTGCCCTGTTCTATGTCACCGTATATAACTGGCATATTTATTCTACTTAATGTATATCACTGCCTCCACCATGCCACTAACCGCCTGTCCCCCAAGAATATAAGCTCCATACATAGTGACAGGGATCTTTGTCTGGTTTTTTTTTTTTTTTTGAGATGGAGTTTTGCTCTAGTCACCCAGGCTGGCGTGCAATGGCGCAATCTCTTGCTCACTGCAACCTCTGCCTCCTGGGTTCAAGTGATTCGTCAGCCTCAGCCTCCCGAGTAGCTGGGATTACAGGCGACTGCCACCATGCCCACCGAATTTTTGTATTTTTATAGAGATGGGGTTTCACCATGTTGGCCTGGCTGGTCTCAAACTACTGACCTCAGGTGATCCACCCACCTCAGCCTCCCAAAGTGCTGGGGTTACAGGCGTCAGCCACTGAGCATGGCCAGTTTTTTTAGTGATGTTTCATCCCATGTGCAAATCCAGTGTCTAGCATATAGTAGGCATTTAGTAAACACTGTCGAATGAACAGTGCCTCCCCTTCTTTTTATATGTAAAAAACCCAAAACTCAAGTAAGTTATATATGCTTGGTTGATGATATGTGTGTGTGTGTGTGTGTGTGTGTGTGTGTGTTGTGTGTGTCTATGTCTGTGTCTGTCTGTGTGCACAGGCCATGAAACTGATGATTAAACAGTTTGGATTGTCTTTTAATTATATAGTGACATGCCCTTTGAGATGTGGTAAATTGAAGCAATACAGTTGGAAAGAAGGTTTTAGATAACCTGTGTCCATTCCTTTGAAACACTTAAAATGGTGAAATCTTTTAAAAGGATCTCTTTAGCACCCCTGCCCTTTTTTTTGCCTCCTGAATTTAGTTCCTTTCCAGTTTGCATTCTCTTCATAGGACTGGGGTATAAATTCTAGCCTAATTTGTCCATATGATAAAGCCTAATTCTAGCCTAACCTGTCCATATGATAAAGCTTTCTGGAATTGCTTGTTTTATTAGTCTGTCAACGTCTCGTGAAAATCTATAGTAACAACATACACAGGATCTTAAACATTTATATGACAGTGGAATCATTTTTAGAATAAAAGCTCTGATTGTTTAATTAGAGAAACGGACCCCACCTTCACTACCATTAGCATAATACCCTGGCAGAAGGAAAGACATTTTTGGTGAGACATTTTTATCTCCTAGTTATTCTGACTTTTGTACTAACCTTACAGAAAAGAGAGTTGACTTCTGTGGGTTTGATGTAAAATGGGATTAGGGAGCCAGCTAGTTGATGGGCTGGGTTTTTAGCATCCAGACTTGCCACATTGTAGTGCACTGTTAATCCATAAATGGCCTCAGCATTGCAGGAAGCCAGGCTGTCTCTGCTCCAAGGGCAGAAAATCCCCTTAGAAAGCTGCCTTCTGGTGAATGAACAGCCCCTCTGTTCTGTTGTTCCACGTTAGCCTGCAACATCTGTGCCACAGGTCAGACTCTCTCCCTTGATTTTTAACTCTGTGCACTAACAGGGAACCCAGATTATATTTTGGCTGTAATCCTGCTCCCAAGCTTGCAAATTGTTTTGCAATTTGTTTTAATTGCAAAACAATTGTCCCGTTGAACCTTGGGCATTATATGTAGTTCAGTATGTGTTAGAGGTTTTAGGTGATGTTTAGAACTATGAAAATGATTTCATGGTGGGGTGAAAGAATTTTATTTCTGACTCCTCTCCCTGGTACTCTAAGGTGCTGATTGGTCTCCAAGTCTGAGTGCAAATTCTGCCTAGATGGAAACCCGCCTCTGAAATGGGACTGCCACTGTCTGTCGGTTATCTGATGGTTATCATGATGTCTTTGGGGCTCTGAAGTCCCCAACGTGTCCAGGGGCTTTTCTCTGAGCACAGGAACCTTGTGCCAGTTTTCCTTTACCCGTGTTTCTTTTATGTCTAGACAGTCCTAGACACTTTTTTTCTCTCCTTAACATACCTGTACTGTAGCAGCGTGGCTGACAGGTCTTGGGAAACCAGTTCTCGAGGGTATCTGTGTTTACTTGCCTTTGTCTGTATGAGCACTGAATTCAGGAGAAGTGTCTTCATATATAGAACCCTCAGTAGCTCTTAAATTTTTATATTTTGGGCCGGGTGCGGTGGCTTACGCCTGGAATCTCAGCACCTTGGGAAGCTGAGGTGGTTGGATCATGAGGTCAGGAGGCCAGCCTGGCCAATGTGTTGAAACCCTGTCTCTACTAAAGATACAAAAATTAGCCAAGCGTGGTGGCGCGTGACTGTAATCCCAGCTACTTGGGAGGCTGAGGCAGGAGAATCGCTCGAACCCAGGAGGCGGAGGTTGCAGTGAGCTGAGATCGCACCATACACTCCAGCCTGGGTGACAGGGCGAGACTCCAGCTCAAAAAAAAAAAAAAAAAAAAAAATTGTAATAATATTTTGACCTTTTTATTGAAGTGAAGCATGCATACAGAAAAGTACACAAATTATGAACTCAGTAAATTTCCGAAAACTGTACATAACCCTTCAACGGACCAGCACCTAGATCAAGAAACAGAACTTTGCCAGTACCCCAGGAGTGCCCTCATATGCCCCTTGCAGTCACTCACTGTTCCATGCAAGGGTGACACTGTCCTGACTTCTCTCACCACATATTACTTTTGCCTGTGTCTGTTCTTGATATAAATGGAACCATACGGTACTCTGTGTCTGGCTTCTTTCAGTTAGCATTATGTTTGTGAGGTCCACCCATATGGCTGCTTATAGGGAGAGCTCATTTATTCTCATTGCTTTTAGTATTCTGTGGTGTCCCACTAACTTCCAAGTGAATATATTCCTGCCGTTGCTATAATACTGGTTATGTGGCAGGTGCTGAATTGAATCGCTGCAGAGATAGAAGGGAATTTACCTAGTCTAGGAAATTTGTGATGGATAAGAGATGCTGAGGTGCAGGTTATAGGGAAAATAGTCACGTCTGTATTTCTCATAGTTTGGGCATGGTTAAATATCCACTTACTTTCTGACTTAATTGTATTATCTTACCTGCAGGAGTCCTGAGAAAGAGTAGATGACGTTGCTGACATGTGATGACTTGGGAACTTTACTCTCTGCTATCTTTGTTGGCTTACAGAGCTTTCCCAACTGCTACAGGTCTTCCGCAAAGAATTTGTGCAGCACTCCTTGGGATTCTTGTTTGGCCTGTGTCTCACTGCTGCTTCCTTCTCACCCTATTTCCAAGGCTGTCTACTTTGCTGTCTACTTTCCTGCCGACTTTGCTGCACTTGCAGCATGTCCTCCCCCCGCTCCCTTAAGGTGGTGTAGGTTTGGGGTGGAATAAAGATAGGGAGACACAGCCAAATAAATAAAATTCCAAGCAAGCCTGCGTTCTTGCCCCACCCCACCCACCATACCCTGCTCCTGTCCCCACCTTGTCTCTTACGGATGATGAAGAAAGAAATCTCTTAAGTTCTACTCATTCCTGTTTTTAATGAGAAGGATGTTTTAAAAACAAGGTCTTTGATATGACATTTTGTCATACCTAGGAAAGCAACAATAACAGCAGTAACTGCTAGACTGAGGGAATCTGTAGTTAGGTGGTATTTCCTGGTGATGAGTCATCTTCCCCCCAGGCCCCTTAGGGATCTTTCTTTCGTGAATGAGTGAGGGGGAAGGCATTTATACAAGAAAATAATGAATGCCTTCATTTCAGCTGTTTCACTTTTTTTTTTTTTTTTTGAGACGGAATCTCGCTCTGTCACCCAGGCTGGAGTGCAGTGGCGTGATCACGGCTCACTGCAACCTCCACCTCCTGGGTTCAAGCAATTCTTCTGCCTCAGCCTCCTTAGGAGCTGGGACTACAGGCACGTGCCACCACTCCCGGCTTATTTTTATATATTTTTTTAGTAGAGACGGGGTTTCATCATATTGGCCAGGCTGTTGTCAAACTCCTGACCTCGTGATCCGCCTGTCTTGGCCTCCCAAAGTGCTGGGATTGCAGGCGTGAGCGACTGTGTCTGGCCTCAGCTGTTTCACTTTTAATGTGCCCAGTAAACTCACTTTTGTTCACTTATTGAAGATGCTGGATTTTTCTCCCCCTGAAGCTAGAACTGAAGAAGACTCCCTGGTTATTTTTTCCTCCTTAAGTTGTTTAGAAAGCAGAAGAAAACTGTTGATTTGGAAAGTGACTGTACAGATGTTTTTGTTCAAAAGGGAAAGGAGGAAGAAGGCCATTGAGATAGAAGAGATTAAAATTTGGAACTATGGTTAAAGCAGCACATCTCCCTGGGCCTGGCTGGCCCTGGCGATTCTGTGTGGTTGGGCACGTGTGGAGTAGTGTTGGCTCATAGCTTCTGCAGCCTTTTTCAGTTCTTTCTTTTACCCTTCTTTTTTTTCTTTTCTTTTTTCTGAGACCAGGGTCTGTCTCACTCTTGTCACCCAGGCTAGAGTGCAGTGGTGTGATAACAGCTCACTGCAGCCTGGAACTCCTGGACTCACAGTTCTCCCACTTCGGCCTCTTGAGTAGCTGGGGCTATAGGTGTGTGCCACCACACCTGGCTAATTTTTTATTTTTTAATTTTTTTTAGAGACAGGGTCTCACTATGTTGTCCAGGCTAGTCTCAAACTCCTGGGCTCAAGGGCTCAAGCAGTCCTCCTGCCTCGGCCTCCCAGAGTGCTAAGATTATAGGCATGAGCCACTGCTCCTGGACATCTCGCCTGTATTTTAGCCCAACATGGCACTCCTGTATGATGATTTGGGGAACTGACTACCTTCACAGAAAGTGCTTTATAATGACATCATAGTTCATAGGGTGGGATGGGGGATGTTAGGGTAAGTGCCATTTCTGTCTCATCAGTTCCTAGGCTGATGGTAACCCACATGACCAAAGGTGCTTTTCTGTATTAGTCCTTTCTCACATTGCTATAAAGAAATACCTGAGACTGGGTAATTTATAAAGAGGTTTAATTGACTCATGGTTCCACAGGATGTACAGGAAACATAGTGGCTTCTGCTTTTGGAGAGGCCTCAGGAAGCTTCCAGTCATGGCAGAAGGCAAAGGGAAGCAAGCATCTTACATGGTAGAAGCAGGAGCAAGAGAGAGAGAGAGAGAAAAAAAGAGTAGGGGAGGGGGAGGGAAGGAAGGAGGGATCGAGGGAAGGAGTGCTCTACACACTTTTAAACAACGAGATCTCTTTAAATGACCAGATCTCATGAGAACTCACTCACTGTCGCAAGGACAGTATCAAGAGGGATGGTGCTAAACCATTCATGAGAAACCCACTCCGTGATCTAGTTACCTCCAGGCCCTACCTCCAACATTGGGGATTACAATTTGAACTGAGATTTGGGCCGGGAAACATATCCAAGCTGTGTCACAAAGATGCTTCTTCACAGTAAAGCCCAACAACGGAAGTTTTCTTCAGGATAAGCCCATTTTTCATTGCCTTACAAATGACCATCAGTTCTGGTTGTTTCCCTTGTTTTTATTTTATCCATTAGGAGGATGGGGAGAAGAATGCCCATGGCTCCTTACCTTGCTGGCAGAGCAGGGTAACTGAAGATGAGGGCTCTGTGGTGTGGGTGCTGCCTGTGTGCAGCTTGTGCCCAGGGCCGTACGCAGAGGAATTGCTGGTTTGTGCAAGTGAGGGACCCTGCGTCTTCCTTATAGCCACGGAGCCCATGGCTGTGGGCAGCTCCTGGCTCTAACACCGCAGAATTCATGGATTCATGCTGCTTCAAGTGAGGTCATGCTGGATGGTGAATGTTTTCTTGACTGTTCTCTTTATGCTAGTTTAAAAGTTCAAGGCTTTTTGGCCCTTTGACTTTACTGGTTACTTCTGCTTATCAGGATGATAAGAAAATTAAAATGTATTCCCCCTGTTACACCACCCTCACCCCCCCCTCCGCCCCGTTTAGTATACCTACAGTAGTGAATTTTATGATTTATAAATTACAACTCAGTGAAGCTGCTGGAACAAAAAATTTAAGTGACGTTTAAAATTGTATTTAATTTTTACTTTTTATGAAATATAATTATTCCAGGGATAAAATATAGAGAAGTGAAAAGATGAAAAAAATTACAATCATAATTCCATCACCTTGGCTTAACTCCTGTTAAAGCATTAATGTATGTTTTTTTAGTTTCATTGTGTGTGTGTGTGTGTGTGTGTGTGTGTGTGTAAAGTTATTTATTAAATGATGGAAAGGCTTTTTTCTCTAACAGTGAAATAATGTACTCATCTAGAAAACTGGAAAGTGGAAAAATATTTTCTTACAGTCTCTCCCCCTGACATTTCTGGTGTATTTCTAGTCTTTGCGGAGTAAAGCTATTTCTTATGGCTGCCAGTCACTCAAGGAAAGCCCCCAGTCAAATGTGTTTATATGTGTGGCTGCATTTAGTTTAAAAATGAGTTTGTATTTATTTATTTATTTTAGAAAGATTTCTTCTGAATAATTCAGATGGTGAATTCCTTAATCTTGTTTAGTCTCAACTACATACTTCGTGTAACTTTTTTCTAGTCACCACTTCATGGTACACCTCTACAACTTTGAGCTTGTATATAGCATGCATATACGTTATTTTCATGTAGTGATTTTTTTTTTCCTGTCCATACACTTTGGACAATGTGGCTTTTAGATTGTAAATTACTGAAGAACAGGCCACTGTAAATAACTTCATAATATTGTCTGTCTGAACAAGCACTTTTTATTCTTAGTTTTTTTTGTTGTTGTTGTTGGCTTACAAGATCTTGAAAAGTGGATGCTAATCACCACCATACATATGGTGGTTTAATCGATATATTTTCCCTGACAGATGCTTCTTAACTGATAAAATATTTGTCATTGTCTTTATTATTTTAACTCATCTGAATATAAATAAAACTGAAGTTAGGGAAAGGAAGCAGCATATTACTTAGAAAAGGCCTGATGACTTTTTAAAACTTAAGTACTGTTTGAAACCTCTCAATAAACTGCTTGTTTTTGATAACTTGACTCAAATATTCCATCAGTTGCTTAGTTAAGGTGGTTCAGCCCCAGTACTTCTTTATTATATCATCTTCAGCATCTGTTGCTTTGTTTGTTTGGGAGGAAGATGGCCGGCTGCTGAGCCTCTCTCAAAGCTGGACTGTGACATTGTGTCTGTGGTTGATGGACACAGCTGTGCAATTTCTGTGTGTGCTTGGCAGCACCATCTTCAAAAACATCTGGTCTAAAGATGTAGTTCTCATCTCCTGCAACTGTATGTAAATCATTTAGTGCATAATGGGATAATGCCAAGTATACTTACTTGACATGAACACACAAGTGATTTAAAAGCCCAGTATGATTTTCTATGCTGACCCAGAGTTCAGTGTGTTGGAAGATTCATTGTCTAATTGGGTGTGTACTTGTATCACTTAGTCTGGTGCTAGTACATCACATGCCATGGATATGCTAATTTTCTTCATTTTAAGTGAAGGAAATGGCTGGTTTGGTATAATAGGTAGCAAAAACAGGAGGGAAGCCTTTGGCTAAACCATTGGGGTGAATTTGGTTTGAATCAAATCTTTCAAGGATTGCTGTGTCTAAGATACATTCCTCAGCATCTCCTGTACATTTTTTAAGGAATGTTTAGAGAAGATTCCGTAGTACCCCGTAGGTTTTTTTTTAAATACGGGTAATTACTGTGCCTGTTTTAATGATAATTTATATGAATTTATGTATTATATTTGCATTATATATTATGAATTTATGTTATAATTAATTCGTACCCATAATTAATATATAAGTAACATCATTAGCCTCTTGCATTGGACTTGGTGAGAGTCTTCCTAGATTGGCTCTTATTTTTATAATATCTGAAAAAATTCACAATACCATTTAAAAGCACAAAGGTCTCCAGGATTTGTTACTTACTATATCCCTCAGGTTTTATGATTTTTTTCCCCCAAGTAATTAAAGATGTCTTCAGTGAAATTTACCACTGAAGGATCTTAGCTCTGAATAGCAAGCCCCAAATTAACCCATTATTTACTCTGGGCTCTCAAGAGGCATATCTTTTTTTCCTTTTAGTTTTGAGGTTTTCTTTTTAAAAGTTCTAAGACTTAGAGAACCTTAAGTTTTAAATTCATTATTTCCCCCATTCTGTGTCTATTTTTAGTTAGAAAAACTGATAAACCCAATTAATCTGCAAGCATAGGTTACAGTATTCTTCTGTGCCAGTTTTTTGTCCAAGGCTTACTATTGAGTAGAAACACTAGCTGTTGAATGTGCACAAGTCTGTAAGCATCCATGCACAAGACGGTGCCTTATGCACACTGCTGATAGATTCTGATGTGAGGCTGCCGATTTATACTGAGCCTGGCAGGAAATGAGGGCATTTTCTTGATTTCTTTTAACAGACTTGTTTTGTTTTATTAAATTTAGTTAGTCTAGGCTCAAGAATGTGAAAGTAGGGTCGGGTGAGGTGGCTCATGCCTGTAATCCCAGCACCTTGGGAGGCCAAGGTGGGTGGATCACGAGGTCAAGAGATCAAGGCCATCCTGCCCAACATGGTGAAACCTGGTCTCTACAAAAATACAAAAATTAGCCGGGCGTGGTGGTGAGTGCCTGTAGTCCCAGCTACTCGGGAGGCTGAGGCAGGAGAATCACTTGAACCCAGGAGGCAGAGGTTGCAGTGAGCCGAGATTGCGCCACTGCATTCCAGCATGGCGACAGAGTGAGACTGCGTCTCAAAAAAAAAAAAGAATGTGAAAGTAGTTTTGCTGGCCCATGGGTTCCCTGGCTTCATTCTGTATAGTGTCATTCCTTGTCTGGTTTCTTTTATGCTGGCTGTACCCAGGTTTCTTGGCTCCTCCTTGACAGCTGCCCAAGCTCACCCTCCCAGGTGTTGATTCCCCTTCTCTCTTCATTTCCTTGTCCCTGTGCTCTGCCTGCCTCTGTATCTGCATTGGTCCATGTGTCTCTGACGAGCCATCTATCTCCCTGTCCTGCCTCCGCTTGCTCTTGCCGGTGCCCCACATGGTGTTTGCTATGAAGTGGGCCCACAGTTCATGCTTACTGAATGCATTTATACCAATGGATGGGCATGTGGTTGGGGCACTTGTTAAAATCTGCCAGGGAAAGTGGCATGGCAACTTACTGACCTTCATTTTTTTGGGTAACAGCAGATGGTAAATTTGGCAGTTGGTATTGTTGGTTGGAGCTGGATAAGTTGGGCAGGTTCCAACATGGTAATATCCTTTGTGCTTGTGAATTTGGGTTGGTAAATGGCCTTTCAGGGTCTTCACTGGAGACATTTATTTGTGTAATTTTAACTGATTTAAGTTTTTGTCTCTATCTCTGTAAGTCAATACACACTCTTGGAGGAGGAGGGTACCTACCACTTGAGAGACTTTGTATGTGTTTTCATGACAACAATATGTTTACTTTTTGTTTTGTGCAGAAATTTAGCTCCCTCATTATATTCAAGATAGGCGTGTGGTAGTTTATGGTCCTCCTTTATTCTGACAACTCCATTCTTTTTCCTGCCGCCCCATGAGAGTTCTAGTTTTAAAACAATTGCTTCAAGTTAGCCAGACTGACTCGGGGACTCCATGCAGACTTTGCATGTGTTTTGCTTCATAGCCATTCAGAGTACAGGGAGATGATGATCACAAGACAGGGAGGACTGTGTTGTTCTTTAGGGAGTGATATTGTTTGACTCTTCGCAGACGGAGGACATCTGCAGTGTCTCGAGGACTTCTTTTCATGTCTTTCATCCAGCCACTCCTGCAGCCTCCAGTCCACCTCCTCACAGCACATGTGTGTGTGTGTCCCTGTGTACTTGCAGATAGATGGAGTAAAGATTAAGGAACACAGTGGCAAGTTAATGAACTGTTTTAAGACCAAAATGACTTACTACAGCTTTATGAAATGTATAGGTAGTAGACTGCCTTAAAGTTCTATATAAAATGATTAATAGCAAAAAAAAAAAAAAAATGCTAATGACTTAACAGTATCTTTCTGGTGATTGTTTTTAAAAATGTGCATCTTTGCTGTAGATGATTGCCATACAGTGTGCTTATGGTGCTGGATGGGGTGGTGGGATGCTAGGGGACGCTACTTAAGTAAAAGAGGTTAAGTGCGAGATAAAATAGCACCGACATGTCTTCTAAATTTGAGGAAACTGTGTTTGCCTATTTAAATTGGATTACGTTGGCCGGGCGTGGTGGCTCACACCTGTAATCCCAGCACTTTGGGAGACCGAGGCGGGTGGATCACAAGGTCAGGAAATTGAGACCATCCTGGCTAACACATGGTGAAACCCTGTCTCTACTAACAATACAAAAAATAAGCTGGGCGTCGTGGTGGGCGCCTATAGTCCCAGCTACTCGGTAGGCTGAGGCAGGAGAATGGTGTGAACCCGGGAGGCGGAGCTTGCAGTGAGCCAAGATAGCGCCGGCCTGGGTGAAAGAGCGAGATTTCATCTCAAAATAAACAAACAAACAAACAAATAAATAAATTGGATTACATTAATCCTATATTATTGACTTCCACTATGAAGTTAGAGGTTTGTGTAATGGAAAACACTTTTTTTTCCTGTATATAATAAAATTTGTATTTTCAACAATAATCTTTTAAAATTATATTCAAGAGAAAAATTATTTTCGATAAAATACAAATAGTACTCAATGTCAGTAGTAATATGTATTGTGTTCAGAGCAGTCTCAGAGCGAAAACACTAAAAAAAGGAGCTGTAGCCAGGACCTGCAGCAGTTGTGAGTGCCCGTGGTGGTCACTCTTCTCAGTGCTCTGGGACACAGTTGAGCAGTGCCAGTCTTAGCAGCTGTTCGTATTATTTCCAATTTAATCACATATTGAAGATCATTGGTTGTCTTCTCCCTCAGTCTTTTTGGTATCTGTGAATTTTTGCCATCTTTTCACATTTTTCCAAGAGAAGCACTTGCAGTTTATCATTATCTTGTATGAACACAGGTAATGACGTACATAGTTAGGACATACATTGCTGATTATTGTTTGGAAGAGACGATATGGGACACATTTTTATGAGTTTCTGTGGTGGTGGAGTATAAAGCATCCAACAAGATTTTCCCCATAAGGACCACTTACATCGTGGGCTAGAACTGAATATACTGGTTTGGTTCAGAGCAAAACTTCTCCTTGGATTTAGTTAAGGTCGGTTTGAGTAACTAGTATAATGCAGGTAGTAGCTCTGTAGAGTCAGATTTCCTCAGATCTTGGTCAAGTGTAGTAGTTTTTCCATTGGGACTTTGAAGCTTTTGATTTTGTGTTTCTCTCATTGTCTCCCATTAGATGGTTTGATATCTTTCTAAGAAGTAGAGAAAATTGAGAGGGAGAGACTTCAAATTATTTTCCCAGTTGGGATTGAAAAGTAGGGAGGTGATATTTAATTATTGAAGGCATGATGACTGGTGCCACCCTATAGTTTTCTTCTACACCACAGTATTAGGAAATGATTCACACAGGTGAGAAGCTGTGAGAAGTGTTGAGTGACCTCCAGATACATGCTGTCACATTTTCTGCAGAGAATGTGAGTAGATGCAGTATGACATTGCCAGATGTATGCTTGCACCTGAATTTTGCCACCTAAATTTTTTTAAATGAAGGGTGTCTATTAGGAATTAAAATACCTTGTTTCTATTTTCTATTTTACCCAAGTCTGTGACACTTATTCATGGTCTTTTTGAGTAACTTCTATGGAAAGCATCTTTGAATTCTTAGAGCTAAGGGAATGGTTCTTCATATGTGGTTCCCATGAGGCTCTTCCAGAGACTTCTCCAGGCATGTGAGCTGTGATACAGAGGTCACTCAGTTGCATTTGAAGTGGAAAATGCCATTTCATAATAAAGACAGGATCCCTTTCCAGATTCGTGAATTATCCACAATGAAGAGAATTATTTGAAAGTAACAAAATGGTAATGTCCACACATAGAAACTAAGGCTTTTTTCCTTGTTACCATATTGGCAGACTATGGCAAATTTCCATTTTCCAGGGAGCATCAAGAGCCAAGGTGATTTTGGTTTAATATCATGACATTTGAAAGATAGCTTTCCAAGGAAAGAGTTCACTGCTTTTCTCCAGGTGATCATTGTTTTTATTTTATCTTCCTTTTTTCTACTCATGTACTGTGGTGATTCATGAAACATATGAAAATAATACATAAGCAGGAGTTGGGGTAGCTTAAGAAGCGACAGTGGACGAGACAGGAAGAATGAGGGAAAGGGTAAGGTAAACCATGAAACATATCAGAAATTGGGGCTTTGCTTCTAATGTCCTCAAGGTCAAAGTTAGAAAGTCACTGAGCTGTGTAAATACTAGCCGTTGGCCCTGCCCTCTGAAATCAGTGCTTCTCCAAGTAGGGTCTGTGGAATAGTTACTAGCTTCATTTTGACAGCCAATACTTTGATTAACACATAAACCAATAAGTTGTTTATAGCAATTGAGATCAAACAAAAATTAAATGATTGGATCAAAAGTAAGTTGATTTCAAACATCATTTTTGTAGACAGTTTTTCGTATGTGTGACTTAAATTTTTTTTTTTTAATTATGATTATATTCTTCTGTTGGTGGGAAAGTAGGAACAGATGACCTGTATGATAATGTGGGGCCTTTTACTCTGCCACTCTGGTTGAAGGACTGAAACATCTGTAAATCCAAGTTGTTGCTTTTTAAATGCACTGGGTTCTAATTTAATGGACCATGAAAAGCAAATTGGGTGTCAGGTTCCTTCATGGGTAGATGCCCAACAGACATAATAGTTTATACCAATAGAGGTGTAGGTTGTAGCTTTTGTTAAGTTTTTTTTAAATCTGTGAATTCTGTGATCAGTGTTATTCCTGGGTTAGTTTCAGATAATTTTCTTTCCCCCTCTCTCTCATATGTGTATGGTCCAGCTTCTTTGCATGCCTGGTAATTTTTAATTAGATTCCAGACATTGTTAATTTTACCTTATTGGGTACTGGATATTTTATATTTTTTATAACATACTTGACCTTTGTTCTGGGATGAAGCTAGTTCTTGGGAACAATTTGATCCTTTGAAGATTTGATTTTGGGATTGTCACATCATGTAGTCTAGGCTTATTTGGCCCCACGATCGAGGCCAGAGTCTTCTGAGTCCTGTGAATGATGAGTTTTTCCAATCTAGCCAACGGCAGGAGGCACTGCTTCCCAACCCTTTGAGCACTGGGTACTATTCCGAGGAATCCTTTGGGATCAGGCTCTTTCCCTTACCTCAGGTGGTTTCCGCACGGGGATGTGTTGATAGTGTGCTACTGAGTCTTCTAGGGGGAATTGCTTGCTCTCTGTGCAGCTGTCTCCTTTCTGGTATTCTGTCCTGCGACTGCAGCTGCAGCGGCTGTGGCCTCCCCAGACTCAGTTCTGTCTCCTCAACTCAGAGACGCCTCTGGGCGCCGTTTGGGTTTCCTTTCCCTTTGCTGCAGCTTGGAGTCCTTCTCAGGGCAGTAAGCTGGAGTCTGCATGTGTTTCCCAACTCTCAGGGTCACTGCCCTTATGGCCTGAAGTCTCTTCTAAGTGCTTTCGTATATTTTGGCTAATTTTAGTTGTTCAGGTGGGAGGATAAATCATCTGTCCTTGATACTTTATTTTGGCCAGGAGCCGAAGCTCCCTTCATTCTTTTTTATTGAAGACACATTTTGTCAAATATGTAAGCACGAGCTCTGGTGTCTGAGTGCATGGATGAATCCAGCATGAAGTGCAGAAACACTATTACTTATCACACCCTCCTTTAGAGCTGTACTCCTTGTTGCCATTCCTTTCTTGGACCTGTTTTTAAGGTTTTAGACAACACTCTATTCAATGTGTATTGTATTCTTTCCCCCATTGCGCTATGGGAAGCTTCATGGAGTTTGCCACTGGGTTAGGGAGAGGTATGAATAGACTGAGGCAAGATTCTCCTCAAGGGACCTTTGGCAGGTCAGGAAAGTGAAGACAGTGGATGATGAGTGCTCCACCTACCTTCTCCTTTTGCTCTGGGAATGACTTAAGTCTGGAAAGAGCCGATACTAAGAAGTTGAGGGTCTGAATTGGTACATTATAGTAAACCAGAAGAAATGACCAAGAGGCTAAAGTCAGAGTGGTGCTACTGACCCAGTTGAAGGCAGTTTAAACAGCCAGGCTCTAGTTCTTCAGGCTCTCCTAGGCCTCCCTGCACAACTGACCATTGGTGTCAGTGGCCCAAGCAGGGAAACTGGCAGTGACCCTCGAGCAGCAAGGAGGGGAGAGGACCCTCAGTCCAAGGACAGAAGGAGATGGACTGTGTGAGTTGCCAGAAAGCTCATTTTGAATTCTTTGGGGGCCAAACTTTTCTATCCTAAACTCTTATTTTTTTTTTTTCCAAATTAGGAAAATAGTATATGACAATTGTAGAAAATTAGGCTATAATCTAGAGGTAATATTTGGTAGCATTTCTTCCCTCCTCCTCCTCAATGCATTCATTTAAACTGAGTGCTAATATGAACTATTTCAAGTATATTATTGAAGACACTTGTACCCATGGTATTTTGTCTATACATTGGGGCTCAACAAGGTCAACTGTCAGGATTCCTGGGTGTTGATGACATGAAGCTTTGGAAAGATCTAATAGTTTCTTTTAGATCCTGGAGGAAATAGTGATCTTATTTGCATTTATTGTTTGAGTAAGATCACCATGTTCGTTATTTGCCATGTGGTGCTTTTTGGTGGGGGTTTGTCAGACGTGTATTTTGTCCTCCTTGTGGGTCATTCAGGCAAGCATCAGTCTCCCAGAGTTGTTGATGGGCAACTGATGCAGAAGAAAATAGAATGAACTATATTCACCATCTGAAGTCCTCCCCACCCCCATCCATCCAGGTGAATGGTGTCATTGTGTAGTTGTCTTCTGTATCACATTATTTTTAGATACCAGCTGAGTAGTGCAGTCTCATTGAAAGATTCAGCAGGTGGCACTTTGTAGAAGATGGAGGGGATCCAGAGGGCACGCTGGGGGCTTTGCTGTGTGTAGTAAAAGTTCTATGTTGTGCTTTCCATGGAGAAGTGGGCGGGTCCAGGGCTTCAGGCCATTGCATGCTGGGTTTGGAATCCCAGAACTAGCTCATTGGTTCAGTAGCAGAACTAGAAAGAGGATGCGTTGCGTTTTTGTTTGAAATGTGCTGAAGACATGTTTTTTCTTGAGCAGGCTGTTGTTAAGTTTGTAATTTTTCCGTCGGTTTTTATTGAGACTGATTGATCTTGGGGGTGCGGATTAATTTTAAGGAACATGTAATTTCTTCCTTTTGATCAGATCCTATAGCCTTAATTTTGTTCTGGAATCTTTCCTGTGTAGTTACATTCATCTGTGTTTAGTTGACTAGTCATTGAATTTAAGTTGTAATGTGATGTGCCTGTTTGAGGCCAAAAAAAAAAATGAATTTGATTAATTCTGTGCTGCTTTCATTGGTGTGGTACTGAATAATACTGTTAGATGTAGTGGGATTTGCCAGGTAAAAAGTGATCTGTTCTCATTTTTCTGCCCGTTCACAGTCACATAAAGAAAAGGTTCAGTAGTAGTTGACAAAAACTTGTAAACTGTTTTTTAAAAACAGATATTTTCATTCTAAATGTATATTCATTTGTACATTTTGGTGCTGAAATCTTCCAGAGATATTTGTATATCTCATTTTATCAGTCCTCTCTCCAACTAACAAAGATAGAGTGAACAGTCAGTTGCCTTTTTCTTGTATCCAGCTGTCGCTGAGTCTACTTTTAATTCTGTAAAGAGGGTATGCCAGGTGAAAGGTTTCATTTCACCTGGCAAATGCTCAGAACATTTCCCAGTCCTCTTGGATTCCAGTTAGCTTATCTGAAGTCTGCCCATCTCTCCCCACCACATAGTTACTACCATTGATGGAATGGGAAAAAATTTAGGTAACAAGTTTGAACAGCATTTTAAGGGGTCATTAAAAAACAAACAACAAAACACTCATACCATGCACTCCTGTGTGCTCAGATGGTGGAGTGGGCAGGGCTTGTCATATGACAAACCCATTGCTACTTGTGAAAATTACTACTATGCAGATGTTCCCTGCCCCACCCCCACCCTCTGACGGCCTGCAAGGCAACTAAAAACTCATCTCCTAGTCAGATCCTAGCCTGAGACAAAGGCCTTTTCTGTGAGGGTTTGCTTCCACTGGTTAAAGTCCAAAATGCTAATTGGCATCAGCTGCATTAAATCACTAAGTGGGGGCTAGCAGCTGCCACACCATTCGAGTAACCAGGAGGGGGACCTTTTTTTCCTTACTAAAAAGGCCTCTCTCTCCTCTTGAAGTTACTCTTGATTTTGTTTTTCATTTGTTTATACTTGTGACCTGCTAAAGAAGGGCATGGAGGACACAGTAGTTTGGACTCTGCCTGGACACATGGAATATATAAACGTCCTCTATGTAGTTTTGCCAACTCAACTTTCTTTTTGTATATAGGATTTGTTGTTGTTACTAAACTCAGTTTTAGCTGGCCCCTAGTCTGTTTTCTGCTGTATCTTCCCAGGCCACATGAGGTGTTTGTTTTTGGTGGTGCTAGTGGTGGTGGTGGTATGTGTGTATGTACTTAAGTGCTGGGATGCAACCACCAAACATATGTTTAATAACCAAAGGGAGACTGAAACTCAGAAGTTGATTCATTATTACCCTACTCTAAAGACAACATAAAATACTGTATAATAAGCATTAGTCATAATTAGATTTCCAGTTGTAGCTGGCTCAAAGCCATGGCAGATTCTGTATTTCTAGTGTTTTTTTCTCCAAATGGGCACTCATAATTGGACAGTAAATGACAATTAGTGGTGCTAACTGCCTTTTTATTTTATAAGATGTGTAATAGTCATCTATTTTAAAATCATAAATCAAGAGAGGAAATGTTCAAAGTATATATAAACTTTATCCTAAAACAGTAATTTGAGGGGAGAATATAATTTCCTTGCAATATATTTTGTAGTTATTTTTGTATGCTTCCAGGATTTGACTATTTCAGACCTGGGAAATACTCTGGCAGGTGACATTGATGTGATCACTGTATTTCTGGATGATATTTGGGTGTTTCCGTCATATTAGAAAAGCTGTTGCCAGACTTGATTATATTTTAGTTGTTCTTCTAAATCATTGATTCTGAGATGCAACTCAGTTTTGAAGATGTTAGAGTGTATACTTTATGGTTGACAGTGCTTCATGGTTTCATGACATAAAATAGTGGTGGGCTCCATTCAGGGGCACTTCAGATTCAGAGAAATACATGGTGCCATGGTAATCTGCCAACAGTATTTACCAATGTGCCTATTCGGGAGTTTTCACACTGGTGGACAGTATGGAATTTAAGACTATAAGAACTAAAATGTGTGCTTGATTTTTAACTCAGTGAACTGTGAAAATACCGAGTGCTCTTGACTCTTTCTTGTACAGTGGTGAACAGGTTAGATCCTAGAAGACATTGGTTTGTGTCACTAAAAGAAAAAAATATAAATGGAACCTAGTCGAAATATTTTATAATTCTTAATTATTGCTCAGGAAGCCTTTCATGGGAGAATCATAGGTAGCATTTCTTTCTTTCAAGAAGTGAAAGCTACTGGCAGAGTGTGATAGGGAACAATGACCCTGGAAACAGTTTAGCCACTGCAGGGAGTGGAGGTAGGCAAAGGTAAGGGTGGGATTGATGAAACAAGTCTGGACAGTCCAGTAAAATTCACTAGTGTATGAAGTTCTTACTACAGGAACAAAATTAAAATCGATATTTTGATTTTTCCCTATTCCAGTTCAACATTGTTGTTTTGTTTTTATGTAGTTTTTATACCCCAAATCCTTACAGATTTACTGACTTTCGGATAAAAGGAGAAAAACCATTAGTTCACTTTCTGGTCACCCAGCTGCAGTTCAGTGTAAGGAAAGTGGGATGTTTGGCTTTTTAGAGCACATGTTTAATTAACCATGGGCCTTATCCTGGGAGTGACACCACATGCCTTTTCAATGGGGCCTGTTTATGGCCACTACCGTGTGCTCTTTTCAGGAGCCTACCTATCTTGACAGGCCTCACTAGGGCTGTCCCAGGCCACTCACTGCTTGGTCAGGAGGCCTCTCAGAAACCCTCAGATACCACTGGGAGTGAGTTGTGGTGAGTCAGGAGGGAGCAGGCTCGATGTGCTCCATGCCAGCCAGCCCTGGTCACTATTGCTCGTTACACTGTGCATGTGGATGTGTGTGTAGAGAGCACAAGGTAAAACTTTTGAGGCATTAGGTTTCCTACTTTTATTTGGGGCATGCTTCCTCATGTTTTATGTAGTAAAAATTGTTACCCTTTTCTGTTTTAGAATAAAGTTCCTTTGAAGCAAGGTCTCAAATAGAAGTCTTTCTTTGTTTTACTAGCTAGTCTAAACACTGGTTTTGTTTAGAATTAAGATGGTTATCTAGTATTGAGTACCTAATTTTTCATTGCTGCTTTCAACATGGCCATATTTAAATCTCAGATAGAAATTATACCTGTTTGGTAGGACTTTCCTATATGCAGGGTTTGAATGAGAATTATTATGTCAACTGTATTGGGTCATGTGACCGTTGCCATATTTGTAGTCATCTGTCAAAGTCACGTGACAAGTGTGCCTGTAGAATATATAGTTGTGCATCACTTAACAATGAGGATACGTTCTCAGAAATGCATCATTCATTAGGCAGTTTTGCTGTTGTCCATCATCGGAGTGTGTTTATGTAAACCTAGATAGTACTCATGGGCTATCTGGTATGGCCTAGTGCTCCTAGGCTGCAGACATGTACAATATGCTACTGTACTGAATAGTGTAGGCAATTGTAAAATAATAGCAAGTAGTTGTGTATCTAAACATAGAAAAGAGATTGATAAAAAGTGGTATTTCCGCATAGAGCTCTGACCATTAATGGAGCTTACAGGGCTGGAGGTTGCTCCGGGTGAGTCAGTGAGTGAGTGGTGAGTGAATGTGAAGGCCTAGGACATTACTATACACTTCTGTATTCTGTACTGACATTACTGTATACTTCATAAACATGGTACACTTAGGATACACTAAATTTGTACTGACATTACTGTATACTTCATAAACATGGTACACTTAGGATACACTAAATTTGTACTGACATTACTGTATACTTCATAAACATGGTACACTTAGGATACACTAAATTTCTAAAAAATATGCTTTCTTCAATAATTAACTAGGTTACTGTAACTCTTACTTTATAAAACTTTTAGGTTCTTTTGTAATAACAGCTTAAAAAACATTGCATAGCTGTACTAAAATATTTTCTTTTTAAATATCTTTGTAAGCTTTTTTCTTTTTTAACTTTTTAAACATTTTGGTAAAAAACGAAGACAGAAACACACACGTTAGCTTAGGCCTACACATGGTCAGGCTCATCAATATCCCTGTCTTCCACTTCCACATCTTGTCCCAGTAGAAGGTCTTCAAGGGCAGTCACGCATAGAGCTGTCATCTCCTATAATAACAGTGCCTTCTTAGGGATACCTCTTGAAGGATCTGCCTGAGGCTGTTGTAAGTTGACTTTTTTTTTTGTTTAAATAAATAGGAGTACACTTTAATATAACAATAAAAGTATAGTAAACAAACCACTAACATAGTCATTTATTATTATGTACTATACATACCTATATGTGCAATAATTTTATACAACTGGCTGTGTGGCAGGTTAGTTTACACTAGCCTCACCACAAACAGTGTCACTAGGTGATGGGAATTTTTCAGCTTCATTTATAATTTTATGGGTTCACTGTTGTATTTGCAGTCCTTTGTTGACTAAAACGTTATGTAGTGCATGACTGTACTATAATACTCTAACGTTTATATTTCGGAACCAAGCTGTAAAGCTGCCATCTTGAGAATTACTATTCTAAGATGACTACATGTCTTCTTATATATTTGTTTTCTAAAGCAGTAATGTATAACTGAAGTTCGTATTTTAAAAATTATTTTTCCCATCTGATCTCATCATTAATATCTAATTAACGATGTTGCAGCTTTTATCTTAAAGTATAATATTTGCAAATCAAACTTCCTTTAGGCTTGTAAGGCCTTAAGAGTGGTTCTAGAGGTGCTAGACTGAAGCAGTAAGTAGGTTTCTTCAAAGTTGTGTGTGTGAGTGCGTGCGTACACACGTCTAGGCTACTCAGAGCCCCTACTCTTCCCTAGATAGAGAAGGACATCAGTTATGAGCGGAATGATTGTGTCAGTGTAGAAAAGTAAGGACATTTTAGGGGACTAGTCATCTTTTCCTTTTGAAAATGTATGCAGTGTAGGGGATTCTAGAGATCTGGTCATCAGATTTCTCTCGATCTTACACTGTGCTTTTCTAATCAAGGATGATTTTCCCTTTCCTGCAGTTTCTCTTCTTTCTCACTTTAACTCTGCTTTCCCCTCATTCTGTACTAACTACAAATCTTCCTTAACCTGACTCTTTGCAGGTAGTATGTCATGTATATATAACAAGGAACAGGATGCCTACCTGGCTGGTGTGCACAGCTTCTTCTCCAGGTTTATATGAGAGAGAGAGGTGGAGATCACAGACTTCTCAGCCTTTGTCATTTACAAGGGCAACTTATTTTTATTTTCCAGACTTGTGTCACTATCTGTTTCCTTCATTCCCCACCCTGATCTTCTCACACAAACTCTGGGTTTCTTCCTCTGCTCATCTTATTTCAATAAACCAAGATGCTAGGAGAGGAGCCAAGTCTGAAATCACATGCTCAGTGATGTTTTGTTACTGGGGCCCACTGGACGCAGCTGAACCTCTTTTCGGGTTAGTGGATTCTCGCTGAGCACACCGTCACAGACTACACCTCCAGCCTGCGTTCATGTATTCAGTACTTTGCCTTGGCTTCACTAGAGGGTGCTGTCGTGCAGGGTTGTTAGAGGTGAACGTTTTCTGGTCTTAAATGGACCAGATGATCTGTATTTGGAAAGGAAACAGACTTTCCAAGTGATAAGTTCAAATAGCATCAGTCATTTCCCTTTTTTGGTCCCATTTTTAAAGCTGAACAAACCGAGGCTCAGAGAAGTGGAGTGCATTGCCCGAGGTCACAGTTAGTGGGAGAGCTGGCCGGGCAGTCCCCTCGCACTGTCCCTGCGGCTCTCCGTGTCTGTCTTTACCCCGTGTGCATCACGTCCTATAATCACACTTCAAAGGATGAGTCCTCTAAGGTTCCTGTTCTTGGCACGAGGATAAAGTGAATGTATATGTGCCTCTGCTCCTGGAGGATGGGGAACTTGTGTTCCTTTCATTATTGTACGTAGTGTGGGGGAAGTAAAGTCATGCACATCATTCAGTAGCCACACATTTTATTTTTATTTTTTCATAAGGATGAAGAGGAAGAAATCAAACTGGAGATAAATATGCTAAAGAAATACTCTCATCACAGAAACATTGCAACATATTATGGTGCTTTCATCAAAAAGAGCCCTCCAGGACATGATGACCAACTCTGGGTAGGTGGATGTTTCCTGAGTATTTGTGGGCATTCCATTTGCTTGAATTGTAAGGGCATGGTGGGGGTGGGGGTGGGGGAAAGGGAGGGAAGAAAAACAATAAAGAGGGGCAGTAAGTAGCTGGCAGGTTCTAAAGGCTTCCTTGGCCTGTATCTCTGGGTTGACTGTATGCTGGTTGTTTATTTTGATGTTGATTTCACATTGCATGGAAAAAAGT
Organism: Pongo pygmaeus; assembly: GCF_028885625.2. Taxonomy (NCBI): domain Eukaryota; kingdom Metazoa; phylum Chordata; class Mammalia; order Primates; family Hominidae; genus Pongo; species Pongo pygmaeus. The sequence continues at coordinate 31,914,167 of NC_072385.2, read as the reverse complement.
TAACTTTGTGTTTCAGGAATAAAATGGCAGCATCTAGAAGGAATGTAACCAAATAGCAAGGAAATTAGGAGCTTGAAAGCAATACAATAAAAACTTTATTTATGGGAACAAAATTAATTTGAAAGCTCAGTAAATTGAGCTTACCACTTGGAAATGAGAGACAGATCTCAAGAAACAAACTTCTGTCAGTAGCTTATTAATAATATTAATGATAATAGTTAAAACAAATTCCAGGGAAATTTCTGGAATTGACACATTCAACCTTACCTCTTTTTGAGCACATTTATATTCAAGATAATGACCTGGAGATACCATCAGATCTGTGGCTATCACATTATTTAAGCTTATAAAGCAGGAAGATAGTTTAATACTTTTTGTATCAGTATTTTTAAAAGGCCATTACAGAAAACATTTGCAAAATTAAGTAGAAGGGAAAAAATTTACCGTTACTATTGCCCAAATCAGATCATAGTTAAAATTTTAGAATAGTTCAATTCAGTTTATTTTCTGGGTACTTTAAACATACCATTGTGATCATATTGTTCAAACATTTAGATACTGTAAATATTGCATTAAAAATTGTATAACTGCTTAAAAATACCATTTTTATTCACATTAGACCCAGTTAATATAAAATATAATAGTTTGAGGATCATAATGTGAAAAATAGGATGTTTTTGAGGTAAAATGAAAAAGAATGTTTGGGAATATTTGAGTCAGATATTTGGTAATTGGGTAGTGATGAAGAGCAAAGTGGTCCTCCTGTGCCCATGTGCTTCTGAGAGAGAATGAGCACTTCAGAATTGCTGCACTTGGGTGTGCTGTAGAATACCAGACACTGTCAGTCTCCTGGACCAAATATACGGAGCGAATACACTGGACTGTGAAATGAGCTTTCAGTTATTTAGGTGCCTCCAAATTATTATGAATTATTGAGGAGCATCACGTTTCTAGGTCTTTAGAAAAGAGAGGGCATGGCGGTTAAACTGGTTTTCCCAATTTCTCCAAGATATGTTGCTCACCTTGTGTCTTGTCTGCCCTATAGCTTGTTATGGAGTTCTGTGGGGCTGGGTCCATTACAGACCTTGTGAAGAACACCAAAGGGAACACACTCAAAGAAGACTGGATCACTTACATCTCCAGAGAAATCCTGAGGGTAAGGAAAGTGGGTGGCTACAGTGCTCCAACTCATGATCCTGTGCTTCCGTTTTCATTTTCCCAGCCCCAAGTACTTCTTTGCATTACTTATACCTGTATAGATTATTCTCTTTGACAGCCAAGGGTTCTGTATATCTAGCTAGCTTTGATAATTTTAAGCTACATCATGATTTGGCTCTGGCAAGTATGTAAAGAAGGTGGACTTAAATAAAAAAAGCATTTCTGAATTTACTTTCCATGGCATCATGACATACCTATTGGCAGCTTTCCTTTGAGTTAAAAGGAAATCAGAGTGGAAGGGAAGAGAAATAATCTCCAACTATTGTTTTTAAAGGAATTCTGTGTATAAGCTTATAAGTCAATACTAATGGTGCTGAATGCTGGTTTTCAAAATCACCTTGAAGTCTTTGTCATTAGCTACTAGAATCTGTTACAATATTTATGAAGAAAAGTTCGAATGTTTAATATTATTTACAGCCATTTGAAAAGCTGGCTAACGATCTTAGAGTAAGTTTCTGAACTGCTATTTTAGCAGCTTTTAAATGGTTCTTTTGAGTAGTAAAGCAATATTGACAGCACAGGCATAGTGTTTCTAGGATTTCGTATTTGAGCAGTGCATGTAGGATATTACCAGTGAGTCTCTTCATTTGGCCATCACAGTTTTTCTCTCTACTTCATCCCTGAATTACACACGGACATTACTTGGTTGCATTTCATTTACCTACCACATTTAAAAAAAAAGATTATGAAGTTAAATTGAAGCCCAATTCTTATGCTTCCCACACTAATAAAAAAACTTAAAGTAACTAATAAGTTATTTTAATTTTTTTAATAAGTAAAGTTATCCCACTTTTTATATTTAAGATTCATAGAGGATTGCAGGTTTAAAAACTGCCATCTAGACTTGCTAGAGAAACGTTTAATTTTTTCTATTTAGATATTTATGTAGTCTTTGAAAATAGGCAATTCCCCTAAGAAGACCAGTTGTGGGGGGTGGGGTAGGGTGACAGGAGAACCATCTTTTTATAAACACTTGCAAATGTCATTAAAATGTCAGGATCTTTTATGACTATTATAGAAAGCAGAGCCTAAATGTGGGAAACTAAGCTTCCTCCCCTATACTCCTTTAAAGGAAGTCAGGTACTGGGCCAGATGCATTTATTCTATTAACAACTAAAACTGTTTAGCATGGTAGGCAGCGTAGAACATTGGTTGAGTGGTTGGAGACTAGCATAAGTCAGACCTGGGTTTGAGTCCTACCTCTGCTGCTTACCTATAGCGCACCCTAAGTTATTCAACTTTCAGGACTTACTTTCTCCTCATCTATACATACCAACCCTTTGAAATTACTTTTGTTAGGAGAATTCAATGAGTTAGTGTATATTAATCATTTAATGTAACGTGTGGATACATAGCTACCTATCAGTAAATATTAATTGTTGTCATTATTCTTTGTTTTAAACACCCACTCCCCAGCCATACACATCCCCACCCACGCACCCACACCCCTACTTTTCTAGTATATAATTCCAGTATGGGATATCTCAAGCAGAGAACTAGCTTTTAGCATAATGTCCTAGGCATCAAATGTATTTCAGCCTTCAAAGACATCAAAGACAACTTAAATGTGTTTCTATACCCAGGTAAGCATTGTTTACCTATCATATGTAATATGTACCTTTAGCCATTTTACCATCAGTAATTTCCAGTAACATTTAAAAGAAGCCCAAGTTGTTTGACGCCTCTAAGCCAACTTGAGTGTGGTACATGAATGAACATCTTTTTGAGACGTAGCAAATCTTTCTCACCTCACTGGGCATCTGAAACACGAGCTTCCTTCGCCTACATTTCATCTAGAATGGGAGTTTTTCCTTGTGACAAAAGTTTAAATTAACCAAAAACAAGCAAATGCCTCAGGGAGAGTTCGTGTGTCATGCAGTAGTGTGTGTTCATTATAGGGGTTACTAAGAGTCGGCTTTGGTAAAGAGAAAGCAGGATGATAAGCTGGAGGTAAGGTCTCATGAGAAAGGAATGCAGCCACCCCCAGACAGATAAGCTGCGTTCTCAAAGATGGTTGGGGTTAAACAATTTCTGTGGTGGCAGAACCTTTCCTCATTTCTCACTAGATGTTGGATTTAGACATTATGATCATTATGATCAGACCCTTCGAATGGGGAGGGTCCTAAGCAGGTAGGCCCCAGCCAATAGAGAAGTGCTTTTTGGAGTCTGCACACTGTTACCCTCTGGACCACAAGGCTTAGCAGCAGGCCTGCATGTTCTTTTCAGCCCACTTCCATGTTCACATTCCACATGGCAGTATCTTCATATTGAATATGGGAACTTAGAGCTTTCTGTAACCAATACTGTATGACAGCCTTTGACTGCTCTTTTATTCTGTGACCATGCATAATACAGAGTTAAGGGAAAAATGTTTCCTAGTTTAGAAACACTGATGCATTTGCTCGAGGATAGGTCCTTCGCTGAGTATTTGGACTTGGCATCTCTGCTAAGGAAGGATAATTGTGGCCTAATTTCTGGTATGGGATTAGTTGAACACACATACACTCCCAGGTACTTCATGGAAGAAAAATGTACTTATTTTTCAGAATAATCGTATAACGTTGTTGCAGAGCTGCTAGACACACCTTAATTCCCTGTAGAAGCAGTGATCCTGTAGCAGTATAGACAGGAAAACAAGCATTGTTCCATACATTTACTGCTAGTAATGAACAAGAGTGCATGCAAGCCACATTTGTTGGACAAGATGTGGGTGCTTATGTTTGTTGTTAAGATAGTCCTGTAAAAGTTTAAGAAGAGGTTGTGCAAGTTAGAGAGCAAAAATGAACTGAAATAATAGAAATAGGAATTACGAAGAATTGGGAAGTTAGCTTTTGTGTCTCTCCTTTCGCTGTTTGAAGTTATACCATGCTGAGAAGAGGTGCTTTGTTCCTAACTATAGCAATAAGGTACCATATATTTTTAGTGCTTTTTTCTCTAGTCAGTGCTTTGTGATATAATACCGCACATCCTGTGTTGTGAAAAATAAACAGAGCCGTCAAATAAGCTCTGCTCTGTTTCATAGACAGACCAGTAAATGAATGTTTTGAAACCCCCTATGTTAGAAAAATTAGTATTCTAGAGGAGCTGTTGTTTTTAATTCATATCTTACAAAGTAATGATAACAATAAAACCCCATGAAAAAAGAATAAACAGGAAAAATCAAATAACCCTTACTTATAATCTGCCCTTTTTGGATTGAGACATTTTAGAGTAAATAGGTTGCTTGTATCTTAAGGAGGCGAGCTGTATATTTGGCTTCTCTAGCTAAGGACAGAATAAGTAAATGAGTTGTGAGAATGATGCATTGCTGTCTCTTGGACTATATTTGGATGCAAGATGTGTTTTTGTTCTTCCACCACCTCTCGTAAGAGACAAGCTTTTGGGCCTCATTCCAGATACAAGGTCATCAAAAAGTGTTATATGCCCAGTAGGTTTGTTTCCTTGGGAAAGAAAGATATTTTATTTGAACACAAGGCTCTTTTGACCGCACAATCGTTTTATGCTTGGGATGGAGGTGGGATCAGAGTGAGACACTGTCTCAAAAAAAAAAACAGAAAAAGAAAAAGAAAAAAGAAGAACAGGAATAGGTCTGGGCCTGGTGGCTCATGCCTGTAATCCCAGCACTTTGGAAGACCAAGGGGGGAAGATCACTTGAGGTCAGGAGTTGGAGACTGGCCTGGCCAACAAGGTGAAACCCCGTCTCCACTAAAAATACAAAAAAATTATCTGAGCGTGGTGGTGTATTCTCGTCATTCAGCTACTTGAGAGGCTGAGGCAGTAGAATCGCTTGAACGCGGGAGGTAGAGGTTGCAGTGAGCCTAGATCGCACCACTGCACGCCAGCCTGGGTGACACAGCCAGATTCTGTCTCAAAAAAAAAAAAAAAAGAGAAATAACCTGCCTGAGAGAAAACACCTACCATTTACATTTGGGGATTTCCCAGTGAAACAGCCCAGCCAGAGAACTGTAAGTGAAGTGCACCAACCAATAAGCCTCACCTACCCTCACAGAATTTCCACTCTTAATGACAAATGGATAGCCAAGGATCACCAGACATTTGAGAAATGCTTCTCACATGAACCACAAAGATTAAAGTAAAAGGTAGTTGGTGAGGGGGAGAGAAATAGGCAAAGAGCAAAAACAAACAAAAAAACCAATAGAATTAACATCCTTAAAGAGCTAAGGATAGATATTGCACCCAAGAGACAAGAACAAGAGGTTATAGACAAAATTTTTGACAAGAGGGCTCTTAGGAATTAAAAATGTGAGAGCAGATATGTAGAAGTCAATAAAAGAGTTAGAAAATAACATCAGGAAATATCACAAACATAGAACAATAACCGAGAAAAAAGGATGAAACAAGATTTTTAAAATATTAGCAAATGACCAGGTGTGGTCGCTAATGCCCGTAATTCCAGCACTTTGGGAGGCCAAGGTGGGCTGATTGCTTGAGCTCAGGTGTTCAAGACCAGCCTGGGCAACATGGCAAAACCCCATCTCTACTAAAAATACAAAAATTAGCCTGGCGTGGTGGCGCATGCCCATCTTCCCAGCTACTCAGGAGGCTGAGGCCAAAGGATCACTTAAGCTCAGGAGGCAGAAGTTGCAGTGAGACGAGATTGCATCACTGCACTCCAGCCTGATGACAGAGTGACCCTATCTCAAAAAAATAAAAAAATAATAAACAAACAGCCAATAAGTTCAGATAGTCCAATATCTGGAAGGGACTTCAAGAATGAATAAACAAGAGAAAAGTGAGGAAAAGAAATGAAGCAAACCATCATAAGAGACAACTTCTGGAATGGAAGGATGTGCGTTTGTAGATGGAGAGGGTTCACCAAGCGCCCAGAGCTAGGGAGGAATGACAATTCAGGGGTCACAGGAAATCTCAGAACACCAAGGACACAGAAAATCTCAACAGCTTCCAATAAGTTAAAGGAAGAAAAAAAAAAAAGACACAGTCAAAGCCTTGGGGAAAGACTGGGAATCAGAGTGGGTCAGACTCCTTGTCAGTGACCACCAGAAGACAAGGATTATACATCTTCAAATTCTAGGGGAAATGGCTTCAAACTAAAATTCTACATCCAAGCAATCACCATCAGTCTAGGGTGAGGGTAGAATAAAATCTCAAAAAACTTTACCTTCCTGTCCCCATTTTTCTTTTAAGGACAGATATACTCCACTACATGAGGGAATGCTTGAAGCAGATGCAAGCCTAGGGTCCAGGCATGGGAAGGCGTTGCCCATGCTGGAGGCTAGGGCTGTCTTGCAGTGACAGTGACCTGCAGGCCTGGAGTGCTATTGAATTGAAACTGACCCAATAGTCCCATAGACAGATTTTTGTTTGTTTTGTTTCGGATAAACATAGGAATTGACCCTTCTGATGCTAAAGCTTGAAATTTATATTTGTTTTATCTAAGTTCCTTCCCTGGGAAAAGACCCTCAGACCTCTCAAAAAATAGTATCAAACAACTGCAACTCACCAGATCATTGCATCAGCCAATGAGATGCCAGACCCCTCATTCATCACAATTGTTTCCTTACCCCTCCCTAGTTCCTGTTTTCCTACACATTGTTACTTTTCTTCCCTGCTATGTAAACCCCTAATTTTAGTCCATCAGGGAGGTGGATTTGAGACTGATCTCCCATTTCCTAGGCTGCAGCACCCAGTTAAAGCCTTCTTCCTTGGAAATAATCACTCAGTGATTGGTGTTCTGTTCCGTGAGCAGCAGGACCTAGACGGAACCCCTGGTATTTCCATAGCAGAATCACTCTGAAACAAGAGGACAGAGGGTTACAGGAGGGGTGTCCCCAAGGGAGAAAAAAAAATTGATAAATTACCTACTATGTTTGAATGTATGGAGAAGCAATTTACATTTTAGGAGAGTTATAAGAATGAAAATAAATTAGCAATTGGCACATAAAAATCTAAAAAGAAAAATTATCTTAGGAAAGCAAAAAAGAAAAAAAGTGTGGTATGAGAAAGAAAATGTAGTTAATTATATAGTATACCACATGGCTAAGCTTTGAATAGTATTTCCACAGTCATAGTAATATAAATACTGGTAACAATCGACCAAAGTATTTTTTACTTTATTTATATTGGGAGGGAAATTGTAGTGTATGAGAGCCAATTATTCTCTTCTGCAGAAGGAAGACAAAGGATAGTATTAAAGTAGAAAAATAAAGAAATAGCAGCATAAGCAAGTTATTTAAATATAGGAAGGCAAAAATCAAAATAAACAGCTGAACTAATTGAAACTGGTATTGCCTGTAGTGGGAATGGGGAGTAGAAAACTGGTACAGGAGCTGCTGCTTTTGTTACAAGCTTGTAAAATAATTTCACTTATTAATGTATCTGTCACTCTAAGAATTAGGATTTTCTAAAGAAAAGAAAAAAATAGGCTTGAGGGTATTTTTTTTTTTTTTTTTTTTTTGAGACAGAGCCTTGCTCTGTCACCTAGGCTGGAGTGCAATGGCGTGAGAGCAACAGCTCACTGCCGCTCTGCCTCCTGGGTTCAAGCGATTCATGTGCCTCAGCCTCCTGAGTAGCTGGGACTATAGGTGCACACCACCAGGCCCAGCTCATTTTTGTATTTTTGGTAGAGACACAGTTTCAAGATGTTGGCCAGGCTGGTCTCGAACTCCTGGCCTCAAGCGATCCGCCTGCCTCAGCCTCCCAAAGCGCTGGGATTATAGGCGTGAGCCACCGTGCCGTGGCTTGTGGACATCTTTTGGTGTCTGGAGACATGAGCACATTGAGTAATGTGGGATCTTAAGCATATCCAAACCCCTGTCCTGCTGGATGCAGCCACCCACAAGTCCCCAGAGTAGTCTAAGCCTCCTCAAGGACTCCAGTCTGCGTCTGGTTCCTCCTTCCAAGTTGTTGTAGAGGTCACTAACCAGAAAGACTGATTTCTCTTTGGTGGTTTATCCCCAGTAGCCAGAACACAGTATAGATGCAGTGCTATCTTTTTTAGCATGTGAAAGAAATGCATAGGTTGCCAGGCTAATTAACTAAATGTTATATTTAGCTGGGAAGATAACATAGCCCTAGTGTTTGGATTTATCAAAACAAATTCCAGATGGCACACAAGCCCCAGAGAGAGGGGCCATCTGGTAAGAAAAAGCAGGGCTCATTTTTTCTAAAGGTGAAAGGTAGTAAATGTCCACACTTTCTTTTTTTTTTTTTTTTTTGAGGTGGAGTCTTGCTCTGTCACCCAGGCTGGAGTGCAGTGGCATGATCTCGGCTCACTGCAACCTCTGCCTCCTGGGTTCAAGTGATTCTCCTGCCTCAGCCTCCTGAGTAGCTGGGATTATAGGCACCTGTCACCACACCTGGCTAATTTTTGTATTTTTAGTAGAGATGGGGTTTCACCATGTTGGCCAGGCTGGTCTTGAACTCCTGACCTCAGGTGATCCACCCACCTTGGCCTTTCAAAGTGCTGGGATTACAGGCGTGAGCCACCACGCTCGACCGTAAATGCCAAAACTTTCTATGGTGAAAATATATCTAGCTGTTGCTCTCCTGGAGGAGCAATCCTCAGCCTCATATCTTTGCTAATTCAAATACCTGTAACATTATGCTCTTTCAAATAACTGAATGATTAAGTATGGTGCGTATAAGTGATTAACACTTGGTGAGTATTGTAAGGTTTCAGCATATACCTGTTAAATATATTTTGTACAGTGACAGCTGAGGGCATTAATAACACCATTTAACAGACTCTACAATTACACAAATTCTTTGAGTATATAAACCAATAAAAACTGAAACTATTTTTTTCCAAAATGATTTAAGATGTTGCTGCCATTTTTTTATTTAGCTCAGCAGTGGTATTTTTAGTGTGTTTTCTGTTTGACAGGATGTTTCTTGCACATATTTTCTTCTCTCCGTATTCCCACTGTTCCTCTGAAACTAATCATTCCCTGCCTGTATTTATTCACCAGTTTCCCACTCCCCTCCCCCTGGCCCCACTTGCACACAACTGCCAGCTTAATCTTCTTTAAACATTGCACTGTTTGTATAACTTCCCAGCTCAAAAAACAGTCAATACCTCTCTGATGTCCAGAAGATAATGTGCAGGCTTCTGCTCACAGACACCCCAACCTCATCACCCAACTCCCTCAGTGTGAGTCCCCACACCCCAGGGCTGCAGCCAGGCTATCATCCCAAGAACTGGAGCTCTGTGCCCAACCTCAGTGCTTTGGCTGAGACCAGATCCTCTCTCTGCTGGGCCCTAACAGCCTTCTCCTTAAGGAGTCTGGGCCCTGCTCCATCTATCTTGAGCCGAATCTAAGATGATTCAGCATGAAGATGGGAACTGTGCCCACAGAGAGGCTTCTTGCTCGAGCCCACCTCCAGGTCTGTTTCCGGGGGGAGGTCATTAGCCCAGATTTTATGTGATGGGAACAGTTGGCTGTCCTTGGTGGTAAGCACAATAATAATGTCCCCTTACCCTACAATGTCTACAGCCTAATACCCAGAACCTGTGAATTTGTTAGATTACATGGCAAAAGAGACTTTGTGATTAAGTTAAGGATCTTGAGATGGGGAGATGATACTGGATTAGCCCAGTAGACCCAATGTGAACATAAGGGTCCTTATCAGAGCGAGGCAGGAGGGTCAGACTCAGAGAAGGCGATGTGAGGACAGAAGCAGAGGTCAGAGAGAAAGGGAGATTTTGAAGATGCTACAGGCTGGCTTTGAAGATGGAGGAGGGGGCTATAAGCAGAAGAATGCAGGCAGCCTCTGGAAACTGCAAGAAATGGATTCTCCCCCGCCCTCCAAAGGAGCCAGCCCTGCCAACACCTAACTTTAGCCTGACTCATAAGACTAACTGAGATGTCTGACGTCCAGAACTGTAAGACAAGAAATTTGTGTTGTTTTAAGCCACGAAATTTGTAGTAATTTGTTCCAGCATCACTAGGAAAATACTACACTCCCTTTGCAGACTCTCCTGGTTCCAGTCCTAGTAATCCTGGCCTGCACTCTGATGTATCTATTACCAGGCTTTCAGGCTGAGACCGATAAAGGCTAAAACCTGCGCAGTCCAATACATTCACCACCAGTCACATGCAACTATTTATAATTAAACTTAAACCAGCCATAATGGCTCACACCCGTAATCCCAGCACTTTGGAAGGCCGAGGTGGGAGGATTGCTTAAGCCCAGGAATTTGAGACCAGCCTGGACAACACAGTGAGACCGAGTCTCCACAAATAAAAAAATAATAGGGTGTGGTGGTGTGTACCTGTGGTCCCGGCTACTCAGAAGGCTGAAGTGGGAGGATTGTTTCAGCCTGGAAGGTCGAGGCTGCAATGAGCCATGGTCTTGCCACTGCACTCCAGCCTGGGTGATAGAGCAAGACTCCATCTCAAAATAATTTAATTAACTAACTAATTGGTGTAATTAAATTAAAAGAAAACATTCAGTTCCTCTGTTATGCTAGCCATATTTTCGGTGTTTAATAGCCACACGTGGGTAGTTGTTACCAAACTGGATAGTGAAGACAGAATAATTCCATCCTCTTGGAAAGTTCTATTGGACAGTGCTGGTTATAATGATATGGCGTGTACCACTAGTTTTTATAAGCCACTGAACCCATTTGAATAAGTCGAATGAAATGTCAAGTGGAAGCCAAATATGTTACAGAAACAAAGTCAGAAGTGCTTTTATGAATGCTTTTATGTCCTCCTTCTTTTTTCCTTTTTTTTTTTTTTTTTGAGATAGAGTCTCGCTCTGTCACCCAGTCTGGAGTGCAGTGGAGTGATCTCGGCTCACTGCAGCCTTATATATTCTTCTAAATAGGGAGTCCTGGTGTTTTTGGGTCCCAGGAATCAGTGTTAACTCAGACATGGTTTAAAAGCCCCTGAAGATATGGTTTCACCTTCCCCCACCAGGAGGCTGTAAATAGCATAAGTCTCTTGGGGGACCTCCCAGGCTTAGGAAACAGGGTTTAGAGGGGACTGATGTGAGCACACTGGAGTGCTTGGCCCTGGCCCAGGACTGCCGCCTGACACCAGAGAGCGCTTCTGGTCTGCTGTGTTGCTCAGAAAGTCTGTCCTTGGTAAGGTGATTCAAACATCTTCACCATTTTCTTCTAAGTTTGGATGTTTTCATTCGAACACTTTTCTTTTCTCTGTCACCCCAGCCGAAGTGCAGTGGCACGATTATGGTCCATTGCAGCCTTGACCTCCTACTTCAGCCCTCTGTGTAACTGGGACCACAGGTTCGCACCACCATGACCAGCTAATTTCTTTTTTTTTTTTTTTTTAATTTTTGGTAGAGATATGGTCTCGCTTTGTTGCCCAGGCTGGTCTCGAACTCCTGGGCTCAAGTGATCCACTCACCTTGGCCTCCCAAAGAGCTGGGAATAGAGGCATGAGCTAATGAACCCAGACATTTTCTTTAATTTGTCTGGTATTTGTCTGTATAATATGAGGTAGTGATCTAGGTTTATTTTCTTCAGTAGATAGCAAATGTCCTATCGTTTCCCCCCACTAACTTGAGATGCCACTTTGGTGATGTAAGTTCCCATGTATAAATGGATGTTTGTCTTTTTATCTCTCCCTGCAAGGTTATAACCCTGTTTCATTTCTATAGCCTTGCAGTTTATTTTGTTCTCTGGCAGGGCAGTTCTTCTCCCATTATTCTTATTTTTCAATATTTTGTCTTTTCTTGTTAGTTTCCTCTTCCTGAAGCACTTTAGCATCTGTTTGCCAAGTTTCCTCTAAACAACCAATTGAAAGTTATTGGAATTGATAAACTAATGAAATAATTGACATCATAAAAAAACTGAGTCTCCAGATTTAGGAACACCATTTGCTGTTCTGTTTATTTAGGTGCTTATTTTTTTGCTTCTTAAAGTTTTATACTTGTCTTCATTTCATTGTAAGTCAATTTTAAGGCATTTGTTCTTGCTAATGTGAAAGGGTTTTGGGTTCCGCACCCCCCATGGATTTTTAAATCACTTAATGAGAGTATACAGAAAAATGAGATTTTTGTGTGTGTGGCTGTCTTACTGAATACTCTTTTATTTTATTTTTTTCTGTCAATTCTCAGGAATTTTCTAAACAGACTATGATACCATATACTAACTATGAGAGTTTCTCCTTTCTTCTCCCTGGTTTTTTTTTTTAATTTTATTATTATTATACTTTAAGTTTTAGGGTACATGTGCACAATGTGCAGGTTTGTTACATATGTATACATGTACCATGTTGGTCTGCTGCACCCATTAACTCGTCATTTAGCATTAGGTATATCTCCTAATGCTATCCCTCCCCCCTCCCCCCACCCCACAACAGTCCCCGGTATGTGATGTTCCCCATCCTGTGTCCATGTGTTCTCATTGTTCAATTCCCACCTATGAGTGAGAACATGCGGTGTTTGGTTTTTTATCTTTTCCTTCTTTTCTTGGCTTACCTTATTGGAATATCCAGCATGAGGTTGGAGTGGGAATAGCAAGTACCCCTCTATCTTCTTGACTTTTAATGAGAGCACTTCTAGCATCTCACAATTATGTATAATGTTTGCTGAAAAAATGTCTCTGTTTTTCTAATTTGTTCAGAAAGTGATGTTGAAATTTAACCAAAATACTGTTTCACATTTGAGATTATTATATTTTTTCTTTTTTAAATTGGAGGTGTTGAATTATATTAAGAGATCTCCTAATATTGAAGTAGCTTTATATTCCTGGAATAAACCCTATTAGGCCAATCACTTTAGAATTAGTCTTTAGATATATGGATAAATTCTATTTGCCAGTATTTTATTTGAATTCCCACTTAGGATTTTTGTCTCTCTCTCTCTCTCTCTCTCTATATATATATATATATATTTTTTTTTTTTTTTTTTTTTGAGACGGAGTCTTGCTCTGTTGCCCAGGCTGGAGTGCAGTGGCGTGAACTTGGCTCACTGCAAGCTCCACCTCCTGGGTTCACGGCATTCTCCTGCCTCGGCCTCCCGAGTAGCTGGGACTACAGGCGCCTGCCACCAAGCCCGGCTAATTTTTTGTATTTTTAGCAGAGACGGGGTTTCACCGTGTTAGCCAGGATGGTCTCGATCTCCTGACCTCGTGATCTGCCTGCCTTGGCCTCCCAAAGTGCTGGGATTACAGGCGCGAGCCACTGCGCCCGGCTGTGTCTATATTTTTAAGTGACGTTCCTTTATAGTTTTCTTTTTTTAGGCTATTTATTTTAAAGTTTCTCTAGACAGCAAGACTGTGTTAGCCTTGTAGAATAATTTGGGAAACTTTCCATCTTTTTCTAGCCTCTGGAACCTTTCTGTGTCCTAAGGTCTGAGAGAACTTTCCTGTAATTGTCTGAGACAAATAGATTTTTCAGGATGTATTTTTCAGTAACTTTAATTTCTCCTGTAGTAATTCGCTTCGTCTGTTTTTCTACCTCTTTTTTTTTTTTTTTTTTTTGACAGAGTCTTGCTCTGTCGCCCAGGCTGGAGTGCAGTGGTGCAGTGGCGCCATCTGGGCTCACTGCAACCTACGCCTCCCAGGTTCAAGTAATTCTCCTGTCTCCACCTCCCGAGTAGCTGGAATTATAGGCGCCCGCCACCACACCTGGCTAATTTTTGTATTTTCAGTAGAGACGGGGGTTTCACCATGTTGGCCAGGCTGGTCTCAAACTCCTGACCTCAGGTGATCCACCCGCCTCGGCCTCCCAAAGTGCTGGGATTACAGGCATAAGCCACCGCACCTGGCCTTTTTTTCCTCTTTAAATGTCACTTTTGGCCCCAGTGTTCATTACAGTGTTATTCACAATAGCCAAAAGGTGGAAACAATGCAAGTGTCTATCAACAGATGAATGGATAAACAAAATGTGGTACGTACATACAATAGGATAGTATTCATCCTTTAAGAGAAATGAAGTTCCGACACATGCTACAACATGGACGATCCTTGAGAACATGCTAACTGAAATAAGCCACTCACAAAGAGACAGTGTATGACTCTGCTTATATGAAATATCTAGAAAAGGCATATTCATAGAGGCAGAAGGTAGATTAGAGGTGACCAAGGGCTGGGAGAAGAGAGGAATAGGGAGTTACTGCCTAAAGGTCACAAAGTCTCTGTTTAGAGTGATGGAAAAGATTTGAAAACAGATAGTGGTGAGGGCTGCACAACAATGTGAATGTAATTAACGCCACTGAATTATACACTTAAACTGCTTAAAATGGCGTATTTCATGTTACATGTGTTTTATCACAATAAAAACTTTTCAAATCCACATAAAGTGCTTTTTGTTTTAGAAAAGTTTTGATAATTTATATCTTCTTAGAATATCTTCCATTTCATCTAGCAGCTTAATTTTTTTAGTATGAATTTATAATTTTGTCCTTTTTCTTAATTTTATTGATATGCCTTCCCGTTTTTGTTGTTCAGGCTTGTCTAAAGCTTGTCTATTGCCCCCACTTTGGCACCCCCACATGAAACAGTTTTTGGTTTAATTGATTTAATATGCTGGATTTTTCTCCTTTTCAATTAATTCCTCCTACTAACTATACATTTCTTTTTCAATAATTATTTTCAAGCTTCCTGTGGTTTGTTATGTGGTACTCCTACTCTCCTTTATTTAAGAAGTTAATGATTTTAGTTGTTTCTTATTTTATCCTAGAGATTGAACTTTTTTTTTGAGACAGTTTCACTTTGTTGCCTAGGCTAGAGTGCAATGGCATGACCTCGGCTCACTGCAGCCTCCCCACCTCCCGAGTTCAAGCAATTCTCATGTCTCAGCCTCCCATGTAGCTGGGATTACAGGCGCCCACCACCACGCCTGGCTTTTTTTTTGTATTTTAATAGAGATGGGGTTTCACCATGTTGCCCAGGCTGGTCTCGAACTCCTGAGCTCAGGCAACCCATCCATCTCGGCCTTCCAAAGTGCTAGGTTAATAGGCGTGAGCCACCATGACTGGCCTTTTTTTTTTTTTTTTTTTTTTGAGATGGAGTTTCGCTCTTGTTGCCCAAGCTGGAGTGCAATGACACAGTCTCGGCTCACCGAAACCTCTGCCTCCTGGGTTCAAGCAATCTCTTGCCTTGGCCTCCTGAGTAGCTGGGATTACAGGCACGCACCACCACACCCGGCTAATTTTTTGTATTTTCAGTAGAAACGGGGTTTCACCATGTTAGCCAGGCTGGTCTCGAACTCCTGACCTCCATCCGCCTGCCTCGGCCTCCCAAAGTGCTGGGATTACAGGCGTGAGCCACTGTGCCTTGCCAAGAGTACACATTTTTTTAAAAGTTAAAAGCGAATTGATTTCTTTTTCCTTTTTCTTTTTTTTGCTACCCTTTTACAATTATTTCTGATTTTATTGCCTCATAGCCAGAGAATGAATGTATGTCCATGTACATGTAAATTTGTAATTTTTGAAGTATATTGAAATTTTCTTTTATTTATTACTAAATTTTTTTAAAATATATTTTTATATAGAGACAGGTCTCACTATGTTGCTCAGGCTGGTCTCCAACTCCTGGGCTAAAGCTATTCTCTTGCCTCAGCCTCCCAAAGTGCTGGGATTATAGACGTGAGACACCGCCTGGCCTATATCGAGATTTTCTGTGTAGCCCAATTCATAGAGGCTCCATAGAGGCTCAGGAGTATTCTGAGGTCAACTGAAAAGACTGCATGTGAATATATACGTATATATGTATGTGTAAATATATGTGCATATGTGTGTATGTATGTATATCCATTATATATAAAATCCAATTATTTATATTATTGAAATCTTCCATGTGCATGCAGAATTAATTTTTTGTCTGTTTTATTTGTCAATTTTTGAGAAAGGTATGTTAAAGTGTCCCACTAAGATTTTGATTGTCAATTTTTTTTGCATATTTGCATGTATATTAAAGCTTTGTTATTACAAGGGGAAAGGCTCATGAAAATATATTTTCTAGGCATATAGTGTCTTTTATCGTTATGAAATATCTTTTCTCACTCTAATACTTTTGGTCGAAATTCGATTTTGTCTGACATTATTTGGCAAAACGTAGTGTCTTTTTTTAATTTTTACTTTTTTGGGATGGAGTCTCGCTCTGTAGCCAGGCTGGAATGCAGTTGCGTGATCCCGGCTGACTGCAATCTCCACCTCCCGGATTCAAGCGATTCTCCTGCCTCAGCCTCGCAAATACCTGGGATTACAGGCATGCGACACCACACCCAGATAATTTTTTTCTATTTTTAGTAGAGACAGGGTTTCACCAGGTTGGTCAGGATGGTCTCAATCTCCTGACCTCGTGATCTGCCCGCCTTGGCCTCCGAAAGGGCTGGGATTACAGGCGTGAGCCACCGTACCCAGCCTGAGCCATCGCGCCTGGCCAAAACTTGTCTTTCTTTCTTTCTTTATTATTTATTTAATTTGAGGCAGAATCTCTCTCTGTTGTCCAGGCTGGAGGGCAGTAGTGTGATCTCAGCTCACTGCAACCTCTGCCTCCTGGGTTCAAGGGATTCTCCTACCTTAGTCTACCGAGTAGCTAGGACTACAGGCATGCACCACCACACCCGGCTAATTTTTATATATATTTTTAGTAGAACTGGGTTTCACTATGTTGGCCAGGCTGGTCGCAAACTCCTGACCTCAAGTGATCCTCCCGCCTCAGCCTCCCAAAGTGCTGAGATTACAGGCATGAGCTACTGTGCCTGGCCTCTTACTGTCTTTATTTTTTAATCTGTATAAATTTTAGTTTACGTGTGCAAATGGTTTTAAAAATCAAATATAAGATTTAAAATGGCCAGGCATAGTGGCTCATATCTGTAATCTTAGCACTTTGGGAGGCTGAAGTGGGAGGATTGCTTGAGCACAGGAGTTTGAGACCAGGCTGGGCAACATAGGGAGAACCTGTCTTCACAAAAAATAATTTTAAAAAATTAGCCAGGCATGGTGGTGCACACCTGTAGTCCCAGCTACTCAGGAGGCTGAGATGGAAGGATAGCTTGAGCCCAGGAGGACATCATGTCTGCAGTGAGTTATGATCTTGCTACTACACTGGGCAACAGAGTGAGACCCTGTCTCAAAAAAAGGAAAAAAAAAAAAGAAATGTCTTGCCTCAACCCAACCCCCACTCAATTTTCTCAACCTAGAGACAATCACTTATTACATTGTTTTGGATAATTGCTTCCACATTTCTAAATAATAATCTTCCACCTGGCGTGGTGGCTCACACCTGTAATCCCAGCACTTTGGGAGGCCAAGGTGGGTGGATCACCTGAGGTCAGGAGTTTGAGACCAGCCTGGCCAACATGGTGAAACCCCTTCTCTACTAAAAAATACAAAAAAAAAAAAAAAATTAGCCGAGCATGGCAGCTCGTGCCTGTAATCCCAGCTCTTCAGAAGGCTGAGGCAGGAGAATCACTTGAACCTGGGATCCAGAGGTTGCAGTGAGCCGAGATGGCGCCACTGCACTCCAGCCTGGGCGACAGAGCGAGACTCTGTCTCAAAATAAAAATAAATAAATAAATAAATAAATAAATAATCTTCCCACGACTGAAATCCCTTGAATTTTCAGTTTTATATTTTCTTCATTTCCTGTTGTTGAACATTATTGTTTTCTCACATGAGCCCATTGCATTTCCATTTCCATTCTCCACATCCTCCCAAAATAGTTAAAATTTTTGGTTAGATCAATATTCAATATTCATTATTACGTCTATGAAGATGTGATTTACAGCCAACTTATTTCATATACTGTGATTATATATCATTTTCAGATAGCTTTCTATTTTCTCAGGAGTTAATGGATTTCCCTCTGCTTGGATCCAAACTTCTTACAACAGCCTACGTGAGGGTAGCCTGTGGAAAAATGTCTTTACTCTACTCTTACATTTGATTGATAGTTTGGGGGTATCTGTAGATTTCTAGGCTGGAAATCGTTTTCTTTCTTTTTTCTTTTCTTTCTTTTTTTTTTTTTTAAGAAGGAGTCTTGCTCTGTCGCCCGGGCTGGAGTGTAGTGGCACAATCTCGGCTCACTGCAACCTCCGCCATCCGGGTTCACGCCATTCTCCTGCCTCAGCCTCCGGAGTAGCTGGGACTACAGGCACCAGCCACCACGCCCGACTAATTTTTTGTATTTTTAGTAGAGACGAGGTTTCACCATGTTGGCCAGGCTGGTCTCAAACTCAGGTGATCCACCCACCTCGGCCTCCCAAAGTGCTGGGATTACAAAGTGTGAGCCACCTTGCCCAGCCCAGGAAATCATTTTCCCTCAGGATTTTGAAAGCATTGCTGGTTCAAGTCATGTTCTTGAGGCATGTTAGCCAATCTGATCTCCACTCCTTTGTCTATGGCCTGTTTTGTTTCCTGGAAGCTTTCAGTATCTTTTGTCCTGAGTGCTCTGAAATTTCACAATGAGTTGCCTTAGTAGGGGTTTATTTTCATCCACTCTGCTAGGCATTAGTGAAACGGAAAAATTCCCTTGTCCCCCTCGCAGGGTGTGTGATGGGGATGTGGCTTGCTTCTTGGGTGCCCCGATGCTCAAGCCCCTAGAGGTAGCATGCAGACGGTCAGGTTGTGGGGCTCCGACCCCACCACAGTGTCTAAGGGTGAATGTTTACAGCTCCTGAGGCCCCAGTGGGCGCGTGTTACAGGGTGCTCTTTTAGTTTAGCTGTCGGCAGTCAGTTTTTGTTAGCTCAATTAGACTCTGCCTTACCACAAAGACAGAGGGCTTTCTGTATCCCGGGGTTTCTGGCCTTGGTGTACCGGAAGAATCGGCATACACCTGGGCTTGGAGAATGAGTGCAAGGTTTTATTGTGTGGAAGTAGCTCTCAGCAGATGGGGGAGCCAGAAGGGGATGGAGTGGGGAGGTGGCTTTCCCCTGGAATCGGGCAACTCAGTGGCCCGGAGTCTTCTCCCACCATCGCAACCAAACTTGCCAGCTTCTGTCGGTGTGCTCTTACGCTGATGTGTTCCTCTTGAAGTCCAGCCACTTGTGTCTTCTTCCAGCGATAAGCTCCTCTGGATGTCCAGCTGCTTGTGTCTCTGCCTGCTAGGGTCTTGGGGGTTTTATAGGCACAGGGTGGGGGCGTGTTGGGAAATGCAGCATTTGGGCAGGAAAACAGAAACAGAACATAGGTTTGTGGGCACAGGCCCGGGGGTCCTAGCCAGGGACCATGCCTTTCCCTTCCCAGCACTTCCCTGCCCGACTCCTGTATCATCAGTTGGTATTTTCCATCTAGAAACTCATGTCTTTTATGTCTGAGAGAGCTCTCAAATTGTTGACTTGATAATTTTTGTCTGCTTTGTTTTCTCTCTGGAACTCCTGTTCCTCAGTAGCCTGCCACACTGATGCACTGATCCTCTATCACTTCTAGCCCGTTTTCATCCTCTTTCTTACCCAAGCTCTTTTTTTCGTCCATGTCTTATGGAATTTTCTCAAATGTCTCTTCATTGAATTTTTTTTCATTAAAATTTTTTTTTCAGTTTTTTAATTTCATTGAAAAAGTTCATCGAATTTTTCATATGTGCTATTGTATTTTTAATTTCTAAGACAGCTGGTCTTCTTATCTTTTTAAATAGATGCAATTATCAGGCTGGGAGTGGTGGCTCACTTCTGCAATCCCAGCACTTTGGGAGGTCGAGGCGAGCGCATCATTTGAGCTCAGGAGTTTGAGACCAGCCTAGGCAACATGGCGAAACCCCGTCTCTACATAAAATAGAAATTAGTTGGGCATGGCCAGGCCCAGTGGTTCACGCCCGTAATCCCAGCACTTTGGGAGGCTGTGGCGGGTGGATGACAAAGTCAGGAGTTCGAGACCAACCTGGCTGATATGGTGAAACCCTGTCTCTGCTAAAAAGTACAAAAATTAGCCAGGTGTGGTGGGCAGGCGCCTGTAATCCCAGCTACTCGGGAGGCTGAGGCAGGAGAATCGCTTGAACCCGGGAGGCGGAGGTTGCAGTGAGCTGAGATCATGCCACTGTACTCCAGCCTGGGTGACAGAGAAAAAAAAAAAAGATTTTTCAAAATAAGGTTGTAGATTAAAAAAAGAAAGAAAGAAAGAAAGAAATTAGCTGGGCATGATGGCGTCCTCCTATACCCAGCTACTTGAAAGGCCAGAGTGGGAGGATCACTTGAGCCCAAGAGGTCGAGGCTGCAGTGAGCTGGGGTGGTAACACTGCACTCCAGCCTGGGCAACAGAGTGAGACCCTATCTCAAAAAATATACAAATAAATAAAAATAGATACTATATTTTACCTCTTCAAAAATAATGTTTTGTTTTGCTTTCAAAATTTCTTACGTTTCTGCATCATTTCTGGTTCCTCAATTTTATTTTCTCTTTTGTTAGTTTTTTGTTTTGATTTGTGCTTTTGTTTATGTATTTATTTATTTTGAGACGGGGTCTCACCCTGTTGCCCAGGCTGGAGTACAGTGGCCTGACCATAGCTCACTGCAGCCTCACTGCTCAAGCGATCCTCCCACCTCAGCCTCCCATGTAGGTAGGACTACAGGTGTGTGCCACCATCCTGGCTATTTTTTGTAGAGATGGGGTCTTGCCATGTTGCCCAGCCTGGTCTTGAACTCCTGGGTTCAAGTGATCCTCCTGCCAGGGCCTCCTAAAGTGCTGGGACTACAGGTGTAAGCCACTGGGCCTGGCCGATTTTTGCTTTTATGTGGAAAGTTTCCTTAACTAACTGTCAATCCTTAGATGATAATTTTATTCACAGTTAGAAGTGAGTCACTTAAAGCATATAGGGGAAAAAAAGCTTAATGGAAGCTCTCTCTGAGTGGGAGTGGCTTATTTCCTAGTGGAATTACTATGAGATCTGTCTGGACAGTGTAGTTGGGGGACCCCAACCATCAATATTTGAAGGCCTTTTCTTAGGCTAATCATGCCTGAGAAGGAGTGGTCTCCAATGCCTGAGACTAATAGAGTAGACTACCAGTATTCTTGGAGCCTAGTGGAGGAAGGGGACTAGAGGTCTCACATTCCATAGTATATAGCATTTCTCTTAACTCTGTTGTGTTCAGTATGGGCCCTCATTCCTCGCCTAAGCCCTAAGTCCAGCGTCACTCTAGTTCTTTCTCTCTAGTCTTCCATGGAGACAGAGTTAGAGATCCAGCTGCATCCTATATGGACGTTCAATCAATAATCCCATTTCCAGCCTCACGGTCACTTCATCCTCTTTATTCAGAGTGGTGTCTCCCATTCTTGAGATTTTCTGGTGGTTTGTGGCACAAAGCTGCCTACTTCTGGGTTTCAAACAGGCATTAGCCTTTTCTGGTCATTTAATTATTAACCAATTAGATGTCTAACTGCTCTCCTTTTGCTAAGATGTTGTTGCATCTCTTTGTGTGTATGAGCTTATGCGTATTAAAAAATTCCTTTACTGTGTCATTAGTGGGTTTTCAAGTAGGAGTGGGAACATCTTTAATTCATAATGTTTAATTCCATGGTTTTATTTTATTTTATTTTTTGAGATAGGATCTCCCTCTGTCACCCAGGCTGGAGTGCAGTGGTACGATCATAGCTCATTGCAGCCTCAAACTCCTGGGCTCAGGTGATCCTCCTGCCTCAACCTCCTGAGTAGCTAGGACTACAGGCATGCACTAGCATGCCCAGCTTATTTGTAAATTTTTTTGTAGGGAGGGTCTCACCATATTGCCCAGGCTATTTTCTGTGGAAGAGGTCTTGCTGTGTCGCCTGAGCTGTTTTGTTTATGCAGAAACATAAGAAATTTTGAAAGCAAAACAAAACTCCTGGCTTTAAGCAATCCTCCCTCCTTGGCCTCCCAAAATGTTGGGATTGTAAGTGGGAGCCACCACACCTGACCTCTTTGTTTGTTTTCATTAGTATTTTCTTGTTCTATCTTTATTTGTTCTTGCATTTTCACACTTTAAACCTGTCATTTTTTTTCTGGTATCTCTTTATAGTAACAGTAATAGCCAACATTAAGCACTATTCACCAGTCACTTTTCATGCAATCCTTGTATGCTATTGTCCATATAGTAGAGTACAGGTACTTATTTATTAATTTATTATTTATTATTATTATTTATATTTTATATGTATTTTTTTTTTCTGAGACGGAGTCTCGCTCTGTCGCCCAGGCTGGAGTGCAGTGGCGCAATCTCGACTCACTGCAAACTCTGCCTCCCGGGTTCACGCCATTCTGCCTCAGCCTCCCCAGCAGCTGGGACTATAGGCTCCTGCCGCCACACTCGGCTACTTTTTGTATTTTTAGTAGAGACAGGGTTTCTCTGTGTTAGCCAGGATGGTCTCGATCTCCTGACCTTGTGATCCGCCCACCTCGACCTCCCAAAGTGTTGGGATTACAGGCGTGAGCCGCTGCGCCCGGCCAAACTTGTATTATATATTATATATAATATATTAATATTATTATTTATTAATCACAGTAACTCTATTCAGTAGGTAGTAGATACTATTCATATGCTCACTTTACATATACCTAATAGGTGGAGGACCCAGGATGGAAATCCAGAGCCTGTAGTGCTATACTAATCACTGTACTACTAGTGATGGCATCTAGATTTTTTCTTTCATTAGTCTTTATCCTTTAACAGGGGAATTCAACTCATCACGTTTATTGGGATAACTAATATGGATGAGTGTATTCTTACTATCTGGGGTAAATTGTATTATTACTAGCAAATATTCACTCTCTTTTCCACCTAAGACAGGGTTATACTTTAGTGCCTCTCTGATGATGGGCTTGGACATGTGCTTTCCTTTAGCCAGTGGAGTGTGGGTAGCCTCTGTCTCCTTGCCCCTCTGCCATGAAAATAAGCATGTCTAGGTGGCTCACGCCTGTAATCCCAGCACTTTGGGAGGCCGAGGCGGGCGGATCATGAGGTCAGGAGATCGAGACCATCCTGGCTAACACGGTGAAACCCCGTCTCTACTAAAAATACAAAAAATTAGCCGGGCTTGGTGGCGGGCTCCTGTAGTCCCAGCTACTCAGGAGGCTAAGGCAAGAGAATGGCGTGAACCCGGGAGGCGGAGCTTGCAGTGAGCGGAGATCGCGCCACTGCACTCCAGTCTGGGCGACAGAGGGAAACTCCGTCTCAAAAAAAAAAAAAAAAAGAAAGAAAGAAAGAAAATAAGTATGCTTCAGATAAGGGTGCTCTGAGATTTCCACAGTCTGAGAATAAGGTTGCTTATTCTCTGAGATTTCCACAGTCTAGCAAATTCCAAATGCCTCTATAAGTCATAATCCTTGCTTTTTGGAGGCCAAAGTATTATAGGATCCTTAAAGCCCCTCCCTTATTAGGTTTCTGCAGTACAGAGTACAAATGAAAGGATTTACCTTTCCACCATTGTTTACATCAACTCAATTCCTAATCTCTGTAAATAACCCTCTACAAACACCCTCTAGTTGTGGTTAGTGCTGGTTTATCTTGTCATTTATTTATTTATTTATTTATTTTGAGACGGAGTCACCCTCTGTCATCCAGGCTGGAGTGCAATGGCATGATCTCGGCTCACCGCAACCTCTGCCTCCCAGGTTCAAGGGATTCTCCTGTCTCAGCCTCCCGAGTTGTTCAGATTACAGGCATGTGCCACCAGGCCCGGCTGATTTTGTATTTTTAGTAGAGACAGGGTTTCACCATGTTGGCCAGGCTGGTCTCAGACTCCTGACCTCCGGTGATCCGCCCACCTCGGCCTCCCAAAGTGCTGGAATCACAGGTGTGAGCCACCATGCCTGGCTTTTGTCATTGATTATTAAACAACACCCACGTGGCAAATTCATGTTTGATATTCTGGGGCCCCAAGTCTACTTTCATTTCTGCTCCCACATCTGATAGTATTTTTATATGAGATTTGAATACACCATTTCATTCTTTGATAATTTCTGCCCTTTCTTCACTGAAATCTAGGATCTGCTACCATCTCACCTGGCTCATCAACATGTAAATCCCTTCAGTACTGATCAATTTCTACCGGTCTTTAGATTTGAAGATCAAAATGCTAATGATGATGATGGATGGTTTTGGAAAAGGACAAGTAGAGCCTCAATGTCTGGCACCTATGGCTGATTTAATTTTAAACTCAGGGAAATGAAGTAGGTACTGTGCATAAAAAATATTCAGGTGATTTTATTTAAAGCATTTTTACTAAATTCAAGCTAATCAAAAAAACCTTTATTTAAATGACAACTTATTTGAATAATTTTTAAATTTTTATTTTTAATCAATATATAAAAATTGCACATATGTATGACATACAATATAATATTTTGATACATGTATAAATTGTGCATTGATCAAATTAGGGTTTGACAACCTCAGGCTTCATCATTTATAAAATAGACTTCTGCCATTTAAAACTTTATATCTAAAGTTACCAACTAGTAATTAACTGAACATATCAAATAACAAGATATTATTTAAAAGAGCCTAAGTTAATAAAATGTTTAAATACATTTTGAGCTTTAAAATACAAGAAATAAATACGACTTATTTTAGAAAAAATTTTTAAAAATATAGACAAAGGTGGATATAGACAAAAACGTGTAAAGGAAAATATCAAAAGGACTAAATCCCTTGGAGATTTTAATGGTAAAAGCTTGCTGATATTGTTTTTAAAATTATCATCTTTTAAAAAAACATTTTATGGCCATTTGTTAATGAGAATAAGCTTCTATTGAAATCTTTGCTTCTATAAGAATATACTCTCAGATATGCATCTCTTATAGAGCTAACATAAATAATTATTTAGATGTCTGTAGTTACAATAAGCTTTATATGATGGGGTTTAGAAATATCTATAAAGCAAGCCCTGGGGATAATTCTAACACATGCTACAGTTTGGGGATGTAAGCTCAAACTGTCATCCATCTAGTGACTTAAAGTTTGTCTTCTACTCTAAAATATATCAACACACACACATATATGTGCACATGTAAATATATACAAATAAAATATTGTAGTGAAATAAAATACTTTTTTTGTTTGTTAGTTGGTGTTGAGAAAAGCTCTAGCTCTGTTGCCCAGAATGGAATGCAGTGGAACAATCATGGTTCACTGCAGCATCAAACTCCTGGGCTCAAGTGATCCTCCCGCCTCAGCCTCCTAAGTAGCTGGAACCAAAGATGTGTGCCACCATGCCTGGCTAATTTTTTAAAAAAATATTTTTATAGAAATGGAGTATCTCAGTGTTGTCCAGGCCCATCTTGCACTCCTGAATTCAAGCCTTCCTCCTACCTCAGCCTCCCAAAGTGCTGGGATTAAAGGCATAAGGCACTATGTCTGGCCTTGAAAGGAATTTTTATTCAGCCTTTTCCAGATGTTTTTGCTTTTTTCTGGTGCTAGTCCTAAGAAAATTAAGAAGTCCTAAGATAACTGTTCCCAACATGTAAAACATGCATTCGTTGGTTATTATGGCAATATTCCCTGCATGAGTAATTTTGGTGGTGAGCTTCTGTCTCATCATTTCTAGAAAAAATGTTATTTCTGTCATAACCCCTAATGCTTAGTAAAAAGGCTCTTTCTTTGTATGTTGGTCGTCTTCTTGCAAATTAGACACCCAGTATTAGCTCGTATTTCATTGTTAAGGACCAGCCCTGTGCTGGAGAGCTCTGGTTTCAGGGCCGCTACTTACCATGGTAGCTCATGGCTGTGCTCTTTCTTTCTTCCTTGTTCCACTTCACAACATCTCACACAGGACAAAAAGCAGAGCAGATATGTTCAGATCCTCTGATGTTAATTGAGGCCACTGTGCTTTTTGAGAAATACAAAATTTGGCCCCAAAACATCCGTCCAGATTGTATACAGAGTCTATAGTGACCTCTCAAATATGACCTCCTGCTTTAACAGAATCAGTTCAGGTTCTGGATATTTTTTACCAAACTCAAGTTAGCTGCAACTGCTCGAGTTTTCATCAATTCAGATACAAAACTATTTACCTTCTTTGATTTCAACAATAAGAATCACAAAACTAGATCTTACATACAAAGTACACCTCACTAAATTGGGGGATTGGTAAATAAATTAAAAGTGGTTATTATCTATTGCTATTTATATATTTCCTTGTAACCATTTCCAATCTTGGTGCCCATCCCTCATCAGATGGTGCTTGGCGCGCCTCTGTGCAAATGTCCTCTCTTCTATTTCCACAAAGGCAAAATGCTGTTTTCTATATTTAGGAATACTATCAACTTCTTGTTACTGTTGCCATTACTTCAGAGTCACCTACTCATATGTACAGTTTCTAAACTAAAATATGGCAAGAAACTTGTCAATGAAGACAATTCCATGTGAAATTTTAGGCGTGTTTCTTTTTCTGCAGAGTAATTGACTGATTCTCAAATTTTACGGGGCTAGTTTAGTCACAGCTCTTCCCTCTGAGATCTTCATTTTCTGAGAAACTAACTCTGAATCTGTGTCCTGATGAGGATCTGCCATCACACATACCACAAAGTGCCACCCATGTCAAGCATGAAAGTCTGCACTCAAACTGACACCCACAATTGATATCACAGCAGAGAAACAACGACATAGAGCACAACTGAGAGGAAGAGCTGTCTCAGCTATGCAGCCAAATGCTTAGGACCAAATAAGGAATCCACGCCTCACACACTCTGGGTTGGAGAAGATGGGACTGCATTAGACAAGTCGGTTTTTCATTTGTTTGTTTGTTTTTGAGATGGACTCTTGCCCTGTTCCCCCGGCTAGAGTGCCCTGGCACGATCTTGGCTCACTGCAACCTCTGCCACCTGGGTTCAAGCAATTCTCCTGCCTTAGCCTCCCAATTAGCTGAGATTACAGGCGCCCACCAACACGCCCGGCTAATTTTTTATTTTTATTTCTAGTAGAGACAGGGTTTCACCAGTTGGCCAGGCTGGTCTTGAACTGATGACCTCAGGTGATCCCCCACTCTCAGCCTTTCAATGTGTTGGGATCACAGGCGTGAGCCACAGCGCCTGGCCTAGATAAGTACTTTTGAGGGATAAGATGGTAATATCTGAAATATTTGGCTGGAGATGTTCTTTACATTGTTTTTACTTCCATCTCTCTGTCTGTTACTTGTATCCTATACTAACAATCAAGGCTCCTTTTGACGGAAATTATTTTAATCTCTTAGCTGTTGCCTCTTTCTGCCTATGGAACATCTTGCACACCACTGCCTGACCAGATTTTATAACTCAGCATTCAAGCGAAGCTCCTGTCATAATCTAAACTCTTCCTTATGGTATCCTTGCTTTTCAGTACTAATCTGAGATACTCCTGCTGCTTTTCTTCAGAACAAACAGCTCTTTCAATAAAGCTAATGTCAGGAAACTTGCCATGCAAATAAACACAACAAATAAATTGAAACATAATCTATTTTATTTTTTCCAATAACAAACCTCTTAAGTGAATTTATGTCCTTAATGAAAGAGTTGTTTACTTTTCCAAGTTCTGCAGTTTCTTTTCTAAATTGTTCCCATTTTCCTTATACTTTCTACAATATTCTCAAGATGCTTCATTGTTTCTTTTCGGGCCAGCCTCTCTCTCTTCTCCACTGCCTTTTGAAAAGCTGAGCAGTTGGACCTGGGAAAGATGCCCTACCAGCTTCAGGAACAATGCTGATAGAGGATGCCAATCTGGGATGATGGCACATTTTCCGTGACAGCTAGTACCACAACGTGGTTACTGGCTGCTAGCATTCTCTGCCCATCAGTGGTCTCTAGATAGTGCACTGTGTACGTCACCAGCAATAGAGTAGCTCCTCTAGTCCGTTATCTTTTCTGCAGTCCCTGTGCACCAAGAGTATCATTACTAGTTAGTTCTGAAGCTCCTCACTGAGTAATGGCAGTATGCTGCCCACTGATAGTTTGGTAAGCTGGAGCTTGTACCATCACTGCAAAAATAGCAGATGACACTGCTTTCTCATCTTCATACTTTTCTCTAATTCCTGGCTTTCCAGGTGCATGTAAGGATACACTACTCAATATTATCCTGTTGGAAATGCTCTTGGACAGTATCTGTCTTACCTGTTAAGAATCAGATATCCATGAACTGTATTCTGAGAATCTTTATCCTTTACACTTATGAAGATGTGAGTTGCAGAAAAACACTTCTTAAATCTTTGGTAGAATTCTTCTGGACCACTCTCGATATAGGAAGCTTACCTGAATGACTCCAGCTCTGTGGAAACCATGTGGATCCTCCATGCACGATGCTACAAAAAAAATCACAGAAATTTGTCTTGATCGTCCTTTTTGATTCTTACAGGCTTCTTCCTTCCTATTAAAGTGATTGTTTTATTAATAGGATTAGGGTAACGTAGTGTTCTCTGTGCATGTTTCCCAAATATGTTTGGAAATAAACTACAGGTGAGGGAAGAGACTCACAAGGGAATTCCAAGTGGCTGGGATTAAAGGATGCGTGAGTGAATAAATGATCTGGTTCCAAGATTGGATTAAAAGAAAAAAATTGCCACTGATCTCTTTTCCACATTGTGATCATATTGCCCTCTTCTCTCAGTTGTCTCTAGATTTTCTGCCTATCTCCCAGAAAATTCAGAAAGAAAGATATTTTCTTTCTGAAATTCAAAAGTAATAAAATAATGAATTTAAGCTCCCCCTATAAAATAAGGTCATGTGTGTTCCTAAAAGTTAGAAAGGTTAGAAGTATAAAATTCCAGTATGTATTAGGTGACTGTCCTCAGACATTTTAAGGAAACCTCAGATGAATATCAAGGATAGAAAATTAAATCCTAAAATACTATAGAAATGTGAGATAAATGTAAAAACATTCTGTTAATTCAAATTTTAAAAAATGCCATTTATTTGGACTATGCCCCAACAGACCAAATCAAAATGCAGCTATTCATGCTAAAGTTCTGCATCCCTGAATTTTTAACTACATTGTTTACCTGACTTAGTAAAAAATCAGGACGGATGCATAATAGCCAAACGCCAAAACAGGCCAGTTTTAGCCAGCATGATAAGGAAGTCCTCTATTCTTTCATCTATGGAAGAAGAGTAACCTGATGTTAACCATTTCATTTGTTGTATTATTTTGTTTCTTTGCTCCTGTTCAAGAAACCTTACAAAAACTGGCTCTTGTCCCATACCCAGCATAGAAACTCTCTATTTTTGGATGAGATATTTCCTGATTTTTGAATCACAGTTAGAAGCCAATTTGATCATTTAGCTAAATTTGCAAAAATATTGTCTTTTCATATCTTCAAATATACAATGAGAAAACCCAAAGAGATATGAGAAAATCTGGCCAAAATCACACACACACACACACATAACACACACATGATCAGGAGTTGAACTGAGAACAGAAATAACATTTTCTGATTTGAAGGCAGTAGAATTTTTATTGTCTAATAACAGTAACTTTATTTTATATAATCTTGAATTTTTGGTTACTAACAATGAGTCAAAGGAAAGCTCACAGGAGGACACCTGGGTAGACATTCCTCTCTGAGTCTGCAGCATCATCAACTATAGTTAGTTGAAATGATAAATTAAATTATGCTGGCTAAATGGAGAACACAAGACAAGAACTCTATGTATGCTACTATTATGCATTTGCTTGATTTTGCCACAAATAATTTTCCTTTCTTTTCTTTTGAGACAGAGTCTTACTCTGGCACCCAGGGTGAAGTGCAGTGGCATAATCTCAGCTCACTGCAGCCTGCACCTTCTGGGTTCAAGCAAGTCTCCAGCCTCTGTGTCTCAAGTAGCTGGGATTACAGATGCCCACCACCATGTCTGGCTAATTTTCATAATTTTGGTAGAGACAGGGTTTCACCATGTTAGCCAGGCTTGTCTCGAACTCCTGACCTCAAGTTATCTGCCCGCCTCAGCCTCCCAACATGTAATTTTCTTTTTTTAACTACATGGTTAACACATCTTAGTTCCTTCCTGGGCTCATATTCCTTGATGTGACCTTTATGCTATGGCTTTCCCAGAATTTCATCATAGACTATGATCTCTTCCCATTTTGTATACTCTTCCTTAAAATTTCATATCACTTCTCTGGTTTGAACTACACACATGCTATGTTTCCACAGCAGTTTTTAATTTTATTTCTATGAAGAATTTTACTTCTGCCCCCCAAAATGCGACAAGGCAAATGGATCAATAACCTCTTCAGGAGGTGAGAAGGAATCTTAGGTTTCTGATATAACTGGCAAGGTTCCCAGTGTCTTACCTTAATTTTATTTCTCAATTTAGGAACGTCCCAGGTGATAATAATTATAATAGAAGTTATCAAAACAGAAGAATGTAATAAATTTTTGGTTTAATGGCTGAGAAAATTTACCAACCTATATCTTAAATGTCCTTGGTGGCTAATACCACCTGTATGTACAAGTAAATCTAAGCTAAATAAGATTAGCTATAAAATTTTCTTTGAATCAATGACAAACAAAATTGGTAACAAGGTAATATTGAGAGTGTAATGGCTGTTGCTTATGGAAATTTTAGTGTCGATAGAGAATGCTCAGGAACTTTAGGTGGAAACAGAAAGGAAAATTGAGTTGAAAGCCCAGAAGGTAAAATTCCACAATGTGAGATCACTTGGAGAGACACAAATTTCAGAAGGTGATAGAGTTTTCCTGTTACTTAGTAAAGTGCTACAAAAAATGTGTGGGAGGAGAAGAGAAAGTTAACTAAGCAGTCTAGGTAGTACAGACAGAAAGAATAAGGAAGCATTGCTGATAAGTATTTTCATAATTTGGATAATCACCTTGATTTAGCCATCAATTTAAGAGATTAAAAGACACATAAGATCCTTCTTGCCATATGATCCTTAGTTAGCCAGTTGCTGAATGGGGAAACACTGGACACCTCGACAGTGGTGAAAAGCAGAGTGTACTTATTCCTGAATACTCATTCCCGGTTCGAACTAAAAGCAACTCTTTAGTAAAGGATCACCTGATTTTCATTGAACACAAGCTCTGGGTATTTATTCTGCTCTGTCTGTCATTGAATTTTTTTTTCTTCTAAATTAAAGAAAAAAAAAAAGAAAAAGAAAAGGCCAGACACAGTGGCACATGCCTCTAATCCCAAGCTTTGGGTGATTGAGGTAGGAGGGTTATTAGAGTTCATGACTTCGAGACCACCCTGGGCAACATAGCAAGACCTTATCTCTGGCAAAAAATAAAAATAAAAATAGAAAATAAATAAAATAAAATAAAGGAAATAAAAATAAATATTTAATGTGTACTCAGCATTTCCAGATACATCTGGCAGCTCAGTGTGCTGCATGCCTAAGCTTGAAGGAAGAGGATGGGAACAGAAGTATTGTAGAAAGCACCACGTCATCTCCTTACATTCAGGTCCTCTTGCTCAGGATGTTTTTTCAGTTTTCTTGCTGAACAGCAGATGGCAACAAATTTCACTTTCTTGCAAATAGAGATGAAATCCAGTTGTTGAAAGTAATAGTCGTTTTTTTGATTACCTCCTCTATTTAGATAAGTAGATGAAAAAAAATAGCCCCCATTTACTTAAAATTGGGATCTTTATTAGAGTAAACTAGCCTGTGCCCTAACTGATCCCATGAGAGGTTTTCGCTGATACCGAGTATCTGAGAGAAATGTACCCTCAGTTTTATGAGACTGAATAAATTATAGATGATACAAATTCTTTACATATTAGTCACAATTGAGCTCTTGTTTATAATCCAAGATATTTTCTTTCCTTTTTTTGTTTTAACATAGGTTTCTCAATTTATTATAAAAATTTGCACTCTCTATCATCTGTATTCCTCTTTATAATGTGTGTTTTGTATATTTCTACAGTAAATGAGATGGAAATCATTTTATTCTTAGTGAGTAGCTTAATATATAAGTCAATTTAATTCTTGACAGTCTCCATCATTGTAAGTCCTTTTTTATATTTTCTTATCACTAAGAATCTTCCTATTTTACTGGTACATGTTGGCCATCCTCTGAAAATTTCAAATCAACCTTATAGAAGAAAAATAAGATACAATTGTTTCAATTATATAAATAATGAAAGTTCATTAGCATGTGAATCTTGACACTAATCTTCTTACGTTTTTTGACATTATCCTTTAATATTTTCTATCATATTATGCTATCCATGCTTTGGGGGAAATTTCCTAATTCTATTACAGAAAAATATTTGTTTATATTAATTCTTTTATTCTTATGTAAGGAGAATATTAAGAACTTCATATATCCAGAGCACAACAATCCATGTCTGGAACAAAGCAGGCATTTTTGTAAACATATATTCACGTACAACTTTTTTTTTTTTTTTTTTTTTTTTTTTTGAGACGAGGTCTCATTTTGTCACCCAGGCTGGAGTGCTGTGGTGCAATCATAGCTTATTTTAGCCTTAAACTCCTGGACTGAAGGGGTCCTCCCACCTCAGCCTTGTGAGTAGCTAAGATTACAGGTGTGAGCCACCACGCATGGCTTATATATACATATATATTTTGTAGCGATGGGGTGTTGCTATATTGCCTAGACTGGTCTCAAACCTCAAGCAATCTTCCTGCCACTACCTTCCAAAGTGCTGGGATCACAGGCATGAGCCGCCATGCCAAGCCATAAAAAACTTTAAATTGTGTTTGTGTGTAAACAGTTGAAATGCGGTGATGAAGGGTGACTAAGGGGTTTATGCAGAAATTTCTAGAGAAAGGGTAATTTGGGTTGTCAAGTCATTGCCATGGAATGGGTGAAAACTCCTGGGTGTTGGCATGGCAATGGTAACCTGCTATGGCACACTGGTGGGCGTGTATTTTGGAAAGCTGCTTCTGCCTGCTCCCTGTTTTAGCTAATCCTCAATTTGGTTTGGTGTCTAAGCCCTACCTCAAAAGTCAAGTTTAGCCCCCTACCTTGAGGAGACTTGTTCAAGGCCCCACAGCAACACTCATTCCCAGGTATGGAAGACAGTGATGTTGACCAAGCTTTAAGTTTTGTTTTTTTTCTGTTAACAAGCATTTGTTAATTTCCACAGTATACTGAAGAAGTATGTTTGATAGTGGAAACACACTAGTAAATGTGTAATTAACTGTGGCAGAACAATTATTAAAACAAAAACCAAGGGGATATTGTATGATGGTGAAATGAGAATAGAAAGTAGGGAGTATATGTCTACATTTTGTTCTTCTATCCTCCCATCTCTTATGGCCTGGGGGATGACCTTAAATTAAATTAAAATGAAACAAACTGCCAGGCATGGTGGCCAGCTCCTATATTCCTGACTACTCCATAGGCTGAGGGAGGAGCATCCCTTGAGCCCAGGAGTATGAGTTCAGCTTGGGGAACATAGTGAGACCCTATCTCCATTTTAAAAATTCGGTCTATCTTTCTATCCAAATATATATACATTTTTATGTATATTTATATATATATATTTATTTATTCATATTTATATATTTATACATTTTTATATATATTTATACATATATTTTTGTATATTTATATATTTATGCATGTTTATATATACTTATATATTTATATTTATATATTTATATATAGTATATACATTTATATATATAGTATATATTTCTATATATTTATATATAGTATATATTTCTATATATTTATATATAGTATATATTTATATATTTATGTATATATTTCTATATGTATATGTATATATTTATATATTTATATTTGTATATATTTGCATATATTTATATATGTATATATTTATATTTGCATATATTTATATATGCATATATTTATATATACTTATATATGTATATCGTCATATTTATATATTTATATGTATATATTTGTATATATTTATATATGTATATATCTATATATTTATATGTATATATGTATATGTATATATTTATATGTATTTATATATGTATATTTTTAAATATTTATATATTTATATGTATATATGTATATCTTGATATATTTATATGTATATGTATATATTGATATATTTATATATGTGTATATGTATATATTTATATATATTTTTATATATATTTATATATTATATATATTTTTATATATATTTATATACATTTACATATTTATATATTTATATACATTTATATATTTATATATATTCATATACATTTATATGTATATATGTACATATGTATGTATATTTATATATATTTTTGTATGTATTTATATATTCATATATTTACATATATATTTATGTATTTATATATTTGTATATTTATATATTTATATATGTATATTTATGTACCTTTATATTTATATATGTATATTTATGTACCTTTATATTTATATATATTTATATTTATGTACCTTTATATTTATATATTTATATATATTTTTCTATATTTTTATATTTTTATATTTTTAGATATATATTTATATATTTAGATATATATTTTTCTATATATTTATATATTTATATACGTCTATATATTTATATACTTATATATCTATATATTTATATATATTCACATATATTTATATATATTTACATATTTATATATTTACATATATTTATATATTTTTATATATTTTCATATATATTTATATATTTTTTTATATACTTATATATATTTATATATATTTACATACATGTTATATATATTTTTATATATTCATGTTTATATATTCATATATATTTATATATTATATATCTATATATTTATGTAGATATTTTGTACATTATATATATTTGTATATTTATGTATATTTATATATTTATGTATTTATGTATATTTATATATTTATATATATTTATGTATATATTTATACTTTTTTTATATATTCATACATATATTTATATATATTTTCTGTACATTTATATATTGTTATATATTGATATATTTTACATATTTATATATATTAATATGTATTTATATATATTTATGTATATTTATATATGTATTTACATATATTTATATATATTTATATATGTATTTATATATATATAAAAGAAAATAAATAATGAATAACCACCATGACTTTATCACACACCCACACATTAGGCTTCTGTGCTAATACACTCACTATAATCCCTGCATCCCAACAAACATAGGAAACTTTCTAAAAAAATGGAAAATGCATGAGGTTTAGGGTGCGGGAGGGGGGAGGTATAGCATTAGGAGATATACCTAATGCTAAATGACGAGTTAATGGGTGCAGCACACCAGCATGGCACATGTATACATATGTAACTAACCCGCACATTGTGCATATGTACCCTAAAACTTAAAGTATAATAATAATAATAAAAAAAAAGCTTCTAGAATTTAATTTGTTTTCACATCAACCTAAAATCCTAAAAAATGCAAACCATTAAATTAATGCTCCTATCTTTAACATCAAAGCTTTCAAATCTCTCTTATGCATTTTTAAGTTTAATTATTGAAATATTTGTTACATATCCATTATGTCCTAGACATTATATTAACTGATTAAGTGTTATTATTTCCTGGAGTATAGTAGTAAATAAAAGTGACATTTCTTTAAGTTTTAGATTTTATAGTATTATAAAAGAAAAGCACCAGTGGGCTTGTGTTACAGTGTGCTCTTTTAGCTTAGCTGTCCACAAATGGCTTGTGTTAACCAGCTCAATTAGACCCTCTGCCTTTTTGCAAGGACAGAGTGCTTTCTGTATCCTAGGGTTGTTGCCTTAGTGTGCCAGAAAACTCGGATCATATGTGGGCTTGGAGAATGAGTGCAAGATTTATTGATTGGTGAAAGCAGCTTTCAGCAGATAAATGGTGTGCCAGGAGGGGGATGGGGTGGGAAGGTGGTGTTCCCCTGCAGTAAAACGTCTCAGCAGCAGGGCTCACCTCCAAGAGCTCTCAGCTGATTTCCATGTCATTCCACCATTAATGGCTGCCAGCGTCTGCTGGTGCCTGTCAGTGTGCTCTTCTTCTTTAGGGCCAGGCTTTTCTGGCACTAACACTTTACAGTTTGTTTAATCTATTTTTCAGCAATCAGCTGATTATATATATGTGTATGTGTGTGTATATATATGTGTGTGTGTATATATATATGTAAATAACAAATCATCAACACTTTCTCACTTCTAAAATACTTTCCCCTTCTCTCTCCTGCTGCTTCCCCTGGTGACTTTCCCACCATCCAGGAAACAACACTTTATCTTTCACCTATCCAGGATTTGGAGGTATAAAACAATCGGAAATTGAGAAGCTTGTTTTCTTTCATTCTTTTTTTGTTTATTCATTTATGTATTGGTGTTTGCTTCTTCTCCTTTTTTTTTCTGATACTTTCTTTGCATCTGTCCAGTAAAATCACTGAGTGTGGCAACATAATAGATGACTACATAAGGTGGGGGAGCGAAAGTAGATCCAGGAAAAAGTAATATTAATATCTTGATCATGTATGCCTTTGCTTTAGTAGATCCTGTTTAATATTTGTGGAAACTGAAAGAACACCTGCTAAAATCCAGGTACACACGCACCTGGGTAATATGTCTCCAAACACCTGTAAAAAAAAAAAAAAAGAAAGCGTTTGTGCTTTCTGCAAGATGAGTCTTCCACTAAGTTCAGTGTGAGATCTGGAGGCAGTTTCTGAAAATATTATTTTCCTGCCATTTTCCCTTCTGGAAAGCATTTTATATTTCTTCTCTAATGAAAAACCTTGTCTCTCATATTGTTATGAATTAATGTCCTAGTGAAGTCGGAGTCTTGAAGACATTCTTTACACAAGTGAAGGGAGAAAAGGTCCAGAGAGTCTGTCTTCTGCAGTAACTATGAAGAACCTATCCAGTCATCTTCCCTAGGCCCTATTATAAATGTGAGTGGATGAAAAATAATATTTAGATTCCCCAAACTCCCAGTCTTGCCATGTCTCCAGATTGACCTAATGTAAATGAACTGCTCACTATTTTATAAATGTTCAAAAAGCCAAAATATATTATTGACTGTAGATGGGGAATATTTATTAGGGCTGTTACCTTGACCATTCCACAAAGTTTTGTTGCTGGTGGATAAAGTAAGAGGGACCTTTTTTCCGGTAAAATCCCTTGGAGGGGCTATACTCTACCCACAAAGTAGCATGAGTTATGGAAATGTGTTTCTGGAAAGAAGTCGTGGAAATACAGGGAAGAAAGCATTTCAGGAAAGAGGAAAAACACCTGTGCACATGAATG
Organism: Pongo pygmaeus; assembly: GCF_028885625.2. Classification (NCBI taxonomy): domain Eukaryota; kingdom Metazoa; phylum Chordata; class Mammalia; order Primates; family Hominidae; genus Pongo; species Pongo pygmaeus. Next base: position 31,876,935 of record NC_072385.2, on the reverse strand, counting down.
TTCCACATCCTGATACCCCATGGTCAGTCAGTACCTGGATTAGCTCCACATCTGGTTTATGGGACATTTCCTTCAGCTCCTCATACATTCCTTTTAAAATCTCCCTCTCATGGGCCATTCTGGCGTTGCTTTTATTGAGTTGCTAAAAATTGTCTTTGTCCTCCTTTTGAAGCATCTCCAAATGATGTTGCTGTTCTTCATGGAGAAATGCAGGCATCTTCCGATATTTAGCTCTGATTGCTTCTATCTTTAAATTCACATAATCCTGCAGTAACAATGGGTTAGTCAAAAACAAAACCGATTTACTCATCTCCTATTGAATCTCACTGATTCCTCTTTGTCTCTTGAACATCCCATATTTTAACTCTTGGTCTTGCCAATTCTCAGACTATATGAAATTTTACTCTTTTTTCTTTTCTGCATGAAGATCAACCAACATAGATGTATCTACCCAAATATATTCACTTTATTCATGATAAAGTGTTTTTTCTAAGATAGTCATAAAGAAGAAAAACAAATTGGATTCCTCTTTTCCAACCCATATTTATACAAAAGTAAGACAGTTCCTGCTTAATAGTTAGACTCTAGAGCTATATTGACCAGAAAGGAAATAATTATTTTCATTTCTGAAATTTGGGGCAAGTTATTTAAATTCATCACGTGTGAAATAGCCTCAGACTAGCATGCTCAGCTCAATGCATTTCACCAAGCAAAACCTATGCTAATAAGGCTTCGTTTATGATCTGGCCTTCTTTGTCTCTCTAATCTCGTTTCTTTCCATTGCCTTTCATACTGACTTTAACATAAAACATAGACTTCTTTGTGGTTCCTCAGCCCTCAAAATAAACACAAACTCAATATTACTGCACATGTTGTTTTCTTCACCTAGAATTCTCTCTCCCTCTCTTTCTCTAAGTACACACACACACAACACACACACACACATACACACACTTGTGTTTGCCTTCCTCTTCAAGACGTTGTCTTAATATGAATTTTCCATTGAGGCATTTTCTGACCACCCTGTTTAAAACACAAACTCTCGTCCCCAGTCCATGGCCTTTGTTCTCTTTTTCTAAGACCTTGGTATTTCAAATGAGCTAAGGATTCCTCATTTGAAATTGTCCAGTTGGAAGTCCTCTCTGACAGAGTTTCCCTTACTTGTGATTCAGAAATCCATCCATAGTCTCCTTTTAAAAGTTACTTTTTGGATTTATAAAAAGTTGCATTCCACAAATACACTTTTAACTCACCCCTCGATTTTTTCTGGACCATCAAAGCATTGCTCATCTGCCGAGAATCGCAGGTATTGAAAACCACCTTAGACAGAAAATTCTCCATTATGCAGGCGTTTGTCTGAACCTGGACAACTGTTACTGTTCATTCACCTGGAAAATTTCCATTCATTCTTCAAGACTCATGCAAACGATTTGATCTTTAATTCTATATGTCCAATAGATAGATATTTGTGGCAGTTTCCATGTTGTACTGGGATTGTTGCTTTACTAGTGTGTCTGCTACTTCTACTAGATTGTGAGGTCTGGTTGAAAGAACTTCTCCTTTATTGTATCTCTGCCTCCACTCTCATGTCCTGACCTGAATTTTACCATTATAGAAAACTGCTCATCACAAAGTCTGCAATCACCAAGTCAAGAATCTTGCTTTATAACCAATGTTTCCTTTCTTTTTAGATTGGTTTTTCTGTATATGAGTTTAAATCTGTCTGATTACCTTTGGACCACAGTTTATTACTCTCTGTGGTTCTTGCAATTTGGGGGCCTCATCTTTTTTAACACTTCTCTTACTTCAGATCTTCTAGTGCACAATTTCAAAAATTTAGCACGAAAAGTAAGAAAGCAGAGTGCAGTGGATCGTGCCTGTAATACCAGCCCATTGGGAGGCTGCAGTGGGACGTTTCATGATTTAAGAAGTTTGAGACCAGCCTGGTCAACATTGTGAAACCTCATCATTACCAAAAAAAATTTACCCGGGTGTTGTGGCAAGCAGCTGTAGTCCCAGCTACTGGGGAGGCTGAGGTGGCAGGATTGCTGGAGCACAGGATGTTGAGGCTGCAGTTAGTTGGAATGCACATCTCTGCATGCCAGCCTGGGTGACAGAGGAAGACCCTGTCTCAAAACAAACAACAAAAGAGTAACAATATAAAATATCTTACTAATATTTGTCATGTTAATCATGTCGAAACATATTGGATATATTTGGTTAACAATTTTTATTAAAATTAATTTCAGTTGTTTCTTATTGTTTATAATGTAACTAGAAAATGTATTCCCACTATGCAGCCATAAAAAATTATTAGATCATGTCTTTTGCAGGGACAGGGAAGGAGCTGGAGGCTATTATCTTTAGCAAACTAACACAGGAACAGAAAACCAAATAGTGCATGTTCTCACTTATAAGTGGGAGCTAAATGATGAGAACATATGGACACATAGAGGGGAACAACACACGCTGGGGCCTATAGGAGGGTGGGGGGTTAGAAGACGGAGAGGATCAGGAAAAATAACTCATGGGTGCTAGGCTTGAGACCTGGTTGATAAAATAATCTATACAACAAACCCTGATGACACAAGATTACCCATGTAAAAAACCCGCGCATGTATTGCTATACTTAAAGGTTTGAAAAAGTATTTTCTTCTCTTTCCTTTACAATTTCTCTGCAAATGCATGAATTAAAGAAAAGCAATGAATATATTTTTCATGGGATAATATTCAAGATATATAGAAAGAAAACTTCTGAGATTTAATTAAAACAATATTAAGAAGAAAATGTATAGCATTATATTCATCTGTTATTTACAAATGAAGGTCTATCCCAAAGAGCCAGATAAAGAAAAGTAAATTGGGCAGTTCCCCGACCAGAGAGAACGAACGTGTCTGCGGGCGCGCGGGGAGCAGAGGCGGTGGCGGGCGGCGGAGGCACCGGGAGCCGCCGAGTGACCCTCCCCGTCCCTCTGGCCCCCCACCCTCCCACCCGCCCGTGGCCCGCGCCCATGGCCTCGCGCGCTCCACACAACTCTGCGGACTCCGCGCCCTGCGCCGCCGACCAGTTCGCAGCTCCACGCCACGGTAGCCAGTCTCACCTGGCGGCACCGCCCGCCCACCGCCCCGGCCACAGCCCCTGCGCCCACGGCAGCACTCGAGGCGACCGCGACAGTGGTGGGGGACGCTGCTGAAGGCAAGAGAGCGCAGCCCGGCCACCAGACCTACTTACTCGCCTTGCTGATTGTCTATTTTTGAGTTTACAACTTTTCTAAGAATTTTTGTATACAAAGGAACTTTTTAAAAAGGATGCTTCCAATTTATATTTAATCCAAAGAAGAAGGATCTCAGCCAATTTGGGTTTTTGGGTTTTGGCTTCGTTTCTTCTCTTCGTTGACTTTGGGGTTCGGGTGCCCCAGCTGCTTCGGGCTCCCGAGGACCTTCTGGGCCCCCACATTAATGAGGCAGCCACCTGGCGAGTCTGACATGGCTGTCAGCGACGCGCTGCTCCCATCTTTCTCCACGTTCGCGTCTGGCCCGGCGGGAAGGGAGAAGACACTGCGTCAAGCAGGTGCCCGGAATAACCGCTGGCGGGAGGAGCTCTCCCACATGAAGCGACTTCCTCCGGTGCTTCCCGGCCGCCCCTATGACCTGGCGGCGGCGACCGTGGCCACAGACCTGGAGAGCGGCGGAGCCGGTGCGGCTTGCGGCGGTAGCAACCTGGCGCCCCTACCTCGGAGAGAGACCGAGGAGTCAACGATCTCCTGGACCTGGACTTTATCCTCTCTAATTCGCTGACCCATCCTCCGGAGTCAGTGGCCGCCACCGTGTCCTCGTCAGCGTCAGCCTCCTCCTCGTCGTCCCCGTCGAGCAGCGGCCCTGCCAGCGCGCCCTCCACCTGCAGCTTCACCTATCCGATCCGGGCCGGGAACGACCCGGGGTGGCGCCGGGCGGGACGGGCGGAGGCCTCTTGATGGCAGGGAGCCCGCTCGCCCTCCGACAGCTCCCTTCAACCTGGCGGACATCAACGACGTGAGCCCCTCGGGCGGCTTCGTGGCCGAGCTCCTGCGGCCAGAATTGGACCCGGTGTACATTCCGCCGCAGCAGCCGCAGCCGCCAGGTGGCGGGCTGATGGGCAAGTTCGTACTGAAGGTGTCGCTGAGCGCCCCTGGCAGCGAGGACGGCAGCCCGTCGGTCATCAGCGTCGGCAAAGGCAGCCCTGACGGCAGCCACCCGGTGGTGGTGGCGCCCTGCAACGGCGGGCCGCCGCGCACGTGTCCCAAGATCAAGCAGGAGGCGGTCTCCTCGTGCACCCACTCGGGCGCTGGACTCCCTCTCAGCAATGGCCACCGGCCGGCTGCACACGACCTCCCCCTGGGGCGGCAGCTCCCCAGCAGGACTACCCCGACCCTGGGTCTTGAGGCAGTGCTGAGCAGCAGGGACTGTCACCCTGCCCTGCCGCTTCCCCCCGGCTTCCATCCCCACCCGGGGCCCAATTACCCATCCTTCCTGCCCGACCAGATGCAGCCGCAAGTCCCGCCGCTCCACTACCAAGAGCTCATGCCACCCGGTTCGTGCATGCCGGAGGAGCCCAAGCCAAAGAGGGGAAGACGATCGTGGCCCCGGAAAAGGACCGCCACCCACACTTGTGGTTACGCGGGCTGCGGCAAAACCTACACAGAGTTCCCATCTCAAGGCACACCTGCGAACCCACACAGGTGAGAAACCTTACCACTGTGACTGGGACGGCTGTGGATGGAAATTCGCCCGCTCAGATGAACTGACCAGGCACTACCGTAAACACACTGGGCACCGCCCGTTCCAGTGCCAAAAATGCGACCGAGCATTTTCCAGGTCGGACCACCTCGCCTTACACATGAAGAGGCATTTTTAAATCCCAGACAGTGGATATGACCCACACTGCCAGAAGAGAATTCAGTATTTTTTACTTTTCACACTGTCTTCCCGATGAGGGAAGGAGCCCAGCCAGAAAGCACTACAATCATGGTCAAGTTCCCAACTGAGTCATCTTGTGAGTGGATAATCAGGAAAAATGAGGAATTCAAAAGACAAAAATCAAAGAATAGATGGGGTCTGTGACTGAATCTTCTATCATTCCAATTCTAAATCCAACTTGAATATTCCTGGACTTACAAAATGCCAAGGGGGTGACTGGAAGTTGTGGATATCAGGGTATAAATTATATCTGTGAGTTGGGGGGAGGGAAGACCAGAATTCCCTTGAATTGTGTATTGATGCAATATAAGCATAAAAGATCACCTTGTATTCTCTTTACCTTCTAAAAGCCATTATTATGATGTTAGAAGCAGAGGAAGAAATTCAGGTACAGAAAACATGTTTAAATAGCCTAAATGATGGTGCTTGGTGAGTCTTGGTTCTAAAGGTACCAAACAAGGAAGCCAAAGTTTTCAAACTGCTGCATACTTTGACAAGGAAAATCTATATTTGTCTTCCGATCTACATTTATGACCTAAGTCAGGTAATATACCTGGTTTACTTCTTTAGCATTTTTATGCAGACAGTCTGTTATGCACTGTGGTTTCAGATGTGCAATAATTTGTACAATGGTTTATTCCCAAGTATGCTTTAAGCAGAACAAATGTGTTTTTCTATATAGTTCCTTGCCTTAATAAATATGTAATATAAATTTAAGCAAACGTCTATTTTGTATATTTGTAAACTACAAAGTAAAATGAACATTTTGTGGAGTTTGTATTTTGCATACTCAAGGTGAGAATTAAGTTTTAAATAAACCTATAATATTTAAAAAAAAAAAGAAAAGTAAATTCATGCCAAAATCTAAAAAAAAATTAAAATAATTGTAGAATATTGATTAAAAATCATACAGTAGATAAAATCAACGAAGTCAAAAGTATGCTTTTTTTTTTTGTTTGAGACAGAGTCTCACTCTGTCATCCAGGCTGGAGTGCAGTGGTGCGATCTCGGCTCCTTGCAACCTCTGCCACCCAGGTCCAAGTGATTCTCCTTCCTTAGCCTCCCGAGTAGCTAGGATTACAAGCACGCACCATCACGCTTGGCTAATTTTTGTATTTTTAGTAGAGTTGGGGTTTCACCATGTTGGCTGGGCTGGTCTCCAACTCCTAACCTCAAATAACCCACCCACCTCGGCCTCCCAAAGTGCTGGGATTACAGGTGTGAGCTACCACACCTGCCAAAAGTAGGCTCTTTACACAGATAAATTAAATTGATAAATTCTTAGTAAGACTCAATTAAAAAATGGAGAAGAGGGGTTCAAATCAAAAATAAATAGGCAAACACTTAGGTCGTCCACAAATGAATATGTTAATAAGAAGATTTTAAGATGACTTTTATGCTCATACACTTAATGATTTAGATGAAATGAGAAATTTCCCTGAAAAACATATCTGACAAAAACCAACAGAAGAAATCATAGACAAATCTAAGATATGATGTAGATTCTAAAAATTTACCCTATTATTTAAAAAACAAAACTTCTCCCAATGAAAAACCCGGTGATCTTTTTCAGTGAAATATTTACGACATTTAAGAAAAAGATCACACACTTTTAGACGAACCCTTCTAGAGAACAGAAAAAAGCAGTAATACCTCCCAACTCGTAACTTTGCTTTTCTGTTGTGTTTTTCTTTTACTTTTTGTAAACAGCTTCTCTCTCTGTTGCCCAGGCTATAGTGCAATGGCAAGATCATAGCTCACTGAAGCCCAAAACTTCTAGGCTCGAGTGATCCTCCTGTCTTGGCCTCCCAAAGGGCTGTGATGACAGGCTCTAGCTGCTGTGCCAAGCTCCAACATATAATTTTGATCTTCGATCCTGATAAGTGTGTTACAAGAAATGCAAATTGCAGAACAGACTCTAAAATAAATATAGGTGCAACAATTCAAAAAAGTTAGCTAGCTAATCAAATCTTGTGAGAGAGAAATTCATATCATCTCCAAGTGGAGCTTATTCTAGAAAGGTTGACTAATGTAACATCAGAAATTGAAATAAGTACTCACCACATGAACAGGATGAAATACATATTATTGTTCCTGTAAAAAGAGGAAGAAAATATTTGATACAATAAAATGGTCATGTACGATTTTGAAAGCACTATTAAAAAAACTTAAATAGCCATGAACTTTCTCTAATAAGAACGTAATAACTTAGAGCCAGTACCATACTTAACAGAGAATTTGAAAGCTTCTACTTAGGAATGGGAATGAGATATAAGCCCTGTTATCATCACTTGTGTTCAACACCTTGCTCGATGTCCTTTTCAATGCAACTAGACAAGAAAAAGAAGTAAATAATGTGAGGGTTGAATAGAAATAAAGATATCATAATTGCATTATCAGCAAAACATGACAGTTAAAAAATAAATCTCTAACCATTAGATATATTCGTGAATTGAAAAACAAATTGAATCATGCATGCTTCTAAGACAATAATTAAAAGTGAGAGTAAGCCAGACGCACTGGCTGACACCTATAATCCCAGCACATATATATATTTATATATCTATGTACACACACACACACAAATACACACACACACAATTACTGTGAATATACAAATACTATATTATATAAAAATATGCCTAACACACCCATACACCCCACATCCACGCACAAGGCTTTGAGAAAGGCACTTTGTTCTGGGAATGAGGCTTATGAGCAGTGAGTTGGGGAATCAAACCCAGGCAATTTAGCTTCAAGACATTGCTCTTAACCATGATACCATATTACTCTCAGCTGACCTTTTCACAGTGGGTGATAATACACAGTAGCCTCATGGCAATTCCAGGAAATGTAAGCACTCAAGAATTATTTTGAAATAGGCAGGAAATGTTGCTTGTTGTCTTCTTTATCCCTTGTTCTCTACAACTTTGCTTTTCCTCACCAAGGGTTATTTTTCTGACACATTTATGGGTGCATTCCATTAAAGAAAGAGTTTTACTTGGTGTCAGGCTCTGATAGAAGCTCTCTTTCTCCGTATATGCCTGAACTTGACTGTCCTCTTTCTGTTCCAATTATTTAACCCTGAATACCTTTTACCCTTTTAGATGTCACAAGGATGTGACTGAGCAGTTTCAAGGGCATCAACTTTTGCTTTCTTCTCCTCCCCTAGAATCCTGCATCTGCATTGCTGGTCTCAGACAAAACAGGGAACCCGTATTTCCCATTCTGGGATATTTTCATGATCTTCATGATCAACTTTTCTTATGTTGCGAATTTGAAGGGCATGGACAGATCATTGGAAAGCGGATAGACAGGGACCTGTGTTCCGAGAACTGGGCCAGAAGACTGACAGGGGCAGAAGAATTTCAGAGTGATTCTGGCAGTCATCATGGTTCAGTAAGGGCCAGAGGAGTGGAACATATGGGCACAGGTTGAGAGGGCTGTGACAAGACAAGGCCTATCTCTTTTGCAGCAGAATGTTAATAGACATTAGATTTTAGTAAGCAGAGGACATTTCTCTGAGTCAGCATCAAAAACTTTCACAGTCTGGAAGAATGAATAGTCAGGACCTAGCCTCACCTTCCTTTCTGAGTATGAGAGGCTACAAGGCAGTGAGAATGGAATACCTTTTATCTGAGGTTAAAGCCAGTGTCTCTCTCTTCAGCCCACACTTACTGGTAAGGTCCCGTGGATGACTCGGTTACAGGTTTCTGAACTTCTGGCTTTTGAGGGAAAGACTTTGTCACCCTCTATGCTGAAGGTATTCTATGTACTATGAAGCCCAGTCAGTGGCTCTTAACATCAAGAAATCTTGGGAAGTACAAGGCATTCAGAAGGCCTACATGAATAGTTTGCAGCCGCATATAGATATCAGAAGGCGGTTCCTGACAAGGATGCCCTGACCTTTTTTATCTCACTGACCTAGAATTACTGTGTCTGTCCCTGGTCATCTTGAAGGAGATGGACCACCCCTTCCCCCCCTCTACTCCAGTGTCGTGTGCATTTTCGTCAGTGATTTTGCTGTGTTGTGCTCTTAATGATTGTCCAGTTGATACCAAATCTTGAAGAAAATTTCCAAAAAATATTTACCTGGTCAATTATCAATTGCCCTTTTACAGGAATCTGGAACTTGAATGATGTTTCTATAAGGGGCTCGTTGGATCTCATGTTTTACAGGACCCCCAGTCTCTGGATATAGATCCTCAATGTCCACTTCTTAGGAAGAGTAGGTGTAGTAGGTTATATTCCTCCCCTACTCTCTCTAAGAGTGCTAAATTATATATTCCATCCCACATTGTTTTTCTATGATGTAACTTCAAGACTGCTACTGCTGTGTGTGTGTTCTAGTCCCTTTACTTTGTGTAGGGTTGTGACTACAGCTGATGTTTTACTCTGTAGAATAATGGTAGTATACAATTCTCCTGACTCCGTGGGAATCTTCAGTGTGGAAAATTATCTACCATGCTGTGAGCAAGCCCAAGCGGCTACCTGGAGAGGCCGTTTGAATATATTCTAGGTAACAGCCCCAAGCAAGGAACCTCAGACATCAGCCAGGATCATCTGCTGGACTGGAAGTAGAATGTTTCCATTATTTTAATCAGTGATCATGAAAATGACCATTTGGTGGGTAGACAGACTCAATGGACTCACTATAAACTGGGTTTTCATCAGAACTGGGTTTTGTTTGTTTTGTTTTTGGTTTTGGTTTAATTTAGTTAATTTGTTTATTTTTTATTTATTTATTTTTTTTTACCTGATACTAATATGTTTCCAATGTAACATGAGGTGATGGTTATGTCTGGTCTCTAGGTTATCAGTGAGAATTCACAGTCTGTGTGACTTGGAAATACAAACACATTTTAAAGCAGACAGTCTGCACATCTGTCTATTATTCCGTGGGTGACGCTGTTTGCTTTATCAAACAGCTACAGAATTCAATGTGGGTTCAACCCTTTTGGTTCTTGCTCAGACATTGCTGGCAAATTCTCAGAAAAGCAATAGGCTGTACCATTAGCCTATGTCTGTAGATCGATATACTATCTAGGTTTTTGTAGTGTGTTCTGATGTTCACACAATGATAAAAGTGCCTAATAATGCATTTCTCAGAATGTATTTTGTTGCCATAGGATGCATGACTGTTAAATTCCTGTTCTAGCCCAAAGATTCAGTGAAAACTTCTGTGTAAAATAAATTTTCCCCCCAAAGTGATGAGGTGTAGAATTTACTGTATTAATAGGAGGGAACTCTCACACTTACAAGTTCATTGTACAAAACACCGTCTGTCCACGATGTGCAAAATTTGTTCCTGAATGAGATCATTAAGTTGGAATCACACACCCACATATTTCCAGAATTCCATCCAATAAATTCACAAACACTTGAAAATCACAATACGTATTTTAGGTAATGGGCCATAAGAGATTATTTTAATTGTAAGAAAATGTATAAAAGTCTTGCCTTTTACAAATTTTATATTTAATAGCAATAAAATGAAGTGACACTGAAGTAGAAAAAAGCCTGAACAGTATGATTTCTTTATATCAACAGTGAAGGGCTCCCTTGTATATGGAGTTCCCAAACAGTAAGTTTTCTTAATCCTGATCATCTGTGGCCAGTGTAAAAGAAAGGCCTGACAGGAAACTTTAAGGAGCCAGCCGGGTAACTCCATATGAGGGAACTCTTGGTGACATTCAAAAAACTCACACTTCCACTTTCAAAATCAAGAAACACACCAACCCGGCCCTGAGGTTTCTCTATATAGTGAGGAAACACTGGGGAGGTGGTCAAGAGACTGAAATGATTATTCACCTTCACACACAAAAGAAGAAATATGTCCTCAGATTTAACCATTGTGCTATTCTTCCTTATCCAGGCATCCTTACAGACTCCCAGAGCCCAGTCCCAAGAGTTGTCCACATCCAGCTCCCAGTAGTGTTTCCCAAAGGAGAAGACCCTGGATCCCCATGCAGCAAAATAGTCAGATCTGTCAGAATTCAAAGATCCATGTCTAAGCATCCAACTTCTCACATCTTCAAAGAGCCTGATGTTGTGATTGCTTACTTCATAATGGAAGGAAATTTCCACTGTAGAAAAAAGAGAATGTTCCAGTGAAAAGCAGTTTATAAATCCTTATGTTCAGATAAGAAAGAGATTCTCACTAGAAAACACAGGTCAAGATTAGAAAGAAAATTCTGTCTGGAAAAATGTTGGAATCAAAGGGTGTTAGGTGATCTGCACAAATAAACGGCTAAACTATGATGATCACAATTTCTATAAACTGAAAAAGTATAAAGGGGAGGAAGGTCATGTCTATGTGTCGTTAGCGACCTTTCATCACAACTGAAAACTGGAAGCTCTTGCGCTGTAGCCAAGTCCATAGCAATAAAATTCACCTTCATTGTCTCTTCTCCGTCAGGGCAGAGCAGGAGGCTTTGGACAGGAGATGAGGTGGGCAGACATTCTTAGTCCCAAATAAAAAAGTTATCACTTTCCAGAAACATTATGATCTGCGACTTAAGCTAGCAAATTCATACTTAAAGACAAAATCTGAATCTGCCTTCTGAAAAGTGAAGATTCCTTGCAAGAATTATCTGACTTTCATGCCAGATTCAGGCACAGACTTCTTTTATTCTGCTGGATTTGTCATGATCTATCCTGGAGTTCTATCTAAGACCTCATCAACCACCAAATCATGTTCCTATTGTTCACAGATTCTCAGTTTTTGCATTGTTATATAAGTTACTCATGTGTGCTTTAGTTGATTAAAAACATGATTAAATTTATAAATGCTATGAAACTTCACCTGAAATGTATTAAAAAAAAACTGTCACTCAAATCAGTCATTAACTGCACTGAATTTGAAATTGAAATGTCCTGAATTCAGTTCTGTATGCTTCATGTCATAATTGTATACATGAAATTGTATCAGAGAATGGTTCCTAAAGTCCTAAAGAGCCCTTCTGCATGTTTTATTTTTCTAAGAAATTTGTTATATGGCTGATTCCTATTACATTTCACCAGCTTTTATTTAGTTTTGTCTGTTTGATGATAGTGAAACTATAAATATAAATACCTATTCACAGACTATTCTCTTCTTCTAGATGAAAGATCATTACACTGGGAAAGCTGCCCATAGAAAACCATAATTGAAGGCATTGCACGTTGATCCCACCAAGAGGGCGACACTCACCTCGGAAGCGGTTGAGCCTGTACACCAGTCCAGTGATGGGCCCTGCAGTGAGCTCTGGATTCACAGGTTGGGGCATGTGCAGCAGCACAGACTCACTCCTGCAAGGAAGTAGGTTGAGTTGGTTAAGTTTCTGATGTCTATGTTTAAGAAACAGATTCCAACAGAAAATGCTTCATTCAAACCCACTTCTGATACTGTAATGTACCTCCACAACGCTAGGATGGGTTTGTGGCTCTTAGGGAATCTTTCTAACTATTTACTCCATTTCTAACCTACTGCCACTGAAAGATAAATGCCTCTCTCCCTATCTGCCACCAAATAGTTGATCTCTAATTATGATTATGAATCATAAAAAGAGGCAACTGTATTCTAGCAATCTCTGCATTGCACTCTTCAAAACATAACCCCCGAGTCACTTGGGAAAGTAAGAAAAGATTAATGTCTGATAAAAGGCATAGGTAACATTCATCATACCACACAAACACGTGACTACACACACATACACACACAATCACACTGACACATTATGGTGTTAGTAAATTATGTTTTCACTTTGTTGGAAACAGCCTGATGTTTTTCATAGCATGCCTTGCGCTCCAGTTTGCACTGATGGCCAAAAACATACCTTGCCACGATGTCTCCCAAATCCTGTAGAGAGAGAGAGAGAGAGAGAGAGAAAAAATGACTTATTTAGAAAGTTGTTATTCTTGTTGGGTGAGGTGGTTCACACCTGTAATCCCAGCACTTTGGGAGGCCAAGGTGGGTGGATCACCTGAGGTCAGGACTTCCAGACTAGCCTGGACAACATGGCAAATCCCCGTCTCTACTAAAAATCCAAAAAAAAAAAAAAAAAAACCAACAATAGTGGGGTGTGGTGGTGCATGCCTTTAGTCCCAGCTACTAGGGAGGCTGAGGCAGGAGAATTGCTTGAACCAAAGAGGCAGAAGTTGCAGTGAGCTGAGATTGGGCTACTGGACTTCAGTCTGGGTGACAGAAGAAGACTCTGTCTCAAAATAAACACACAAAAAAAGTTGTTATTCTGCCTATCTGGTCTTCAGGTTTTGAAAACTTTAGAATTACCACATAGTATCACTGCAACTCTTTTAAAATGTATTGTCATCTCTAACAATTATACCAGTAAGACCTATTGACAGTATGAATTTCTGATAAATTCAGGACCCTAAATTTGAGTGAGAGAGAAAGGTGTGAGTAGTGACTGCACATTGCTGCAGCTGTCTACAGTGTGGTCTCTTTCAGGGCTAGTCCCCAAAGTGTAATGTGGCTCAAATCAAGAGCATTTCAAACCTAGGACTTCCCAAAAGGAGGAAGAAGGAAATGTCAGTTTTTCTATAATTTCTATGTATTATCCATTGGAGTTAAACATGGAATTTTCACATGAAATTTTTTCTTCCAGAGTTTTAATGAAATGTGCTGGAGGAGGAAGCTTGTGGTAGAAAATGTTGTATGGAAATCTAGTTGCACAATTCCATAAAGCTTTATTTCCATGATTAGGTAGGAATGCTCAAACACTGATGATCATCCACAAACATTGACCATCCGGGAAAATGTGACCTTACCAAACTAACTAAATAAGGCACCAGTGGCCAATCCCAGACTGACAGAGATATGTGATCTTTCAGACACAGAATTTAAAATAGCTGTTTTGAGGAAGCTCAGTGAAATTCTAGATAACACAGAGAAGGAATTCAGAATCCTATCAGATGAATTTAACAAAGAGACTGAAATAATTAAAGAGAATCGAACAGAAATTCTGGAGCTGAAAAATTTAATTGACATCCTGAAGAATGCATCAGAGTTTTTCAACAGCAGAATTGATCAAGTAGAAGAAAGAATTAGTGAGTTTGAAGACAAGCTATTTGAAAATATACAATCAGAAGAGAGAAAAGAAAAAAGAAAAAAAAGGGTGAAGCATGCCTACGAGATGTAGAAAATAGTCTCAAAAGGGCAAACCTAGAAGTTACAGGCCTTAAAGAGGAGCTAAAAAGAGAGATCACGGTAGAAAGTGTACTCGAAGGGGTAATAACAGAGAATTTTCTTTTTCTTTTTCTTTTTTTTTTTTTTGAGATGGAGTTTCTCTCTTGTTGCCTAGGCTGGAGTGCAATAGCACAATCTCTGCTCACCGCAACCTCTGCCCCCTGGGTTCAAGCGATTCTCCTGCCTCAGCCTCCCAAGTAGCTGGGATTACAGGCATGCACCACCATGCCGGGCTAATTTTGTATTTTTAGTAGAGATGGGGTTTCTCCATGTTGGTCAGGCTGGTCTCAAACTCTCGACCTCAGGTAATCCACCTGCCTCAGCCTCCTAAAGTGCTGGGATTACAGGTGTGAGCCACCACACCCAGCCAATAACTGAGAACTTTCTTAACCTAGAGAAATATATCAATATTCAAGTACAAGAAGGTTATAGAACACCAAGTAGATTTAACCCAAATAAGACTGCCTCAAGACATTTCATAATTAAACTTCTAAAGGTCAAGGATAAAGAAGAAATACTAAAAGTGGCAAGAAAAAAGAAACAAATAACATACAAAGGAGCTCCAATATATCTGGCAGCAGACTTCTCAGTGGAAACCTTGCAGGCCAGGAGAGAGTGACATGACATATTTAAAGAGCTGAAAAGCAACAACAGCAACAACTACCACAACAAACCCGCTTTTATCCTAGAATAGTATATCCAGTGAAAAAATCCTTCAAACATGAAGGAGAAAGACTTTCTCAAACAAACAAAAGCTGAGGAACTTCATCAACAATAGACCTGTCCTACAAGAAATGCTAAAGGGAGTTCTTCAATCTGAAAGAAAAGGACATTAATGAGCAATAAGAAATCATCTGAAGGTTAAAAAAAACACCTCATTGGTAATAGTAAGTGCACACATAAACATAGAATATGGTAACACTGTAATTGTTGTGTGTAAACTACTCATACCTTGAGTAGAAAGACTAAAAGATGAGGGCAGGGCACAGTGGCTCACGCCTGTAATCCCAGCACTTTGGGAGGCCAAGGCAGGTGGATCATGAGGTCAGGAGTTCGAGACCAGCCTGGCCAACATGGTGAAACCCTGTCTCTACTAAAAATACAAAAATTAGCTGGACCTGGAGGCACACGCCTGTAATCCCAGTTACTCAGGAGGCTGAGGTAGGAGAATCGCTTGAACCCAGGAGGCGGAGGTTGCAGTGAGCCAAGATCACGCCATTGCACTCCAGCCTGGGTGACAGGGCAAGACTCCATCTCAAAAAAAAAAAGACTAAAAGATGAACCTATCAAAAAATAACAGTTTTTCAAGACATAGACAATATAATAAGATATAAACAGAAAAAACAAAATGTTAAAAAGTGGGGAGATGAAGCTAAAGTGTAGACTTTTTATTAGTTTTCTCTTTGCTTATTTGTTTTTGCAGTGTTATGTTTTCATCAGTTTAAAATAGTAAATTATAAGATGATATTTGCAAGCCTTGTGGTAACTTCAAATAAAAAAACCTAAAACAGATACAGAAAAAATAAAAAGCAAGAAATTAAAACATACCACCAGAGAAAATCACCTTCACAAGAAGGAAGGAAGGAAGGAGGGAAGGAGGGAGGGAGGGGAGGGGAGGGGAGGAAGGAAGGAAGGTAGGTAGGTAGGAACGACTACAAAACCACCAGGAAACAAGTATCAAAATTAAAGTAGTTAAGTGCTTACTTTTCAGTAATGATATTGAATATAAATGGACTAAACTCTCCAATCAAAAGACACAGTGGCAGAATAGATAAAAAAAAAAAAAAAAGACCCAACAACCTGTTGCCTACAAGAAACAGACTTCACCTATAAAGACACACATAGATTGAAAATAAAGGGATTGGGAAAGGATATTTTATGCAAATGGCAGGCAAAAAAGAGCCAAAGTAACTATACTACATCATACCAAATAGATTTCAAGACAAAAACTATAAAAAATACAAAGAAGATCATCATATAATGAAAAAGGGTCCATTCATCAAGAGACTATAACAATTACAAATATATATGCATTCAATACTAGACCACCCAGATATATAAAGCAAGGAGGGAGGGGAGGAGAGGAGAGAGGAGGGGAGGGGAGGGGAGGGAAGGGAAGGGAAGCTACAGGTCAATATTCTTGATAAACGTTGATGCAAAAATTCTCAACATACTAGCAAGCAAATTCACCAAAACATTAAAAAAGATCATTTATCATGACCAAGTGGGATTTATCCCAGGGATACAAGGATGGCTCAGTGTATGCAAAGCAATCAATGTAATACATCATATCAACAAAATAAAGGACAGAAATGATATGACTACTTCACTAGATGCTGGAAAAACATTTGATAATATTCAACATCTTGGCCAGGCACAGTGAGTGTCTTATGCCTGTAATCCCAGCACGTTGGGGGGCCAAGGTGAGAGAATCAGTTGAGGCCAACAGTTTGAAACCAGTCTGGTCAATATAGCAAGACTCCACCTCCACTAAAAATAAAAAATTAATCAAGTGTGGTGGCATGCCCCTGTAGTCCCAGCTACTCAGGAGGCTGAGATGGGAAAATCAATGTATTTTGTGATGAAAAGAAACTCTCAAAAAACTGCATATAGACAGAACATACTTCAACATAATAAAAACCATATATAACAGACCCACAGCTAATATCATACTCAATGGAGAAAAACTGAAAGCCTTTCCTCTAAGACCTGGAACAAGAGAAGGATACCCACTTTCACCGCTGTTATTCAGCAAGTACTGGGGAAGTCCTAGCTAGAGAAATTAGAGAAGAGAAAGAAATCAGAGAAGAGAAAGAAACAAAGGTCATTCAAATTGGAAAGAAAGAAGTCAAATTATTCTTGTCTGCAGATGATATGATCTTATATTTCAAGAATCTAATGACCTGCTCCCCAAAAAAAACTATTAGAACTGAAAAACAAATTCAATAAAATTGGAGGATACAAAATAAACATATAAAAATCAGTAGCATTTCTATATGCCAACAGCAAAAAATCTGAAAAATCAAGAAAGTAATCCTATTTACAGTAGCTGCAAATAAAATAAAATACCTAGGAATTAACTTAACCAAAAAGGTGAAAGACCTCTATAATGAAAACAATAAAATACTGATGAAAGAAATTGAAGAGGACACCAATAAATAGAAGAATATTCCATGTTTATGGATTGGAAAAATCAATATTTTTTAAATGTCCATACTACCCAAAGCAATCTACAGATTCAGCGCAATCCCTATTAAATACCAATGACATTCTTCACAGAAATAGAAAAAATAATCCTAAAATTTATATGAAGCCACAAAAGACCCAGAATAGCCAAAGCTATCATGAGCAAAAAGAACAAAACTGGAGGAATCACATTACCTGACTTCAAATTATACTACAGAGCTATAGCAATCGAACAGCATGGTACTGGCATAAAAACAGACGCATAGACCACTAGAACAGAATAGAGAACCCAGAAACAAATCCACACAGTACAGTGGACTTGTTACAACAATGGTGTCAAGAACATACATTGGGGAAAGGATGGTCTCTTCAATAAATGGTGCTAGGAAAACTGGATATCCATATGCAAAAGAATGAAACTAGACTTCTCTCTAACCATATACAAAAATCAAATCAAAATGGATTAAACACTTAAAATTAAGACCTCAAACTATGAAATTACTACAAGAAAATATTGGGAGAACTCTTCAGGACATTGGTCTGGGCAAAGATTTCCTGAGTAATACCTCAAAAGCACAGGCAAGCAAAGCAAAAATGGACAAATGGGATCACATTAAATTAAAAAGCTCCTGCACCCCAAAGGAAAAAAATCAACAAAGTGAAAGGACAGCCCACAGAAGGGGAGAAATTATCTGCAAACTATCTATCTGACAAGGGATTAATAAGCAAAACATAGGGCAGGCGAAATAGCTCATGCCTGTAATCCCAGCACTTTGGGAGGCTGAGGTGGGTGGATCACCTGAGGTCAGGAGTTTGAAACCAGCCTGGCCACCATGGTGAAACTCCGTCTGTACTAAAAATACAAAAATTAGCTGGGCATGGTGGTGCGTGCCTGCTGTCACCCAAGCTGCAGTGCAGTGGCGTGATCTAAGCTCACTGCAACCTCTGCCTCCCGGGTTCACGCGATTTTCCTGCCTCACCCTCCTGAGTAGCTGAGATTACAGGTGAACGCCACCATGCCCGACTAATTTTTGTATTTTCAGTAGAGACAAGGTTTCACCATGTTGGTCAGGCTGGTCTTGAACTCCTGACCTCAGGTGATCCGCCTGCCGCAGCCTCCCAAAGTGCTGGGATTACAGGCGTTAGCCACCACCCCCGACCCTCATTTCTTTTAATAGATATGAATTTAAAAATGTATGCTTTAGTATTCACACATGTCCGATGCAACGTATTTTACCAGTCATCTCCAGAAACGTTGTTCCAATTTAGACGTTCACCAAATTGGCCTGAGTGCTTTTTTCTTCCAATGCATTGCGCACTTATAATTTAGAACAAGTGACCAAAACGCTTAAGAGCCCATCACGCAAATTGTTATCTGCTGGAAATCTACCTTAGGCTGTGGACGCTGGCTGCCGAAATCTGATCTGGGGTTGCCAAGACAACCTCAGAGCCCAGGGCGCTGCCAAGAGCCCTGCCAAGTGCAGCTCGAGCGCCGACATCGCCAATGTGACGCACAGTGACGACGCAGCACGCAAGTTCGTCAGAATGGTCCTCCGGGGGCTACGTCGCTGCGTCCCTGACTTCCAGGCGCTTTCCTCTTGGAAGTGGCGACTGCTGCGGGGCTGAGCGCTGGTCTCACGCGGCTCGGCAGCCAGGTTGGCGGCGCGATGAGGCGCAGCAAGGCCGACGTGGAGCGGTACATCGCCTGGGTGCAGGGCTCCGCCCCGTCGCCTAGAACGGTGAGTGGCTCTCGAAGAGACCGACGGCCTCGACCTGGCCGGGCGGCGGCCTGGCGCGGCTCAGGCGTCATGGCTCCCGACGGGCGCTGCTCCCTGGCGCGCTCTGTTGAGGCGCCGGCCGGCTAGCGCAGTCCTGTGGGCGGCGTGGCGCTTGCAAGCGCAGGGAGAGTCCTTGGGGGACCGCGGTGGACGGGAGACCGTTGGCGCCGGCGCTTCCTCTTTCTCCCGGCTTGTTCCCGACGGTGCTGGCTCCCGACGGTGCTCGCTCGTGGGCCCGCCCTGGCCCAGGCTTTCTGGCCGATGGCGCGCCGCGTAGTACCGGCGCGGCCTAGTTCTCCGGGGCTTGGGCACCCGGGTGCTATATCGGCGGGTTTCTTCCCATGTCCTGGACATTTACTCTATATGCTGCGGCGGAGGTCGTACCTCTTTGGCCTGGAGGAACCCAGTGGGGACTGACGCAGCTCCCGGGTGAGCTTTGGCGGCTGTGCTTTTGCCCTTCTTAAAAATATTCTTCGTCTGTAATCCGAGCACTTTGGGAGGCCGAGAGACCAGCCTGACCAATATGGTGAAAATCCGTCTGTATTAAAAATACAAAAATGAGCCGGGCGTGGTGGCAGGCACCTGTAGTCCCACCTACTCGGTAGGCTGAGACAGGAGAATTGCTTGAACCATGGAGGCAGAGGTTGTGGTGAGCAGAGATTGCACCACTGCACTCCAGCCTGTGTGACAGAGCAAGACTACGTCTCCAAAAAAAAAAAAAAAAAAGGGAAAAAAAATAATTCTTTCTCTAGTTTTTCTTTTTCCAGATGGCTTCTGTTTAGTTTTTGTATGTTCTGTCAAGTTGGTTTCTTATTCTGCAGCTGATTCCTACTTCTCAAAGGCTACTTGACAGCTCTTATTTTTATTTTTATTTTTTTAGAATAGGGTCTTGCTGTGTTGCCCAGGCTGGCATCAAATTTTTGGGCATAAATGATCCTCCTACCTCTGTTTCCTGAGTACTTAGGACTACAGGCAGGCACCTTTGACAGCTGTTAGTTGTTTTTTCTGCCCTTTACATCTATATACTTCTGAGTAACACACATATATACTTTTGTTATTTTTAATTCCCTTTCTCCCATTTTAGACATTTTCTTTTCTTTTTTTTTTTTTTTGAGACGGAGTCTCGCTTTATCCCGCAGGCTGGAGTGCAGTGGCGCGATCTCGGCTCACTGCAAACTCTCCCTCCCGGGTTCACGCCGTTCTCCTGCCCCAGCCTGTAGCTGGGATTACAGGCACCCGCCATTATGCCTGGCTAATTTTTGTATTTTTGTGGAGACGGGGTTTCACCATGTTAGCCAGGCTGGTCTCAAATTCCTGACCTCAGGTGATCCGCCCACTTCGGCCTCCCAAAGTGCTGGGCTTACAGGCATGAACCACTGCACCCAGCTCTATTTTTTGTTTTGTGATAGGAAATTATAAAACATGGAATTATGCATTTGTCAGGCTTTAAAAAAAACTTTTAAGTGAATGAAAATGGCGTATTTGAACATAAACCTAGGACAGGTTTTTACTGCTTTTGAAAAAATCTTGGAAAATATTTCTGTATGAAAAGTAAAACAACTTTTAATTTTTTTTTAGATGTCAATGAAAGGATTCTATTTTGCAAAGCTGTATTATGAAGCTAAAGAATATGATCTTGCTAAAAAGTAAGTACAAACTCTAACATGTATTCGTTTTTTAAAAATCAATGCCTTTTCTCATTTTCTTCTTTGAAATAGGTAAAAATATGTTCTTAGTAGTTCTTCCTAAGTGTATTCTGGAATAAGGGATTTATCACTCAGACTGATGCTAAGGACCAGCCTAGATTCCATTGAGATTGAAACGGTAATTAGTGTTTTCTGCATGCTGCTGCTTGTTTATACCAAGGGCAAGAAATTGTTTGGCTTAAAACACTTTTTCTAAAAATTGTCTTCTGTTGGAGTAAAAGAGGACCATGCCTATATCTTAATTTGTTTTTGGTTAAATATCTGATACCTTAATCAGATGAAAAATAGCAATGAATAAAAAATTAAACTGTAAGTGTAAGGCAGGAGAATAGCTTGTATAAAAGATCTTTAATTGACACAATATGTGATGCTCTAAGGCTCTATCCTAGGGATAAGAAGCTTGGTGATTCTGATTTCCTGACTTGGAGTGGATTAAAGCAGGAAATTAAGAGGGAGGCAGGCTTTTTTTTTTTTTTTTTTTAAAGGCAGTATCTGTCTCTCTTGCTCAGGCTGGAGTGCAGCAGCTGACTCCATCTTTGCTCACTGTAACCTCTGCCTTCTGGGCTCAAGAGATCTTCCCACCTCAGCGCCCCAAGTAGCTGGGGATACAGATGCGCACCACCACACCTGGCTAAGGTTTGCATTTTTTGGTAGAGACAGGTGTCACTATGTTGCCCAGGCTAGTCTTGAACTTCTGAGCACAGCAGTCTGCCTGCCTCGGCCTCCCATAGTGTTGGGACTACAGGTGTGTGTTACTGCTTCCAGCTGGGAGGCAGGCTTTTAAAGGCATCCAAAGGAAGATGGAAATGCTGGTAAGAAAGGAAAATGGTGGTACATAAATTATGTAACTAGCAGCACTGTGACTGTTAACTCTTGTACCTTTTTACTGTGAGACTTTAATCCCTTAGTTTAGGCCTGGCCTAATTTCTCTGATCGTAATACTGTCAAGGAACCTAGAGGATATTTACTTATTTTAGTTGTTACTTGATTTGAGAAATGGAAATTTCCTGTATTTGGTACTGTAATTAGTAATTTTTCTTCTGTTCGATTTTAGCTGGATATAGTACTGTTAGAAATTACTTTCTTGCTTAAAGGGTAAATGTATTTCCCTTTGTTTGGGAAATTGTTGCTGTTTAGTATTTTGCATTATGACAACTTTAAAAATGTTTACTATAATCAGTTCTAATTTATTTGCAAAACTGTTAGTGCTTTATTAAAATGTGATCAGGAAGAAAAAGCAATTTATATGTTCATTTCTTATGTGTGGATAACACTGGAGAAAAATTTGGTAAATGTGACATTTAATGGTAAAATGAGTATGTGGTCAACTCTATGTACGTGTTTTTAAGTATTACCCATTTCTTTCTATGAATACTTTTGAGTTATCTGCATAAATAGTGGTAGTTTTGAGTAACAATATAAACGAGTTTAGTGGTTGCTTTGGTTTAAGATGTATTCTTCAGTTAGCATTTAAAAGTACAGTTCTAAGTTTAATTTACTTTTGTATTACTTTTAAAAAACAGATACATATGTACTTACATTAATGGGCAAGAGAGGGATCCCAAAGCTCATAGATTTCTGGGTCGTCTTTATGAATTGGAAGAAAACACAGACAAAGCCGTTGGATGTTACAGGGTAAGTTATAGGATTCAAATATAGCCTTTGCATAGCCAAACACATGATGCCCAGAGAAATTTATATAAGTAAGTCAAATATATTTTATGAATATCATAAAACAGGCATTGGTATCGTAGTACAATTACGTGACACAGCTTGGAACAGCTATAGAATTGTTTAACACCTATAAATTGTAAGTCTAACACGGTCAGAAATGGTGTTCTTTTGTGTTTTTTGCATTCAAATGACACAAATATAATTTTTATTTGATTCATTTCCAGAAAATTCCAAGACATTTTTATTTTAACACCTTTGAAGTAACATGTTTTCTCTAGAAGTAGAATTTTTTAAGGGTTGGAGTGATCATTTTTTAACCTTTATATATAAGTATATATACTCCTACATACATACATACAATTTATTTACTAATCTTTAATTTCTTTTCTGATATTAGCGTTCAGTGGAATTAAACCCAACACAAAAAGATCTTGTGTTGAAGATTGCAGAATTGCTTTGTAAAAATGATGTTACTGATGGAAGAGCAAAATACTGGGTTGAAAGAGCAGCTAAACTTTTCCCAGGAAGTCCTGCAGTTTATAAACTAAAGGTAAACAAACAAAACATAAAGGGAGAAAACTTAAGACATAACCATTTCTAATATTTGGAGTTTAAATTACTTTTCAATAGCAAACCTTAAGCCCAGGTGTTTGTGTTTCCTTTAAAATTTTTCTTTTAAAAAGTGTATTAAAACCTTTCTGAGCATCTACTGTCTTATTAGGCATAGTTATACTTTATAAGTGACATCTCATTTACCCTTCTGAAATAATTAATATTTTAGGGATTTTACAGTTTAGTAGCTGTAAACTAAGTAAAGCTAAGATTTACATTAAGTTCTGTCTGGTATCCAATTTTTGCTTCTTTAAGTGAAAATTACCTACAGGGTGACAATTTAGGGATATTTTAAAGGAGAGTTTTCTAATAACTATTGTCTGAAAGTAGAAGGGATTGTATTTTGAGATAGTAAGGTTTTCAAGCAAAAGATAAAAGGTGGTTTCTCTAGTATATAAGACGTAATTACTAAAAATGGTAGGAAGTTCTTGCTAGTGTGTTGACTGGTCCTGATATTCTTTATAGAGTAAAATATAGTTTACTAAGTAACTGTTCTGGAGAAAATCTACACAACTATGTTTGGCAAACATTTAAAATGTATATTGTAATGTTTTATATATTAATGTATACTTTATTGTGTATGTACAATATTAAATTATAAATGTATATTTGCCTTTAGCCTCCTCCTACCCCCATTATATATGTTTCTGATAGAAATGTAAAAAATTTTAATTTTGAAATAATTACAGATTTTTTTGCACAGGAAGTTGCAAAGATTGTACAGAAAGATCCTATATGCTGCTTCATTTTTCCCCAGTGCTTATACAGGTTGAGCATTTAAAATCCGAAATCCTAAATGCTCCAAAATCTGAAATTTTTTGAGCACTGACATGGTGCTCAAAGGAAATGCTCATTAGAAAATTTTGGATTTCAGATTTTCAGATTTGAGATGCTCTACCTGCTAAGTATCCTGCAAATATTCCAAAGTCTGAAAAAATTCAAAATCTGAAATACTTCTGGTCTCAAGCATTTTGGATAAGGGATACTCAACCTGTTTAACCCGACCAAAGCACAATATCAAAATCAGGAATTTTGACATTGGTACAATGTGTATGTATAGTTTTCTTTCATTTTATCACGTGTAGATTCATACCACCACTGCTGTCAAGATACAGAACTACTCTATTACCACAGAGATCTTCCTCATGCTGCCCCTTTTGTAGTCATGCTACTTACTTCTCTTCACTATGCCTGACCTCTGGCAACCATTAATCTGTTCTCCATCTTTATACTTTGGTGATTTCAAAATGTTATGTAAATGTCATCATGAAGTGTGTGACTTTTTTTTTTCTTTTTTCATTTTTTTTGAGATGGAGTCTTGCTCTGTTGCCCAGGTTGGAGTTCACTGGCGCAATCTCTGCTCACTGCCACCTCCACCTCCCAGGTTCAAGCGATTCTCCTGCCTCAGCCTTCCGGGTAGCTGGGACTACAGGCACATGTTACCATGTCCCACTTATTTTTGTATTTTTAGTAGAAACAGGGTTTCACCATGTTGGCCTGGCTGGTCTTGAACTCCTGACCTCATGTGATCTGCCCGCCCCAGCCTCCCAAAGTGCTAGGATTATAGGCGTGAGCCACCGCGCCCGGCCAAGCATGTGACCTTTTGAGGTTGGCTTGTTCAGTCAGCATAATACCATTTGTGATCCATATAAGTTTTGTATATCCATAGTTGGTTCCTTTACTTCTGAGTAGTATTTCATGGTCCACAAATTAACCATTCACTATTTTTTTTTTTTTTTTGAGACAGTCTTGCTCTGTCGCCCATGCTGGAGTGCAGTGGTGCTATCTCGGCTCACTGCCTCCCGGGTTCTCAGGTGATCCATCCACTTCGGCCTCCCAAAGTGCTGGGATTACAGGTGTGAGCCACTGTGCCCAGCCTTAACCATTCACTTTTGAGGGGCATTTTGGTTATTTCTAGGTTTTGGCTATTGTTCAACTGCTATGAACAGTCACGTACAGATTTTTGAAGCTGAAAAAGCATTGAAAATGCTTCCAAAGATAAAAATTACTGATAAGTTTTTCTCCCCAGTAATAAGCAGCTGGATTTTAAATATTAGTCTAAAATGTGAGGTCTAATTGTGCAGATTTCTTTACTCTCTTAGGAGTTATGCCTCAAACATAATTCCCATATTGGGCATGGCAATCCAGTTAATCTGGTGTCAGTAGTGTTAAAGAACATATGTAATGATAGGGGATTCTTTTCTTGCATTATAACAAGTTAGATACTTTGAAGCATTCTTTAAAGATTTTCTTTAATAACTTGAAGGCACTGTTACACCTTTCCTGTATCAGATTTTTTTTTTTTTTTGGAATTGAAATCCATGAGATTTATAACTGTCATGCAAAGTAATTCCATTTCTCCTAAAATTTAAGGCTTGCTAAGGTAAACAGTTTCTGACGTTTGTTTAATGAATGAGAGTATTACTGTTGAGAAGGCTTTTTCTCTCACGTATGAGATAGAACTTTTTAAAAGCACTCATAGTGGTTTTTAAAAAAAATTTTAACATAGAGTCAAAGACTAGGGCTTTTGCAATAGGGAGAGGCCAGGGTATCATCCATCTCATCCAGAAGAGGAGAAATTGATAAAGGAGAGAGGGGAATGAAATACAGAGTACTAATGGGCGGCTTGGTCTTGAGAGTTGGGGAAAGACGAGTTTAAGTAGGTAAGGTAAAATGGAATTTATGTGTGATAGCATCAAGTTTCTCAGTGAAGGATGAATCTAGGTTATAGGTTGAAAGTGAGGGTCAAAGGAAGGTATGGAGAAGTTGAGGAAATAGGAGGTGTGAAATGTCAGGGAGTGGAGAAAGTGAGTCTGTTAGTACTAAAATGATATTTTGTTTTAGGCAGCACCAGTTTGATGGTTGAGATAATGAAAATGAAATCAGTTAGCTTGGGGTTATGATTTCCCAAATCTAAGCACACAGAAACCAGTTGGGAGAGTTCTTCTGAGGAAAAGAGGGAATTAGTTGAAGGGATCTCTAAGCAAACAGTAATTATGGATATAAAGGATTATAGCATTTTTTGCCTGACAGAAGAAAGTGTGTGTATTTATGTGTTTACAGGTGTTTAAAACTTGATGATGTTATTGTCTTGAAGGGAACTTGTCATGTGGTGGAGAAGTATATTTCTGAAAGTAAGGGTATGTAGGCCCTCAGTGAGGTGGAAGAATAAGAAGGGTGGTATGGTGGTTTCGGTGGTATGACCAAAATACAGATTTTGAAGACCTGTGTCAGTGGCAAGTGGATGGTTGAGGTTGGAGTGGAGGATAACATCACTGGAGATGAGGTGATTAAGGAACTGAGTAGTCAGCCTGGGCCACATGGCAAGACCCCATCTCTACAGAACGTTAAAAAAAAATTAGCTGGGCATGGTGGTGCATGCCTGTGCTCCTAGCTTCTTGAGAGGCTGATGGAAGAGCATCACAAATGAGAAGTGAGTGGCCACAAACCCTACTTCCTCTCCTTGTATGTAAGTTCAGAGAGAAAAAGCCATCATGGTAGTGGGGGTTATCCTGAGATGATACTGTCTTCATTTAAGGTCAGGAGGTGATGACAGTGCTTTGAGATGATGATGAAGGTAACAGAACAGTGGGAGGAGAGGGGATGCAGGATTGAGTCAGATTTAAGGAGATACAGAGCAGTTTGAAGATAAAGACCTTGTTGCTGAGGATTGACTGGGGAGGTCTAGGCTTCTGGCGGTGACTCAGTTGGACAGGGATGTGTGGCAATAGTCGTGGTAGTCTCTGAAGAGAGTGTGAGCTACTGCAGTAATCACAGATGCTTTTCTTCACATACAGTTTTTGAGGCTTAGTTTCTGGGTTGTAAGCAACTCTCAGAAGGGACGAATAAGGTATATAGGATGGTGTTTTTGGTGGCATCATCATAAAACTAGACATAGTGGAATGGTGCTCTTTGGGAGCATGACTTGTTTAAAATTGAACAAGTGTTACTCTAATAATTTTTCTTTTTCCCCTCTAAATAGGAAAAGCTTCTAGATTGTGAAGGTGAAGATGGATGGAATAAACTTTTTGACTTGATTCAGTCAGAACTTTATGTAAGACCTGATGACGTCCATGTGAATATCCGGCTAGTGGAGTTGTATCGCTCAAATAAAAGATTGAAGGATGCTGTGGCCCACTGCCATGAGGCAGAGAGGAACACAGCTTTGCGTTCAAGTTTAGAATGGAATTCGTGTGTTGTACAGACCCTTAAGGTAGATAAAAGCTATTGGGTCTTTACATTTCTATGTAGGCAATTAGCATACATCTTTTTGTACTAAAGCAGCAGTGCCCTGCTGGACTTAAATTTCTTTTATTTATGTAGAACAGTTATAAAATGAAATTTTTACCAGGATCAGTTAAATTTATAATGGGAAGATTGGGGAGATAACTATGATAACTGTATATATTTTTGGTGTTTTCATTTTAAGGTTGATGTAAAAATCAATATAGTTTTACAAACGTGATTGGAGTGAGAAAAGGAATTTGTAGGCATAAAATGGTTAATTTCTTAACATTTGATTAAGTTTTGTAACTTACTGTTAATTCCACAAAATAGGAATATCTGGAGTCTTTACAGTGTTTGGAGTCTGATAAAAGTGACTGGCGAGCAACCAATACAGACTTACTGCTGGCCTATGCTAATCTTATGCTTCTTACGCTTTCCACTAGAGATGTGCAGGAAAGTAGAGAATTACTGGAAAGGTACGTTGACTTTGAGGAGAATGCTTTAGTATAAATTGCAGTTTTTCTTTTTGCAGTAAGTTCATTGCTCTAAACTTCTTTACTGAATCATTATTTCTATAATGTACCTAGGAGTTATAGTTAATACAGTGAACCACTAGGAGGCAATCTTATTTTTCTTCTTTTATGGGGAAGTTCTAATTGGTTTTATATGACTTTCCTTTTTAGAGAACTCTTATAGTTCAAGCTTGATTAAAATTAGCCTCATGGTTAAATACTCAGTTTTGTCATAGTCAAGCTTAAAATGAATGTTCTAACTGCTATTTCATATTTTATTTTTTATAATAGTATAATCTTGAGTGAAAATTAAAGTTCATCTGTCATCAGATGGCTAGGTTCACATGTACTAGTATAAGCACTTAGCATCACTAGTATTTCAGAGAATACTGTTTTAGCTAAGAAACAAAAGAACTCAACTATGTGATTTACCTTTTTTCCTAAATTTTGATTTTGAAAACCAGTGTCTCCATTTTGAAAATAAATTCCATTGAACAAAAACATCACTTGGATTTGTATAAAGATGTTAGTTTAGAGCAGGGGTTGATTAGAGCTTGTGGGCCAAATATGGCCCCTGCCTAATTTTGTTAATATTTATTGGAATACAGCATGCCTCTGTTTATGTATTGTCTGTGGCTGCTTACATACTACAAGGTTGGAGTTGAGTGGTTGCAGCACAGATTGTATGCCTGTAAAGCCAGATTAGTATTCTCCTCCTTTTTTGTAGAAAAAGTTTACTGATTGCTAGTTTAGGCTGTCCATTTGTTTGGAAGTTAATTTATTTCCCCATCTGGTATAAGGACAGAAGTTCATTTCACTGAGTGCAGGGAGTAGGTAATTTTCTTGAAAAAGTACATAGTGTCCTAAATTGGTAGGGTAAAAGCAGTATCTAAAAGAACTAACATAACTTTAAGATTATTTTAGAAAACATGTAGGATGTTTTATTTTGTATTCTTTGTATACTCAAATTTTTTGGTCCCAAGTTCTTTTTACATTTTTCTTAAGGACATCAAAGATCTTTGTATGTGGGTTCCTTTTTCTTTCTTTCTTTCTTTCTTTCTTTCTTTTTTTTTTGAGATGGAGTCTTGCTCTGTCACCAGGCTGGAGTGCAGTGACACGACCTTGGCTCACTGTAACCTCCGCCTCCTGGGTTCAGGCAATTCTCCTGCCTCAGCCTCCCAAGTAGCTGGGACCACAGGTGCACACCACCACGCCCAGCTAATTTTTGTATGTTTAGTAGAGACGGAGTTCAGGATGGTCTCAATCTCTTTTTTTTTTTTTTTGAGACTGAGTCTTGCTCTCACCAGGCTGGCATGCAGTGGCGCAGTCTCGGCTCACTGCAACCTCTGCCTCCTGGGTTCAAGTGATTCTCTTGTCTCTGCCTCCTGAATAGGTGGGACTACAGGTGCCCGCCACCACACCTGTCTAATTTTTTTTTTTTTTTTTGAGACACAGTCTCGCTGTGTCACCCAGGCTGGAGTACACTGGCGCAATCTCGGCTCACTGCAAGCTCCGCCTCCCAGGTTCTCGCCATTCTTCTGCCTCAGCCTCCTGAGTAGCTGGGACTACAGGCGCCCACCACCACGATCGGCTAATTTTTTTGTATTTTTAGTAGAGACGGGGTTTCACCATGTTAGCCAGGATGGTCTCGATCTCCTGACCACATGATCTGCCCTCCTCGGCTTCCCAAAGTGTTGGGATTACAGGCGTGAGCCACCATGCCCAGCCCACACCTGGCTAATTAGTAGGAACAGGGTTTCATCATGTTGGCCAGGATGGTCTCGATCTTTTTTGAGACGGAGTCTCGCTCTGTCGCCCAGGCTGGAGTGCAGTGGCGCCATCTTGGCTCACTGCAAGCTCTGCCTCCAGGGTTCACGCCATTCTCCTGCCTCAGCCTCTCGAGTAGCTGGGCCTACAGGTACCCGCCACCACACCCAGCTAATTTTTTGTAGTTTTAGTAGAGATGGGGTTTCACCGTGTTAGCCAGGATGGTCTTGATCTCCTGACCTTGTGATCCGCCTGCCTTGGCCTCCCAAAGTGCTGGGATTACAGGCGTGAGCCACTGCGCCCAGCTGGTCTCAATCTCTTGACCTCTTGATCCGCCTACCTTGGCCTCCCAAAGTACTGGGAGGTCTCAATCTCTTGACCTCGTGATCCGCCTGCCTTGGCCTTCCAAAGTGCTGGGATTGCAGGTCTGAGCCACTGCACCCGGCCGTATGTGGGTTATTTCTATCAGTGTTTATTACATTAGAAATTAAAAGAAATAAAAAATATGTAATCCATTAAAAATGTAATAAGTCCTATTGTGTGTTAATAATAATAGCTTTATTTTTTTCTTTTTTTGAGACAGAGTTTTGCTCTTGTTGCCCAGGCTAGAGTGCAGCAGTGTGATCTGGGATCACTGCAACCTCTGCTTCACAGGTTCAAGTGATTCTCCTGCCTCAGCCTCCCAAGTAGCTGGAATTACAGGTGCCCACCACCACGCCTGGCTAATTTTTTGTATTTTTAGTAGAGATGGGGTTTCACCATGTTGGCTAGGCTGGTCTTGAACTCCTGACCTCAGGTGATCCACCCGCCTCAGCCTCCCAAAGTGCTGGAATTACATTTGTGAGCCACCGCGCAGGGCCAATAATAGCATTTTTTATGAAAAATAATTATTTTCCAACAGCAAAAAACTAGTCAGAAAAGTGTCATTGTTTTTGCATTTTTGTAAATCTTTTTAATGTCTCACTTAATAGAACATAGCTAGATTCTCATTTACTTCCTCTTTCAGTCTGTAAAACTATTACATGTCATGAAGCTTCTAGAAAACTCAGCTCAGTGGGGCGCGGTGGCTCAGGCCTGTAATCCCAGCACTTTGGGAGGCCGAGGCAGATGGATCACGAAGTCAGGAGATCGAGACCATCCCAGCTAACAATGGTGAAACCTTGTCTCTACTAAAAATACAAAAAATCAGCCGGGCATGTTGGCACGCGCCTATAGTCCCAGCTACTCGGGAGGCTGAGGCAGAAGAATTGCTTGAACCTGGGAGTCAGAGGTTGCAGTAAGCCAAGATTGTGCCACTGCACTCCAACCTTGTGACAGAGCGAGATTCTGTCTCCAAAAACAAAAACAAAAAAACTCAGCTCTACATACATGAGAAAATGAGTATGTAAAATATAAATTTTTTTTGGTATTATTGTGAAAGTAATTTTAACTTCATGGATCCCCTGAAGGGGTTTTTGAGCACCCTCAGAGATCTTTAGACCTCACTTGCTCTGGCTGCTTTATTATAAGCCACTTTAAAATCATGCTTCACGTTTAAGTGTTTGCTTTTTGCTTTTACTTTTCTTCCAAAGTGAGGATTTGGAGAAACATTAGGATTTAGAAGAACTAATTTAGAATATAGATTACAAATAATAGGCCAGGCGTAGTGGCTTATGCCTGTAATCCCAGCACATTGGTAAGCTGAGGCGGGTGGATCATGAGGTGGGAGTTCGAGACCAGCCTGGCCAACATAGTGAAACCCTGTCTCTACTAAAAATATAAAAAAAGTTTAGCGGGGCATGGTGGCAGACACCTGTAATCCCAGCTACTCAGGTGGCTGAGTCAGGAGAATCACTTGAACCTAGGAGGTGGAGGTTGCAGTGAGCTTAGATCGTGCCATTGCTCTCCAGCCCAGGCGATAGTGAGAGACTCCGTCTCAAAAAAAAAAAAAAAAAAGGAAGACAATTTATTTAACGCTGTAACGATCTGTGTAGTAAACAGAGCAATTACTGTATTGATACTCAAATACCTGTCAGTTATTTACTTGTAATTTGGAAATGGTATGTCTAATTTGAGAAATTACAACTGTTAATTAAATAATGAAATTATATGATCAGGAAGAAGCTACAAAATAGTCTCCCAATTTTCTCCTGGTTTATTTTGAAATGTGCACCTATAATCACTAATCTTTATCTGTGATTGGAGGGCTGGAAATAACTGGGAATAAGACATCATTTGAGAGGTTAAGCATGAAGTATAGGAAGCATGCAGGATAAAAATAAGCATTAGATGACTCATAATTTATAACATGGGGAATAAGAATTATTAGAAGTTGAATGTGGAAGATGAAGCTTGAAATAAAATGTTTATTTTGTTTTGAATTAAATAAAGCATGATTATTCACAGTGCAGTAAGTGTGCATTATCTGTTTGATATTTTCATATTACAGTTTTGGTAGTGCTCTTCAGTCTGTGAAATCTTCTTTGGGTGGAAATGATGAACTGTCAGCTACTTTCTTAGAAATGAAAGGACATTTCTACATGCATGCTGGTTCTCTGCTTTTGAAGATGGGTCAGCATAGTAATGTTCAATGGCGAGCTCTTTCTGAGCTGGCTGCATTGTGCTATCTCATAGCATTTCAGGTAAGTCTTCCACTTGTAGGAGCAATTGACATTTCACTGAGTCTTGATGTGTTTTAAATGAAGGTGTGCTCCGGTATGTAATGACAGTATGTGAACAAACCTGTGGAATTAAAGTTAAAATGAAATAGTCAATTTGATACAGTGGAAAATAACTAAGCATACACAATACTGGTGAGGCTGGTGAAACAGAGACGTTGAATACACTCTTGTTGAAAGCCTGCATTGCCATGATTTGTTTGTAGACACATTTGAAGAGTTTAATCTTTTTACTCTGCCATTTTTGGGAACATGATAAAGATGTAATCTTGTATTATGGGTAAAGCTTGATTCAAAAAGATGTGTTACTTGGACAAAATCCTAATAAGTAGATGTAGGGCAGTGGCTTTATAACCTATGATAGAAGAATATGATTGCAATTTAACATGTTAATTGAAAAACATGTATATAACATTTATGACTGTATTGTGTATATGTAACAGTACATCTATGAATCTTGAAAACATAAAGCCTTTTCTTATTTTTTATTTTTTTATTTTTTTTGAGACCAAGTCTCTCTCTGTCGCCAGGCTGGAGTGCAGTGGCGTGATCTCGGCTCACTGCAACCTCCACCTCCTGGGTTCAAGTGATTCTCCTGCCTCAGCCTCCTGAGTAGCTGGGACTACAGGCCCGTGCTGCCACGCCCAGCTAATTGTTTGTATTTTTAATAGAGACGGGGTTTCACCATGTTGGCCAGGATAGTCGCAATCTCTTGACCTCATGATCTACCTGCCTTGGTCTCCCAAAGTGCTGGGATTACAGGCGCGAGCCACTGCGCCTGGCCTTGTTTGAGACGGAGTCTCGCTCTGTCGCCCAGGCTGGAGTGCAGTGGCACGATCTCAGCTCACTGCAAGCTCCGCCTCCCGAGTTCATGCTGTTTTCCTGCCTCAGCCTCCCGAGTAGCTGGGACTACAGGCACCCGCCACCACGCCTGGCTAATTTTTTTTTTGTACTTTTAGTAGAGACGGAGTTTCACCGTGTTAGCCAGGATGGTCTCAATCTCCTGACCTAGTCATCCACCCGCCTCGGCCTCCCAAAGTGCTGGGATTACAGGCGTGAGTCACCACTCCTGGCCTTTTTTTTTTTTAATGAGCTTGCATAACTTTTGAAAGGAAAAGAAATAAGCAGTCTTCCAAAAAAGCATTAAACCAGGCTTAGAAAAATGATTGTTAATTTTAGAGAAGGATTTTTTGCTTGGGGAGGGAAAAAAAGGATTCATTACTTTTAGAGACGGCCCCTCCTTCTAATATAAATCTTTTTTTCTTTTTGAGACGGAGTTTTGCTCTTGTTGCCCAGGCTGGAGTGCAATGGCGTGATCTGGCTCACTACAACCTCCACCTCCCAGGTTCAAGTGATTGACCTGCTTCAGCCTCCCAAGTAGCTGGGATTACAGGCACGCGCCACCACCCCCGTCTAATTTTGTATTTTTAGTAGAGACGGGGTTTCTCCATGTTGGTCAGGCTGGTCTCGAACTCCTGACCTCAGGTGATCTGTGCGCCTCGGCCTCTCAAAGTGCTGGGATTACAGGCAGTGAGCCACCATGCCCTGCCTAATATAAATCTTTTTATTTTTATTTGAGACAGAGTCTCGCTCTGTCACCAGGCTGGAGTGCAGTGGTGCAATCTCAGCTCACTGCAACCTGTGCCTCCTGGGTTCAAGTGATTCTCCTGCTTCAGCCTATTACGTATCTGGGATTACAGGCACACACCAACATGCCGGGCTAATTTTTTGTATTTTTTAATAGAGATGGGGTTTCACCATGTTAGCCAGGATGGTTTCGATCTTCTGGCCTCGTGATCCACCCGACTCGGCCTCTCAAAGTGCTGGGATTACAGGCATGAGCCACCGAGCCCGGCCTGTAAATCTTTTAAAAACACCGTTGATAGACAGTTCACATGTTAAGTACTAATATTTAAAATGCTCAGTAGAAACTTCTGTGTTCATAAGGAATGGATTAGTGAAAATTAATGGATTTAGTGAGGTTCACTAGGTAATACAAACATTAAAAGGTTCTTATAGAAATTCTCAAGTAACTGATAGTTCTTATTTTTATTTATTTGATTTTTTTTGAGATGGAGTGTCACTCTGTCGCCCAGGCTGGAGCACGGTGGCACGACCTCGGCTCACTGCAAGCTCCGCCTCCTGGGTTCACGCCATTCTTCTGCCTCAGCCTCCCGAGTAGCTGGGACTACAGGCACCCACCACCACGCCCGGCTAATTTTTTTGTATTTTCAGTAGAGATGGGGTTTCACCGTGTTAGCCAGGATGGTCTCAATCTCCTGACCTCATGATCCGCCCACCTTGGCCTCCCAAAGTGCTGGCATTACAGGCATGAGCCACCGCGCCCTGCCAATAGTTCTTATTTTTAATGGAAACTTTAAAATTTATCTGTCTGTGTGTCTATTAGAGTCTTGCTGTGTCACCCAGGCTGGAGTGCAGTTGCGTAATCGTAGCTCACTGTAACGCTGAACTGGGCTCGAGCTTCCCAGAGTGCTGGGATTATAGGTGTGAGCTACTGTGCACAGCTTAAAATTTTTTGATATGTAGTTTTGGGAGGCAGAGTCTCACTCTTGTTGCTCTGGCTGGAGTGCAGTGGCATGATCATAGCTCACTGTATCCTCAAACTCCTGGGCTCAAGCGATCCTCTCCTGCTTCAGCCTCAGCTCAGTAGCTGGGACTACAGGTGCCTGCCACCATGCCTGGCTACATTGTTAAATTTTTTGTAAAGACAAGGTCTTGCTATGTTTCCCAGGCTGGTTGGTCTTGAACTCCTGGCTTCAAGTGATCCTTCTGCCTTGCCCTCCCAAAGTGCTGGGATTACAGGTATGAGCCACCACACCTGACTGTGAGCTTTTAATAATAAAAAGTTAGTTTCCCTCTTAATCCATTCACTCAGGTCTCCTTTCCTAGATGACAACTACTGTTAGGAGTTTCTTGGGTGTTCAGAAATATTTTTTGCATATGCAAATGTGCAATACATTCTTTCTCTGCTTTTAAAAAATATTGTGCCTCAATGTGGGTGTGCTTTACCTATTGCCAGATGCCTTGCTTTTCTAAATGTTTCTTTATTGTTCCACTTCAGCACAGAGATACCTACCTCAGTCTTTAACTACCACATATTTCTGTAGAATGAATATATAATAGAAACATCTTAGATGCTTGTATTTTATTTTATCAGTTTATTTTAAAGCTTAATGATCAAATGATTATAAGCATAAAATGTAGGTTATGTGCTGGCATTTGGGTATTTAAGAATTGGCTAACTTTTATGGCAAGATTTTCAGACTCTTAATCAGAGGAATACTGTGGTTCTAGTAAGTACATCTGCATTGCAGCTAGGTATTTAACAAAGTATCTTGAAACCTTTTAGTTAAGATGAGGAAATAGCCAGGCGCGGTGGCTCACGCCTGTAATCCCAGCACTTTGGGAAGCTGAGGCGGGCGGATCACTTGAGGTCAGGAGTTCGAGACCATCCTGACCAACACGGTCAAACCCGATCTCTACTAAAAATACAAAAATTAGCCACACATGGTGGCGGGTGCCTGTAGTCCCAGCTACTTGAGAGGCCGAGACAGGAGAATTGCTTGAAACCAGGAGGCGGAGGTTGCAGTGAGCCAAGATCTTGCCACTGCAGCACTCCAGCCTGGTGACAGAGCGAGACTCCAACTCAAAAAAAAAAAAAAAAGGAAATAGTGAATTGAGATGATTTGATTGAGTGGATTCACAACTAATTAACTGGTCACAAATTCAACTGTTGAATAATTTTGTAAAAGAGGCCGGGTTTATGAATTGAGGTCAGTTTGAAAACAAAAAGAATGATGTCAACATTTTGTTTATTTTGTGTGCTCTTTTCAACATATAGATGACAAACTTTGACATGATGTTTAGAAAACTTGTGAGTAAAAGGATAGGCGATACGAATATTTCTAAAATTCAAAATCAGAAGCTTTTAGGTTCATAAATCATATATTTTGAAAAATGAGCATGTTTGGAAAGAATTATATATACATGGTTTAAAATTCTGGCGGCTCTTAAGAATATGCTATGAAGACTCCTTTCTGTTCCCTAGTTATTTACTTTCTCCACTCCCAAAGAAACTAATGTTATTGCTTTCTTGTGTATTCTTCAGGAAATGTTGTATGCATCTCCAAGTAAACACACATACATCCCCCGTCTTTAAAAGAAGGAGGAAAACATTTGAAGATTGCATTTACTTTATTTCCATTAACTGTATCTTGGAGATATTTCCATGTCAGTATATATAAAGGGCATTCTCATTAGTTTGGATGCTTGCATATTATTCCATTGTGTGGATGTACTGTAGCTTTGGAGTTTTTAAAACCAGGGTCCTAAAACCAGGACATTAGCTTGCTTTTACTTTTTTTTTTTAATGCTACTTCAAGTAATTTAGCAATGATTAACTTGTGCCATGAATTCCTGAAAGAATTGCAGTATCAAAGTATATCTGTGCATTTATAATTTTTAGAGCTGCTGCCAAATATCTAACCCTAAAGAGGTTGTATCAAATTACATTTCCACCACCAATTAAGAAAGTGGTGATAGAATTAAAAGCCGATGCTCTAGTCACCCATATAGTTACTTTTGGCATGTTTCTAGTAAGTGGGCATTGCCTATGACTGGACATTTTCAGTGATGGACATTCATTACTTTTCAAGATAGCCCAGTGCATCTTTAGGTGGTTTGGCTCTTGGTACTTCCTTATATAGAATAAAAATATTCTTCAAGCCTTCTACCTGTTGGTCTTGTTTCTTCTTTTGATGATTGCTTTTATAAAATAATTTTAATATTTGAAGGCAGCTGTCATGTCTTCCCTTCGCCATTCTATTCATCATGATTTTTTTGTTTTCACAGGTTATTACATTACGATCTCTTTAATTTCCTGGTTGTCCCATTTATTCCAGTGCTATCCCATATTATCCATACTCTGAAAATGTGTTATCTACAATGTGGCATTTCCAAGTGTCATTTCACCTGTACTTTTTAAAGTAGGGTGTCATATCTACTCAGATAGGACAACATCTGCTGTTGTCCTATTTAGGCAGGGTAGAAAAGTAATGTAATTAAATTTTCCATTTCTCTGAATATAACATGAATGTGCTTTTAGTAGAAACTAATTTCTCAGAACTGCTCCGTGTATGCTTTTTTTTTTTTTTTTTCTTTTTTTTGGAGATAGGGTCTCACTCTGTCTCCCAAGCTGGAGCACAGTGGCATGATCGTGGCTCACTGCAGCCTTGATCTCCTGGATTTAAGTGATCCTCCTGCCTCAGCCTCCTGAGTAGCTGGGACCACAGGTGTGTGCCACCACGCCTGGCTAATTAAAAACAACTTTTTTTAGAGATAGGGTCTCACCGTGTTGTTCAGGCTGGTCTTGAACTCTGGGCTCAAGCGATCCCCCCACCTTGGCCTCCCAAAGTGCTGGGATTACAGGTGTGGGCCACCATGTCTGGCCGCTCTTTTTTTTTTTTTTTTTGAGATGGAGTCTCGCTCTTTCACCCAGGCTGAAGTGCAGTGGCACGGTCTTGGCTCACTACAACCTCTGCCTCCCAGGTTCAAGCTATCCTTGTGCCTCAGCCTCCCATGTAGCTGGAATTAATAGATGTGTGCCACCACGCCTGGCTCTTTGTTTTTTTTAAATTATTTTTAGTAGAGACTGGGTTTCACCATGTTGGCCAGGCTGGTGTCGAACTCCTGACCTCAAGTGATCAGCCCACCTTGGCCTCCCAGAGTGTTGGATTACAGGTGTGAGCCACCACGCCTGTACCTGGCCTGTCTTTCATAGGTTATATAAATTCCTTGGTTCCCAGTTTTTGCAGTCTTTTCCAATTCAGTTTAATTAATGGTTAACTGTTTATTCATTATCAAAAAAAGTACAGTGTAATAGATAAGACCATGTTACTATTAGAAGTATGGGTATCATCAAATTAAGATTTTTGATTCTAAAATTATTAGGTTCCAAGACCAAAGATTAAATTAATAAAAGGTGAAGCTGGACAAAATCTGCTGGAAATGATGGCCTGTGACCGACTGAGCCAATCAGGTAATAGTAATATTAAACTAATTTGATTTAAAAAGAAAAAGGAATTTCTGTTAAGGCATATCTTATGATAAAATCTTCATCTGTCCAGGAGATAATTTGTCAAAATTATTTCTTTTTGCCGTATCAGTTAAGAGCAATAGGTATGGAAGAGATGTGAAGAAATAGCACATTCTTTAAAAAACATGAATATTTGATATTGTTTGTTCCTAGGTGGAGAGGATTTCTTAACTCTTTCTTTATCTGGCTGCTAGAGCCTCTATCCTGAATATTTAGTCACTTCGTGAACTAAGTATAATTATTGATTTGCCAACCATTTAACACCAGCTGATTCTAAAAACACTGCTGTGGGGATATAAAGATGAAGAAGATATGGATCTGTCTTAAAGAGCTGAGAGCATAGTGAGGAAGATAGAAGATATATACTTACCTTATATTAGGCTCTTGGAATTTGTGGATTTTTTCCCCCATTTTTGGCTTGGGATGAATCCTAAAGGTCTGTTGCATATTACCTGTGATTTTGCTAAGATACAAACTTTAAGGTAGTTAGGTGGCCATTGAATCAAGCAGTGAACTGAAGAAACATAATGCTTTCTATAAGGAGCAGTTTTGATATAAAATTGGATGAATTTTGTAAAGAGCAAGATGTAATATTAAATCAAAGTTATTATAAGCTTTGGTATATAGTTAGGCTGTTGGCCAAAGCTCACATTGCTTTTTTATTCCATAGCCCACTTTTTTTGTGGGAGTTGGGCTTTCAATCCTTAAAGTGACTTTCTACTTTTTTCCTTTTCTCTTTTCCTTCTACCCTTGCGGGGCTCTCATAAGTGCCTTTGCATGGTCACAGTTAGATAAAAATTGCCTATATATTTTTTATGTCTTTGATCTGGGCATCCCGAGGGTGCCTCTGTAAGTGTGCTGAGACACAACTGTGTAGTGGTAACCAAACCTAATTGCCCAGCAGAATTAACTCAAAGGAGGGTTTTTAAAAAAAGTTCAATTGAAATAGAATTCGTATACCATATGCTTCACCCATTTAAAGTGTACAGTTCAGTGGCTTTTAGTATGTTCATAGAGTATTACCATTG
Source organism: Pongo pygmaeus (assembly GCF_028885625.2). NCBI lineage: Eukaryota > Metazoa > Chordata > Mammalia > Primates > Hominidae > Pongo > Pongo pygmaeus. The sequence goes on along the minus strand of NC_072385.2, from coordinate 31,837,530 downwards.
TCACGACAATCAGTTTTAGAAGATTTTCATCACTCCATGAGGAATTCCGTACCTATTAGCAGTTACTCCCCATTTTACTCAAACCTCTCAGCCTTGGCAACCGCCAATCTGTCTCTGTAGGTTTGCCTATTCTGAACATTTCACGTAAGTGGAATCATATAGTATGTGGTCTTTTGTGACTGGCTTCTTTCATTTAGCAAGGTTTTCAAGGGTCATCTGCGTTATAGCATGTATCAGTACTTTATCCGAGGACTATGATTTTTTGATTGCTTACTGTAAACATATGGAATAAAAATCTCTGGGAACGAGGCCTGGAAATAATTCTTTTTTTTTTTTTTTTTTCCTGAGACAGAGTCTCACTCTGTCGCCCAGGCTGGAGTGCAGTGGTGTGATCTTGGCTCACTGCAAGCTCTGCCTCCCGGGTTCACGCCATTCTCCTCCCTCAGCCTCCCCAGTAGCTGGGACTACAGGCGCCCGCCACCATGGCCGGCTAATCTTTTTTTTTGTATTTTTAGTAGAGATGGAGTTTCACTGTGTTAGCCAGGATGGTCTCGATCTCCTGACCTCATTATCTGCCCAGCTTGGCCTCCCAAAGTGCTGGGATTACAGGCATGAGCCACCATGCCCAGCCGGAAATAATTCTTAAAAGCTGTTTAAAGGAGGATTCTGATCAGCCAGATTTAGAAATCAGTGTATCAGATCAGAGGATAAGAGCTTGTCCCTGTTCTCCTATGGCCGCTTAAATCCAGACCTTTTCATCTAAAATGCAAATATGTTTGGCATTTTTCATACACATTCCTGTCTTTTTTCCCCCTTCTGCTGTCTTCTGTAGATACTGAGAATATTAAACCTGTACTCTTTTCATTTTCTACATAAGCACCTGTTTTGTTGTCCAGCTGTATTTTTTGGGTTGGAGGGTTAGGTCTGCAATAATCATGTTATTTCCCCTTTGGGTATACAAATGAGACAATGTGAGCAAATACAATCTGTATTTTTAAAGTGATGGAAATAAATTTTTTTTTCAGGGCACATGTTGCTAAACTTAAGTCGTGGCAAGCAAGATTTTTTAAAAGAGGTTGTTGAATCTTTTGCCAACAAAAGCGGGCAGTCTGCATTATATGATGCTCTGTTTTCTAGTCAGTCACCTAAGGATACATCTTTTCTTGGTAGCGATGATATTGGAAACATTGATGTACAAGAACCAGAGCTTGAAGATTTGGCTAGATATGATGTTGGTAAGTTATATGTTTCAGAGGAAACGGTCTCTGTCGTAATTCTTATAAATTGCCCATAATCTTATTACCCAGAAATAATGACTTAATATTTTCCTGTATTCCTTTCGTGTGTGGGTTGGGCTGGGGGGAGTTTGAATGTGGTGCTGTGGGGATGGCATGTAGTTTTTGTTGTTGTTGTTTTTGAGACCAAGTTTTGCTCTTGTCCTCCACGCTGGAGTTCAGTGGTGCAATCTCGGCTCACTGTAACCTCTGCCTCCCGGGTTCAAGTGATTCTGCTGCCTCAGTCTCCCAAGTAGCGGGATTACAAGTGCCCGCCACCACGCCCGGCTCAAGTGATCCTCCCGCCTAAGCCCCCCAAAGTGTTGGGATGGGGCCCGGCACAGTGGCTCATATCTGTAATCCCAGCACTTTGGGAGGCCGAGGCGGGCAGATCACCTGAGATCAGGAGTTCGAGACCATCCTGGCCAACGTGGTGAAACCCCGTCTCTACTAAAAATACAAAAATTATCCGGGCGTGGTGGCATGTGCCTGTAGTCCCAGCTACTCGGGAGGCTGAGGCAGGAGAATCACTTCAACCCGGGAGGTGGAGGTTGCAGTGAGCCAAGATCACACCGCTGCGCTACAGCCTGGGCGACAGAGCGAGACTTCATCTCAAAAACAAAAAGTGTTGGAATTATAGGCATGAGCCACTGCATCTGGCCATATTTTTCATCTAAATGGTTGTTTATGTATGATTTATCTTGCTTCCTTCATGAATTCTCTCCCATAGTCTCTGTATTAAAACTATAAATATCACTTTTATTGGCAATATAATCTTTTTTATGAAGTAGACATAATTTGCTTGCTACTTTCTGTTATTGGGCATCCAAGTTGTTTTCAGCTTTTCCACTGTTAATAATCATACTCTGATAAAAACTTCAACAAAAAGTGTCTTCATTGCAAGTTATTTCCATAGAGATACCTAAAAACAGAATTACCGAGACAAAGGACATGAACATCTTTAAGTCTTGCAAATTGCCAAAATGACAGAAAGATTATACCTCTTTATGCTTCCAGAAGCGCATAACCTTTTCTTTTCTTTTCTTTTCTTTTGAGACAGAGTCTCACTCTGTCGCCCAGGCTGGAGCACAGTGGCGCAATCTCGGCTCACTGCAACTTCTGCCTGCCAGGTTCAAGCAATTGTCTTGCCTCAGCCTCCCAAGTAGCTGGGACTACAGGCACGTGACACCATGCTCGGCTAATTTTTTGTATTTTTAGTAGAGACGGAGTTTCACCATGCTGGCCAGGCTGGTCTCGAACTCCTGACTGCGCATAACCTTTTCAATATTGACTTTCTTATAGAAAAACAGATTTCTTTACTGTACTGATGGATTAATATAGTGATGTTCCATTGCTTTAATGACTTAAAGGAAAACCCATTGTTTTGGGGTTTCTTATTAGGTTAGGTGTTCTTTATTTGGCTTTTGTCAGTTGATTTTGGTTTATTGAGTTCTAGTCAGTGTCATTTTTTAAGATGGACTTAAACATTCTTCATCACTACTATTTTTATTAAAATTTCTAGAAATAATCAAGTGAGAATGCATTTAATAAGAACATGAGATTTTGCCTAACATAGAATTCTCTCCAGCTTTGATATAGAAAAGCAGTTAGATAATTAAGATATATATAATGTGAATTGCTTATGTTGGCAAAACTAATGGCACAAAGAAAAATTTCAAACCCTTAAGCCAATTTTTTAATTTGATTTTAGGTGCTATTCGAGCACATAATGGTAGTCTTCAGCACCTTACTTGGCTTGGCTTACAGTGGAATTCATTGCCTGCTTTACCTGGAATCCGAAAATGGCTAAAACAGCTTTTCCATCGTTTGCCCCAGGAAACCTCAAGGCTTGAAACAAATGCACCTGAATCAATATGTATTTTAGACCTTGAAGTAAGCAAAGATTTTAACAAATTAAATATTCTGAATTTTGTTTAATTTTTTTTTTCTAACTTAACTTTTCCTTAAATAAAACAGGTATTTCTCCTTGGAGTAGTATATACCAGCCACTTACAATTAAAGGAGAAATGTAATTCTCACCACAGCTCCTATCAGCCGTTATGCCTGCCCCTTCCTGTGTGTAAACAGCTTTGTACAGAAAGACAAAAATCTTGGTGGGATGCGGTTTGTACTCTGATTCACAGAAAAGCAGTGTAAGTAGTAAAACAAAAATATTGCTGTCACTTAGTGCATAGGTTTTACCAGGGATTTAATCCTCATGTGAAGATTTAATTTGTCATGTGACCCATTAACATATATGTATGTAAGCGCTGAACTGTGTATTTAGAAAGCAATTTTAGTAAATTGAACTATTTTTTAGACCTGGAAACGCAGCAAAATTGAGACTTCTAGTTCAGCATGAAATAAACACTCTAAGAGCCCAGGAAAAACATGGCCTTCAACCTGCTCTGCTTGTACATTGGGCAAAATGCCTTCAGAAAATGGTGAGTTTTAAAGTATAAGCATTTTTAAAGAACATTACCTTAATTTTTTAAAATCATGAACTTTTCATTGAAAGTTTTTTTGTTCTGAAAACAGCAGCTTGGTCATATTATGACAGATGTGTTTTTTATTGCTGCAAAATAGTTAATGTAGTTAAATATAAGCACTTAGAGGAGCAGTACCTGGCACACAGTGAATGTTACATATTAGCTGAGCTGTTACTGTTATTCCTTAATAATTAAGTTCTGATAATTATTCAGCCTGAAAAATTAAAAAGAAATTAGCACAAGGCTTTGTAGGTAAGACCGTTATAGATCTTTCTAAATATTTAAGGTGTGTTTTGTGTCACCATTAGGTGTAGATGGTCAGCCTTTTGAACAAACTGACACTACAGAAGAGGCAGTTTTCAGCTATCTAAAAATGGTAACTGTTAACAAGTAGTTTGGATTGCTACGTTAGGGTGGTATCATTAGAAGCATTTAAAAGTTGAGTGTAGAGGCCGGGTGCGGTGGCTCATGCCTGTAATCCCAGCATGTTAGGAGGCCAAGGTGGGCAGATCACAAGGTCAGGAGATCGAGATCATTCCTGGCTAACATGGTGAAACCCCGTCTCTACTAAAAATACAAAAAAAAAAAAAAAATTAGCCGGGCATGGTGGCAGGCGCCTGTAGTCCCAGCTACTTGGGAGGCTGAGGCAAGAGAATGGCGTGAACCCAGGAGGCGGAGCTTGCAGTGAGCCGAGATCACGCCACTGCACTCCAGCCTGGGCTACAGAGCGAGACTCTGTCTCAAAAAGAAAAAAAAGTCAGTGTAGAATGATCACTGGTATTAAGGTGGTTTAGTTATTACAGTATTTGGAAGCTGAACAAATGACTATTGAGGTACCATTTGGTTTTGACTTGAAATTTTAGCCAGTCCTTACAACTTGTAAATGAACTTTAGATCTAATCATGCGTGTTCCTTAAAGTTGTGTGCTTTTAACTTTCTTTTTTAGGGCAGCGATCTTAATTCTTTTTATGATCAACGAGAATACATAGGGAGAAGTGTTCATTATTGGAAGAAAGTTTTGCCATTGTTGAAGATAATAAAAGAGAAGAACAGTATTCCTGAACCTATTGATCCTCTGTTTAAACATTTTCATAGTGTAGACATTCAGGTAACAGAGTTCCTTTATGAATTTATTGGAGATGGGAATTTCCAGTTTATAAACAAAGACATGGAGCTATAAACTGCTTAAAGTAATTGCCTTGTTATTTAATGGTAATCTTGTTTTCTAAATTCACTAGCTCTCACAAATAAGATATGACAGAGAAGAGTAATGAGATGTTTGTCTCTTAAGATCACATAAAATCTTTGGAAAATCATTTGGGTTTTATATTCTGAGTATAAACAATTTGACTAAAAACTATTCTGTGTGTTTAGGCATCAGAAATTGTTGAATATGAAGAAGACGCACACATAACTTTTGCTATATTGGATGCAGTAAACGGAAATATAGAAGATGCTGTGACTGCTTTTGAATCTATAAAAAGCGTTGTTTCTTATTGGAATCTTGCACTGGTAAGTAGATGTGGTACTTGAGCTACAAGTTTTATTTATTTATTTATTTATTTTTAAAAGATGGGGTTTCTCTGTTGGCCAGGCTAGAGTGCAGTGGCACAATGTTGGCTCACTGCAACCTCTGCTTCCCAGGCTCAAGCGATTCTTGTGCCTCAGCTCCCGAGTAGCTGGGATTACAGGCATGAGCCACCATGCCTGGCCAAGCTAAAAGTTTTTTGTTTTAAAAACCTAATGATTTCATAAAAGCACTATTTGTATAGATTTTTCACAGGAAGGCAGAAGACATTGAAAATGATGCCCTGTCTCCTGAAGAACAAGAAGAATGCAAAAATTGTCTGAGAAAGACCAGGGACTACCTAATAAAGATTTTAGATGACAGTGATTCAAATCTTTCAGTGGTCAAGAAAGTAAGTAGCAGGTTGTTGTATGTATGTTCTTACTGATAACCCACTGGTCAATGTTTTTGCGTTGGTCTTATATTTTGGTAATTTCAAAAATACTCAGTAATATGTTGTTACTAATGCACAGAAGGGATGTGTGTGTCTAAATGCTTATATTTGCTTGCTTTGTCTTAGGTTTGGTGTGTCTTTTTAAACTTGGGAATCTAGGTATATGCTCTTAAAAAGTACTTCTTGGGGAATTAGAAAAGATTTCTAAGATAAGACATTGATTTTGTTATCTTAGCAGTGTAATCAAAACAAATATAGCCTCAGGACTGATTCTTAATGAACTTTGCTGAAATTGAAAGTTGTTGCTGACAAGAGCATTTCTTCTCATCCTCATCAGCCATTATGAATGCCCTTGTTTTCTTGCTGTCAGCTGTTTGAGATTGTCATGATGATGTTAAATTATGTTCAGTCTTCTGAGTGTTTTGTTGATTAATTTGTGTTACTACTCTTTTATTAGGATTTATGTTGTCTGGTGTATTGTAGCATCTGTATTTCTGTCACCATTGAAAATCAGTTAGAAAACATCAGTAACTTATTTTGTTCACTTGGAAAAGCTTTCCAAGTTAACATTCCTCTACAATTATCATGGTTAACAGAAGTAATAGAAAGAGCATGGACTTTAGAATCAGAAGATGTTAGATTGTACAACACTTTCCTGTGTTCATGAAGAAAAAAATTATAGAATAAAGACAAAAAAATAAAAATAATAATACAAAACAACAGAAAAAGAAAAAAGATAATTAAAAAACACTTTCACGTGTATTATTATTTAAAGTGTAAAGTGCTTATTAAAGTGACAAAAATGTAAATAAGATAAAATACATCATTTTAGAGTTTTTACTTTTGGAATTTTTTGCAAACAAAAGCCCTTAATTAATGTCTTTTTAGTTGCCTGTGCCCCTGGAGTCTGTAAAAGAGATGCTTAATTCAGTCATGCAGGAACTTGAAGACTATAGTGAAGGAGGTCCTCTTTATAAAAATGGTTCTTTGCGAAATGTAGATTCAGAAATAAAACATTCTACACCATCTCCTACCAAATATTCACTATCACCAAGTAAAAGTTACAAGGTAAACAGGAAAGAATGGAATCATTTCATTGTGAAATTGTTTCTGTTCTAAGTGTTTTAAATGCTGTTTTGTTATTTTTATTTTTTTTTAGTATTCTCCCAAAACACCACCTCGATGGGCAGAAGATCAGAATTCTTTACTGAAAATGATTTGCCAACAACTAAAGGCCATTAAGGTAAGTCACTTAATTTCTCTAGCTGTACTTTTTATTCCAAGATTCCTTCCCTGGCCACTCTCTCACTTTTTTTCTGAAGCTGGTCAAAATGTCCCCTGCCATCCAAATAGTATGGTAAGGGGACATTTTGGTCTTTTTTTTTTTTTAAAGACAGGGTCTTCTTCTGTTGTGCAGGCTGGAGTACAGTGGTATGATCACAGCTTACTGTGGCTTCGACCTCCTAGCTCAAGAGAGCCTCTTGGCTCAGCCTGCCACGAAGCCAGGACTACAGACAGTCACACGCCACCAGGCCCAGCTAATTGTTGTATTTTTTGTAGAGACGGGATTTTGCCATGTTGCCCAGGGTGGCCTTGAACTCCTGGCTCAAACAGTCCTCCTGCTTCAGCCTCCCAAAGTGCTGGGATTGCAGGCGTGAGCCACTGTGCCCAGCCTACATACCTCGGTCTTGACCCTTTGCCATATTTTGTTTTGTTTTGTTTTGAGATGGAGTCTCACTCTGTTGCCCAGTCTGGAGTGCAATGGTGCGATCTTGGCTCACTGCAAGCTCCACCTCCCAGGTTCAAGCGACTCTCCTGCCTCAGCCTCCCGAGTAGCTGGGATTACAGGCACCCGCCACCACGCCCAGCTAATTTTTGTATTTTTAGTAGACACAGAGTTTCACCATGTTGGCCAGGCTGGTTTTGAACTTCTGACCTCAGGTGATCTGCCTGCTTTGGCCTCCCAAAGTGCTGGGATTACAGGTGTAAGCCACCACACCCAACCCTTTACCATATTTTTGAAAGTACTTTATGTGTCTCTTTCCTCATCTTCCACAAAATTTGAGACCTTCAAAGGTAGAAACTGTTTTATTTAAAATATAAGAGTTCCTGGCACAGAGAAGTTTCCTGAGTGATCGAACTGCTACACTGTACTAATCATACTCTGGTCTATGAGTTCATTCCCAGATTAGCTGTGGATTACATGTGTTTCAAATGTATAGCTAGGAATTGAAAAGCGGTCTGAGCTTCAAAAAGTCCTACTATATTTTAATACTTCCATATGAATTTGACTTAATTATGTAAGGAAATAGTTATGTATATATATCTTATTTTAACAATAGGGTTCAAAGGAGCTTGACTTTTTTGGAATTGGAAATAAAAGTAGGTTCTTTCATGCTTATCAGGCAAGAACTAAATTACTCATACTGCTAAAGTTACATCAAAGATATGCTGATGTGTGGCGATTATTACAGTGTGATCAGCAGTATTTGCAACTAAAGAGAATACTATTTGGTGGGGAAGACATTTTTGAATTTGCACAAAAATTTTGAATGTTAATTCTGTGTAGTCGTGGCCTATGACAATTACATACAATTTTGACTTAACATACAGGTTTCAGGCTCCCAGCATTGTATTCTGTGGAAGTATAGTGGAGCACTAGTCCATGAGCTTGAAAAGCTTGGTACTAGTACTGACTCTGCCATTAATTAATGATCTTGGGCCAGTCACTTCCTTTGTGACTGTTTGGCTTCTTATCTTTAAAAACGAGAGAATTATTGAAGCCAGTTCTCATCACATTGAATGCTAAAAATTACAGTTACAGCAGTGATTGCAAATTCAAAGCTCTGGTGCGGATACCAACAGTGACCATAAAGTTTTCTAGGTGATTGCACTAGTTTCTTATTTCTTGGATGTGGATGTGTAGCATCTGGACTAGGCACTGTAGATGGATGAGTGGGGGAAATTTTATTTAGCTTGAAAATTGAGATGGTTTTGGACCTCATGGTTAGGTCTTTCTGGGAAATTTTTATTTGAAACACTTGTGGAAAAAGAAAGCCAACATGCTAGATCTGTCCCTGACCTCACTTGTTAGAAGTGGTCGGATTCCTGGGCTGATACAGAGAAGTTTGAAACTTTTCAAAATTTACCTGTTTTCTGATACCACTACAATTTCTTTGGAAAAACAATTTCCTGTTAGGTGTCTGTTTTGTAAGGGGACATTTTGTAGGTCCTAGGGTTGGGTATGGTGCTGTCATTTAGTTTTCTTCAGCAGAGATCAGGTAGCCACATAGCTACACTAGACGGCATTGTATCTATCTGCCATCTTGTCAAGGCAGCAGAGTTGTGTTAAGGAACCATTTTTGGAGTCAGATCTGGTTCAAATTCCAGCTGTTATTCCCTGCATCCCTTTCTCTCATTTTAAGATAGGAGCTAATATTGTTTACCTAACAGTGTAGATGGTATAAGAATTAAGAAGAGTTTAAGTGCGTTGGACATATCATTATATACATAATAAATTTCTCTGCAGCTGCTACTTTTTTCCCTTTCCTGGTGGAGCATTTGAACATCACCTTGAGAATGAGTTGTATTTTGTTTCAGCACGGGGTTAAGTGAAAAGCTAATTTGGGGAGGTGATTTGGAATGTCAGGTAGTCCAGATTGCAGTGTAGAAAGAACACACTGAAAGGATGGTCAGTGTAATGTTAGAGGACTGTGAAAGTTGGGGAAAGAAATTTAGTTTCTAGGTACTTGTATTTTTGAGCAGGGAATTGTCTTGGCTGGAGGTGAATATCAGAAAGGTTAATGTAGGCAAGTGTAGAATGGAAATGAAGGTGTGATCATTTAGGAGGTTATTTGTTTAGGTGAGAGAGTTAATGAATTAGGTTTTGTATTAACGAATGAAAATGGGAGCAGATAAATTTTTAACAAATTAAGAATCATATTTTAAGATCAGCACTAGGTACCTAGAACTCATTGGCAAATAGAAACTTTCAAAAGATATAATCAGGTCCGGGCGTGGTGGGTCACACCTATAATCCCAGCACTTTGGGAGGCTGAGGTTGTGGATCACTTGAGGTCAGGAGTTCAAGACTAGCCTGGCAAACATGGTGAAACCCCATCTCTACTATTATACAAAAAATTAGCCGGGCGTGCTGGCTGATGCCTGTAATCCCAGCTACTCGGGAGGCTGAGGTGGGAGAATTGCTTGAGCCCAGGAGGTGGAGGTTGCGGTGAGCCAAGATTGTGCCATTGCACTCCAGCCTGGACGACAGATCGAGACACCATCTCAAAAAAAAAAAAAAAAAAAAAAAAAAAAATCAGTTATTTAAATTTAAAAGAGTAAGCTTTCCCAGCACTGTTTCTGGCATGATATAATTAAATGTTTAAAATTATTTGATTTTTTTTTTTTTTCTTCCAATAGAAAGAAATGCAGGAGTTGAAACTAAATAGCAGTAACTCAGCATCCCTTCATCGTTGGCCCACAGAGAATTATGGACCAGACTCAGTGCCTGATGGATATCAGGGGTCACAGACGTTTCATGGGGCTCCACTAACAGGTGAGCTGGCAAGTGGATAATTGCATATTTTAGTAAAACTACTTTACTTCCCTCTTTTAAGTAGATAACTTGTGAAATCACCTTGTTTATATATGTTTGTTAATATACATGTCAACATCTGTTTATATGTTACTTCAAAAGCTATATTTGGTGTTAACGGAGATTTTTATAACCCCAAGCAGAAAAAACAAGCTGTATGTGATCACGTGTATATAAAGGCTTAAAGAACACTTAATCCACACCTCAGATGAGCTGAGATGAGATTATTCCTTAAATTGAAAAATGTTAATGAATAGAGTTATGCACTAAGAAATGCTTAATTAAGAACCTACACCTCTGGGGAATTATTTTGATGATAATGATGAGAGGCAGGACATTATATAGGAAATCTTACTTAATTTGAAATATTATGGTTATATAAAGAAAGAAAAGGAGTTTGGACCTGAATCATACTGGGTTTTTAAGTTCTGCTCTATCACTTACTATAATAGCTGTGTAAGTTAACCTGTCTGAAATGTGGAGATAATACTTGCCTTACATAATTACTATGAGCATTTGTGTATGTGCAGGTGGGCGTGGGTGTGTATCAGACATTTATTAGAGTATACAGTAAACGGTTAATGAACTAAGGTTACTAATAGTGTTTACTGTGGGTTGGCTATGTGCAAAAGTGCTTTGTGAATGTAATTTTATTTAATTACAGTAACTTAGAATGGCCGGTACCATTATTAATCCCTTTTTTATAAATAAAGAAATGGGATCAAGAAAGGTTAGGTAACTTACTCATTATTATACAGCTAGTTATTGATAGAGCCAAGATTCACACTCCAGTGGTGTTACTCCAAAGCATTTGCCATTATAATACATTGCTCCCAGGCAGCCAGAAATAACAAAATTGTTCCTTTTACGTACGACAGACTTCTGAAACGGTAGTAGTAGTGCCCTTTTTTTTCTCTCTTTTTAGCCCAGGAAAGATTTAGAATCAAATCTAGTTTAGATTAGCACATTTGTGTGATGGTTCATATAGTTAAGGCAACCCCACTAGCCTTTTGTGATAGTATCTTCTCAACACAAGCAAAATAACAGAAAATCTTTGTGAAGTCAAGCTTATTAAATGTCATAAGTCATAGATAAGTATATGAAATGTCTAACGTGCAAACCTTGTTTACTTAAAACCGTATACATCATATAGGTCCTTGTAAGAGGATAAACGAACTGGCTAGCCTTTTCTGGGGCTTTTTTAGTGATGTGTGCAGTCAGTTATTTGGTGCCTTGTGGGTCATGTTTCCATTTCTTCTGTGTACAGGCATAAAAGGTCTTCTGTTCTTATACAAGCATGTAAATACAACATTCCCATTGTCTCATTTTATTCTTGCAATGACCCTATGAAATGTGTAGAAGCAGCACATCCTCATTTTACAATTGAGAAATATGGAGACTCCAAATGGATTATTTACAGGTTCACAAAACAGCTTTGTGGCACTGAAAGGGCGAGAGCCAAGATCTCCTGATTTCTGTTCCTGTGTTCATAGATTCTTTTTCCTTAATAAAAGTAAACATATATCAAGATGGTCTTTGTTTTTTTTAAAGTAAGATGATTAAAATTAAAGATTAATGAGCTCATAGGAGATACTCAGAAGTACTGAACAGGGTGAAGAAAACTAAAAACTAACCACCTTATTAACATTTCTTATATTTGAGAGCATTTCCTTCTGGTTCTTTCTCTATACATATAGTATCTTTTATGAGATTGTTACCATGTTATTATGTTGTGTGTAGATGAGCTAGCCTGTTTTTTAAATGTTACTTTAGTTCTGAGCATTTTTAAACTTAAATGTTTTTTGAATATTAATGAGTTCATGGTATCCCATCACATGGAAGTACTGTAAATTCTGTTCCTTTATGTTGTTTCTGGTTTATGCCATTACAAATTCTAGGACACTGTCCTAGTTTTGTAGGGTATTCAAAATATTCAGTTTGTGCTCTTACCACTAGTAGATATCTGATAGTGCCATCTTCGCACTTTTGCTAATGCTGACTTAATAGTTTATAAAATCCTTTGCCAATTTGTAGGAACAAAAGTGATATCAATTTTTAAGGTTTTTTAATACTCGTCATGCTCAACAATTCATGCAAATGGCTGTTGGTAGTTTTGCCATCTTCAACGTGGGTACCTTCTAGTTGTTTGGTTTCTTGGTAAAACTCACACAAAACAGTTGGAGAAGAATTTGTATATCAACATGAATGTTAATGTGATTTTTTAAAAGCCAGCGAACACATTTGTGTTCCTTGTGAGATCCTTTGCATGAATTTGTCAGGTAATTTTTTTGACCTGAACATTCTCATAATAGCTTCAGTTTGCACAATGCAACCTCGTCATTTTGCGGATTTTCAAGGCTCACTTCAAAACATGTTCCTTGAGGCCTATTATATTTCTTTCCTAAATTGTCTATTCATATGGTGCTTTTAAAAATTAGATTACTTTTAGTAGATTTATTAGAGCTCTTTAGTTTTTTTCCGCACAGTTTAGAGTCAGTAGTCAATTAAAGTCCCTACTTAAACTTCAGACTAAGATTTTTTTTTAAATTTAAAATTATATTTTTTCTTTTTGCTTTCATGCAGACAGACATCTTGCAAGACTTTAAGATTCTTGGGCCATTTCTGTCAGGTTGTTCTGTGTTCTGTGCCTGCTTCCTCCCCATAGTAATTTCAAAATAGCTATCCTCACCTCTGTTAGGTTTCCAAAATCAAACTTGGGCTTCTGGCTAGCCTTTTCTCGGTCTTGGTTTTTCAGTGCTTTCCAGAGGCAATTGTTTGGAACCTCTCGGCACAGTTTCTGTTTCTTCTTCCATGTACAGGCATAAAAGGTCTTTTGGTTGTTTTCTGGTAAAACTATCATAAAACAGTTCAAGCAAATGACTATTGGTAGTTTTGCTGTTAACATGGGTGCCTTCTAGTCGTTTTGTTTCCTGGTAAAACACACAAAACAGAGGGAGCAGATAGTTTGTACATCAGCATGAGTGTTGATGTTCTTTTTATTTTAAGCCAGGGAACACATTTTATGTTGTTGATGACATCCTTTCCATGAATTTGTCAGGTGATTTTTGAGCTGAACATTCTCAGTAATAGCTTTAGTTTACAAAATACAACCTAGTCTTTCTGCAGATTTTCTAGGCCCACTTCAAATGCATTGACCATCAGATGGCATCTTGGTTCCTTACGTCCTTTCTGTGACTGAATGTCCATAATTCCACATCATACTGATCTTTCTTAGAAAAGGCAACAGTTACTTTCTTCTTTATTCCTTTTTTAATGCTTGTGAGGTAGATGTTCTTGTTGATCACAGTGATGCTATTCTCTTATTCTTCATGTCATATTTAGCAATTTTTTTCTAGTTTGTCATTTGATAATCTTGATTGGTGTATTTTGATGTACAGAAATTTAAAATTTATGTAGTTAAATCTTTCTTTAATTTGTATTGCTTTTGTATTTATAGCTCTTGCCTAGATAGTCTTAACTGTAGTATAGACTTTAACAGTGTTTTCTTTATTTTCTTTTTTTTTTTTTTAGCTGCAACTACTGGCCCTTCAGTATGTTATATTCAGTCACCAGCATATAATTCCCGGTATCTTCTCAGACCAGCAGCTAATGTTACTCCCACAAAGGTAACAAAGGAATAATTTATACATTTATAATTATTTCCTTTTTAAATTATTTAGGGTTCCTTCAAATAAATTCAAGAGAGCAGTAGTTCAGTATTAAAACTTTTATGTCCCTTAAAATGTAGATATTTTAAATTTATCTCCAAATACAGAAATTATACTTCTTAGTCACCTTATTTTTGTGTTACAATAAGTGTGAATATTTAGAATATTTTAAAAATGGGAGTGGTGGTGGTGGATCCTTCATCATTCTGTTTTAACAGAAATAGAACTGTAATGCCCTTGCTGACCCACTATGTGGTAAGTACTTTCGGGCCTGATACAGCTATATGTATAACAATTGATTGAAGACTCAATATTACAGTGGTAGTTGAATGTGACAGCTTTGAGGACAGAGTGTTGGGGTGCATTTAGACCCTTGCTCTTCTGCTTATTTTGACCACAGGCAAGTTTCTGAACCTCTCAATGCATCAGTTGCCTCATATGTAAAATGATAATAATAATACCTTAATTCGTAGGGTTTTTGGGGATATTAAAATGAGATAATAATGTAAAGTGCTTAGAACAGTGCCCAGCTGGCACATTAATAAATGCTCAATGAATGTTATCATCATCATCATTATTGTTAACATCATTTGATAAATTGTTTAGGAATGAAGAAGGTATTTATTTTACGACTTTAGCTGTAGATTTTAAGATGCTATAATTAATTTTCATTATATGCCAAGTATATATGCAAGTATCTTTGTAGTAATGTGGTTTTCTCTTAACCTACTTATGCCTAGCGCTCCATTATTGGAACACTAAGCTTATGGGAGTTATTTATATCCTACTGCTCAAGGTCATTGCGAAGGTCTGATTTTTCACACAGAAAATTTGCAGCCTCTGGCATAAACGGGTTAATGATGTGTACTACATCCCCTAATGAGATCTTCTTCACTTCATATTCATGTTTGAAGTTTGTGAGAATTGGTTTGCATTTAGTTATCTGTAGTTTTGTAGACAATCTACAAAATGTTTTAACTTTCTGTCTTTTAGGGCCCAGTCTATGGCATGAATAGGCTTCCACCCCAACAGCATATTTATGCCTATCCGCAACAGATGCACACACCGCCAGTGCAAAGCTCTTCTGCTTGTATGTTCTCTCAGGAGATGTATGGTCCTCCTGCATTGCGTTTTGAGTCTCCTGCAACAGGAATTCTATCGCCTAGGGGTGATGATTCCTTTAATTACAATGTTCAACAGACAAGCACAAATCCACCTTTGCGAGAACCAGGATATTTCACAAAACCTCCAATTGCAGCTCATGCTTCAAGATCTGCAGAATCTAAGGCTATAGAATTTGGGAAAACTAATTTTGTTCAGCCCATGCCGGGTGAAGGAATAAGGCCATCTTTGCCAACACCAGCACACACAACACAGCCAGCTCCTTTTAAATTTAACTCAAATTTCAAATCAAATGATGGTGACTTCACGTTTTCCTCACCACAGGTTGTGACACAGCCCCCTCCTGCAGCTTACAGTAACAGTGAAAGCCTTTTAGGTCTCCTGACTTCAGATAAACCCTTGCAAGGAGATGGCTATAGTGGACCCAAACCAATTCCTGGTGGTCAAACCATTGGGCCTCGAAATACATTCAATTTTGGAAGCAAAAATGTGTCTGGAATTTCATTTACAGAAAACATGGGGTCGAGTCAGCAAAAGAATTCTGGTTTTCGACGAAGTGATATGTTTACTTTCCATGGTCCAGGGAAATCAGTATTTGGAACACCCACTTTAGAGACAGCAAACAAGAATCAGGAGACAGATGGAGGAAGTGCCCATGGGGATGATGATGATGATGATGATGATGACGGTCCTCACTTTGAGCCTGTAGTACCTCTTCCGGATAAGGTTGAAGTAAAAACTGGTGAGGAAGATGAAGAAGAATTCTTTTGCAACCGCGCGAAATTGTTTCGTTTTGATGTAGAATCCAAAGGATGGAAAGAACGTGGGATTGGCAATGTAAAAATACTGAGGCATAAAACATCTGGTAAAATTCGCCTTCTAATGAGACGAGAGCAAGTATTGAAAATCTGTGCAAATCATTACATCAGTCCAGATATGAAATTGACACCAAATGCTGGATCAGACAGATCTTTTGTATGGCATGCCCTTGATTATACAGATGAGTTGCCAAAACCAGAACAACTTGCTATTAGGTTCAAAACTCCTGAGGAAGCAGCACTTTTTAAGTGCAAGTTTGAAGAAGCCCAGAGCATTTTAAAAGCCTCAGGAACAAATGTAGCCACAGCATCAAATCAGGCTGTCAGAATTGTAAAAGAACCCACAAGTCATGATAACAAGATAAGCAAGGCTCCAAAGAGGGGATTTGAAGGACTGTTCATCAGGAAAGGACAGTGGGACTGTAGTGTTTGCTGTGTACAAAATGAGAGTTCTTGCTTAAAATGTGTGGCTTGTGATGCCTCTAAACCAACTTATAAACCTATTGCAGAAGCTCCTTCAGCTTTCACATTGGGCTCAGAAATGAAGTTGCATGACTCTTCTGGAAGTCAGGTGGGAACAGGATTTAAAAGTAATTTCTCAGAAAAAGCTTTTAAGTTTGGCAATACAGAGCAAGGATTCAAATTTGGGCATGTGGATCAAGAAAATTCACCTTCATGTATGTTTCCGGGTTCTTCTAATACAGAATTTAAGTCAACCAAAGAAGGATTTTCCATCCCTGTGTCTGCTGATGGATTTAAGTTTGGCATTTCGGAACCAGGAAATGAAGAAAAGAAAAGTGAAAAGCCTCTTGGAAATGATACTGGCTTCCAGGCTCAGGATATTAGTAGCCAGAAGAATGGTCGTGTTGTGATTGTTGGCCAAACAAGTAGCACGTTTACATTTGCAGATCTTGCAAAATCAACTTCCGGAGAAGGATTTCAGTTTGGCAAAAAAGAGCCCAATTTCAAGGGATTTTCAGGTGCTGGAGAAAAATTATTCTCATCACAATGCGGTAAAATGGCCAATAAAGCAAACACTTCTGGTGATTTTGAGAAAGATGATGATGCCTATAAGACTGAGGACAGCGATGACATCCATTTTGAACCAGTAGTTCAAATGCCTGAAAAAGTAGAACTTGTAACAGGAGAAGAAGATGAAAAAGTTCTGTATTCACAGCGGGTAAAACTATTTAGATTTGATGCCGAGATAAGTCAGTGGAAAGAAAGGGGTTTGGGGAACTTAAAAATTCTCAAAAATGAGGTCAATGGCAAACTAAGAATGCTGATGCGAAGAGAACAAGTACTAAAAGTGTGTGTTAATCATTGGATAACGACTACAATGAACCTGAAGCCTCTCTCTGGATCAGATAGAGCATGGATCTGGTTAGCCCTTGATTTCTCTGGTGGTGATGCCAAACTAGAGCAGTTGGCAGCAAAATTTAAAACACCAGAGCTGGCTGAAGAATTCAAGCAGAGATTTGAGGAATGCCAGCGGCTTCTGTTAGACGTACCACTTCAAACTCCCCATAAATTTGTAGATACTGGCAGAGCTGCCAAGTTAATACAGAGAGCTGAAGAAATGAAGAGTGGACTGAAAGATATCAAAACATTTTTGACAAATGATCAAACAAAAGTCACTGAGGAAGAGGATAAGAGTTCAGATACAGTTGCAGCCAGTGCCTCAGACACAACAATAAAACCCAATCCTGAAAACACTGGGCCCACATTAGAATGGGATAACTACGATTTAAGGGAAGATGCTTTGGATGATAGTGTTAGTAGTAGGTCAGTACATGCTTCTGCATTGGCAGGTAGCCCTGTGAGAAAAAATCTTTTCCACTCTGGTGAGTCAACAACAGGATTTAACTTGAATTTGAAATCTGCTTTGAGTCCATCTAAGTCTCCTGCCAAGTTGAATCAGAGTGGGACTTCAGTTGGCACTGATGAAGAATCTGATGTTACTCAAGAAGAAGAGAGAGATGGACAGTACTTTGAACCTGTTGTTCCTTTACCTGATCTAGTTGAAGTATCCGGTGGTGAGGAAAATGAACAAGTTGTTTTTAGTCACAGGGCAAAACTCTACAGATATGATAAAGATGTTGGTCAATGGAAAGAAAAGGGCATTGGTGATATAAAGATTTTACAGAATTATGATAATAAGCAAGTTCGTATAGTGATGAGAAGGGACCAAGTATTAAAACTTTGTGCCAATCACAGAATAACTCCAGACATGACTTTGCAAAATATGAAAGGAACGGAAAGAGTATGGGTGTGGACTGCATGTGATTTTGCAGATGGAGAAAGAAAAGTAGAGCATTTAGCTGTTTGTTTTAAACTACAGGATGTTGCAGACTCGTTTAAGAAAATTTTTGAGGGGGGAGGGGGGAGGGATAGCATTGGGAGATATACCTAATGCTAGATGACGAGCTGGTGGGTGCAGTGCACCAGCATGGCACATGTATACATACGTAACTTACCTGCACATTGCACACATATACCATAAAAGCAAACGTATAATAATAATTTTTTTAAAAAAGGGTAATTAAATTAGAATAAATAAAATAAGAATATGTTCTTTTTGGAAAGCTTAAAAAAAAAAATTTTTTTTGATGAAGCAAAAACAGCCTAGGAAAAAGATTCTTTGATAACACCTCATGTTTCTCGGTCAAGCACTCCCAGAGAGTCACCATGTGGCAAAATTGCTGTAGCTGTATTAGAAGAAACCACAAGAGAGAGGACAGATGTTATTCAGGGTGATGATGTAGCAGATGCAACTTCAGAAGTTGAAGTGTCTAGCACATCTGAAACAACAACAAAAGCAGTGGTTTCTCCTGGATTTAGTTTTAATGCACCTTTGAAAAGTAACAATAGTGAAACTAGTTCAGTAGCCCAGAGTGGATCTGAAAGCAAAGTGGAACCTAACAAATGTGAACTGTCAAAGAACTCTGATATGGAACAGTCTTCAGATAGCAAAGTCAAAAATCTCTTTGCTTCCTTTCCAACGGAAGAATCTTCAATCAACTACACATTTAAAACACCAGAAAAGGGTAAGTACTTTGTTGTTAAGTTAAGCACAGTTTTTCTTTCTTTTAATGTTTAGCTTGATGCAGACTCTTTGTAGGATCCTAATGTTGGGATATAAATGATGCTTTGTGAACACCCCCAGAATATTTGAGCAATTTTTTTTTTCTCCCTTAATAAGTTCACGGTGAGGTTTCAAAGAGCAAGAGAACTTAGTTTAAGACATTTCAGTAACAGGAAGATACTTCTATCATGCTAGGGCAGAGCAAAAGAACTCAGTACAGTATACGGACTCATGCTTGAATCATGCGCATTAACGTGAGACTTTTTTTAAAGTGTTCATTTTCATTTGTTCAGTTTCTTTTGTCACTCAGAAAACATGATATTGAGGCTGGGCACGGTGGCTCACTCCTAGAATGCCAGCACTTTGGGAGGTTGAGGTGGGTAGATCACTTGAGCTCAGGAGTTCGAGACCAGCCTGGCCAACATGGTGAAACCCTGTTTCTACTGAAAATACAAAAATGAGCTGGGCATGGTGGTGCGTGCCTATAATTAGCAGCTACTCAGGAGGCTGAAGCAGGAGGATCGCTTGAGCATAGGAGATGGAGGAAGCAGGGAGCTGAAATCATGCCACTGCACTCCAGCCTGACTGAGTGACTGAGTGAGACTTTGTCTCCAAAAAAAAAAAAAAAGAACATGATATTGAGATATTCTCATTTTATATGTTGTATGTCAGTCTTGCTCATTTATTAAATGAGCAAAGAATGAAACTACAGGGATAAATGAATATGTAAGACAATCAGATTGGTGGTATAAATTGAGGGATTCTGGCTTTTTATGTTTTAAAAGCATATTCATTTTGTTTCCCAGAATGTTAAAAAATATTCTTTATTTTCTAGGATTTAATTTTAGCCTTTTTAAATCTAATCCCATGGCCTTTTGGACTACCACCCCTTCCTCACAGCCTGAAAGCAAAGGTATAGAACTAGCATTCTCAGTATGAGATAACAGCAGTTTTTAGCAGCTGGTAGCTCTTAGCAAAGTATTAATAACTGTGGCTATATGAAATTAAGTACTTACCACTACAACATGCATGTTAAAGAATGCCAGTTTAAGCAAAGTACCTTTTGACTGGTGGCATGACACCCTTGTTGGTTTGTTTTTTTAAAATGTACTGGGATGCTGATTTGTAATGTACTTCATTGCTCTGTTATTTCAGGTCTGCTCAGTGAAGACCTATGTTTTATCTAATGTTTATCTTTAGCCACTAACGTCTGCCAGTATTCAAATGTAGTGGCAACGGCATGTATACAATATGGAAGAGTGTCCCTGTAGGGCTGTTCTTTTGTGCATGGTTTAGAAAAATGTTGTATTTGAAAATGGACCCCATTTTTAACAGCCAGCATTCTACGGCTTGCATATTATATGTGTTGCACAGATCATTTTTAGAAGCGTGGCTACTACAGTGGAAGAAGAAGTGGGATCTGTTGAAGGCCTTCAAGAACAGGTTAGGGAAGTGAAATCTCACCATTAGTGACCAGTAACACATCTTAGCCATGCCAAACAAGTACAATGATAAAGTAACAATCTCTGAATTTTTTTTTTTAAGTATACCGGTTTTATTACTAGCTAAGGTAGCTCTTAATCTTTTATTTTTAAAGATACAGTCTTTGAGAAATGTGAAAAGTGTTAACTTAAAAGTGGATGTATACTTGCGTATAGTTTCTGTGAGCTCTAGGTTAGGAATCCCTGACCTAAAAATGAATGTGCCTATACACTACTGTAGAACATAGAGCCTTATTCTGTTTTGAATCTGATAATGTCATTGTCCCAAGGGACCTTAGAAATGAAGACTTTAGACATGAGTAAACTGAGGCCAAGAGAGGCTGATTTACCCAAGGTGTCTTTACAGAGTAATAGCAGAAGTGGAACAAGAATCTGTATCTTACAGTGTACTGTTATTTCTCCTAGCTAGGAAATGATACTAATTTTTTGTTTATAATGAAGGAGAGGGGCCCTCTCCCTCCCCCTCCCCCTCCCTCTCCCTTCTTCGGTCTCCCTCTCCTTCTTTTTTCGGTCTCCCTCTATTGCCGAAGCTGGACTGTACTGCCGTGATCTTGGCTCGCTGCAACCTCCCTGCCTCAGGCTCCTGTGACTCTCCTGCCTCGGCCTGCCGAGTGCCTGGGATTGCAGGCGCGTGCCGCCACGCCTGAATGGTTTTAGTATTTTTGGTGGAGATGGGGTTTCGCCGTGTTGACCGGGCTGGTCTCCAGCTCCTGGCCTCGAGTGATCTGCCTGCCTCGGCCTCCCAAGGTGCTGGGATTGCAGACGGAGTCTCGCTCACTCAATGCTCAATGGTGCTCAGGCTGGAGTGCAGTGGCGTGATCTCGGCTCGCTACAACCTCCACCTACCAGCCTCCTGCCTTGGCCTCTTAAAGTGCTAAGATTACAGCCTCTGCCCCGCCGCCACCCCGTCTAGGAAGTGAGGAGCGTCTCTGCTTGGCCGCCCATCGTCTGGGATATGAGGAGCCCCTCTGCCCGGCCGCCCCATGTGGGAAGTGAGGAGCGCCTCTGCCCAGCTGCCATCCCGTATAGGAAGTGAGGAACGTCTCTACCCGGCCACCCATCGTCTGGGATGTGAGGAGCGCCTCTGCCCAGTCGCCCAACGTCTGGGAAGTGAGGAGCGCCTCTGCCCGGCCGCCCTGACTGGGAAGTAAGGAGCGCCTCTGCCCGGCCGCCCCGTCTGGGAGGTGAGGAGAACCTCTGCCCGGCCGCCATCCCGTCTGGGAGGAAGTGAGGAGCACCTCTGCCCGGCCGCCCCGTCTGGGAGGTGAGGAGCGCCTCTGCCCGGCCGCCACCCCGTCTGGGAGGAAGTGAGGAGCGCCTCTGCCCGGCCGCCCCGTCTGGGAGGTGAGGAGCGCCTCTGCCCGGCCGCCCCCTCTGGGAAGTGAGGAGCGCCTCTGCCTGGCTGCCACCCCATCTGGGAGGTGAGTAGCGCCTCTGCCCGGCCGCCCCATCTGGGAGGTGAGGAGTGCCTCTGCCTGGCCGCCACCCCGTCTGGGAAGTGAGGAGCGCCTCTGCATGGCCGCCCTGTCTGGGAGGTGTTTTCAACAGCTCCGAAGAGACAGCGACCATCAGGAGTGGGCCATGAGGACGATGGCGGTTTTGTTGAAAAGAAGGGGGGGAAGTGTGGGGAAAGGAAGGAGAGATCAGATTGTTGCTCTGTCTGTGTAGAAAGAGGTGGGCATAGGAGACTCCATTTTGTTCTGACTAGGAGAGATTCTTCTGCCTTGGGATGCTGTTGATTTATGGCCTTTCCCCCAGCCCCGTGCTCTCTGAAGCATGTGCTGTGTCAACTCAGGGTTAAATGGACTAAGGGCGGTGCAAGATGTGCTTTGTTAAACAGATGCTTGAAGGCAGCATGCTCTTTAAGAGTCATCACCACTCCCTAATCTCAAGTACCCAGGGACACAAACACTGCAGAAGGCCGCAGGGACCTCTGCCTAGGAAAACCAGAGACCTTTGTTCATGTGTCTATCTCCTGACCTTCTCTCCACTATTATCCTATGACCCTGCCATATCCCCCTCTCCGAGAAACACCCAAGAATGATCAATAAATACTTCATAAAAAAAAAAAAAAAGTAAGGTGGGTAGGGAGAAGAGAGTGAGTGGTAATCAGGCAGGATTTGATGGAAAAAAAAAATCCCACAGCAGCCATAAAATCCAATCTTAGGAAGCACTTAAATGAGAAGTTTTGGCACTTAATGAAGAAAACTGCAAAACTTATATAGGATGACTATTATTTGAACTATCAGTTCTCAGATTGGTTTATAAATTCTAAGACAAATTTGTTAAAAATTGTAGAGTTTTTTTGGCTGGATCTTGAGAGAATTCTACGTTTAAGTAAAAAACTAGCAAGAGTAGCTAAATTTTTTGTAAATGAAAAGAAAAAAGTGACATCCTACTGAAAGAGACACTAAAACTTATCACAGTTACAGTAATGTGGTAGAATTCTGATGCAAGAATGGTACAGATTAATGTAGCAGAAGAGAGTGATACTTCCGCATAACAACAAACAGGTGCCAGGCTCTCTTCTAAGCACTTTACATATCTCAATACACTTAATTCTCAAAACAACCCCCAAGTATATTAGCATCAACACTTTACAAGTGAGGACTCTGAGGCGTAAATAGATGAAGGAACTCAAAGTCACAGACTCAGATTTCTTAAGAAACCTCAGGGTCACAGAACAAGTAACAGAGCAGAGCTGAAATTTTAATTCAGGGAGTCTCGTTCCAGATCTGTTGTTTCATCAACTAAGCTATACCATCTCAGTAAAGTTTGAAACAGAAACCAATGAAGAAAGAAATTCCTTCTAAGGAATTAGGTTTTTATTTCACTCCACATAGCAAAATGTATTCTGGATGGGTTAAAAAATTTTGTGAAAAATATTTTTTAAAAACCTGGAGTGAAGTACTTGATCTTTTTTTTAACTGACTTTTGGATACAAAAGACTTTTTCAAACTTTAGATACTAAATTTAGGCCAGGTGCAGTTGCTCACGCCTGTAATTCTAGCACTTTGGGAGGCCAAGGTGGGTGAGTCACTTGAGGCCAGGAGTTTGAGATCAGCCTGGCCAACACAGCGAAACCCTGTCTCTACAAAATATACAAAATTTAGCTGGGCATGGTGGCACACACACTCATGGTGACTGTAGTCCTAGCTACTCGGATGGCCGAGGCACGAGAATCACTTGAACCTGGAAGGTGGCAGTTGCAGTGAGTGGAGATTGTACCACTGCACCCCTACCTAAAGTATTTTAACAAATTACAAAGGAAAAGATTGATAGATTTAACTACTTGAAATTGATATGTCTGGTCTACCTCTGGAAGAAATTAATAGATTATAGGGTCTCTTAAAATGTAAAGAAGCAAGTTCCTCATGTAACTTGCTCTTATGAAGCCCATATATAAATTTTAAATGGGTTTTTTAATGGATTTATAAGATCTTTATATATAAGCATACTAATTCTTTGTCATGTATAAATTTAAATTTTCAAATTTCATTACCATATTTTCATATGTAATATAAACTTACGTATAAAAATGTGACAGGATTTAAGGTAGAACCAGAGGTGCTGAAATGTTTATTAATGTTGATCACTTTTAAAAACACATATACCTGTGCTCTATTAGGTTCTTCAGGATGCATCATTATAAAGATACTGAGTAATTTTTGGAGTTTGTTAATTTGGCTAGTTTTTTAGTGTTCATATCACTTGTAATAACTTGTATCGGTTTATCAAAAGATCTGAACACACAGGAGTCCTAGAGGGACAATAATTTGTAATTATTCAGATGTTTAGAAGTGTCTACCCTGCATAAGGAAAGTAGACTCTTGTATGCATGGCATTCATTTTTGTTCCAAGACTCCCCTTAGGAATAATACTTGATTAAAATCAGAATTTCCCAAAGGGAGCCATTATTTATTATGCTTTGGCATAGCAATTCAGTTTTTACAGCTATTGACAGCAATTGGAACCAGAATGAGTAAAAATGAAGAAGGCCAGATAGAGACTAAGAGGATAAATATCTCTGATTTCTAGAGGAGCCTACCCAAATACTAAACAAGCAGAGAATCTTCTTTCTATGGAAAAGAAAAGACCCTAGTGATACCTCAACCCTGTATGCATGTGTGCCAAGAAGTAGCAAACTCATAAATAAACATAGAAAAACATACTTTGGGAGGCCATAGCTTGAGGATTGCCTGAGGTCAGGAGTTCGAGACCAGTCTGGCCACATGGGGAAACCCCATCTCTCCTAAAAAATACAAAAAAATTAGCTGGACATGGTGGTTGAGGCAGGAGAATTGCTTGAACCAGGGAGGTGGAGGTTGCAGTGAGCTGAGATCGCGCCACTGCACTCCAGCCTAGCGACAGAGCGAGACAACGTCTCAAAAAAAATAGAACATAAGCCAGATTCTAGATTCCCAAGTCTTGTCTTCTGCCACTGAAATCACTAAATGGACAGACTATAAAATCAAAATTCAGATTGTAACAGTCAGCCACCAGTTGAGTCAAATAATTGACCATATGTAAATGAGAATTAGAAACAAAAGTGTGTTAGTCAAGGATCCGATCTGGGAAGCAAGAGCCGGGCATGGTGGCTCACACCTGTTATCCTAGCACTTTGGGAGACCTAGGCAGGCAGATTGCCTGAGCTCAGGAGTTTGAGACCAGCCTGGGCAACATGGCGAAACCCTGTCATCTACTAAAACTGCAAATATTAGTTGGCTGTAGTGGCACACACCTATAGTCCCAGCTACTTGGGAGGCGGAGGGAGGAGAATCGCTTGAACCCAGGAGACAGAGGTTACAGTGAGCTGAGGTTGCACCACTGCACTCCAGCCTGGGCGACAGAGCAAGACCCCATCTCAAAAAAAAGATTTCGCAAGCACGATCCAAAAGAGCATAAATGCCACACAAGACCCAGCAGAGGCCGGGCTCAGTGGCTCATGCCTGTAATTCCAACACTTTGGGAGGCTTGAGACATGCGGATCACCTGAGGTCAATTCAAGACCAGCCTGGCCAACACGGTGAAACCCTGTCTCTACTAAAAATACAAAAATTAGCAGGTTGTGGTGACACATGCCTGTAATCCCAACTACCCCGGAGGCTGAGGCAGGAGAATCATTGGAACCCGGGAGGCAAAGGCTGCAGTGAGCCAAGATCGCGCCACTGCACTCCAGCCTGGCAACAGAGCGAGACTCCATCTTAAAAAACCACCAGAGAAGCCTGTGGAGGTGAGCCAAGGACACAAGAGGTCCAGGTCCTCAGGAAAGCCACTGCCAGGCTTCACAGTCCTCTTGGTTAATGTCGTTTCTCTTTTACGCATAATATCTCAGTGGAACTTCCAAATATAAACTTTGCAAGAAAACATATAAACAGTGTGCTAGCAATAAAACCACAATTAGATACCACCTCACATCAGTCAGGATGGCTACTATTAAAATGTCAAAAAAAATAACAGGTGCTGGTAAGGTTGCAGAGAAAAAGGAACACTTACACTTTTGGTGGGCGTGTAAATTAGTTCAGCCATTGTGGAAAACAGATCCCTCAAAGACCTAAAAACAGAAATACCATTTGACCCAGCAATCCCGTTACTGGGTATATACCCAAAGGAATGTAAGTCATTGTGTCATAAAGCCACATGTACGTGTATGTTCTCTGCAGCACTATTCATGATAGCAAAGACGTGGAATCAACCGAAGGGCCTGTCAGTGGTAGACTGGATAAAGAAAATTGGTATATATACACCATGGAATACTACACAGCCATAAAAAAATATGAGATTATGTCCTTTGCAGGGACATGTATGAAGCTGGAAGCCACTATCCTTAGCAAACTAATGCAGGAATGGAAAACTAAATACCACATGTTCTCATTTATAAGTGGGAGCTAAATGATGAGAACACATGGACACGTACAGACGAGCAACAGACACTGGGGCCTAACAGAAGGTGGAGGGGTAGGAGGAGGGAGAGGATCAGGAAAAACAAGTAATGGGTACTAGGCTTAGTACTTGGATGGGGAAATAATCTGTTCAACAAACCCCTGTGACACAAGTTTGCCTACATAACAAACCTGCACATGTACCCCTGAACTTAAAAGTTAAAAAAATTTTTTAAAACACCATTTTGCTAGTAATTTTGCAGGCACATTTATGGGAAGAAAATAGAAGTTTTCCAGAAACAAAGGCAAAAACAGGATTTATAAGGAAGGAGAGAGAGAGAAAAAGAACTACATGCAATCTCGAAACTGAATCTCATTTACATATTTTGGTGGATAACCTAATTAGCTTGTGTGTGGCAAAAAAGTCTGATCATTCTGTCCTTCAGTAGGCCAACTAGGAATATCAAAGAAAATTCAGTTGGCTTTGGATTCTTCAGGAAATACTGAAAGTGTCACTGCAGAGTGTGAGAGACTAAATCTATGAATGTCTTCCAGTGTTCTTTCATTAGCACCTTTACCTTATATTAGGTCAGGCCTGGAATATTTCTCTCATCAGAATTCTTCAGGTAGAGTTAGGTATCCAGGTTAAACTTTATCCTCTGTCCTTAAATTGTGTTTATTAAACGTTTTATCTATCCTTAAATTGTGGTTACATTTCAGAAATTCATTTTTGTTAATGAGTAGAATATTTAACCTTGGAGCTATTATATTGTTTATATTTAAAATTTTCTTCTCCTTTCATATGTTTCCCCCACCCTCCAATACTAAAAGTTACCCAAAATATGCTAATTTTATTACCTAATGCCAGTTAGGTATTCTGTTCAACTTGGGTAAATATTTTAAGCATCCGGAATGGACTCATGAATCTTAAGGTGGGTTGATGATGAAGTCTGACCTGTTGAATGCATAATAATATGCCAAAGTTAAATCCTTCTTTTATTGAAGAATCTTTTATTAGAATATGAAAAGCAGTCAGAGCAACTGGATGTGGAAAAAGAACGTGCTGATAATTTTGAGCGTCATATTGAAGACCTTACAAGACAATTAAGAAATTCGACTTTGCAGGTAATTTTTTAATAAATCCAAAAATGAAAACTATAACAGGTATATTTTAATCTCAATACTTTTTGCATAAAAAATTAAATATAGTCGGAAACAGAATTTATTCCCCCCCCCACTTCACCCTCCTTCCCACTTAGGAGAAAAGAATAAGACGAAACAGCTAGCAACTATCTTGCTTATTATTCTAATCTCAGTTCCCCTAGAGAATTGTTTGTTTGTTTGGGGGTTTGTTTGTTTTTCATTTCTGCTCTTTGCTCTGCCAGTGCAACCTGATCTCTTGTAAGGTTTACCATATTAGTATTTCAATGACAGATTTTAAAACTGATTCTTAATATTATGGTTCTGTAGCATGGACTTGGAAATCTTCATTTGTCACACTATGCCAATATTCTCATTAATGTACCTGTTCATTCTTCCTCTGCTGTATGTTTTCTGCATGTTTATAGTAATGAATCATTTGTCATTTCAGTGTGAAAAAATAAATTCTGATAATGAAGATCTCCTGGCTCGTATTGAGACACTACAGTCTAATGCCGAATTATTAGAAGTACAGATTTTAGAAGTCCAGAGAGCCAAAGCAATGATAGACAAAGAATTAGAAGCTGAAAAACTTCAGAAAGAAGAGAAGATAAAGGTAAAAACAATCCTGTGAGATTGATTCACATATATATGATGCATTTACCAAAATATTATTTAAATGAAGGGAAGACTTACTAAAGAGTAGCATTTATGAATACAGCAGAGTTCATTAATTCCTTAATACCAACCATAAATTTGAGAATCCATGCTGTGATTTGGGGGTGTATACATTTTAAACATTGAAATATTCCCAAACTTTCTGTATTTTAGCATGTCAGATTTATTTTATTTATTTATTTTTATTTTTTATTTTTTATTTATTTTTTTTTATTTTTTTTTTTTTTTGAGACGGAGTCTCGCTCTGTCGCCCAGGCTGGAGTGCAGTGGCGCAGTCTCAGCTCACTGCAAGCTCCACCTCCCGGGTTCACACCATTCTCCTGCCTCAGCCTCTCGAGTAGCTGGGATTACAGGCAGTCACCACCATGCCCAGCTAATTTTTCGTGTGTGTTTTTAGTGGAGACGGGGTTTCACTGTGTTAGCCAGGATGGTCTCAATCTCCTGACCTTGTGATCCACCCGCCTCAGCCTCCCAAAGTGCTGGGATTACAGGTGTGAGACACCATGCCAGGCTGTCAGATTTATTTTAAAGCCCCTTAAAAATACCTTTTTAATGTTGGTTGGGTTGTGTGGGTTGTTTTTATTTTTAGTTTCAGGCACATGCCACTACTGTAAGTGAACTTGAAGAACTTCAGGTACAACTTCAAAAGGAAAAGAAACAGCTTCAGAAAACCATGCAAGAATTAGAGCTGGTTAAAAAGGTAAAATAAAACACTAGGATGAAAATTGATGTAATGTTCACATTGTTCTGTTTTGTTGTTCTATTTGTTCTGTTCTCTCTGCGATCTCACGCTGTGGCCCAGGCTGGAGTGCAGTGGCATGATCTCGGCTCACTGCAACCTCCGCCTCCCGCGTTCAAGCAATTCTTGTGCCTCAGCCTCCCAAGTAGCTGAGATTCCACGCATGCATCACCACACCTGGCTAATTTTTTGTATTTTTGGTAGAGATGGAGTTTCACCAATTTGGTTAGGCTCGTCTGGAACTCCTGACCTCAAATGATCCACCCATCTCAGCCTCTCAGAGTGCTGGGATTATAGGTGTGAGCCACCGCACTCAGCCTGCATTGTTAAACTATTCTATACATGTTGAAAAGAAGTGTTTTAGAATGTTACTTGTGCTACTAAAATAATGCTTTATAAATTATTTGCTCAAAAAATTGAAAATTTAACTTAATTCTCTAAGTACCAGTCCTTTCAGAAGAATCTAGGCTCCTGATTTACAAGATTTTGGTTTGACATTTCATTTTGTATACATGATTGTTGTATGACACATTAAGATTTAATTAATGTCAAAGCTTGAAATTTGTATTATACTTAAAACTTTGGCTGACTTTACTCCTTCAAAGATGAGGCTAAAAAGAAATGTACTATAAGAGCCACTTGACATATTAGTATTTTATAAATAAGAGCTCCACAAGCTACAACTGTCAGTTGTAGTTAGTTATAATGAAATAAAATGAAACTAAGAAAGCTGGGTTAAACTACTAGAAAATATTTTGTGAAATTAAAAACTAGAAAATATCCAACTCCTCATTTCTTTGTTACATTGTAAACGATTTCAGTATTACAGAAAAGCACCCATTTATTGCTGTGGCATCATTTTAGCAATTTTACAAATGACAAAAAAAATTTACAAATGAACTGATCTACTATTGTGTAAATCTTCTACTTATAAAATGTGCAGGATGCCCAACAGACCACATTGATGAATATGGAAATAGCTGATTATGAACGTTTGATGAAAGAACTAAATCAAAAGTTAACTAATAAAAACAACAAGATAGAAGATTTGGAGCAAGAAATAAAAATTCAAAAACAGAAACAAGAAACCCTACAAGAAGAAATAAGTGAGTTAAAGAAAATTCACTTTACCTTTTAATTATTTCATCATAACAACTTGATTTGGTGGGGGGCATTACTTGTTTATTTCACCAGTCTTTCACTGTCAGTCGGGTGTTT
Source organism: Pongo pygmaeus (assembly GCF_028885625.2). Taxonomy (NCBI): domain Eukaryota; kingdom Metazoa; phylum Chordata; class Mammalia; order Primates; family Hominidae; genus Pongo; species Pongo pygmaeus. The sequence continues at coordinate 31,807,357 of NC_072385.2, read as the reverse complement.
AACACAGTGATAAATGTTACTGGGGACCCAGAATGGGTGTAAAACTATTTGCCATTAAGATGTTTATAGTCCACATTTATTCACTTTAACATTTCTTAAGTACCTTGCTGTTTCCTGGTCTGGGTTAACTAAGATTGTCTATGGGTTGTAACTGTTACAGCCAGGAGATGGGTACAGTAGAGTTTATGGCACTGTTGTTACTACTGTCACATATGTTTGAAGTATTCCATAATAAAAAGCTAAAACAGGCTTAAAGATAAGCCAATACAAAGAAGACATATTTATGTATTTAAATTCACTGATAAAAATTGTTACATCTTTTTCTGCTGAAATTATTTCTTGTGCTAGCTTCATTACAGTCTTCAGTACAACAATATGAAGAAAAAAACACCAAAATCAAGCAATTGCTTGTGAAAACCAAAAAGGAACTGGCAGATTCAAAGCAAGCAGTACGTTAATTTTTCAGTTTCGTATTTTAGTACTTGTTCATAATTTATTTGTGAGTAACATTAAAAAAAATTTAACCAAGATTCTCATTCTGTAGGAAACTGATCACTTAATACTTCAAGCATCTTTAAAAGGTGAGCTGGAGGCAAGCCAGCAGCAAGTAGAAGTCTATAAAGTAAGGGTTTTACTTTTTAAGATTAAAAAAAGTTTTTTCATGTAGAAGTGAAGTACCATTTAGAGATTTTATTAATTATCCTATAAGGATATCTAGAAAGATTCCTCAACATTTTGAGGAAGTTACAACAATAAATCAAATCTGGCATATAACTGGAGTATATTGGTTAGCTCAAGCTAGATTATTTTCACGTATTTGGAAATTCGTAATATACTATAGAATAGTGCAAAATAAAATAAGCCTGCATCTGAACTTAATGATATTGCAGTCACAAGGAACAGTTTATAAAGTGATTTTATACGTTTGCTATGTTTGCGTATATTTTTATATATATAATGTCTTGAAGTATTTAAACATTGTATGTTAAATATGTAGTCTGGGATGTTCATTTTTTTGAATTGATGTTGGTTTAAGAAAAGATAGCTTAGTGAGAAAATGTTCTACTTGTCTCTACTTTTTCAATAATAATACATAAAAATATTTCACTACTTAATTATGCCTTATATGTACTTATGTCTCAAACCTAAAGTTTGTATTTTAAGGAAAACCTCTTTAACTAGTGAAGATAGGATTTGCTAAAGCTAAATTTAAAGATTTACCCCCAGATACAGCTGGCTGAAATAACATCAGAGAAGCACAAAATCCACGAGCACCTGAAAACCTCTGCGGAACAGCACCAGTGTACGCTAAGTGCGTACCAGCAGAGAGTGACAGCACTACAGGAAGAGAGCTGTGCTGCCAAGGTGCGTTCTTCAGCCACAGCAAGCCACTGGGATTTTATTATCAGCTAGTCATTGGTTTACTCCAGGGCTGTGCTCTCCCTTTTTAGTATTTTGCTGTTAAGAGCACTTATTAGATTAAGACCTGTTCAGTTAATCTGGGTCTAACCCCAATCCCATGCCAACCCTAATCGTAACTTGGATCACTTTTTTTGCCAAAAGGGAAAACATGTTTTTTCCATTTCAACCTTGTTTTGCAATTTATGTGTCACTTATTTATAAAGCTTTTTTTATTAGAAAAGTGTTACAGTTCTTAGGGCTAAATGATTATAAAATAACATTTTAATAGCATGGCTGTGGGGGGCCTACTTTCTTGTCATCATCCAAAACAGACACAGTGCAGTGGTTGTGTTAGATGCAGCTCTTATTTAAGCAATCATGGCAACACTGTTGTGGGAGTTTACAGATCACTTCAAGAAAGTGGAAGACCTAGGACTTAACACTTAACCACCCTGTTTTGAAAACTGAAGTTCAAATAACTTAATTTCTTTGAGTTAATTTTTCTAAAATTTATAAAAAGAGGAGATATCATAAGAGAAAATGTTTATAAAGTTCCAAAAGTACATAGTGTCACTATAAAATGTATGGTTAGTAAATTAATCTACCAGGGCAGAAGACATGGTAGAAACGGATCTCTTATCAGAAAATATGTATTATTGAGAGGCCTTTAAAAAGTGTAAGGCCTCCCAACATGAAGACCTGATAAATGTTGGAGGCAATGGATATCCTAATTACCCTGATTTGCTTATTACACATTGTATGCATCCATCAAAATATCACATGCACCCCATAAATATGTACAATTATGTATCAATTAAAAACTTTTAAGTGTAAAGCCAACAGAAGTATGCTTTTTAGCAAGGTTAATCAAGAAACCAAAAAGAATGTCAGCTATCTTTCTCATTTTCAAAAACAGGTTTTTATCTCAATTTGTTAATCTCTGAAAGAAAATAGAAGGACCCTGTTACAATAGAAAACGTTTCTCTCTTTTAAATGTTATAGGCAGAACAAGCTACTATAACCTCTGAATTCGAGAGCTACAAAGTCCGAGTTCATAACGTTCTAAAACAACAGAAAAATAAATCTGTGTCTCAGGCTGAAACTGAGGGCGCTAAACAAGAAAGGTAAAGTCTAAATTAAATATGCAGAGTTTTCCTCCCACAATGCAGGTTCTTCACCAAGTAGATTGAAAATCCTATTATTTTTTTTTTTTTTTTTTTTTTTTTTTTTTGAGACAGAGTTTCGCTCTTGTTGCCCAAGCTGGAGTGCAATGGTGCAATCTCAGCTCACTGCCACCTCCGCTTCCTGGGTTCAAGTGATTCTCCTGCTTCAGCCTCCTGAGTAGCTGGGATTACAGGCGTACACCATCATGCCCAGCTAATTTTTGTATTTTTATTAGAGACGGGGTTTCACCATGTTGGCCAGGCTGGTCTCAAACTCCTGACCTCAGATGATCCACCCGCCTCAGCCTCTCAGAGTGCTGGGATTACAGACGTGAGCCACAGCACCCGGCCTAAAATCCTATTATGATTTTTAACTGTGAAATTATGTATATTGTTACCAAAGAGAACAGAATTTCTTGGCTTCACTGTGTCTGCAAACAGTAACAGGGAAACTTCATTACAAAGGACACTGTTGCAAACTCTAAAATTAGATGTTAAAGTGCACAGTGAAGCCAAGATATGAGATAATAGGTTAACAGTTCAATCTTGTCTTAATAAGATCTTGTCATGGTAGAAAATACAGGCATTAAAATTACATTATGATTTGTTTTTCCAATTTTGAAAATTTAGAAGTAAAAATTAAAATGCTAAGTATACTTATTTGCCATTAATTTAGGTTAAACAGAAGTTGCTTTAAAATATTTCACTTATTTCAGAAATTTTAAATTTAGTACTGAATTTTGGTCTAGAATTAAACTTTTCTTATTTATGACCATTTCAGTGCTATTTGAATGGTATATTGTTTATGCTGCTTTAAAACTAGCATACAGATCCTGTTTGTACTGGGAGTAAGAGAGAGATAGGGCATTCCATGGCATCTGTGTTGAGCGGTTCAGTATTCAAAGCAGTTTTACATCTGGCTTTTACTGTTCTAAACAAGACTAATTATTCTGAAATTTTTGTATGTTTATGTTTCTGTTACTTTCATTTAGGAATCTATTAAATATAGAGACTGTAGATTGAAACATGGTATTTTCTTTCCAGTAGCTCATTATATAAAGGGGAAATTAGATACTCATACATTTCATAAATATAAATGTCACCATTTTCAAGAGCCATTTTTGACCATGCCTAAATTTTGAGTTCACATTATATGAATGTAAATGTTTTGTGTTCCTTCTTTCTTATAATATACATTTAAAAAAAAAAGAAACTAATAGTGTATTGTACTCATTGTGGCAGAATCAGGATTTTAACTGTTTCCACCTAGTGTTTTTTCCAAGTCTAAAAAGACCTGCTTTTCTTCAGGGATTATCTTTCACTGTAACTTGGTCTGACATACCATTCTTATAACAACAATTTAAGAACTGTGTGAGTGTGCCGGGCATGGCAGTTCACACCTGTAATCCCAGCACTTTGGGAGTCCAAGGCTGGAGGATCACCTGAGGTCAGGAGTTCAAGACCAACCTGACCAACATGGTGAAATGCTGTCTCTACTAAAAATAAAAAATTAGCTGAGTGTGGTGGTGGGCAACTGTAGTCCTAGCTACTCAGGAGGCTGAGGCAGGAGGATCACTTGAACCTGGGAGGCGGAAGTTGCAGTGAGCCGAGATTGCACCACTGCACTCCAGCCTGGGCAGCAGAGCCAGACTCCGTCTCAAAAAAAAAAGTAGTGTGAGGTTTTTTCTTTAACTGACATAGTCCTGTAACATAAAATAGGTTATTTTGATGCCCCTTTTTGAATATGAAATTCTAAATTTTGGAGAAATTTTTTGTAAATCTGTAATGCCTAAGATTTTAAATCTGGCTATAGTATCTTTTGTATTATATTTAATCCTAGTCTTGAATTCTTCAGACTATTATATTTCCTTTAGAATCATCCAAGTGTATGGCATTGAAAGGTTGAAGGGTTAAACTATATTTGAAACCACAAAATCAAATTCACCTTTTTCAAAAAATTTTAAAACTGTATTTCTGTTTTAGGGAACATCTGGAAATGCTGATTGACCAGCTAAAAATGAAATTACAAGATAGCCAAAATAACTTACAGATTAATGTATCTGAACTTCAAACATTGCAGTCTGAACACGATACACTGCTAGAAAGGCACAACAAGATGCTGCAGGAAACTGTCCAAAGAGGCGGAACTCGGGAAAAGTAAGGCTGTTAGCAGCACTAACGCTGTACCAGACAGCAATGTATTTCTTTGTTGAAACTTCTAATATGTTGATCCTTGAGATAAATGCAGATTAGAAAATAAAAAATAGACATTTCTAAAGGCTTGGTAACTTTGCTTTATCTACCTTAGAGCTTCGCCTTTTACGTTGCTTTTATATTTTGCATTTTTAAGAACAATTAATGTCTATCTGCTCATCCAGTATTGTGTCTCCTACAGCCTTGTTGGCTAGGATGTTTCTCTAAAAAAACAAACAAAAACATGCTACTTTTCCAACCCAGGTATCAAATCATAAGCATTTTTTTTCTAGAAGAAAACACCCAAATAGTTGCTAACTGAAAAAGAATATGCAACTTATCTTTGCAATTCTGTCTTCAATTTGTCATATTTTGTTCATCACTATAATACTTTAAATAGACATTAGAAGTATTGGCAAAATAAATAGATTATTGTGAACAAGAAGTTTTCAACTCCTGTGATAAAGAAATTGGGTAGTAGGAGTATTAGGCTGAGGAAAAGAATTCTTCATTGAGCATCTTTTATCAAGGGTGTTAAGATAATTTTATCACAGATTTGCTTATATAATATATACCTAATCTTATGCTAATCTGAAAAATGAAAGCAGGTTTAGCTTTTTGTGGCTTCTGTCTGTTAACAGTGGAATTTGCATGTTAATCATGTAAACCAAAGTTTCAGGGAAGATGTACCAGTTTTCTAACTGCCTATCACCAGGGTTTACCATGAGATTATCTTATATATAGTGATGTTTGCTTGATATTCTCCAACACTTATTCTTTAGGAAAGTTATTGCGAATTACATTGCTAACACAAATAAAGTACTGTTGATTCCTCTAAAGTAATTCAGTCTTTCAATAAGTGTTTTTTGAGCACCTACTATGTGCCAGTCAGTTTTCATAGCATTTTGAGATATCTTTAGGAGTCTTTCCTCTTCTTCAGAAATATTAAAAACTAATGGTATTGTTACTGTCTGTGCTCAAGTATGAAGAAATAGCCTTCTCTTTATATAGTCTCCACTTTTAAAAAATGTTTTAATATTCATACTTTCTCTATAGCAGATTGTGAAAATGGTTCCAGAGGAATGTGATAATTAGGCTAACTAATGAATATCTGTATTACCCAGAGACTACAGTTAATATAAACACCTCTGTAACAACTGAGACGGAACAGTGAGCTTCTGTCAGCACAATCATTCTGATTCCAGATGGGGGGTTTAAGCATTTAGCTTTCAAATTGGTAAATTCATAAATGTCAGTGATACTGCCTGAGAATAGACACTTTACCCTACCTCTAATTTTTATCCTGCTTGGACTATTTTTGTAACCTCCGATGGTTCTTCCTTCACTTTCTTGGTAGATATTGTTTGAACAAAATGCTTGCAGAGAAATGTGTATACACTAGTATTTTCTAGATTCATTAATCAATATGAACTTAATAATTAAGATTTCTTTTCTGAAACATGGTATTTTATTGCATTTCTCCTTTCAGCCACTAAACCCTGTTTTAAACCTTGTATGGTGCCCATATGTGTAGCAGGTAGAAAAAATATCTTGGAAAAGTACAGACTAAACTGTTAACAATGTTTATCTACCTGTGGAATTGGGATTTTATCCTGCCAGGCATGAGAGTAATAATAAGGGGCTTTTACTTTTTTCTCTGGCAGCTTTTGTATTTTTTTAATTTTTATGAGAGAATTCTGTGGATCCCCTGTATAAAAGGAAATTTATTTATTTATTTATTTATTTACTTTTTACCAAAGCCAAACATATAAAACATGAAAACTACAGGTAAACCATTAAAAGTGATGGTTCCCGAATTGTAGGCCCACTGGTTAGTTTCAGGCTGAGTACATAAAAATCACATTGAAAACTACTAAAAGTAGAGAATTCCTAGAACCACTACTGAGGTCCTGATTCAGTGGGTGTAACATGAAAACTAGACGTCTCTATTTTCAACAAGGTACTCCAGTGATTCTCATGTGCAGTGAGATTTGAAACAGCTATAGTAAACCAAGTCTGTGTTTGTTGTGGTTCATGTTAATCGACTCAAAAATGGATACTGTCCGCTAAAGTTTTCTGAGTAAATCAAAAGAGTGTGGGTTTTTTTTTTTTTAATGTTTTCAGGGTAGTAGATAAAAGGGAGATTAATCTTACATTTATGTGAGCTACCACATACGATGATGTGAAGAAGTGGACTAATTAAAAGTATAATTATTTTATGCTTTAAATATAGTCCTATTTTCTGATGAACCATGAAAGAAGTTCCTAGTCTGGACAACACAACACAGTTTCTTAACGGGAGTTCTTCATCTGAAATGTGTAACAGATTATTTGAACTAGATGACAGCCAGTGTCAGTTCTCATCAAGTTATTCCACAATGAGTACAGTGTAGGTATGTAGGAGAGAAGTTGATTCATACATTCAGTAGAGGTCTTAGAGCTAATTCTCTTGCAGAACCCAGTTGAGAAAGGCTAAGTCAGCATATAAAATTGAAAGGTCTTCTGTAACTAAGTTTCTCATCTTTCAGATTGTATTCAATACAATCAGAGAACATGATGATGAAATCTGAACATACACAGACTGTGAGTCAGCTCACATCCCAGAACGAGGTCCTTCGAAATAGCTTCCGAGATCAAGTGCGACATTTGCAGGAAGAGCACAGAAAGACAGTGGAGACATTACAGCAGCGGCTCTCCAAGATGGAAGCACAGCTCTTCCAGCTTAAGAATGAACCGACCACAAGAAGTATGTATGTACACATGGAAATATTAGTTGTTCATGTTTTCATGTATTTATGTCTCTTAAATACATTCTTCACAAATTCATAAGAAAGAAAATTTACTAGGTGTCACCAGTGTCAAATCTGATAAATGAATTTTGGATTTGCTTACTAGAAAGATATTTGAACCATCTGAATCCTTCCCTCTTGATTATACTTACAGAAGCCTGTATAACCTCTTAGAATGCTGACTTTGACGTATTCCTTACCCTCAATGGAAAGGAGTATTTCTTTTTCTCTGACTTAAACACGCTCTGTCAGTCTCATGACACGTCTTTTTTTTTTGAGATGGAGTCTTGCTCTGTCGCCCAGGCTGGAGTGCAGTGGCGCGATCTTGGCTCACTGTATGCTCCACCTCCTGAGTTCACGCCATTTTCCCGCCTCAGCCTTCCGAGCAGCTGGGACTACAGGTGCCTGCCACCAGGCCAGCTAATTTTTTGTATTTTTAGTAGAGACACAGTTTCACCGTGTTAGCCAGGATAGTCTCGATCTCCTGACCTCGTGATCCACCCGCCTCGGCCTCCCAAAGTGCTGGGATTACAGGCATGAGCCACTGTGCCTGGCTGACACGTCTTAATTCTAGTATTCACCAGATTTGTTTCGTGTTCTCCGTTGTTAGTCATCAAATTTGTCTACTTTTTAAATAGAAACGTTAGATAGAGCAAGGAACTTAGAAACACTCAAGCGGCACTGAATGTGTAGAATTGCATAACCAATATAGCTTCTTTGCTTTCACATTTACAGCTAGTTGGAGTTTTAGTTCAGCCGCACCCAGTATCTTCCATTCTGCTTCCAGGAAGAAATGGAAAAATGTCAGCCATGATGATGCAGTATTTTAGTAGCAAGTTGATGGTGTTTTGGTTTCCCATGGGAAATATTGTCACTGGAGCATTAGCAGCTATCAGTCACTTATTAGGGTAAAAAAGCAACTTCAGAAGAATTTAACATATGCCAAAGAATCAACAAAGGAAGTAATCAGCCAGGGCAAAGGTCGCACAAGAGATTGTAATCTAGCAATCAGCAGTGGAATAAGCAGTCAGCTTACCAGAAACCCAGGAAAATGCTTCAGAAAGGGCAGTCAGGACTAAGGCAACTTAATGAAATGCAAAATAAATGAAATCTGAAGTTTAAAAATCTAGATTACAATTCTGGTTTCTAACTCAGTTATGAGACCTTGGGCAAAGTCATTAAATTTCTCTGAACTTCAGATTTTGGGGAGTCAATAAACCAATACATGTCAAAGGGCCTGATAAACTTTACAGTTTAGACCAGGCGTGGTGTCTCACCCCTGCAATCTCAGCACTTTGGGAGGCCAAGGCAGTTGGATCCCATGAGGCCAGGAGTTTGAGACCAGTCTGAACAACATGGTGAAATCCCATCTCTATTAAAAATACAAAAATTATCTGGGTGGATGGCATGCACCTGTAAGTTCCAGCTACTTGTGGGGCTGAGGTGGGAGGATGGCTTGAGCCTGGGAGGCAGAGGTTGCTGTGAGCCAAGATCGTGCCACTGCACTCCAACCTGTGTGACAGAGTGAGACCCTGTCTCAGAAAAAAAAACACTTTACAGTTTATCACCAAACAGGAAAGTCTTGCTAGACAATGTAATTGATTATTTCCATGCCCTGGATTCTGGGCTCTTACTGTATGAGCACTGTAGGTATGAGCAGCAACAATTAAGAAGCTGCAGAGGTAAAGGTATAAGGGCAGTGATTGAGGAGTCTGCCAAGCAGATTTCAGCAAGTATGTTTCAAGAAGTATGCAGCAATCTGAAATACCTAATCCTGAAAAATTGCTACAATCTAGTTTTTTAATTTTGGCCAGTATTTAGCAGTAGTTTGGCCCTCTACTTTAAATTAATAAAAAATAAGTAGTACTATATTATGAGCTGTGTTATCTAACAGTTTATCTTAGCTAGTAGCAATTAATTTATAGCTTCTATTAAAATGACTATCGTAGTTAAAAGTTTGATGACTAAGTTTTTTTTGTTTTTTTTTTTTTCTTTTTTTTTTTTTTTTTTTGAGCTGGAGTCTTGCTCTGTTGCCAGGCTGGAGTGCAATGGCATGATCTTGGCTCACTGCAACCTCCACCTCCTGGTTTCCAGCAATTCTCTGCCTCAACCTCCCCAGCAGCTGGTATTACAGGCACCTGCCACCGTGCCTGGCTAATTTTTTGTATTTTTAGTGGAGATAGGGTTTCACCATCTTGGCCAGGCTGGTCTTGAACTCCTGACCTCATGATCCACCCACCTTAGCCTCCCAAATTGCTAGGATTACAGATTTCAGCCACGCCCGGCCTTGATGACTAAATTTTAAGAAATGTTTTAGCAATTCTTCATACACCTTTCGCTTATCTTATAGTTACTTAATTTCTCTACTCTTATCATTTGATATTTTCATTTTATTGTGTATCTCTGTAAGGCCAAATCAATAGATTTTGAACAATCTCACACTTAACCTTTAAAAAAAATCTAATAGGCCCAGTTTCCTCTCAACAATCTTTGAAGAACCTTCGAGAAAGGAGAAACACAGACCTCCCACTTCTAGACATGCACACTGTAACCCGGGAAGAGGGAGAAGGCATGGAAACAACTGATACTGAGTCTGTGTCTTCCACCAGCACATACACACAGTCTTTAGAGCAGCTGCTTAATTCTCCCGCAACTAAACTTGGTATGTTACTCTGTCTAAATATGTTTTTCTTATTTAATTTTACTGTCTTATTTAATTACTATTACTCTAAGTTACATACGCTTTTTTGGGCTGCTCCAATAAAATTTCTTTCAATATTCCACTACCTGTTTGTATTAGGGTTCTCTAGAGGGACAGAACTAATTGGATGGATGGATGGATGGATGCATGGGATGGATGGGATGGATGGATGGATGCTTATTAAGTATTACCTTACATGATCACTAGGCCATCTGCAGGCTGAAGAGCAATGAGAGCCAGTCTAAGTTCCAAAACTGAAGAACTAGGAGTCTGATGTTCAAGGGCAGGAAGCATCCAGCACAGGAGAAAGATGTAGGTTGGGAGGCTAGACCAGTCTCGCCTTTTCAGGTTTTTCTGCCTGCTTTATATTCACTGGCAGCTGATTAGATGGTACCTACCAGATTAAGGGTGGGTCTGCCTTCCCCAGCCCACTGACTCAAATGTTGATCTCCTTTGGCAACACCCTCACAGACAACACTCAGGATTAATACTTTGCATCCTTTAATCCAATCAAGTTGACACCCAGTATTAACCATCACACTGTCCAAATGGAAAAATTATTAAACAAATCTTTTTTAAAATAAAATGCTAGGTCTTGCCCTAGGCTTGAACCATAAATAAGTGGTGGGAAGTTTATAGTCACAAATAGGTGGTAGATATTAGAAAGCAGGATAAACTATCCTCTCACCCTTCCAAGAAACTGACAGTTTCAGTTTATTCCTCTTGATGAAGTAATGCTAAATTTTTGTAGTGATGTTTTGGTATATTTTATTACCTGTAATTAATATTACTGTTCAAAATTTAGGGGGAATCTGTTTGTCATCTTCCTGAGACTTCAGGATCACCTGGAGTAAGGGTCATTTGTATTCATGGTCACTGACCACGTGGGGTAGAAACTGCAAGTCATGGTTCCTTCAGGCAAAGTTAATAGTGGTAACATGGAGGCATCATGATAGAGCAGCAGCAGACTCCAGAAGCCAGTTTGACTTTGTGATTTCTGCAAAAATTACCTGTCAACTGTGAGCCTGTTTCATCGTCTGTAAAGTCTGAATAATGATACCTACCCCACCTGATAGAAGATTCTTAGGAGGGAACATGATACGTGACCAGTAAATGTTAATGCTTTCCTTATACGTGAAATGACATAAAATCTTGGTATATTAATAGATGGGAAGAAGATGTGTAATAAAACTGTCTATAAACACAATTCTGACAAATTTCAGAACTGGGACTCATAGGGCTTGTATTCAGTTAGATTACATTCTTTACAACAGAGATACTGTTTTATTTGTGTCACCTACAACATATAATCTGTTGATTGAGGTATGCTGAATAGATGAATGGCAAAGAAAGCAGACCTATAAAATATCACATAGTAAGATATTTATATTTAGATTTTTCTTACTTAGAATCTTCATCTGTAATCTATGATTTTGAAAATTAATTCTTGGAACAACATCTTGCAGAGCCTCCATTATGGCATGCTGAATTTACCAAAGAAGAGTTGATTCAGAAGCTCAGTTCCACCACAAAAAGTGCAGATCACTTAAACGGCCTGCTTCGGGAAACAGAAGCAACCAATGCAATCCTTATGGAGCAAATTAAGGTGAGATCAGAAAACCTGGCCACCGTGAAAACTGCCAGTTTGGTTTTCTTGACCCTCCGTACACATGCACCCAAGTTTAAAAATTCACATTGCAGATGCATCTATAACGTCTTGATCTTTATATTAGATTCCTGATGGTGAGAAATATTGCCTTTTTTTTTTTTTTTTTTGAGACAGAGTCTTGCTCTGTCACCCAGGCTGGAGTGCAATGGCACGATCTTGGCTCACTGCAAGCTCCACCTCCCGGGTTCACGCCATTCTCCTGCCTCAGCCTCCCGAGCAGCTGGGACTACAGGTGCCCGCCAACATGCCTGGCTAATTTCTTTGTATTTTTAGTAGAGACAGGGTTTACAATGTTAGCCAGGATGGTCTCGATCTCCTGACCTCGTGATCCACCTGCCTTGGCCTCCCAAAGTGCTGGTATTACAGGCGTGAGCCACCGCATCCAGCCAAAATACTTCTTTTACACCTATTACATAAAGATTATTTCTTAATTCCTACTTTTTCTAAGAAACCGTAATAGATTTAGAAACTAGAGAGATGTTCACAAATCATTGTTCACATATGCTTAAATAAAACTTAAAATGGATGTGAGTCTTTGAATTCTAAAGGTAAACAGTAAATTTAAATTATTCAGGTGATATTTATAGTACTGAACTACTAAACAGTTTTCAGGTGGAGTTGGCAAAGTGGCATGGGAAGTTTTTCCTGTTTAAAGTAGACACCAGAAACATCTAGGAATGTTGCAGAGCAGTTGAGGATTACTCAAATGAGGTATTTCCACCCTGGCTCACTGATAAATCACCCCTCAGAATATAGTCATACTGCTTATTGAGGAGTTCTTATGACCCAGGCCCTGGGCTTTACATATGTTATTTAATCTCATCACTGGTTGAGAGAAAAATTGAAGCTGGTAAATGGTGGAACAAAATTCAAACTCATAGCTCTGTGAAAAGTACATGCTTTTCCCCTGTACTTTGCTGCTCCTAATAGATCTGTCCTGCCACTGTGCAAGGCCACTAGCTATCCTTGTCAGATTATTTTAAAGCTGAATTCAGTTATTTTCAGTAACTTTTATATATCATGACATTCCACCATTAAATACTGCAGTATGCATCTCTATAAAATAACATTTTCCCACTAATAAAAACATTATCATAGCTAACAAATCACTAACTAGCCCAGTAAACCTAAATGACTTATTTAAATGTTATATTTTCTTTTTTTTTTTTTTTTTTTTGAGATAGAGTCTCGCTCTGTCACCAGGTTTGGAGTGCAGTGGTGCAATCTCAGCTCACTGCAATCTCCGCCTCCCAGGTTCAAGCGATTCCCCTGCCTCAGCCTCCCAAGTAGCTGGGACTACAGGCACGCACCACTATGCCTGGCTAATTTTTTTTATCTTACTAGAGACAGTTTCACCATGTTGGCCAGGATGGTCTCAATCTCCTGACGTCGTGATCTGCCCGCCTCAGCCTCCCAAAGTGTTGGGATTACAGGCATGAGCCACCATGCCTGGCCAAATGTTATATTTTCATAAATTTATACTCTCTTCATGATTTCTTAGTCTTCTTTATTGTCACTTTTTTAAATGGTCTTAGGTTTGAGGACAAAGTTCGCTAACTTTCTTGTCTAACCTAAAATGAAAATATACTAAAAGCTGTGGCTTGGTTTCAACCTGGAAATCTTCCTCAAAGACTTGAACATGTTATTACCTTTTTTATATCATTCTTTGCCTCATTTCTCTGATAGTGTTTCACATTGTCTTATATTCCTGAATTTTCACTGTGTCTGAACTTTTGATTAAGTGCCGTTCACTGTGGACGTCTTAACTGCCTGGGACTTTAGGAACAGGGTAGGGGCAGGGGGTTAGTGGAGGCTACAGATGTTCCCCTCAGCCCATTTTCAGAACCCCATGCCATACTGGCTTAGTTTCTATAGAAAGTAGAAGGCAGAGGGAACATCTTGGTACCAACCCATGGCTCCAGTTAGTTGCTCCTCATGGAGATGTTCCATCAGTTCCCCAGCTTTCAACTCCAATTTCCATGATACCCTGTGCTTCTGAGACAAGAACCCCAGTATTTACACAGGATGCATCCTCTCCTCTTGTCAATGATACTTGGTAAGCTGCTGGACTGACTCATTTCCACCTCTTCATCTGTTTATCGTGAGAATTTCTTGATGTGTCTCATCTACTTTTTCTCCTCTTGTATTAGCTTGTTGCTTTTCTACTTCACCCCTCTTCCCTCCAAACCCAAACAGCTTAGGACAATGGAGTCATATAGCCCAACACTTGGTTCATATGCAGCAATCCACTTTCTAGGCAGATGCAGCTTTGAAACTATCTCATAGTTGGAGTTCCAGTTTTCATGTCAAATGGATTTTATACTGTGATGTCATAAACTCCTTTAAATGCTGCTGTAGTTAACTGAATTCCTTCGTTTATTGCCATATGGAGGGAAGGGAGAAATTTGCGGAGAAGAGAAGAAAAATACATGAGTTCAGTCTGCCATATTTAATCAGAAGCTCCTAAAGCCCATTTTTAACTCATTTCTCTAACACCAGCTTCTCAAAAGTGAAATAAGATTGGAAAGGAATCAAGAGCGAGAGAAGTCTGCAGCTAACCTGGAATACTTGAAGAACGTCTTGCTGCAGTTCATTTTCTTGAAACCAGGTAGTGAAAGAGAGAGACTTCTTCCTGTTATAAATACAATGTTGCAGCTCAGCCCTGAAGAAAAGGGAAAACTTGCTGCGATTGCTCAAGGTGGGTAAAAGGAGAGTCTTAGAACTTCTGAGTTATAACTTAAACTAAACAGCCTGGTGGTTGAGAATTTGTCTGTATGTGTAACTTTTAAATTTTGCTCATTTGAATTGGGTCTATCATATGAGTAGGCCGTGACTAGATTTGAAAAGCTGACTTTTTAACATCTTGAGGCAACTGTAGTACATTTATATAATTTTAACATTCAGCAAAATACAGTAAGTGCTTAGCTTGATCTTCTAGCTCTTTGAAAATTGGATTTTTATCCTGGTTTTGAGTTCTGGTGTTCAGCTGAACGTGGTTTTGTTTTAAATTCTACTTTTTAAAAAACATTTATTAGCTTGCTCCTTTTCTACTTCACCCCTCTTCCTTCCTCCAACCCCAAATAGCCTAAGACAATGGAGTCATATAGCCCAACACTTGGTCTATATACAGCAACCCACTTTCTAGGCAAATGCAGTTTTAAAACTGTGCCATAGGCCAGGCACCAGTGGTTCACTCCTATAACCCCACCACTTTGGGAGGCCGAGGCAGGCGGATCACAAGGTCAAGATACTGAGACCATCCTGGCCAACATGGTGAAATCTCGTCTCTACTAAAAATACAAAAATTAGCTGGGCGTGGTGGCATGCGCCTGTAGTCCCAGCTACTCAGGAGGCTGAGACAGGAGAATCGCTTGAACCCAGGAGGCGGAGGTTGCAGTGATCTGTCACGCCACTGTACTCCAGCCTGATGGCAGAGTGAGACTCCATCTCAAAAAAAACAAAACAAAACAAAACAAAAAAAAACCTATGTTGTAGTTAGAGTTGGTTTCCATTTCAGATGGATTTCATACTGTGATGTCATTAACTTCTTTGAAATGCTTCACATACTACTGCTGTAGTTAACTAAATTCAAGCTGCATCTTAAGAATTATGGTTTCGTTTTTGTTTTAGTTTTAAATTACTTTTATTTTTGACATTTTCAAGCATACAAGGAGGACACTATAATCTCTCTTGAGTTGTCACGCATCTCTAATAGTTTTCAACTCATGGACAGTCTTTTGGCGTAAATAGGGGAGAGTTAGAGACTTAAATCCCACACATCATTTCTTTCCCCAGTGAATAATTCAATGTTTATTGGATTTCTCTGTCACCTATACCTAGTTTATGTTCATTTTGCCTGTGTTATTGTGAATGTCTTTTTATAGTATCCTAAATAGGGCTCATATATTGCATTTGGTTGATGTTCCTTAAGCTTTACTTTGTTGTTGTGTTTTTGTTTGTTTGAGATGTAGTGTTGCTCTGTCACCCTGGCTGGAGTGCAGTGGTCCGATCATGGCTCACTGCAATCTCCACCTCCCAGATTCAAGCGATTCTCTTGCCTCAGCCTCCCAAGTAGCTGGGACTACAGATGCATGCCAACATACCCAGGTACTTTTTCTATTTTTAGTAGAGACGAGGTTTCACCATGTTGGCCAGGATGGTCTTAATCTCTTAACCTTGTGATCTGCCCGCCTTGGCCTCCCAAAGTGCTGGGATTAAAGGTGTGAGCCACCACGCCCGGCCATTTTGTTGTTTTTTTATCTATAACAATTATGTATATAAATGTATTTTTTAATGTGCCACTTATTAATTGAAGAAAGTGGTCATTTATGCTATAGCAGTCCTATATTTGGGTTTTAATCATTACAGGGTAACACTGAACGTGTTCCAATTGCCTATAAATAGGAAGATCCAGGTGCAATTGGGTGGGATGGTGGACAAAAATACATCATAGGTGGTATTGTGTGCTTTCTAAGACATCAGGAGGCCCAGAATGTCCAGACATCTTACTTTTGACTGACTGACCTTATCTAGTTGGTGCTCTTTGACATGTTCCCCTATCCCCTGTAAATCCTAATAACTAAACTGATGAGTCATCCTCAAAATTGAGCAGGCATCTGAATAATCTGGTATACTTACTAAAATTCCAATTGCTGGTCCCCAATTTCTGACCCAAGAGTCTGCATTTTTAACAATTTGTTGCTGATGCTTCTGGTCTGGGGCCCATACCTTGAGAAACCCTGGTTTAGAGGCCTGATAAGATTCAGGCTTAATTTTTTTTACAGACATACTTCATAAGTAGTATTGATAGTTTGTTTGAATCTGGTTTTTCATAATCTTTCTAATGATGAAGGTAGAATGTTCTCAGTACTGACAGTAATCTCAGTTCTTCAAAGTATAGGATAGATTTCTATTGCCACAATAGTATTTTTGTCACAAGGGCCCAAATAAGAATACATGTTGTATATTTTTAGTAAATAGTTATTCAAATTACAAATTCACTGTCTTTAATTTATTCTAACAAAAGTAAACCTAATTTTATAGTTATAAAAAAGAAGAAATCTACTTCTAGTCACCTAAGAGTAAAACTGCCCCTATAAAAAACAAGACAGAAATCTCAAAATTATAACTAATTTTATAGTTATAAAATTAACCAGGACTTTAAGAACGTTTGCATTTTAAAATTAAAGTTTTCAGTAGTTTTCAATACAGCAATGATATTATCTCAAAATACTTAGCATCTCTAACAGCCCTCTTTTAGAAACTCAGCATGTTTAATGTAGGTGTTGCTAACATCCAGGTGGCTCCTACAAGTTAAGGGTCCATTGATTTAGAAGTTCTAAAAGAGACTAACCTAAGGGATACCAATAACAGATATTTTTAAAGAATTTCATAGAGGAGATACACATTAGAAACCCAGAACTCACTCTAAGATGTGCATTTGCTAAGTCCTGTAAACAGACAGGAAAACACTTACATTTAAATTAGTTTGCGCTTTAAAGATTATTTACTACTTGTCTCTTATCAATGTGAGTACATAAAAGAGACCTTATTACAATTAAAAACAATGATGGTTTAGCAGCAGATTTAGATACTTACATTCTCTCTTTAAGAAAGAATGTAAGGCCTGGCGCAGTGGCTCACACCTGTAATCCCAGCACTTTGGGAGGCTGAGGAGGGTAGATCACCTGAGGTCAGGAGTTCGAGACCAGCCTGGCCAACATGGTGAAACCCCTCTCTATTCAGAATACAAAAATTAGCCAGGCGTGGTGGCACATGCCTGTATTCCCAGCTACTTGAGAGGCTGAGGTAGGAGAATCGCTTGAACCCAGGAGGCAGAGGTTGCAGTGAGCCGAGATGGTGCCATTGCACTCCAGCCCGAGCAACAAGAGCAAAACTCTGTCTCAAAAAAAAAAAAAAAAAAAAAAAAAAGAATGTAAACTAGAAGATAGTTCAAAAGAAATTACACAGAATTCAGCATGGGAGAAACAAAAAACAAGAGTGGGAAAAGACATCAAACATGTTTTTACTAATCGAAGTTCTAAAAGGAGAGAAAAGAATACAGCACAGATAATATATGAAGAGAATGGCTGGAAATCTTTCAGAACTGTTGAAGGATATCTATCCACAGATCAAAAACCCAATAAAATCTCAAGCAGTATTAAAATAAAAAGAAGAAATCTTTTTTTTCTAGTCACATAAGAGTAAAACTGCCCCCTAAAAAAGACAGAGAGAAATCTCAAAAGCAGCCGGAGAAAGAAGACACATTGCCTCACAATAGACTTCTCAACAGCATTGGTGTAGTACTATCTCATGTACTAAAATAACTGCCAACCTTTTATATTTTCCAAGATCTCTTCTGGAAAACAAAAACTTTAAGAATCCGCCTTCATTGAAAATTCTTAATGATGTACTTCAAGCAAAAAGAAAATTTCCTAAGTAAAAGATCTAAGACGCAAGAAAGAAAGACATGCAAAGGAAACTTACCACCATATTACAGATATGGACTGTCAGTCTGACTGGTCACACTAGGGGCATTTTGTTACCAAGGCCTTGAAAATAATAACCAACACTGCATACATGAGGGATGCCAGAAGAAAGGTCTGAGAGCCACTCTTCCTGGCACTGAAGGAAACAGGGCCCATCAGAGCAAACAAGTACCTTTTGCCTCTTTCATCTCCTTGGAAGCAAATGTTTATAATCTCTGGTTTTGTGTAAAGTTTATAACAGTATTTTTCATTCAGGTTGCTACCTATTAGTGGATGGTGAAATTAATTTGGTGGATCACATTCAGAATTTTTTTTTAAATCAAAAGAATACAAGCTGGGCTCAGTGACTCACACCTGTAAGCCCAACAGTTTGGGAAGATGAGGCAGGAGGATTGCTTGAGAACAGGAGTTCAGAATCAGCCTGGGCAACATGGCGAGACTGTATGTCTACAAAAATTTTAAAATATGCCAGATCTGGTGGCATGTGCCCATAGTCCTAGCTACTCGAGAGGCTAAGGCAGCAGGATTGTTTGTTATAAGGAGTTCGAGGCTGCAGTCAAACTTCTGGTCAAAATCCTGGTCACGCCACTGCATTTTAGCCTGGGCAACAGAGTAAAACCCCATCTTTAAAAAAAAAATTAAGAAATAAAAATAATATGTCAAACATTTAGAATATATTGAATCTAGTAAGGGTAAGCAATTATTTCTTGAAACTCTACATATATACATGAGTGTTGGTAAATACCTGACTGTATCATCAGCTCTAGATATAAAATGTTTATGATGTTGGCTGTAAGTTTATGAGGAATAGTTTTCTTTTCTGTGGGTTTGGGTGTATTTGGGAAACATTAGCTTAGGGGGTAAAGCAGCATCAACTCTGAAAAGCAGCATCAAAGTCCTTATAATAAACATATTAGAGGCCCAACTTAAATTTCAAGCAGATGTCATGAGCTGCTCAGAGTAGCGTGTTACAACTCTGCGTTATAAGGTAAAATGACTTAGAGTGTAGCAGTAGTCCCCAAACAATGTCAAATAGACACTGGTAAGTATAGATTGCTCCTCTCCTTGCATCACAAATGTTAATTCACCCTGCCCCCACACGCATTAAAACTCAGCATATTTCACAAATTGAGTGTTTCATTTCTATTTGAGATAGACTTATGGTAAGTCAGCTTTGCTCCCCAAATAAGTTAGCCATATAATACTTCTATATGCAAAATTTGAATCTCAATTTTACTACTCAAGCAGGAAGTAAAAGTCGTTTTTCTGTATCTTCTTTGCTCCCAGACTGGGTTACAGTTTACAGATCTGAATATTGTCGCTTGTACACCATACATACACAGAGGTCTAAAACTCTCTACAAGTAAATGAAGAGGGAAAAAAGCCCAGCAACCCAATAGGAAAATAGGCCAAGCTGTTATAGGCTTTTTGATCATCTCCAGACTGGCAGGAAGAGAATGCATACTCACACTGTAAGTGCCTGATTTGATTTGCAGAGGATATAGAACCTTATCAGAAAACAACCTTCCAAAGCAAGAGCAAATGCACCCTATCTCAGCACAGATTTTCTTCAATTCTTATTTACCTAAGGAGATGAATAGCTGCCAGGAACATTGTTTGCACAAGGGCAGGAGCCTGCCAGATCTGAGAACACAGCAAAATTTTTGTCAAAAATCTTATATTCAGCTTACACCATTCATTTCAGGTGAACATACAACAATCTGCATTTCAGTTCAGGGAAACGTTTACAGACATCTGGTTCTCTTTATTCTTGGGAACAAGGTTACCTCACTTGGAACGCAACCAGTGCCAAGTTGTCCATCCCTAAGCAATATCGCTTCCTCCTACTTTCTAGAAGTTCTTCAGATTGTGGAAGACAGACTTCTCAGAATTCTTTGCCCTCATTCCCTTCTCCAGAAATTCATGCCTTTGTATAATCTCTTCCCCTTGAGAGCCAGTAAGCTTAACCTAATGAGTTATTTTTAACCAGTAGAATACAGCAAAAATGATAGATTACAAGAGATTGTGGCTTCTGTCTTGCTAGCGGACTCTCTCTGTCTTCTCTGCTTGCACACTTGGTTGAAGCAAGCTACCATCCCAGAGGCAAGGAACACAGGCCATCAGTTTAGCAGCCTTGAGGAACTAAATTCTTCCAACTACCACATAAGTGTGGAAGTAGATTCTTCTCCAGTCCAGCCTTCAGATGAGACCCCAGCCATGCCAACATCTTGATTGCAGCCCTATGAGAGACCTTGAAATAGAACCATTTCTGATCTCCTGACCCACAAAAACTGTGAAATAAATATGTGTTAAGGTACTAAGGTTGTAGTAATTTGTTATGCAGCAGATTGTAAATAACACATAGATAAAACCAGACAGAACAGAAAAAATAAAATGGCTTTAACTCTAGAAAGTTTCCCCATGTAAAATTTTGAAAATGCTACTCTGCCTAAGGTCAAACTGTCATACATAGATACATATGAAAACACAGAAAGGTGTCTGGAAGGGTAATACCAAATTAAATCTTTATCCAAGAGGAATGAAAACCAGTATTCACACAAAAACCTATGTACAAACCTTGTGAATATATTAAAAACCGGTGAATTATGCGCTTTAAAAAGGTGAATTATGTGGTATATGAATTATATCTCCAAAACATTTAATTAAAAACCTGTATACAATTATTCATAGAAACTTTCTTTAAAATTGCTAAAAACGAGGAAGATCTCAGTTATCCTTCACTTGGCAAATGAATAAACAAACTGGTACAGCCATGCAATTGAATACTGCTCAGCAATAGAAAAGAATGCACTGCCAGTACAGCAACATGGATAATTCTCAAATGCATTATGCCAGTTGACAGAGGTCAGACTCAGAATACTATGTACAGTGTGATTCTACTTACATGCCACTCTGAGAAAAGTAGAACTATAAGGACAGAAAACAGGTTAGTGGTTGCCAAGGAGTGGGAGAAGCAGCCAGGGAGAACTTTGAGGAGGTAAAAATGTGCCAGGCCTTGGTCGGTGGTGGTACATAACTCTGCATTTGTCAAGACTCAGTGCTATATGCTGAAAATGGCAGGTTTTACTATAAGTAGGTTGTACCTCAATAAACATGATTTTTAAATGATTAAAACTTTGGTTTTTGTTTGTTTTGGTTCAGTTTTAAGGTTTACCATAAATCTATTGGTTTTAGATTCTAAGTTGTATATGAGCTTCTGTTTTAAAAGAATTTTTTTTTTAATCCTCTTATTGTCAACAATATTTAGTTGTGCTGGAAATTTTATTTTGGAACTGTTTAATAGAGAAAGACAATAAATAATGTTCAAGAACAGACATTGATTCATAACATCAAAGTATGTTCTGAGAAGATGGTATTTCAGAATAGAGGAAGAATTTCTTATGTGCTGGTAGGATTGTTTGTAGATAATCATTTCTGCATAATTTTCATAGCTGGATTTCTTTAATAAAGCCATTTAAAGGTTAAGTTCTAGATTGCTTCATGTTGCTTATCAATGTTTTAAAGCTAAAATATAAAATTAGCTGTTAAGTTGGCTCAACCGGAAATTCAGTATATCCTTTAAAAAGAGAAATTTAGTAAGTAATGTGTCTAAAGAATGACATATGGATGGGTACAGTGGCTCGTGACTGTAATCCCAACACTGTGAGGCCGAAGTGGGAGGATCACTTGAGCCCAGGAGTTTGAGACCAGCCTGGGAAACAGTGAGACCCGCATCTCTACAAAAAAACAGAAAATTACCCAGGCATGGTGGCACACACCTTGTGGTCCCAGTTACTTGGGAGGCTGAGGTGGGAGAACCACTTGAGCCTGGGAGGTCAAGGCTGCATTGAAGTCTTATCACGCCACTGCACTCCAGCCTGGGTGACAGAGCAAGACCCTGTCTCAAAAAAAAAGAACCCCCCCCAAAAAAGGCATGTAATCAGTAAAAAAGACATTATTTGCTTATATTGTAGAGTGGTTCTAAAATATAGATTTTACATTGAGAAATTTTAATACTCTTTTTTCTTTTTTTTTTTTCTTTTTTTTTTTTGTTTTACTTTCCAAAGGTGAGGAAGAAAATGCTTCCCGTTCTTCTGGATGGGCATCCTATCTTCATAGTTGGTCTGGACTTCGATAGGTTGATGGAAGGAATATTTTTATTAACCAAATAGAATCTACTTACAAAAATGGTTCATGTATATTACCATCATTCTTTTGTCAAAAAGTGTGTATATATGTTTGCATCTACATATATTTGTACATCTATATGACAGATGTATTTTAAAAGTTTCAACTTGAAGTAAAAGTACAACAGCTTGAAGTGTTGATACCAGGCCACAGCCCTGTGACTCAAGTGATCTCCTGTGCATGCTGCCAGAATAAAACCACCAGGAATGAATTCACTCCCCACTTCTCTGGAACCTCAGGACCCGCCCATTTCTCGGCAGTACTGTGAATTTTGAAGTTAAACTAAATTTTGGTACCATACCAACTGGAATTTAGGCTTTAAAAATAGTGTTTCAAGGCCAGGTGTGGTGATTCATGCCTGAAATCCCACTACTTTGGGAGGCTGAGGCTGGAGAATCGCTTGAGGCTAGTGAGCTGTGATTGTACCACTGCACTCCAGCTTGGGGAACAGAGCGAGACCTTGTCTCTAAAAATAATAATAGTAATAAAATAAAAATAACGTTTTATGACTATTTATTGCAAGGTCAGATTTACAGATTGTTATAAATTGTTGAGAAATTTTTGTGATTAGAATATGAATGAAAAAGCTTTATTGGTAAAAGTGACATGTTAAGGGGCTATGAAGTAAATATGCTGCAGTTAATTATGCTAAGTTAAACTACAATTTAGTTATTTGCTTTAAAATAAACTGTTCTTTTTTTTTTATATACTATCTTAAAACTCATTATGTTGTCAGAGCCCTAGAGCTGGCTAGTATAACACTGACTATGAATAGGTGGGCCCACCACTTGAGTCGAGGTGATTTCATGGTGCCTCTCCAGGCTCTTGGCATGGTGTCACTGCATGCAAGCCATGAATCTGTTTTCAGAATCCTCTCCATTTTCCCAAATAAAAACCTATCACAACAGTGACTATATCACTCAGCATTGTATCTAAATATAAAACTGGTGCTTTCAGTGTTTTTGGCAGGTAGTGTTCCATAAGCTTTCCATCAGAAGGGATTTTAGAAAGACATCTTAGAGGTCCGTGCTACATCTTCACAGTTCCTCTGAATAACCTTAGGTGGTAGTGTTACTTGCCTTTGACACCTCTGCATATGTTTTAATGACTAGATCAAAACTAAATCAAAAATTGGATAATTTTAGTTCTTAAATCAGAAATTGGATAATTTTTAATATTTATGTGTTAATCACACAGTATGCTCTCTGAAGTTCTCTTAAGCCTTCAGTTTGTACTCTTAATTTTCTTTCTGAGCTGGAGAACTGACTTTGCACTTTGGTTACACAGAACATTGGTTTCCAATTTAGTTTAACTGAAATTTGCTGCTGGATATGTTGAGTTTGTTCTTTAAAAAATATCTCATATATCTTGTCTTTCCTCCTGTCTTAGAAGAACAGACCTAACTAGTGAATGTATTAATGAAAATGCATCTATTTCAGAGCTGACATGAAGAGTTTAGTTTTTTTACTTTATAAACTGTGAATATGAGTATGCCAGCTGCATACAATGTAACTAATCATATTTAAATATATTTCACTTTCTCTTTGACTTTAGACCTTTTGAAGTCTGTATAAACTTGTTTTGAAATATAGTCTCAATGAATGTCATAACAATACTTTTTTGCATGATAAAAAATTATTCCTTTGATTACAAAAGGCATATTCTTTCCTGGTTTCCGCAGTGAGAGGAAGTGTAATGATGATTTTAATATTTCTATTAAATATGTTTAACTGTATATTTTTATGGCTGCTCTTTTATGTTAGACGCTGTCTCTTTGGGGTTGTTAATTGGTTTCTGAAA
This sequence comes from Pongo pygmaeus, assembly GCF_028885625.2. Taxonomy (NCBI): domain Eukaryota; kingdom Metazoa; phylum Chordata; class Mammalia; order Primates; family Hominidae; genus Pongo; species Pongo pygmaeus. Next base: position 31,782,965 of record NC_072385.2, on the reverse strand, counting down.
GGGAACTTCAAACTCCTTTACTACTGGCCTTACATGATTGGTCCCTATTAGGTTGTTGAGAGAACGTCGACCAATTCTTTGATACCCGCCAGGTAGACCGTAGTACCTGCCGTGTCTGACACCCTGCATCCAGCTAAAACTAGAAACAGCACTGGGCCTCCCTGTGGACAAGACATTGATTTGACCAGAAGCAGGTGTCTGGCTAAGGCTGACAACCAAAGTTGGCCTTAGATGAAGGGCTTTGTTCAGTTAGGGGCAGAGGTCATTTATATATATATATATATATATATATATATTTTTTTTTTTTTTTTTTTTTGAGACAGGGTCTTGCTCTGTCGCCCAGGCTGGAGTGCAGTGGCGCGATCTCGGCTCACTGCAAGCTCTGCCTCCCAGGTTCACGCTATCCTCCTGCCTCAGCCTCTTAAGTAGCTGGGACTACAGGCGCCTGCCACCATGCCCGGCTAATTTTTTGTATTTTTAGTAGAGACGGGGTTTCACCATGTTAGCCAGGATGGTCTCGATCTCCTGGAGGTAATTAATTTCTTTGGATGTTTGGACTAGGAGATAGGGAGAGACAGAGCAGAAAGAGAAACACAGATGCCACAAGAAGGAGGAACAGAGCTAACCCTGGATAGGACTGGATACAGCAGCCAGACCAAGAGAGGCATCTAGTGAGAAGCAGCTTTTCAGCCCTGGGCCTGGTGCACACATCAACTCCTTGGTTTCTAAGAACCAAATTTGGCCCAGCACAGTGGCTCATGCCTGTAATCCCAGCACCTTGGGAGGCCAAAGCGGGTAGATCATGAGGTCAAGAGATCAAGACCATCCTGGCCAACATGGTGAAACCCCGTCTCTACTAAAAATACAAAAAAAATCAGCTGGGCATGGCGGTGTGCGCCTGTAGTCCTAGCTACTTGGGAGGCTGAGGCAAGAGAATCACTTGAACCCGGGAGGCAGAGTCCAGTGAGCCGAAATCACACTACTGCACTCCAGCCTGGCGACAGAGTGAGACTCCATCAAAAAAATAAAAATAAAGCCAAATTCATACAGTCCCTGAGGAGTGGGAACTGATGCACATCTCTTGTATACAATAAGCTATGCTTGTGCTCTGAACAGTGTAAGATTGAGAATTGTATTCCTTTAAAGAAAGTTTGGCAGAACTGTAACTGAATTACTAACAAGGCACTGAGAAGGCATACCGTACTTTGTATTCTTTTTAAAGTCCATGTTAGGTGGTGGTGTAGCTGGAAGTGTATAGTTGAGGATGTAAAGTTTCCCCTAAAAAATTTTTGGTATTTGGCGAATGGCATAACACATCAAAAAATTGGTTGTGTCATATGATTAAATTGCAATGTGATGATTTCAACTTGGTGGAAGACTTCTACTTTGTCTTGGTATATGAAAATCCCCTTTGCTTCAAACTTAATACACACCAAGGAAAACAACCTGATACAATTTTGCAAGTGTCTTTGAGCTAATGGTTTTTCATGGGTATTAAAAAGCCTTGGGTTATTTATGTATAATTTCTATGTAGAAAGAAAACGTTTGTCCCATTCAAGATACGGTTACACGAAAAGGCATCTAGTTGTGACCTTCAAATTATTACTTATATACCTATAGAAAATTTCTATAAATAGGCTGGGCGCGATAGCTCACACCTGTAATCCCAGCACTTAGGGAGGCCAGGGTGGGCAGATCACCTGAGGTCAGGAGTCCAAGACCAGCCTGGCCAATATGGTGAAAACTTGTCTCTACTAAAAATACAAAAATTAGCCAGGCATGTTGGCCCATGCCTGTAGTCCCAGCTACTCAGCAGGCTGAGGTAGGGGAATCACTGGAACTCGGGAGGGGAGGCTGCAGTGAGCCAAGATCACACACCACTGCACTCCAGCCTGGGCAACAAAGTGAGACCCCCATCTCAAATAAGGAAAGAAAATTCCTATGAAGAAACACTATACCTCTGAGTTTCAATAATAGAGATGATTAACCCAGTTTCCCTGCAAGGATGTGCTCACTGTGAACAGATGTAGTGGTTACCACTCCAGATGTCTGCCTAGCATTTGAGACAACAGTCCCTGTCACCCCTGCCTCTCTCTGGGAACTTTTGCCCCACCACCATACAGAGGGGCAGTAGGCCCAGCCATAATCAACTGAAACAGATACAGAGTTATGACCTGAGCCTAGGCAATTAGGTTTTCTCAGTAATATGGATCTGGGACTAAAGAACTCAGCGTCTTCCTATGACTGGAATTGTAGCATGTAAGTACAGAAGCTATGGAGTGCCCACGAAGAGCAGAGAAAGCCAGCCAAGAGAGTGCTAGGTTTAAGTTCACATAAGAGGTCAACAAAATCGTGAAGTGAGTGTTCTGGGGACCTGAGAGTCAAGGGACTGGATTCTGTACAATGTCTCTGCATCATCATAGTAAACTTCCTACACATGCTTTGAAAGTAAATATCAGATATCTTGGAGCACAGTATAATGGTAAAGTATAAACTGTGAACTTACACAAGAACACCACAATTTCCGCTTCACTGACGAATAACTTGGGGCATGTTCTTCTTGACTGCTCTGAGCCCCCACTTCTTTATCTGTAAAAAGGAAATAAATTACATAGTTGTGAGCCCCCACTTCTTTATCTGTAAAAAGGAAATAAATTACATAGTTGTGAGCCCCCACTTCTTTATCTGTAAAAAGGAAATAAATTACATAGTTGTGAGTTATTGGATGACATCATAAAACCCAGCACAGATGGCTGGATGCGGTGGCTCACGCCTGTAATCCCAGCACTTTGGGAGGCCAAGGTGGGCGTATCACGAGGTCAGAAGATCGGGACCATCCTGGCTAACACGGTGAAACCCTGTCTCTACTAAAAATACAAAAAATCAGCCAGGCGTGGTGGCAGATGCCTGTAGTCCCAGCTACTTGGGAGGCTGAGGCAGGAGAATGGCGTGAACCCAGAAGGCGGAGCTTGCAGTGAGCCGAGATTGCGCCACTGCACTCCAGCCTGGGCGACAGAGTAAGACCCCATCTCAAAAAAAAAAAAAAAAAAAACCCAGCACAGAGCAGGCATGCCAGCATTCTCTCTCTTCTCAGCCTGCAAAAAGATTTATCAATTTACCTCATTTTCTTCTGTTCCTTGTTCTGACCTCAGTGCATGACCCATAGCACCAAGTGTTACTGTCGTTCATGAGTAAACAATTGAGTTAATAAGGAAATAAATTGAATGTTTTCCAGCATTTTGACCTTAACTTATTTTTTAAAACTTTGTACCTCCCAGAGCTGGGAAGAGATTCCAGATTTCCAGACTTAGTCCAGAGTCATGACTAATGCTGGACTTTGTCTATAGCTCTTATTGAAATGTCAGAAAACATTTTTTGCCCCCAAAACTATGAACTGATAAATTTATAGCATTAAAATGCATTTTTTAAAGGAGGCTTTTTGTTTTTTTCTTTTTTGAGAGAGAGTCTTGCTCTGTCGCCCAGGCTGGAGTGCCTTGGCATAGTCTCAGCTCTCTGCAATCTCTGCCTCCTGGTCTCAGGTGATTCTCCTGCCTCAGCCTCCCAAGTAGCTGGGACTACAGGTGTGCACCACCACATCCGGCTAATTTTTGTTTGTTTGTTTTTGGTAGAGATGAGGTTTTGCCATGTTACCTAGGCTGATCTTGAACTCCTGGACTCAAGTGATCTGCCCACCTTGGCCTCCCAAAGTGCTGAGATTTCAGGTGTGAGCCACCACACCTGGCCAAAAGAGACTTTTTTTTTTTTTGAGACGAGTGTCGCTCTGTCGCCAGGCTGGAGTACAGTGGCATGATCTCAGCTCACTGCAACCTCCACCTCCTGGGTTCAAGCGATTCTCCTGCCTCAGCCTCCCAAGTAGCTGGGACTACAGGCACACACCACCACACCCGGCTAATTTTTTGTATTTTTAGTAGAGATGGAGTTTCACTGTGTTAGCCAGGATGGTCTCGATCTCCTGACCTCACGATCTGCCTGCCTTGGCCTCCCAAAGTGCTGGGATTACAGGCGTGAACCACCGTGCCCAGCCCACCCCTGCCTAATTTTTTTTTTTTTTTTTTTTTTTTTTTTAGTAGAGACAAGGTTTCACCATGTTGCCCAGGCTGGTCTTGAACTCCTGAGTGCAGGCAATCCGCCCACCTCGCCTTCCCAAAGTGCTAGGATTACAGGTGTTTGGTTTTCTGTTTGATTTTCAAGCAACCTTTCTAAATTTTGCTATGCTCACTCTTTCTTCACATGTTGGTACTGGCTAGATATAGATTTTGCTTTCCTATTGGAGACTCTTTTGAGAGCTGGCTATCCCCTCTTGCTCCTTTTCTTTTTTCTCTTCCCTACTTCCAAGTTTCTTGCTCTTTTTCTTACCCCATAAGTTACCAGAAATTCATACCCCCTTGAGAGGGCTTTTTGTTTGAACTTCAGTCTTTAGTTTCATCAACTTTTCTAAGGAAATTGATCTGTTAATGAAAGTTGGCTTGCTTGACATCAGAATATCTGTATTATTCAGTGACGGGTTTTTCTGGTTGCTTTGTTTGAGCATAGTGTAAATATCACCCATTGCATAGCTATGGCAGTGACATAAATCTAGCAGTGTAAGATCGAGAAAAGCTAGAAGTCCCACCACAGATTGTATTTCAGTGAAAGGGATTCTTTTTAACTGCTTATAAAACTAAAGAAAACTTATAAACATGGAAAACAATTATTAAACCCACCATATGCTCATACTGATATTAAATGGTGTGCCAGATTCTGGAAAGAGTTACCTTTTGGTAAGAGCACTGCTTGTTAACTATAGTTGATTGCTTTAGATGTCTAGTGTGTACACAAAAGCATGAATTTTATTCCTTATAACCAAAGTAGAAACCTACTCTGAGCAATTTGACAAAAGGTTGACATTATTTATTTTAGTGTAGTTTAAGATTACAGTAAGATACAATTCCTAAAGAGTGAAATATAAGGCTGGATGTGGTGGATCATGCCTGTAATCCTAACACTTTGGGAGGCTGAGGCGGGTGGATCACCTGAGGTCAGGAGTTCGAGACCAGCCTGGCCAACATGATGAAACCCCTTCTCTACTAAAAATATAACAATTAGCCAGACGTGGTGGCACACACCTGTAATCCCAGCTACTAGGGAGGCTGAGGCAGGATAATCACTTGAACCCAGGGGGGCAGAGGCTGGAGTGAGCTGAGATCACACCATTGCACTCCAGCCTGGGCGCACTCTCAAAAAAAAAAAAAGTGCAATATAATTTTTCACAAAATATGGAACTGTGGTAGTCTAGAACAATGTCTCAATATACCTCCTACACTAAGTATAATAGTAAAAATCTGTATTTGGTGGCATAATATGCTCTTAGTATAAACCAAAAACACATGCTGAGCACTGGACATTGTCCAATGTTTAATTCATATGATTCATTCTGAGTTTCTGACTGAGATCATTCTTTCAGACTATGTGTGTTTCTCCTGGGACCCATAAAATATGCAGCCCTAACATGATTTCATTTTTGTTTCCTTTCCTGGAAAAGGAGAAATCATTCAGATCAGCTTTCATATTGCCTTATAGACTATGACTTCAAAATATTTTTAAAGGGACTCCTTTGTTCTAGAACTGCTCTAACACAGTAACCACTAGCCACATGTGGCTACTGAAAGATTGAAATGTGGTTATTCAAAATCAGGATGTACAGTAAATATAAAATACACACCAGATTTCAAAGGCTTACATGAAAAAAGTAATGTGAAATATCCCACTAGTAGTTTTTAGTGATTACATGTTTAAATTTTAACATTGTGAACATATTAGTTTAAATAAAATACATTGTGAAAATTAATTTCATGTTTCTATTTACTTTTGATGAAAGTACTACTAAAGGCTGGGTGCAGTGGCTCACGCCTGTAATCCCAGCACTTTGGTAGGCCGAGGTGGGAGGATCACGAGGTCAGAAGACCGAGAGCATCCTGGCTAACAGGGTGAAGCCCCATCTCTACTTAAAACATAAAAAATTGGCCAGGCGTGGTGGCAGGCGCCTGTAGTCCCAGCTACTAGGGAGGCTGAGGCAGGAGAATGGCATGAACCCGGGAGGCAGAGCTTGGCAGTGAGCTGAGATCATGCCACTGCACTCCAGCCTGGGCTTCAGAGTGAGACTCCATCTCAGAAAAAAAAGCACTACTAGCACATTTTTAAATTACTTATAGTGATCTCATTTGTAACACATTACATTTCAATCATATACTGCTTTTCTAAAGAGTCACTGCTAAGCCCTGAAATTAACTCCAAATACCTCCCTGGAATACAGTGCCAAGGCAGGGGCTTCCTTGAACTTCAACCTCTAAAAGTAAGCAAGAATTGAGAAATATCTTCTTCTTTGAAAAATATTCACTCCCCAAACCTAATACATCAATTACATATTATCTGGGGGCTAACTAAGCTCCTATTTTAAAATGCAAATTGAAGAATTTAGGCCAGAGTCATTCCCATCTTAGTGCCAATCATATAATCAGATAATTAGATTGCTCTTTCCCTAAAGCCTGTTTAGTTTTTTTGTTTGCTGGTTTTGTTGTTGTTGTTGGGTTTTTTAATTTGTTGTTGTTGTTGTTGTTGTTTTTGAGATGGATACTCACCGTGTCACCTAGGCTAGAGTGCAGCAGCTTGATCTCTGCTCATTGCAACCTCCAACTCCTAGGTTCAAGCGATTCTCCTGCCTCAGCCTCCTGAGTAGCTGGGACTATAGGTGCATGCCACCACGCCTGTCTAATTTTTTTGGGTTTTTTTTTTGGTTTTTTTGTTTGTTTTGAGACAGAGTCTCGCTGTTTCCCAGGCTGGAGTGCAGTGGCAAGATCTCGGCTCACTGCAACCTCCACTTCTGAGGTTCAAGCGATTCTCCTGCCTCAGCCTCCCAAGTAGCTGGGACTACAGGTGCATGCCATTATGCCTGGCTAATTTTTTGTATTTTTAGCAGAGATGGGGTTTTGCCATGTTGGCCAAACTGGTCTCAAACTTCTGGCCTCAGGTGATCCACCCGTCTCAGATCAAAGTGCTGGGATTACAGGCATGAGCCACCACTCACAGCTCTCTAAAGCCTTTTGCCAAGACAAATTAGCTCTGAGAACCACAGGATTCCTTTTGTAATGTATTACAAACTAAAGTCTTACCTACTCTTGAAGAGTAGAAAACATGAAAAAGTTCTATGTTAGCCCTTAGAATAATTAAAAATTCATAAGCTCTGAAATACAGGTAATAAAACCATTGCATATGACAAAACAAAAGTTTAAATTGGCATTTGTAAACTCTGCATGAAAGCCAGGTTTCTCACTACTAGAAAAAGAAAAAATGTTATAAATAAGCCAAGGAGAATTCCAGAATGAATCCTGTGGTGCCAGATATATGTTAACTACAAGGAATAACAGTGACCTTACACTGGAAACACCTTAACCATGGGCCAAGGTTAAAGATATAACAGCATTCTCACACCCCCTTGCACAGCTACCCCCAATGTTAACATAACTGTTAACAAATTATCAAAACTAAGAAATTAGTCTTGGTATAGTATCACTAATTAAACTCCAGACCTCAGTCAGGTTTTCCCAGTCTTTCCTTCAGTGTCCTTCCTCTGTTTCAGGATTCAATCCATGATCCTTGACACTTGGTACTTTGTCAGATGTCCCACTGTATGGGTTTGTTTGATGTCTTCCCATGATTAGGGACAGACACTGCAAGACTCAGAGCTACTTTACAAAGAAGCCTCTAGGGAGCTCTCCAGAGAAGACAGGGGAGACAACACAAGGACACTAGAGGAAATTTTAGCCTCTGACATCCATGACTATATAGCAAATAGTAAACAAAGCCTAACTCCTAGCCAGAGGAACACAAAATCCCATACTAAAGCCTTATTTAACTCAGTTCCTTTCACCCAGTACATCATATACAGCCTCAAACAAAAAATTACAAAGCATACTAAAAGAAAAGAAACCCCACAGTTTGAAGAGACAGAGCAAGCATCAGAACCAGACTCAGATGTGAAAGAAATATTGGAAGAAGTATCCAACCAGGAATTTAAAATAACTAAGATTAACATGCTAGGGGCTCTAATGTGAAAACAGCATAACATGCAAGAACAGATGGGTAATGTAAGCAAAGAGATAAAAAACACTAAGAAGAAATAAAAATGAAATACTAGAAATAAAAAACACCATAACAGAAATGAAGAATGCCTTTGATGGGTTCATCAAAAGAATGGATATGGCCAATGAAAGAATCAGTGAGCTTGAAGAGATGTCAATAGATACTTCAAAAGCTGACATACAATGAGAAAAAAGAATGAAAAAGAAAAAACAGAACAAGAGTCAAGAACTGTGAGACAATTACAAAAGGTGGAACATGGAGACTTTTGGAAATACCAGAAAGAGAAGAAAAAGAGAAAGAAAGCCAGGCATGGTGGCTCAAGCCTGTAATCCCAGCACTTTGGGAGGCCGAGGCGGGCAGATCACAAGGTCAGGAGATCGAGACCATCCTGGCTAACACGGTGAAACCCCATTTCTACTAAAAATATAAAAAATTAGCCAGGCATGGTGGCGGGCGCCTGTAGTCCCAGCTACTAGGAAGACTGAGGCGGAGCTTGCAGTGAGCTGAGATCGTGCCACTGCACTCCAGCCTGGGCAACAGAGCAAGACTCCATCTCAAAAAAAAAAAGTGAAAGAGAAAGAAACAGAAGAAACATTTGAAGCAACAGTGACTGAAAATTTCCCCAAATTAATGATAGATACAGCTATGGTCTGAATGTTTGTGTCTCCTCAAAAGTTATATTGAAACTTAATCTTCAATATGATAGTACTGAGGTGGGGCTTTTGGGAGTCAATCAGGTTATGAGGGCTCTATCCTCAGGACAGAGATTAGTGCACTTATGAAAGAAGCCCCAGGGAATTAGCTAGCCCCTGACACCATGTGAGGACAAAGCCAGAATATGTCATCTATGAGGAAGCAGGGCCTCACCAGACACTGCTAGTGCCTTGGTCTTGGACATCACAGTCCCTAGAACTGTGAGAAATAAATTTCTGTTGTTTATAAACTCTCCAGTTTATGATATTTTTGTAACAGCAGCCCAGATGAACTAAGGTAGACATAAAGGAACAGATCCAGGAAGCTCAAAAAACACCATATAGGATAAATAAGAAAAATGCTACATCAAGGTATATCTTTTTTTTTTTTCTAAGGTGGAGTTTCACTCTTGTTGCCCAGGCTAGAGTGCAATGGTGCAATCTCAGCTCACTGCAGCCTCTGCCTCCTGGGTTCAAGCGATTATCCTGCCTCAGCCTCCCAAGTAGCTAGGATTACAGGCCCCCGCCACTAAGCCCAGCTAATTTTTTGTATTTTTAGTTGAGATGGGGTTTCACCATGTTGGCCAGGCTGGTCTCAAACTCCTGGCCTCAGGTGATCTGCCCACCTTGGCCTCCCAAAGTGCTGGGATTACAGGCATGAGCCACTGGGCCTGCCTAAGTATATCTTATCTAGACACAGATCTCACTCCTTTTACAAAAATTAACTCAAAATGGATCATAGACCTAAATGTAAAATGCAATGCTACAGAATTCCTAGAAGATAACATAGGAGAAAACTCAGGAGACCTTGGATTTGGTGATGACTTTTTAGATATAACATCAAAAACACGACTCATAAAAGAAAAAATTGGTAAGTTGGACTTCACTAAAATTAAATTGTTCTGCTCACAAAGGACACTGTTAAGAGAATGAAAAGGTAAGCCGTTAAGTGGGAAAAAAATCTTTGCCAAAAATCTAGTTCTTTCTATATGATGTATAATAATATAGATGATCTATAATATTGTATATACATATTCTGAAAAAGGCAACATCACAGAGACAGTAAGAAGTTCAGTGGTTGCCAGGAGTTAGGAGTGGAGGATGGGGAGGGTGGATAAATGGTGTAGCACAGCTGATTTTTAGGGTAGTGAAACTATTCTGTTTGATTCTGTAATGATGAATACATGTCATTATAAATTTGTCAAAACCCGTAGACTATACAACACCAAGAATGAACTCTAATGTAATCCACAAAGGACTATTGTTAATAAAGTTTTAATAATGGCTCATCAATTATAACAAATGTACTATACTAATGCAAGATGTTAATAATAAGGGAAACTGGGGGGTGGGAGGGTTTGGGGTAAGAGGGCATATGGGAATTCTCTTCTGTTTGCTCACTTTTCTGATAAGCTGAAATTGTTCAAACAATAAAATGTATTATCAATAGTTTTCAAAAATTCACTCGATGGGCCAAATAGCAGAATGCAGATGATAATGATAGGAGTTTGTGAACTTGAAGACAGATTAGAAATGGTAGATCTAAATCCTACCAAATCAATAATTACATTAAATGTAAATGGTCTAAATATGCCAACTGTAAGGCAGAGATTGTCAGACTACATTAAACAGACAAGACCCAAGTACATGCTATTTATAATAAGATCACTTTCAATATAAAGACTTAATTGATTAAAATTAAAAGAATGGGCTGGGCTTGGTGGCTCACACCTGTAATCCCAGCACTTTGGGAGGCCGAGGCAGGCAGATCACGAGGTCAGGAGACCGAGATCATCCTGGCTAACACAGTGAAACCCCGTCACTACTAAAAATACAAAAAATTAGCCAGGCATAATGGCACGCACCTGTAGTCCCAGCTACTTGGGAGGCTGAGGCAGGAGAATCGCTTGAACCTCGGAGGTGGAGGTTGCACTGAGCTGAGATCGTGCCACTGCACTCCAGCCTGGGTGACAGAGTGAGACTTCATCTCAAAAATATATATATAGAAAAATAAAATTAAAAGAATGGAAAAATGCAAATACTAATCAAAGAAAATTAGGCTGCATGTGGTGGCTTACACCTGTAATTCTAGCACTTTGGGAGGCCAAGGCAGGAAGATTTCTTGAGGCTAGGAGTTCCAGACCAGCCTGGGCAACAAAATGAGATCCCTTCTCTACAAATGAAAAAAAAAAATTAAATAGCCCAGCATGGTGGCATGCATGGTATAATGTACCCTAGCTACTTGGGAGACTGAGGTGGGAGGATCACTTGAGCTTGGTAGTTTAAGGTTACAGCAAGCTATGATCACACCACTGCACTCCAGCCTGGGCAACAGAATGAGACCCTGTATCTAAAAAAATAAGCAAAAGAAAAAGGAAATTAGAGTGTCTATATTAATATCAAAGTAGACTTCAAACAAAGATGATTACCATGAATAAAGAAGGATATTACATAATTATTAAAGGATCAATTCAACAAGAAGACATAACAATCATAAATGTGTAAATAAAATTCCATAGTAAAAGGAATCAGGAGGCTTGAGAGATGCTTATTTCAGGTCTGGGGTAAGGAATGTACAAAGTGAACCAGAACTAATGAAGTTATATTAAAACTCCAAAAAAAGAAAAGAGTCATTTAAAAGACTAATGGAATCATATGAAAAGGTCCCAGGAGCCAGCAGAAAGGACTCCCCTTGGCCAAATCTGGAACATTTTGACAGTTGAGCATCAATAAGAGTAATGAACCATAATTGACTAGAAGACATTTAAAGCATAAAAATTCTTGAGTCCATAATCATACACAACAAAGATGAAAACAAACCATCTTATTCATCACTGATGGGGGTGGCTATTATTCAATTTCTTATTCTAAAACTTGGTAATTAAAGGTAAATAAAGAATAATGTATTCTTTCTCTGCAGTGGAACTAAGTTTTAGATACAAAATAACCCCAGTGGATGAGGGAAAGTTCTTTAGAGGTAAGAATGACAGTTAATAAATGTAGAAAAAAGAAGATAATTTAATCACCATTTTGCAACTTCTAATTAAGTAACTGATGCAAGAAAGAATCATTACCGCATGCTAAAACCATTAAGGGAAAGATGTCGAAGATCTCAGTGTTTCAACCCATAGCATACTTTCCAGTGGCAAGAAGATAAATGGATAGTTAACCCTATAATCTTAGAATCTCTAATAGTGGGTACACTAGATATTATGTGCAGAAAATGGCATCAGGCTGGGCATGGTGGCTCATGCCTGTAATCCCCACACTTTGGGAGGCAGAGGTTGTTGGATCACCTAAGGTCAGGAGTTCGAGACCAGCCTGGCCAATATGGTGAAACCCCATCTCTACTAAAAATACAAAGATGTTCTGTGCGTGGTGGCGAGCGCCTGCAATCCCAGCTACGTGGGAGGCTGAGGCAGGAGAATCACTTGAACCCAGGAGGCAGAGGTTGCAGTGAGCCGAGATCGTGCCACTGCACTCCAGCCTGGGTGACAAGAGTGAAATTCCGTCTCAAAACAAAAGAAAGAAAGAAAGAAAATGGCATCAACGGTGAAGAGTTGTTGTCCAATATGTTTAATGTAATTATATTCAAGCCTAAAATTCTGCTTTACTGGAAATAAAAGAGAATACAGTTAAAGGACACCATGAGGAAACAATCAGATAAATACAGAAAGTGAGAACATTGACCTAACTTCTATAAGTCAACTGGCTATGTCTCTCCAATAAGTTCAAAGTCAAGGGAAAAAAAAAGGGGGAGGGCCAGGTACTACACTTGATTTTTAAAAAGCTTAGAGACAAACAATGAATTGCAAACTATGCTCCTTAATTAGAACCCTATTTAAACAAACCAGCTCTCAAAGACAATTTTGGGGGTCAAAAAGGGAAAGGTGAATATAGTCTGGTTATTAGACAACATTTAGAAAGCACTGTTACTTGTGTTAGGTGTGAAAATTGTGTGATTATATTGTGAAAGAATTCCTTCTTTAAAAAAAGACACATTCTAAAGTATTTAGGGGTGAAGAGTTTAAAGTAATTTACTTCAAACTACAGTGAAAAAAAATTAAACACTGCAAAATATTAATTGCTAAATCTAGATGGTGGCTGTATAATATTCATAGATGAGCATATTTCCTTTAAATTTCTATGTGCTTAAAATTTTTCATGTTAAGTAATATATGTATTACATTGGGATACATATAACTATGATTGACAGAAAATAACACTAAAAGTGCAAGATCACTGATTCTATCTAGGAAGTAGGATTATAGGAACTTCAATTTTCTTTTCAGGTTAGCTTTTTTTTTTTTTTGAGATGGAGTCTCACTCTGTTGCCCAGGCTAGAGTGCAGTGGCGCAATCTTGGCTCCCTGCAAGCTCCACCTCCTAGGTTCACACCATTCTCCTGCCTCAGCCTCCCGAGTAGCTGGGACTACAGGCACCCACCACCACGCCCGGCTAATTTTTTTGTATTTTTAGTAGAGACAGGGTTTCTCCGTGTTAGCCAGGATGGTCTCGATCTCCTGACCTCGTGATATGCCCGCCTCGGCCTCCCAAAGTGCTGGGATTACAGCTGTGAGCCACTGTGCCTGGCCCAGTATTTGTCCTTTTTATATCTGCTTCTTTCACTTAGTGCAACGTTCTCAAGGTTGATCTATTTTGCAGCATAAGTCAGAATTTCCTTCCCTTTTTTTTTTTTTTTTTTTTGAGACGGAGTCTTGCTCTTGTTGCCCAGAGTGGACTGCAATGGCACGATCTCGGCTCACTGCAACCTCCACCTCCTGGGTTCAATTGATTCTCCTGCCTCAGCCTCCAGAGTAGCTGGGACTACAGGTGCCCGCCACCATGCCCAGTTAATTTTTGTATTTTTGGTGGAGATGGAGTTTCACCATGTTGTCCAGGCTGGTCTCAAACTCCTGACCTCAGTTGATCTGCCTGCCTTGGCCTCCCAAAGCGCTGGTGTTACAGGCATGAGCCACCACGCCCAGCCAGAATTTCCTTCCTTTTTAAGGGTGAATAGATAAATATTCCATCATATGAATGTACCACATTTTATTTATCCATTTATCCATTTCTGGACATTTGGGTGGTTTCCAACTTTCAGCTATTGTGAATAATGCTACTATGAATGTGCACATGCAAATATCTCTTCAAGACCTTGCTTTCACTTCTTTGGGATATAGATCCAGAAGTGGAATTGCTAGATCATATGGCAACTGTATCTTGAATTTTTTAAAGAACTGCCTTACTGCTTTCCACAGGAGCTGCACCATTTTACATTCCCTCCAACAGTGCACAAGGGTTCCAATTTCTCCACATCCTTGCTAACATTATTTTCTGGTTTTTTGATAGTAGCCATCTGAAAAGGTAGGAGGTACATCTCACCATGGTTTTGATTTGCATTTATCTAATGATTAGTGATGTTGAGCATTTTTTCATATACTTATTGGCTATTCTTATTTAACAGCTGCAGAGTATTCCTGGTAGAAGCTGTAATTTACTTAAACAATGTCCTGGATAAATAAACTTTCTCAGTTCTTAAAAGCAAAACCACAATGACTCTCCTTGTACATTCATCCGTTTTCAATTTTTTTTTTTTTTTTTTTTTGAGATGGAGTCTCACTCTGTCTCCCAGGCTGAAGTGCAGTGGCACGATCTCAGCTTAAGGGAGGAGACCACCCCTCATATTGTCTTATGCCCAATTTCTGCCTCCAAAGAAAGAAAAGGTAAAAACTAAAAGGCAGAAATGAAATCCATAAGCAGACAGCCCGGTGCCACACCCTAGGCCTGGTAGTTAAAGATCGACCCCTGACCTAATCGGTTATGTTATCTATAGTTTACAGACACTGTATAGTAAAGCAGTGTGAAAATCCCTATCCTGTTTTGTTCTGATCTAATTACCGGTGCATGCAGCCCCCAGTTACATACCCCCTGCTTGCTCAATGGATCACGACCCTCTCACGTGCACCCCCTTAGAGTTGTGAGCCCTTAAAAAAGACAGGAATTGCTCACTCGGGGAGCTTGGCCCTTGAGAAAGGAGTCTTGCCGATGCCCCCAGCCGAATAAACCCCTTCCTTCTTTAACTCAGTGTCTGAGGAGTTTTGTCTGCGGCTGGTCCTGCTACATTTCTTGGTTCCCTGACCAGGAAGCGAGGTGATTGGTAGACGGTTGAGGCAGCTCCTTAGGCAGCTTAGGCCTGCCCTGTGGAACATCCCTGTGGGCAACTCTGACCAGCCCGAGCGACGTGGATCCTGAGAGCACTTTCTGGTAGGCATTTGCCCCAGTGGGATGCCTAACCAGAGCAGTGTGTGGCAGACCCCTGTGGAGGATCAACGCAGTGGCTGAACACTGGGAAGGAACAGGCACTTGGAGTCTGGACATCTAAAACTTGGTAAGACTAGTCTTTGAAACTTGCCCACTCTGTCTGAGAGGAAGCGTGGCCTGATCACCCATGGCGTGCCTTTATCACCACTTTGGTTTTGGTTTTGACTTGGTTTGAATTGCTTGACAGGATTGGTCTTAGGAACTTGCCTACTCCATTTGAGTGGAAGCGTGGCCTGATCACCCACAGTGTGCCCATACCGGCACTTTGGTTTTTGTTTTTGACTTGATTTGGATTGCTTGATACTTTGGTTTTGGTTTTGACCTGGCTTGGATTTCTGGATACTCTGATTTTAGTTTTGATTTTCGTTTGGTGCAAACTGCAAAAGTGTTTCCTGTGGGGACTTGCCAAGTCAAAGACGGCTTTCTACTTCAGAAAAGTACTTCTGTCCCTCCTGACTCTCCTCAGACTGGGCATTAGTAAACTAGGACCATTTAATCCAGGAAGATTTCGATAAAGACCGCAGTGCCAACCAGGAGTCTTGCCCCCCGATGTAGAGCTTTCATGCCATAGTTGGTCCAACATTCTATGGACCACTAAAGAGCAAGGATGGACTACCCCAACAGGTTTTTGTGATTTCCTAAAACCATACATTCATTTTACTAGAGGATCATAGAAGTTAAAGACTTAAAACAAACTTTAGCAATTAAGACAAGATACCAAGATGAAAATGCCTGGTTAAAAGGGATCAAATATTCCATCTGCATGTTAAACAAAAATAATTGTTATGCTTGTGCACGTGGCAGGCCAGAGGCCCAGACTGTCCCCTTTCCACTAAAGTGGTCGTCCAGTTGACCAGGTGTAGGCTGCATGGTAGCTCTTTTCCAGGATTCTACAGCCTGAAGTAATAAGTTGTGCCAAGCTCTCTCTGCTATATCCCAAAGTCCGGCACCCTGTGGGTCAGCCCCCGAAGGCCATCCAGCCTCCGTCTCCCAACACTAAGTTCACTTTGTGTCTCTCATGACAAGGAGGAAACTTAGCATTCCTTCAAGACCTGAAAGGATGCAGTGAGCTTAAGAATTTTCAAGAGCTTATCAATCAGTCAGCTTTTGTTCATCCCCAAGTGGATGTGTGGTGGTATTATGGTGGACCTTTACTGGGCACTCTGCCGAATAACTGGAGTGGCACTTGTACTTTAGTCCAGTTGACTATCCCTTTCACCCTGGCATTTCATCAACCAGAAGGAAAAAAAAATAAGACATTGTAAAGGGAGAGAAGTCCCTTATAGGTCTTTCAACTCTCATGTCAATTTAGATGCAATTGGAGTCCCATGAGGAATACCAGATCAATTTAAAGCTTGAAACCAAATAGCTGCACGATTTGAGTCAATATTTTGGTAGGTGACAGTTAATAAAAATGTAGATTAGATAAGCTACATCTATTACAACCAACAGCAATGAGCTTTTCATGAGTTAAAAGAAAAACTCATGTCGGCCTCAGCCCTGGGGCTACCTGACCTGACAAAACCCTTTACACCCTATGTGTCAGAAAGAGAAAAAATGGCAGTTAGAGTTTTAACCCAGACTGTGGGGCCCTGGCCAAGGTCAGTGGCCTATCTCTCAAAACAACTAGACAGGGTTTCCAAAGGCTGGCCCCCAGGTCTAAGGGCCCTAGCAGCAATGGCCCTGTTAGCACAAGAAGCAGATAAACTAACCCTTAGGCAAAACCTGAATATAAAGGCCCCCCATGCTGTGGTAACTTTAATGACTACCAAAGGACATCATTAGTTAACAAATGCTAGATTAACCTATGTGAAAATCCCCCATATAACCACTGAAGTTTGCAACACCCTAAACCCCACCACCTTGCTCCTGGTATCAGAGAGCCCAGTTGAACATAACTGTATAGACATGTCAGACTCAGTTTATTCTAGCAGGCCCAACCTCCGAGACCATCCTTAAACATCAGTAGACTGTGAACGGTACATGGACAGGAGCAGCTTCGCCAACCACTGCAAAGTGACTCTGAAGAAGACAACAAACCCTGCTCCAGTCACACCTGGAAGCTGACTGGTCCACGCACGGCTGAAGCATGAGAAAACTCATCGCAGGACTCATTTGCCTTAAAATTTAGACTTTTACAGTAAGGACTTCAACTGACCTTCCTCAGACTGAGGACTGTTCCCAGTGTATACATCAAGTCACTGAGGTAAGACAAAAAGGTCCTATTATTTTGTGGTTATTATAAATGTACTGGGACTCTAAAAAGAACTTGTTTGTATAATGTTATTCTATACAAGGTATGTAGCCCAGGAAATGACTAACCTGATGTGTGTTATGACCCATGTGAGCCTCCCATGACCACAGTTTTTAAAATAAGATTAAGGATTGAGGACTGGTGGGGGCTCATAAAAGATACGAGTAAAGTGTTAGCCAAAACAGAAGAAAAAGGGGTGCCCAAACAAGTTACCTTAAAAGTTGATGCCTGCGCTGTCATTAATAGTAATAAGTTAGTAATAAGGTGTGGTTGTCTTAATTAGAAAAGAGGCTATATGGCAGGAAATAAGTATATCTGTCATAAATTAGGACTGTGTGGAAATAAATATAAATACTGGTCTTGTGTCATTTAGGCCACTTAGAAAACAAATATGAAAAAGATGCAGTCCACCTTCAGAAAGGAAAAAATGGCCCTTCCTGTGCTAAGGGACAATGTAACCCCTTAGAGCTAGTAATAACCAATCCCCTTGATCCTCGCAGGAGAAAAGAGGAGAGTGTGACCTTAAGAATTGACGGGGCTGGACTGGATCCTCGAGTAAATATCTTGGTTCGAGGAGAAGTTCACAAATGCTCTCCTAAGCCAGTGTTTTAAACTTTCTATGATGAACTAAATGTGCTAGTACCAGAAATTCCAGGAAAAACAAGAAATTAGTTTTTGCAATTAGCCAAGCATGTAGCCCAGTCTCTCAATGTCACTTCATGTTATGTATGTGCAGAAACTGTAATAGGAGATCAACAGCCATAGGAAGCCCAAGAATTAGTACCTACAGACCAAGTTCCTGATGAATTCCCGGCTCAAAAGAATCACCCTGATAATTTCTATGTCCTAAAAGCCTCAATTATTGTACAATATTGCATAGCTAAAGAAGGAAAAGAATTCACTCACTCCGTAGGACGACTTAATTGTCTGAGACAGAAACTGTATAATGGTACCACAAAAACAGTCACTTGGTGGAGTTCAAATCACACAGAGAGAAATCCATTTAGTAAATTCCCAAAGTTGCAAACCATGTGAACCCACCCAGAGTCCCACCGGGACTGGACAGCCCCCACTAGATTGTACTGGATATGTAGGCATAGAGCTTACACCAAATTACCTGACCAGTAGGCAGGTGGTTGTGTTATTGGCACTATTAAACCATGTTTCTTCCTACTGCCCATGAAAACAGGCAAACTCCTAGGCTTCCCTCTCTATGCTTCCCACGAAAAGAGAAGCATAGCTATAAGAAATTGAAAACATGATAAATGACCCCCTAAGAGAATCATGCAATATTATAGGCCTGCTACTTAGGCATAAGACGGCTCATGAGGATACCAGACCCCCATTTATATGATCAACCGAATCATACAGTTACAAGCAGTCTTAAAAATAATCACTAATAAAACCGGCAGAGCCTTGACTATTCTGGCCCGGCAAGAAACTCGATGAGAAATGATATCTATCAAAATAGATTAGCTCTCGACTACTTGCTAGCAGCTAAAGGTGAGGTCTGTAGGAAATTTAGTCATACTAATTGCTGCCTATACATAGATAATCAAGGGCAAGTAGTTGAAGACATAGTTACAGATATAACAAAACTGGCACATGTGCCTGTACAAGTGTGGCACAGATTTGATCCTGAGGCCATGTTTAGAAAATGGTTCCCAGCACTAGGAGGATTTAAAACTCTTGGCTGGGCATGGTGGCTCACGCCTGTAATCCCAGCACTTTGGGAGGCCAAGGCGGGCGGATCACGAGGTCAGGAGATCGAGACCATCCTGGCTAATACGATGAAACCCCATCTCTACCAAAAAATACAAAAAAAGTTAGCCGGGCGTGGTGGCAGGTGCCTGTAGTCCCAGCTACTCGGGAGACTGAGGCAGGAGAATGGCGGGAACCCGGGAGGCGGAGCTTGCAGTGAGCCGAGATCACGCCACTGCACTCCAGCCCGGGCGATAGAGCGAGACTCTGCCTCAAAAAAAATTAAAAAATAAAACTCTTATAATAAAAGTTATAATAGTAATAGGAACCTGCTTACTGCTCCCTTGTTTGCTACCTGTACTTCTTCAAATGATAAAAAGCTTCATCGCTACCTTAGTTCACCAAAATGCTTCAGCACAAGCATACTATATGAATCACTATCGATCTGTCTTGCAGGAAGACATAGATAATAAAATGAAAGTGAGAACTCCCACTATTGAGAGTCTCAAAGGGGAGGAATAAGGCAGGAGACCACCCCTCATATTGTCTTATGCCCAATTTCTGCCTCCAAAGAAAGAAAAAGTAAAAACTAAAAGGCAGAAATGAAATCCACAAGCAGACAGCCCAGTGCCACACCCTAGGCCTGGTAGTTAAAGATCGACCTCTGACCTAATCGGTTATGTTAGCTATAGATTACAGACACTGTGTAGAAAAGCACTGTGAAAATCCCTATCCTGTTTTGTTCCGATCTAATTACTGGTGCATGCAGCCCCAGTCATGTATCCCCTGCTTGCTCAATGGATCACGACCCTCTCACGTGCACCCCCTTAGAGTTTTGAGCCCTTAAAAAGGACAGGAATTGCTCACTTGGGGAGCTCGGCCCTTGAGACAGGAGTCTTGCCGATTGATACCCCTGGCTGGATAAACCCCTTCCTTCAACTGGGTGTCTGAGGAGTTTTGTCTGTGGCTCGTCCTGCTACAGGCTCATTGCAAGCTCTGCCTCCTGGATTCACCCATTCTCCTGCCTCAGCCTCCCAAGTAGCTGGGACTACAGGCGCACACCATCACGCCCAGCTTTTTTTTTTTTTTTTTTTTTTTTTTTTTTTTTTTTTTTTTTTAGTAGAGATGGGGTTTCACCATGTTAGCCAGGACGGTCTCAATCTCCTGACCTTGTGATCTGTCTGCCTTGGCCTCCCCAAGTGCTGGGATTACAGGCCTGAGCCACCGTGCCCAGCTGTTTTCAATTTTTAAAAACTTTTTTATTACAGAAATTTTCACATATACACTAGACAAGCTAATATAAAGAATGTAATGTATTTATGAGATAGTTTCAAGTTATCAGCCCACATTCCCCACCCCTACATTTTATTTAAAAGTAAATTTCAGTGATATCATTTAGTGTACAGATAGTTGCCTAGGGATCTTTAAAATTTGTTCTTTCTTTGTTTTT
Organism: Pongo pygmaeus; assembly: GCF_028885625.2. Taxonomy (NCBI): domain Eukaryota; kingdom Metazoa; phylum Chordata; class Mammalia; order Primates; family Hominidae; genus Pongo; species Pongo pygmaeus. The sequence goes on along the minus strand of NC_072385.2, from coordinate 31,762,406 downwards.
TTTTTTTTGAATCGGAGTCTCACTCTGTCACACAGGCTGCAGTGCAGTGGTGCAATTATAGCTGGCTGGAACTACAGGTGCACGCCACAATGCCCAGCTAATTTTTTAATTTTTTTTTTTTGTAGAGATGGGGGGGGGTCTCCCTTTTCTTCCCAGGCTGGTCTTGAACTCTAACCTCAAGGGATCCTCCTGCTTCGAACTCCAAAAGTGCTGGGATTAAAGGTGTGAGCCACCGTGCCCAAATTTGTACATTCTTTTGGTGTACATATAAGAATACATTTGTAAGATAAATTCCAAAATATGAATATCCTGGGTCAAAGAAGAGCTGAATTTTACATTGATAGCTATTGCCCACTTGTTCTTTACAAAGCATGTATGGATTTATATTCCTATCAACAATAAATTAGCCAGGCATGCTGACGTGCACTCGTAAACCCTGCTATTCAAAAGGATAGTTGAAGTCCAAGAGTTCAAGACCAGTGTGGGTAACATAGAGAGACCTCCTCTGGGGGGGAAAAAGAGTTTCCCTATATCCTCATCAAAACAATATATAGTCAAACTTTTCATCTTTGCATTTGTGAAAAATTGTATTTTATTTTTGTTTTATGGTACTTTAAGAAATCATTTGTATTTTTCTGTAGAAACCTTTCTCTGAGTTGAACATTTTTGTACTGATTTCTTTTTTTTAATAATTAGAACTTTTTAAATAGTTTAGAACTTTTTGTCATACATTTTACAAGTATCTTTCTTGGTTGGGGTTTGTTTATTTGCTATACAGAAAATTTAGATTTCTATGTAGTTACATTTATCAATTTTTATTTATTTAGAGACAGAGTCTCACTCTGTCGCCCAGGCTGGAGTGCAATGGCGCAATCTCCACTCACTGCAACCTCTGTCTCCCAGGTTCAAGTAGTTCTCCTGCCTCAGCCTCCCAAGTAGCTGGGATTACAGGAACCCGCCACCACACCTGGTGAAATTTTTGTATTTTTAGTAGAGACGGGGTTTCACCATATTGGTCAGGCTGGTCTCAAACTCCTGACCTCAGGTGATCCACCCGCCTCAGCCTCTCAAAGTGCTGGGATTACACATGTGAGTCACCGTGCCCGGCCTACGTTTATCAATTTTTAATTTTATGGTTTATATGCTCTTTGAAAAGTCTCTCACCACTCCAACCTTAGTTTTGTTTTTTCCCTTGTTTTCTTCTGGTATTTTCATAATCTCTTTTTTTTTTTTTTTTTTGAACATTTAACTATTTGCTTTGTTTGGAATTTACTTTCATGTGAGGACATCAAATAGATTCAGTGTTTTCCTCCCACATGCCTCGACCGGCAGGAGACCAAAGTTTTCATTCTATTACTAGAGAGTAGGTATAGTTACAGAATCAGGTACCCTGAGAGAGATCATTTATGCTCAGGATGAATAACCTGTCTTATCTATTAGATCCTTTGGAGATTTCACTTTTTTTGGGGGGGAGACGGAGTTTTGCTCCTGTTACCTAGGCTGGAGTGCAGTGGCTCGATCTTCCAGCTCACCGCAACCTCTGCCTCCCAAATTCAAGCGATTCTCCTGCCTCAGCCTCCCGAGTAGCTGGGATTACAGGCATGTGCCACCACCATGCCCGGCTAATTTTGTATTTTTAGTAGAGACGGGGTTTCTCCATGTTGGTCAGGCTGGTCTTGAGCTCCTGACCTCAGGTGATCCGCCTGCCTCAGCCTCCCAAAGTGCTGGGATTACAGGCGTGAGCCACTGCGCCGGCCCCGAAATTTCAGGTTTTGATAGATGGAATGGGTGAAGACAATGAGAGCTAGCAAGGAAGAACAGGATGCAGAGGCAAGACTGGAAACTCTCCAAGAAAGGTTAACTTTTCTTAACTCACAAGTTAAACAAAGCCTGCAGGCTCCGTGCAGAGCTCAGGCACCCAGCGGTGGCCCATCCAGACCAGGTCCTCCCGGAAGCCCGGCCTGCCCGACAGAGCCTTAGCACAGAGTCCCCTCAGGCGTCGTCGCCAGGACGGGGCGGAACCCTGTGGAGCTCCCACCCCCGGGACGAAGGCCGCTGCCAGGTACGGGCCGCGCCGCGCGGCACCCGCCACGTCCGCCCTGCAGCTCCCGGCGGGCCTTCGGGCCGGGCCGGGCCTGGCGCGGGCGGGTGGCCGGGCTTTCCCCGCGGCCTCCCCCGGGCGGCCCGGAGCCCGGACCCCCAGCGCTCGGGTGGCGGCGTGGCTGCGTGCGGGCCCGCGGAGGAGACGGCTGCTGTTCACTCCCGGGTGTCCGCGGTGGCACAGGCGCTGACGCCGCCCCGCTGCTCCTAGAGTTCCTTAAGACAAATCAGTATTTGCCGAGCTAATCATTTATCTTCTAGCAGTAGGGATCAGCGGGTCGCAGACGTCTTGGTCTCAGGACCCCTCTTGGGACTAGAGGACCTGGAAGGGTGGCTATCTCCGTAGACTGTACTAGAAAGGAAAACCCAGACACTGGAGTTACTATTAACTCATTGAATAAATCCGTGGTATGTTAAAGTACATACCACATTTTTCTGCAACATAGGGTTTTGCTAAAACAATAGTTGGTGGGACGGCTGGCGCCCTTTACAGTTTGTGAATCTCTTGAGTTGTCTTAGTAGAGACAACTGCGTTCTCCCATCTGCTTTGCAGTTCAGTCTGTTGCGGTATGTTTTCATATGAAGAAAATTTGATCTTACACAGATGTGTAGTTGGAAAAGCGAATACTGTCTTAATAGCTGTTTCAGATAATTATGGGTATTCTTTATTACTACACCAAAACTACGTAAGTGGAAGTTTCTCAAAGGCTGGTTTGGACGTGGAATCTGAAGCTACTGTCAGCAGACTTTTCACACAGTTTCGTTAAAATTCCTTGGTCTGTCTTGCAGTTTGAATGCAGCTGTTACCCATTGTAACACCGTATATTTGTCGTTTGGAAAATATTGGCTCACTGAGTTTGGCAGATCCCAAGCTGACGCATTTCATTAATAGCGCTGAATAACATTCGTTACCATCACTATTGATTTCATCAGGAAAGTCTTTATGTTAAAAGCCGTCAGATAGAAGGTGGTGTTTACAAATTTTCCAAAATTCTAATTTTCGGTTGAAAGCTTGCTTTTTATCATTGGAAACAAAATATTGTCAATTGTTTTCCTCAAAGTGACAGACTCACTTTGTTTAGTTTCAAGGAAATGTCTGGCAATACAGGTTTAAATAACCCTAGTTTGTCAGTTGTTTTTTCCCGTAAAAATGGTATTTCATGATACAAGCAAGTTAATTCGGCTCATCGCTCTATTACAGAAGTGCACACCTGCCATTTGGTCACAAGTAACAAAAAAGAGTCAAAGCTCAAGATTTGATAACAATAATTTGTACTCCTTCATCATGGACTTTTTTCCTTAAAAAAAAAGTATTGACTAGTAAGTTGATATAAAATTTAAAGTATTTGTGAGATATTAAGAATATCGGATATGTAGTGTAATAAAGGAGATAATAGTTTCCTTTTAAGACCTTCAAACCTCTCTGGTCCAGTGTCTCTCCCCATCTTATCCCCTTCCCATCCTGAATTAATCATTAGTGATTTACTTTTTGGTGGGAGAGTAATAAGTTCATTCAAATTATTGTGCATCCATAACCATCATACATGTCCAGAAATCTTTATCTTACAAAACTGAAACTCTGTACCTACTAAACAATAACTCTCCATTCCCCTCCACCCGCCAGTCCCTGGCAGCCATCATTCTAATTTCTGTCTATGACTTTGACTACTGCTGGTACCTCATATCTCATGTAAGTGGAATCATGCACTATTTGCTGTGCATGTCGTAGTTTGTTCCTTTGTGTTGCTCAGTAGTGCTCCACGGTATGGATGTACAGCAGTTTAACTGTTCACATGTTGAAGGACATTCAGGCTGTTAGTTTTGGGCTATTAAGAAAGCTACTACGAACAAATAGGTGTTTGTTGTTGTTTTTGAGACAGTGTCTTGCTCTGTCACCCAGGCTGGAGTGGAGAGCAGTAGCATGATCATGACTTACTGCACCCTCGACCTCCCAGGCTGAAGCAATCTTCCCACCTCAATCCCCCAAGTAGCTGGGACTACAGGCACACGCCACCATGCCTGGATAATTTTTGTATTTTTTTGGTAGAGACAGGGTTTTGCCATGTTGTCCAGGCTAGTCTAGGGGTCCCAAACTCCTGGGTTCCAGCAATCCACCCACCTCAGCCTCCCAAAGTGCTGGAATTTTAGAGCCACTGTGCTCGGCCTAAGTTTTATGTGAATGTAAGTTTTCCTTTTCTGGGATAAATGTCCAAGAGTGTGCAATTGTCAGGTTGTACAGAAATTGTATGTTTAGTTTTTTGAGAAACTGACAGTTTTTTTCCAGCATGACTGTACCATTGCACTTAAAAAGTGAAATTGACATTATTTTCCCGTGAGTACATAGAAGTAAAGAATTCAGGGACACTGCCATGGCCCTCTTTAGTGCTAAGCGGCCAGCAGTTGTACCGACTGTTGTTTTTGCACTATCTGTGTGTCAACACAGTGCACAATGCTACAGTGACTTAGGAATATCTTAGTATGATGAAAATAGTTTTGATCTCTCAGACCCCTTAGAAAAGTCTTGGAGACCCTCAGGGGTGCAAGGCCATACTTTAGGAACCACTGTTAAAGACATAATCCTAAATGATGAGGGATATGCAGGTATTGGGGATATTTAAAAAGAAACACATGCAAGGTTTCTCTTAAAATTGCTCTTGAATGCTTGTGGTAGTGTGTGCCTTGTAGTTTTGGGTAGTTTTAGTAGGACATAATAACTAAGACTTGGACCACTATGGAAGAAGCAACTTTCTGCCTTTCAGGATTTTCCCTGATAAGAAAATGGCCAGTGCCATTATGAAGAGGGAAAATGCCATGGGCCTAAGTGTATTCACACTTTTCAGTGTTCTGTGCCGGTTTGTATGGTGAGAAAATCGAACTGTTGATTTTTAAGAAAGCTAAGGAAAGTTCGGTGGTATAAAAGATCATTTCAGTTCTGGTGGTTCCGTTTTTTGCAGGCTTAGAGAAAACTGTCCATCAGGATTGTGCTGTCTTGATTTTACTTGATCATTCCCACCCTTTTCCCTTTGTTGTAGCCCCTTGACCTGTCTTCTGGGCAGTTCTTTCCCTTGCTAAATGTGAGTACAAGAAGTAGGCTTTCCTCTCCTCCTAGAGAGGGGGAACTTGGAGCTCCTCCATGGGTCAGAGAAACTTCCATACCTGCAGCAGATCAGTAACAGGAGAGCGGAGCTTTACTCTGAAAGCCTCTGTTTTCAATAATGTTGTGTTTGCTCTTTGGATAATCATTTAAATAAATAAACCTCAGTATAGGTCATGTTCTTACCTAGATTTAGCACTTAAATAGAAGGAAAAACATCTGAAACCATTTTGTTAGTTTTATAGTTCTCGTAACTACACTTTAAGCTGTGGTTTTCCACCCACAGGGATGTCGTCTACGTTATATGCTGGACTGTTGCCACATTGTCTTCCAAAAACTTTAATTTTAAGACACTTGAGAAGCAGGAGCTGCACTACCTGTTGCCATATACTGTGCATTCTTCAGCAACAGAGGTTTTCTTTTCCCTCTTTCTGATATAATCTCATCTCTTTTATTTGATCATATCACACATTTCCACCCTGGAGCTTACTGCAGCGATGAGTAAGGCAGTCACTTTCCTGCATCTTTTTTCATGTTGGAGCACGTTTTGGAGCTTGATGAGTCTTCAGTGACATTTAAGAGTGGGGCGGGGCAGCTGCAGATAAAGCAAGTGCTGAAGAGTGCATTCTGTGAGAGGCAGGAAGAAAGATGAAGGCAGTAGTTCAGGCTGCTGGGAGTATGTGCTTGGCAGTGGGAGGCACGGGACTCAGCATCAGCACACCAGGAGTCCAGGGCTTTCAGGATGTCTGAGTAGCAGGCAAGGTAAAGCAAGATAACAGACAACATGCATTTACAAATAATGTTTACACATACTTTCCCTTTCTACAAAAATGGAATCATGCTATTCTGCAATTGCTTTTTTTAGTATTAAAAAAGTTACGGGAAAATACGCACAACAAAATTTACTATTTTAACCATTTTTAAGTGTACGGTTCTGTGGCATTATGTACATTCACGTTGTTGTGCAACCATCACTACCCTTCCTTCTGAGAACTTTTTCATCTTTCTAGACTGAAACTCTGTGTCCAGTAAATACCAACTCCCCATTTCTTGCAATTGCTTTTTTACTTCAACAAGCTGTCTTAGAGTGGTGTATCTGGGTTTACCTTATGTTTTTTAACCTTAGTTTTAATGGCTGCATAGTATTTCACAGTGTACATGTGATACGATTTATACATCCAGTCCTTGACTAGTGGTTATTTGGGTTCTATTTTTTAATTATCACAAATACTTTGAACATCTCTGCCAGAGTGTTTTTTGTTTTGTTTTATTTTGTTTTTGAGACAAAGTCTCACTCTGTCACCCAGGCTGGAGTAAAGTGGTGCAATCATGGCCCACTGCAGCCTCAACCTCCTGGGGTCAGGTGATCCTTTCACCTTAGCCTCTGGAGTAGGTGGGACAACAGGTGCATGCCACTATGCCTGGCTAATATTTTGTATTTTTTGTAGTGACAGGGTTTCCCCATGTTGCCCAGCCTAGTCTTGAATTCCTGGCCTCAAGCGATCCACCCTCCTTGGCCTCTCAGAGTTCTGGGATTACAGGCGTGAGCCAATGCATCCAGCTACCAGAGTTTTCATAGCTTTCTGAGTGTAGAGTTAGTATGTACATGAGTGGTTGGGTCCATGTTCTAGTCCTAGTTCTCTCCCTTCATGGTGGTTTGACTTTGGCCCTGTCAGCATCTTTAAGCCTCAGATTCTTAATTTATAAAGTAATCCCACCTATCTCAGAGGTTGTTGTGATAACTAAATATGAAGGCAAATGCAAATATTTCTGAAAGGATACAGATGAAATTTTTAGTGATTATTGCTTCTAGAGAGGGAGTCTAGGCACCTGAGAATCCAGGATGAGAGGTAAATTTATTGTTGTATAGCTTTTTATACTGTTTTGGTTTTTAAAATCATGTGTATGTTTTCATTTTTAAACCGTTTAACACCATGCCAGGAACATAGTAGATGCTCAATGAAGTCATCGTTTCCCATCATCCTGGTTCTTTTCCCCCGGACTTATACTGCTGCTACTGGCACCTTTTGTTTCTTCCTGTCCTTCCCTCCCTATAGCTACCTTCTTGCTGAGTTCTTACCTTCGAATTTTCTCTGGAATCCATCATTTTCTTTTTTCACTCCTTTCTTACTGATTTCATTTTCACCCTGGTTCTGAAAATCTTTCAAATGTACATAAGATTACGGTATTAAGGCTGGGAAAGACTTGAGAGAATGCAGAGCCACTGCCCTGTGGACTGTAAACTTACTCCAACTGGCTGGAAAAAAAAATCCATGCACATATTAAGTGTTTGAAGTGGAACAAATAATGTTTTGTGAATGTTTCTAATTTTCATGTAAATGTTGATAAAGTACAGATTCTTTTTTTTTTTTTTTTTGAGATGGAGTCTTGCTCTGTTGCCCAGGCTGGAGTGCAGTGGCGCCATCTCAGCTCGCTGCAAGCTCCACCTCCCAGGTTCATGCCATTCTCCTGCCTTGGTTTCCCAAGTAGCTGGGACTACAGATGCCTGCCACAATGCCTGGCTAATTTTTTGTATTTTTAGTAGAGACGGAGTTTCACCGTGTCAGCCAGGATGGTCTCGACCTCCTGACCTTGTGATCCACCCGCCTCAGCCTCCCAAAGTGCTGGGATTACAGACTTGAGCCACCGTGCCTGGCTGATAAAGTACAGATTCTTTTAAAGGGTTTGTGGAATTCGTGGTAGTATTTATATAGTGCATGCTTTATCTGTTAACATGTGCTAAAAAGACGATCATGGTGATATGAAGATCTAAGAAAATTTATTTAACATTTAAAAAGTGGGTTTATATGTGAAAAAGTTGGAACCTACTGAACTAATGCACTTTAGTGGGTCCCCTGCATTAGCCCTTTATTTAAATAAACTGCTTCTTTATTTTACAGGACAGGATTTGCCTAGAAGGTAAAATAGTTTATTCAAGGCCGAAAAGTGAGTTAACAGCAGGGTTAGGAATACAGCCCAAGATGTAGTTGTATTGTGGGGTCTCCTCTGCTGTATTATGCTGGTTTGCTCTGTTACTTTATTCACATTGCATTGTTACAGTTTGTTGTATGTATATATTTTATCTTTTTGTCTACAGTATATAGTAAATACCTTGAGGACCAAGACCTATAGCTGAGCCCATTAACATAGTACATTTGGAAATGTCTGAATGAATTATGGATGTTGGCCCAGAGTTGTTCTATTACAGGTGTCCTGGATGTCAGTCTCTTTCAAGTGATTCCTTTTGAAGAACACTTCAAAAGCGTTGTTGAAGACCTGGTATTCCTAGCCACATGTGCTGGTGCTTGCAACTTTTTCTTCCCCAGAGAGATCCCTTCCTATTGACGGGCTTCCTTACCAATGCATCAGCTGAGTGACAAATGTTACCAACTACTTAAACAGATATGTTTATTTCTCATTGGTAAATATAGTTGTTGTTTTGTTTTTGTTTGCTTACTTTTAAAGCTGGGCACATTGCTGTCCCTTATAAAATCTGCCTTGTTAATACAGTGAGGAAGGGAGGGAGAATGGACATTGGGTAGGCAGTTGCAGCTTTTGCCACAGCTGGCTGTTTCTCCTTCTCAGTGCAGTAGATTCAACAGGGTTTGTTTTTCTGTGCAGGTACAGTGCAGGTGCACCTGACTGATCTGTCATCCATGTTGGTTTCAGATTTTTCTAAAGAACTACTTTGGTTACGTATTTTCAAAATATTGAGAAGCTGCTTATTGCCTGTCAAGTAGGTCCAAACTCCAGCGCCTGGAATTTAAGGCTGTTTGTGATCTGGCCCAACCCGTCTTCATAGCCTTGTCACACACTATTTCCTTAGCCTTTGTCTCTCTAACACACTGTCTTTTTCTGAAAATGATGATTTCCTGCCTCAGTGCTCTTCATGCCCTTCTCTGGGCCTGGAAAATCATCATCTTTGGTGTTTTCTTGGCAGCTGGGACAAAATTGCCACTTCTCTCATAAAATAATGAATTCCTGCAGCATTAATTTAGCCCCTGCCGTGTAGTAGGGAATTAGGGATTCAGAGCTTTTTCTGTTCTCCCAAAGCATTTTGAATTCTTTTTTGGTAATTACCAATTTCTGTTTTGTTTTATAGTTTTTTGTATATGTGTCTAATCTTTTCTGCCAAAGTGTAATCTCTGGAAGTAAAGGAATGTCTTAATCAAATTTGTTAAATATCCAAAGAAAAACAAACTGGACAGTAGGCTTTATTTCTCCTTTTATTTGTCAGTGAATCAAAAAGTTCAGGGCTAGCTCTGCTTAGTGTCTTTGACATTGTTTGAATAAATTCACAAAACTTTGAGTAAGACAGGATCATTTTCTTTGGTTTAGCTTGACTCTACGGTGTATTACAGACTGCTGGCAGAGACCCAACATCATGAAACATTTAGGAGAAATTCAGATGATATTAAGGCATCCTTTTTTAGTTTAGTTTCCTCCTAGGCCATTCTTTTGGAAACTCTCTTAGTCATAACCACCTTTTCTTAATTACCTACTTCCACACAAATACCTTAAGGATATTATTTTATATAATCTTACCATCACAGCTACACCATGAAGTAGGATCTTTATATCTATTTCACAGATAAGGAAACCAAGCTCAAGAGGTTAAGAACTCACCAAGTCATACAGTTAGTGACAGCTGGGGTTCATACCGAAGTGCTGTGTAGAGTCCTGTGTCTCCTCACTTCATGTCACTGGTCAAGAAGAGGTCACAGCTTGCTAATTGTTTTTCCAAGTCTCAAGGCTTTTTCTTGGCATGTCCAGACAACCTATCCAGTTTTACTCCCTACTACCCTTACGCTTACATCATCTTATTGCCAACCATACCACAGTCCTTCTTTCTGAACTTGATTTTTGTTACTCTGCTAGGAGTAGCCTTTCCTTTTTTAAGGGGGTAGGAGTTCCCAAGTCTTACATTCAAGTCCCAGCTTAAACTCCTCTGTCTTGAAGATGACTTCCTTGGCTGCTTCAGCACCTATTAGGCTTTCTTTTCTTGACCTCCTGGAGAATGCATTGGGTAAGATTCAGTTCTTTACCCAAATTTAGTGTGTCTGTATTTGTGTGCAACACACAAACTTCATTATTTTTATTTGAACTCTTGGCGGTGCTTGCATATGTGAAAGTGATATTTACAAATTTTGGAACACATCTTTCAATACAGTTTGTTTCCATTATATATACTGTACTGTGCTATAGGGCATGGGGTATACAGCTGTAATAGAGTGAAGGACACATTGTTTAATATTGTAGCTTTGTGTGTACAAGTCCCATAAGAGACTATTTTAAAAAGTCTTTTAGAAATTTGGCTGGGCATGGTGGCTCACGCCTATAATCTCAGCACTTTGGGAGGCTGAGGCGAGAGGATCGCTTGAGCCCAGGAGTTCAAGATGAGCCTGGGCAACATAGTGGTACCCCGTCTCTACAAAAAATTTTAAAATTAGCTGGGCACGGTGGCACGTGCCCATAGTCCTGTGGCAGGCTAGGTCTCACTAATGCAGGCCTCCATAACAACTGTTTCAATACTGACTGAGTGGTTAAGTGAAATAGTAAAAGCTAAAAAAGCCAGTGCCCTTATCAAAGGCTGGACTGTAACAGAAACCTACCAAGAGTTTTGCCTAGGCCTTTCCTGGGCCTTAAAGCATGACAAAATAACAAAAGAATTCTTAACAGGACCCTTTTAGGATTAAACAAATTTTATTGTGGGTCAGAAGAAACTCCCCAAACCTCTGTGATTTAGTAGGAGACAAGATAAGGGTAATCACCTCAGCACCTGGACCCATTTAGCTGAAGTAAATTTACTGAGGATCCAGAAGAAGGTCTCCAGCACTCACACCTTAGTTATAGATTAAAAGAAGTTAATCACTTATATCTTCGGGTGAATGCACACTTACACATAGACATATAGCTTAGAAGGTATATAAGCTCTGGAAAACTGCAGTTTTGAGTTGGTCTGGTGATAATTTCCAGGCCTTCTCCCTGTAACTGGTTGCAGAAATAAAAACTCTCTTCCTCCCCAGTTCATCTGCATCTCATTATTGGGCCATGAGAAATAGCAGCCTGACCCTCAGTTTGGTCCAGGAGCAGTCCCAGCTACTCAGGAGGCTGAGGTGGGAGGCTCACTTGAGCCTGGGGGGTTGAGTCTTGCCACTGCACTCCAGCCTGGGCAACACAGCAAGACCCTTTCTTTCTCTGTCTTTCTCTCCCTCTCTCTTTTCTCTCTTCTCTCTTTCCCTGTCTCTCTCAAAAAAGAAAAAAGAAATTTAAGGGAGGAAGTGGTAATTTGTTACTAGTTATTATAGATTAGTTGTTACTTATTGAAGACATTAGGACCAGTCAAATGTTATTGGATTCTTAGCAGGTAGAGATGTATTGGTCATTGTAGGGTTCAACCAGAGGCCTGGCTTATTTGGTATGTTGTAGGGAAAATTCAAGAATCAGGGAGAACAGTGTTCTCAAAACATGGGCTGCAGACTTCTCATGGCATGGGGTTCGTGCTAAAAATGCTGATTGCTCAGCCTCATCCCATACTTCTTGAGGGAGGAATGTCATGAAATCTGTGCTTTTTAATTTTTTATTATGGAGGATTTCAAACATATACAAAAGTACAGAGAATAATGTGTCTCCGTGTGCTTCTGCTAAGCTTCAACAATTGTTATTATTAGTTTATTTATTTATTTTTGAGGCGATGTTTTTGCTCTGTTGCCCGGGCTGGAGTGCAGTGGTGCTCTTGGCTCATTGCAGCCTCTGCCTCTTGGGTTCAAGTGATTCTCCTGCCTCAGACTCCCAAGTAGCTGGGATTACAGGTGCCTACCACCACGCCTGGCTAATTTTTGTATTTTTAATAGAGACGGGTTTTCACCATGTGGGCCAGGCTGGTCTCAAACTCTTAACCTCAGGTGATCCACCCACTTTGGCCTCCCAAAGTGCTAGGATTACAGGTGTGAGCCACCACACCGGGGCAGCCTCAGAAATTATTGACTGATGGTAAATCTTTGACTGAAGGCCAATCTTTTTTCACTCTTCTCTCCCCTGTGTCATATTATAGAGATTTGAATATGTATCCTTAAAAGATAAGGACTCTTCAAAAAACTGTTTAAACATAACCTCAGCGTCACACCTGAAAAAGATGAGTAGTAATTCCTTGATATCATCAACTACACAGTAAGTGTTTAAATTTCTATTTATCCCAAACATCAATTTTATTTTGTGGTTTTTCTAAACTGAGATCTGAATAAGGTTCACAAATTTGATAGGTTGATAAGTCTTTTAGTCTCTTTTAACATATAAATACACCTTCCATCTTTTTCTTTTCTCGTGATTTTGTTGTTGCTGTTGTTGAAGAAATTGCGTGGTTATCTTGAGGAATTTCCTGCCATCTGGATTTACCAGCTTATATCCTCAAGGTATATGGTTTAACATCCTCATATATATATATATATATATGTAGTTTTGTTGCCCAGGCAGGAGTGCAGTGGCTTGATGTCGGCTCACTGCAACCTCCGCCTCCTGGGTTCAAGCGATTCTCCTGCTTCAGCTTCCCAAGTAGCTGGGATTACAGGCATCCGCCACCTCGCCTGGCTAATTTTTTGTATTTTTAGTAGAGATGGGGTTTCACCATGTTGGCCTGGCTTGTCTTGAACTCCTGACCTCAGGTGATCCACCCGCCTCGGCTTCCCAAAGTGCAGGGATTACAGGCCTGAGTCACCACGCCAGCACATCCTCTATTATATTAATATATTCTGTAAATTGGTAGTTGGATCTAAAAAAGCAGTTCTCAGCTCTTGGTCTTGGGACCACTTTACTCTCTTAAAAATTATTGAGGACTGCTGTGTCTTTTGGAAATAGGTAACTTGTTTGATCTTAAGGGCTCATAGCTGGAGGAGAACTTGCCTCAGGATGAATGGTGCCTTGAGTCTTACCCATATCTGATTCAGATGCACCTCTTTCAAAATAAATGGGAAAATGACAGAACTATTTTACCTCACAGGCTGTACAAAAACAGGGACAGGCTGGTTTGGCCTCTGGACCCCACTTTGCAGACTTTCAATCTAGATTATTATTAATGCCTTGGGTGTTTGAAAGATGGAAATATTCTAATTGTTATTGAAGATATTGCAGGTCCTAGTTGCTGTACTTCTAAAAAGAGAAGCCCTCCTTAACTATTTAGTAATCTGATGATACAATCTGACAGATTACACATCACTCTTATGTTGTTAGCATGTAATCTTGTCTAGTCTCCTACTCAATAATATGTGTATTGCCTTAGCATATATCACTTTAGTATAACACTGGTTATAGAATCTGTGCTCCAAAAGTACATTGTCTGTGGTATCTAGATAGTCCTTCACTTTTGGATGCTTTAGGTTTACAGAGTACTAAATTAGAGTTGAGGTGTCACTTTGTGACCTGGACTAGTGATTGTTTTCCCTTGCTCTCAGGCTGCCGCCTCCTTTTTTTTTTTTTTTTTTTTTTTTTTCAGGAGACAGAGTCTTACTCTGTCCTCGAGGCTGGAGTGTGTGCAGTGGATCGATCATAGCTCACTGTAAACCTTGAACTCCTGGGCTCAAGGGGTCCTCCTGCCTCAGCCTCCCAAAATGCTGGAATTACAGGTGTGAGCCACAGTGCCTGGGCCGCCCTCCTACTCTTTAAGTGGATGGCTGGGGGAGGATTTGTCAACTGGCAACCCCCAGGCGGATGGCAGCAGGAGCTGGAGCTAGGAGCAGTGAGAAATCTGACTTAGAAGAGGTCCTTACTGGGGAGAGGATCTCAGGGTGACTTCCTTCAGTCCCTGGGGAAGACTTGCCTGCACAGCCTAGAGCCACGTATGCGGACCTTCTTCATGGCAGGCCACATGTAGGATACGCAAACACCTGTGCAGCCCCCTGGCTAACTGGGTGAGGCAGCTCATGGCCGGAGGTGAGCACCCCGGGGCCAAGGGCAAGAGCATCTCAGCACGCCTGTTACTGTGGCCTGGGACAGGAAGGATGAGACACACTCATGGCTACCCCTTAGTTTATGTCTTCTTGTAAAACTGTTTCTCAGAACTGCTATACCCCCAACACTGTTTAAGCTTCTGAAGTATTGAAATATGATGTAAATAAATGCCTACAAAAACAAGTTTTGCCTTAGTAAGCATCATACTTCGATGCAAAGCTTACCAAGCAATGGGGCTTTTGTCACCCTAGGGTCTACGACTTCCCATAATCGACATAAGCCCAGATGTGACTCACCTGTGTGAGGTTCACGTTCCAAGTGGAGCATCACATTTTAGGTTTCGCCTTCAGAATCTTGGTAACATTGAACAAAGGGACTTAACAAGTCAAAGCTATGTGGCTGGCATTGAAAAAGAGCCCCGAATAAACAAGCCAAGCAAGGGGTTCCTAGGGCCACCGGAGCATAGCGAGGCATCTGGTAGAAGTGTCTGCAGCTACCCAAATGCCTGGGTAGAGTTTTGAAGGACAACCCGGCAAGGTACCAGCAAGGGGCCCCTCCTGCCTGACGCCGGGCCTGAAGAGGTTGCCAGCAAAGGCAGAGTTCGTCGTCAGGTGCTTCAGAGCTTCACAGCATCTCCCACAGGAGTGGGGAGATTCAAGAAAGTGCCCATGTCTTATGATGATAACGACAGGTTAAGGCCACCTGCTCCTCTCAGCTTCAGAAGGCAGCTCATATGCAGAACAATGAAAACTGCCTTCCAGCCTGTGCATGGAAAACTTGCAACAGCATTTTTTTTTTTTTTTTTTGAGATGGAGTCTCACTCTGTCATCAGGCTGGAGTGCAGTGGCTCTATCTCAGCTCACTGCAACCTCCAACTCCCTGGTTCAAGTGATTCTCCTGCCTCAGCCTCCCGAGTAGCTGGGATTACAGGCACATGAAACATGCCCAGCTAATTTTTGTATTTTTTTTAGTAGGGATGGGATTTCACCAGGTTGGTCAGGCTGGTCTTGAACTCATGACCTCAGGTGATCCACCTGCCTCAGCCTCCCATGCCTGGGATTACAGGCATGAGCCATGGCACCCGGCCTGCAACAACATTTTTAACCATCCCACGTGGTGCCTTCTGGGTGCTTCTATTCCTCTGCTAGTCTGTGCAGCTGGGGAGGGCATGAGTCATCCCTGTTTCATCCCAAGGGGGAAGACAAAGCCAGAACTGGGCTTTACTGGACCATAAAGCAAGTCCTGACAGGGAGGAAGTTGGGAGGCCACTGACTTCTGAGGAAGGAAAGGGGGTGCCTTCGCAGCCGTCTCCTACAGCCTACTGGGCATCCCTGGGAGAGGGCACATTTCAGCTGCAAGCCTGCCTCTGCCTTCATCAGGTTAGCCCTGGTTACTGCAGACTCTGCACCAGCATGGACTGGTGAGCACCATCTCCACCAAGGATACAGCCCGGGAGCAAGAAGCCTCCAACAACTGGGGCAAGAACAACTCAGGCTTAGGGAGGGAGGAATGCAAGTCTGAGACTATTGCGAGGACAGGCTACTTTCAGAGCTCCCTTTGGTGAAAAACAATTGTATCTATAATGTGTATGTGTTTAATAAGCAGATACATAAATGGAAAAATAGATGATACATAGATAATAGATGATTGATGATAGATAGATGGATGAATAGATAGATAAATGATGGATGGATGGATGGATAAATAGATGATAGATAGATAGATAGATAGATAGATAGATAGATAGATAGATAGATAGATAGATAGAAGCTTTCACACATTCAACTCTTCTCTATTCAAAAGAGCGAATATTACAGTTACCCCTACTTGGTCTCCCCAATCCACTCTTCATCACCTTGAATTCATCCTCAATCCAGCAGCTGCGGTACTCTCTTAAAATCCAAATCAGATCCTGAGGAAAAGCAACAGAATCCTTAGTATGGCCTGGGAGGCCCTTCATGGCCAGGGGCCTGCCTCCCTCTCAGAATAAATAGCGGTGTCTGCCTCTTTACTGATTGACTTAATATTTGATTTATACCTAGTTGTATCAAATTAAAAGCATCAACCTGATAGCTTGTTGTAGTCAAAGCTGATGTATGTTCTTTGGCATACATCAGATGTTAATAAAATGCTTTTCCATTAGCAATCCCTGCATGTAAGTTGACAAGTCATGTCACTCAAAAATGATATTTAGATCCATTAACAGGCCTGTGTCTTAAAGATCAAGTTAGATCCAAGTCGAAATAGGTGAAGGACATTGAGTATCCTTGGCTCCAGGAGTCTCAGGAAATTTAATGAAGAAAATGCTCAGCAGATGTAATTTCCTTAACCACAGCCATGAGAAGCCAATATCTTGAGAATGATGAAAGGAATGAACATCTCTTCATATTTTACAGCTTTCTAGGGACTTTAAAGAGTTTTTAAACGAATCTGTCAAGTCCAGCCTGGGCTAGTTCATCCCACCTAGTTAGGGATTTTTTCCAGATATTTTCATTGCCTTGATCCACAGTTCCCTGAACTTTCCCTAAAATGTCACAATAAAGTTCCTAGATGTAATGGGATGCAGTTGTCCTGACTCCCACCCCAGGGCATAATAATTGGGCGTTATTGGCCTGCCCTTCTTTTTGGAGGAGATAACTTGGAAAGTGAATCTGACTGGATGATAAGTAGAATGTGACTTTGGAAAAGTACTAGGTTGGTGATTTCTCCTTTTTCTTTTTTCTTTTTCTTTTTCTTTTTCTTTTCTTTTTTTTTTTTTTTTTTTTTTTTTTTTGAGATGGAGTCTTACTCTGTTGCCCAGGCTAGAGTGCAGTGGTGCAATCTCGGCTCGCTGCAACCTCTGCTGCCCAGGTTCAAACGATTCTCCTGCCTCAGCCTCCTGAATAGCTGGCATTACAGACACCCACCACCATGCCCAGCTAATTTTTGTATTTTTAGTAGAGACGGGGTTTCACCGTCTTGGCCAGGCTGGTCTTGAACTCCTGACCTCGTGATACCCCGCCTCAGCCTCCCAAAGTGCTGCACCCAGCTAGGTTGGTGATTTCTGTGGAACAAAGTTGCTGGGCTAGAATGAAATACCCTGCCAGTTCAGGTTGTCACTTTTCCCACTGGTATGATGAAGAGGGGAGGGGAGGATATCTGAGGGCCCTCTGGCTCCATGGTTGACTGGAGGTAGGATACTCCAAGAATGGTGAAGAAGGAATAGGTGAGCACAGCCATCACAGCTGATATGGATTTGGTATATAGATTTCTACGTAGATTGTTATAAAGTGCGAACTCCTGCAAATTTAGAGTAGAAGAGTGACTTTCAACTCCTTGAAGGGCAAGGATGAGAGGGACGTATTATTGGCCTGGACAGATTTGCCCCTCCCCTAGGACCTCTTAGGGGAAGGAGCACCCGAGTGATGCTAGCACTGCTTTAGGATAATGAGGACATTTAAGCCGGTCTTATATGCATTTCCTGGGTTTCCAGTAAAGGCTACTAAGATTCAGGCCCAGGATGGCTTAGGTCATTTGTAAAATGAAGTCAAGATTAGAGTCTGACAGAAAGACAAATCCTGCATGATCTCACTTATATGTGGAATCTCAATAAGTCGACTCATAGAAGCAGACAACAGAATGGTGGTTCCCAGGGACCAGGCGAGAGGGGTGAATGGGGAAATGTTGATTACAGGGTGCTGACTTTCAGTTAGAAGACAAACACGTTCTGGAGATCTAATGGACAGCATGGGTTGGATGTGTGAATTCATTTGATTGTGGCCATGCTCAACGCAATATGTATGAACATCAAATCATCACATTGCATACGTTGAATATATTCAATCTTTATTTGACAATTAAATATTTTTAAAATGCTAAGAGATTAGGCTAAAAAGCCATGAAAGGAGGGTGGCTTTTCCACTTGTCAGACATCATACCCACACAAGCCGGAGCCTACCAGCATGTCTTGCCTAATAATTGTTAGTTTATTTAAAGTCTGTTTTATCCAATTATTCTGTTTACTCCTGGGTGCTGTGATGCTTTCATTTAATTAATGAGATGAATTAGGGGTGGGAATCTATTTCCCAGCTCAGGTTAAAATGGCAAATGGAGAATAACAGTCTAGTTTAAAAGAGTCATTGGCAATCAGCAACGCCCTCTCCTCTTCATTTCCCTCTCCCTCAATGGCATAAGCATGGACACATGCCCCTTGACCAGATGAATTTATGCTCAGCCAAGAAATCTACTTTATGAAAATTCAATCAATATTGATTGACAAAGAAAGGCCACCCAAAAATGTCTCTTTCCCTGCAATATCTTCCCTTACAGAGCATGCTGCAGCCTTGAACAGCATGAGTTTTAGGTTTGCACGTTCTTGGTGAATCAGGGCAGCAAGCCCTTGGGACAGGGGAGGACTCGTCTGTGGGGTGATATTCTCCCTGATCATATTGGATCAATTTTCATTTTGAAGATCAGGATGTAAATGAAACCCAAAGAGGTTTTATCAGATGCTTTTCCTGAAATGAAAACATTTCTTTTTTTTTTAAGAGTAGAATACATTTTTGTTATACAACAGTTTGTGTGGTTTAAAAAAATTTCTCTTCACAGAGTATATTTTCATATTAGAGATTCCCACAGTGGGAAAAAAATAACAATTTATCACTTAGAGTTTTATATTTGTGGACAGATTGTTTTAGTACAAGTAAAACATCTTTGGGAATTAAGTCTCAGTTTAGAATTTATAATATTTTGATACATCTCCAAGGGGGGGCCTAATCTTTAAATGGAACTTCTCTATATTCAGAAGCTCTCCAAGCTTTTCTTCCTAGGATTTAGAAATTCATGATGTGAGAGGAAATCAGCATTTCCTAATTTTACAGTTTCCCTAGTCTAGCTGGTGTCTTCTGACAAGAGAGAGAAGTTTTCTAAAATTAAACAATGTCTAATTTTCTGCAAAGTTTTTCTTCATGAATTAACAGTATTTCCCTCTGTCCATTATTCCCAGGGCAAATAAAGGAGAAATTTGATTATGTGATAGTTACAAAGCTGGATTCTCTTTAAGAGATTACTAAATTAAAAGGCAAAAGCTCGTATCAGCTGGGCGCGGTGGCTCACGTCTGTAATCCTAGCACCTTGGGAGGCCGAGGTGGGGGGATCACGAGGTCAGGAGATCGAGACCTTCCTGGCTAACACGGTGAAACCCCATCTCTACTAAAAAAAAAACACAAAAAATTAGCCAGGCGTGGTGGTGGGCTCCTGTAGTCCCAGCTACTCGGGAGGCTAAGGCAGGAGAATGGCGTGAACCCGGGAGACAGAGCTTGCAGTGAGACCAGATCGTGCCACTGCACTCCAACCTGGGCAACAGAGCGAGACTCCATCTCAAAAAAAAAAAAAAAAAAGCTCGTATCATGTTGAGTTATACTGTGAGTCTTGTGAGAAGCTGGGAGGCAACCCTACCAGAATAGCAGAATACAGACCTCGGTCTCACAATTTTTGAGTAAGATTCTTCTCAAACCTTTTTCTTCAAAGATTAAATTCTGGGCCAGGTGAGGTGGCTCATGCCTGTAATCCCAGCAATTTGGGAGGCCGAGGCTGGCAAATTACCTGGGATCAGCAGTTCAAGACCCACCTGGCCAACATGGTGAAACCCTGTCTCTACTAAAAATACAATAAAATTAGCCACACTTGGTGGTGTGCGCCGGTAGTCCTAGCTACTTGGGAGGCTGAGGCAGGAGAATCGCTTGAACCCGGGAGGTGGAGGTTGCAGTGGGCCGAGATCAGGCCACTGCACTCCAGCTTGGGTGACAGAATGATACTCTGTCTTTAAAAAAAAAAAAAAAAATTAAATTCTGAAAATAACCACGTGATTAAGAGAATATGTCTGTTAATGGACTTCTCTATTATTCCCTCCCTATTGTAAGTTGAATGGCACAAGAAAGCAGAGGCAAAGAGGCAGACACCAGTTTCCCTTTCCTTCAATAACATAAGCATGGACAGATGTCCCCTGACTACATAAATGTATGCATGGGTTTAAAGTATTCCATCAAAAAGGTCAGAGCTTCCACAGCATGACAACAGCTTTGCAGATGCCCATGTGGCGACAGTTGAAACAGCACAGCCCAGCAAAGCTGAAAGTGCCGACAGGCCTGCCTTGACAGCTTTCTGAGATGCACCCTCTTGAATACAGTCAGTAACGACTTGTCCAAGGCCCCAGTGAATGTGGAGTGGAAGGGCTGCAGCCGCAGCATAGGCCCTCTCAGAGCAAGGGTTCAAATAAGCAGCTGGGAGCAGGCCCAGGAGCAAAACACTGTCAGCCCTTTCACTAGTTCAGGGGAGAGACACAGCCTTGGAGCCAGAATGGTGGCTCGGTGTCAGGTGAATGTGCTGCACCCCACCCTGTCCTGGGGTAGGGTGGTCCCGAGGAAATGCCTAGACGTGAGCAGGTCTGACCACTGGGGTTCAGAGAAGCAGAGCTCGGCCTCCTGGGTGCCACAGAGGGCACTCAGCCACCTCACTCCTGAGGGCTCCTGAAAATATTCCTATTGATAGTTTTGGACACATGCTAGTTTCCTAGGTAGACTGGTTTGATTATCAAGAAAGGAGGATCCAGGAGTACTTTTTCCTCTTCCTCCAAAGGCTCTTAATGAAAGATGGCCATGGGTCACACCCCTTCTTATTCCCCCAGGAAGAAGGCGTCCCTGCCTCACCATGACCAGTGGCTCTTGGCAGAGCCCGGTGTGGTTTTGCAAACTGAATAGATTCCAGTTTGCAAAGGAATCTAGTTTCTGAGGGGAGGTGCCAGACCATGGAATGGATTGAAGCCCAGTGGGCCTCAATGAGACCTAGAAAGGAAGCCTCTCAGAAATGAGGATCCCTTGGAACAACTTGCTTGTAGGGGCACATATTGAAGATGCAAATTAGCACTGAGGAATCACACACCAGAGAAAGACTGCTGACACCAGAGCAACTGGGATGGTGTGCGGGGACGTAGGTGTAATCCCTGCCCTATCTCATAGGCAGTCTCTTATACTGTAGACACATCAACAGGAAGAGGAGCTGCTTCTGTGAGGGGAGGGTGTCAGCAGGCGGGTCAGTTTGCCTTTATGTTGTGGGTTCAAGATAAACCCTTCGTGCAAACAACTAAATGAGGGTGCACCAAGTTTAATTGTTTCTTCTGTGTGAAAAGTAAAAAGAGATTCTGGAAATGAGAATGGCCTGTGACCACTCCTCCCCCAGCCTCCATCTCTTTAACTGTACTTGTAGGGAGAAAATGTCGAATGATAGATGAAAACGTCAAACCGATCTAACTGCAAAGGCAGGCCCTGGGATTTGTTCCCCTAGAACTGGATTTAGCACTCTATTCATTCAGTCATTTTTAGATGAGCTGGATCAAGTGAACACACAGTGAACACCTGCTTGCAGTGGCTGGCTTGCTAAGAGCCAAGATGCATCTCTGTCTGGAGTCTATGTCCACCTGAGACGGAATGTGCATTTCAAAGCCCAGGGCCCAGACCTAATCGGATATAGAAGCTGAATCCAATTTCTCTTCACTGAATCTTGTTCATTCCTTTTGAAAGGAACATATAAGTTTAAATAAATTCCCCTCTGTTCATGTTACCTCTTCTTTGCTGCACCTTCCTGTATTCCTAGAGCTGACATTAACCTGAGTCATTTTTGTTGTTGTTGTTTGAGACAGTCTTGCTCTGTCACCCAGGATGGAGTGCAATGATGCGATCTCAGCTCACTGCAACCTCCATCTCCCAGATTCAAGCAATTCTCCTGCCTCAGCCTCCCGTTGGACAGGACTACAGGCAGGTGCTGCCATGCCTGGCTAATTTTTGTATTTTTAGTTGAGATGGGGTTTCACCACGTTGGCCAAGCTTGTCTAGAACTACTGGGTCTCAAGTGATCCACCCACCTCGGCCTCCCAAAGTGCGTCACCACACCTGGTGGATAGCTCTTTTAAAAATGACTCAGGGCAGGGCATTGAGTGGATGGGGTGAAACTCCATCTCTACAAAAAATAAAAAAATTAGCCAGGTGTAGTGGCACACGCCTATAGTCCTAGCTACTCAGGAGCTGAGGTGGGAGGCTCCATTGAGCCCAGGCGGTCGAGGCTGTAGTGAGCAGCGATCGTGCCACTGCACTCCAGCCTGGGTGACAGAGCGTAGACTCTGTTCTCAAAAAATAAAAATAAATAAAAGAGCTGTCTGGGAAGAGTCAGAGAACTTTGCAAAGAGAAAGCTTGATGAGCCAGTGTTCAAGTAGTCTCTTTTACCTTCCTCTGGTGTCACTTCTCTCTCTCTAATTTTATTTCAACCCTGTTGAGCTTTGTCTCCGTGGTTCCTGTCCATTTCATGAATTCACTAATGATTGTAGTTCCTGTGCCATTACACTATCCTTTTCCTCCATCTTCTGACCACCTGTCCCCACCCAGCTTATCAGTGTTTTATTTATCTGTTAGACATGACTCCATCTTAAGCAGAAATGACACAAATAAGTGATGAGGATGTGACACCCATAAATATACATCCACCAAAAAGCTTTCAGGGCTGTTAAGATGGACATAAGGGTTTCATTGCAAGACTTTTAGCCCCTGGCAATCATTAAGCTTCTTTCTGTCTCTATGGATTTTCCTATTCTGGACATTATATATGGGTTTCTATGAATGACTTCTTCCACTTTAGCATAATGTTTTCAAGGTTCATCGTGTTGTAGCATGTGTCTATAATTCATTCCTTTTTATGGCTGAGTAATATTCCATTGCATGAATATACCACATTTTATTTATCCATTTTTATTTACCCATTCGTCATGAGTTGATGAACATTTGTTTCCATGTTTTGGCTCTCATAAGTGATGCTGCTATGAGCATTCATGGACGAGTTTTTTTGCAGATATATGATTTCATTTCACTTTGGTATATACCTAGGAGTGGAATTGCTTGGTCTTACGGTAACTGGGTTTAACTCTTTGGAGAAATGCCCAACTGTTTTCCTAAATGTATGAGGGTTCTGATTGCCCTTTGTCCTCACCAACACTTGTTATTGTCTGTCTTTTTTATCATACCTGTCCTTGTGGGTGTGAAGCAATATCTTGATGTGGTTTTTGATTTGCATTTCCCTCATGACTAATGATGCTGAGCATCCTTTTGTGTGCTTATTGGCCATTTGTATGTCTCCTCTGGGGAACTGTCTATTTAAACCCTTTACCCATTTTTAAATTTGGTTATCTTTTTATTGTTGAGTTGTAAGAGTTCTTTATGTATTCTAGATATGAACCTTTTTAGATATATGACTTGCAAATATTGTGCTTATGTGTCTTTGCCTAATTTTCTCTTCTTTTGTCTTGGAAGAAGCAGGAAAATTGCAGAGGATTCAATATTGACATTCCAGTTGCACATGTTCTCTGTCAATGTCCTTTTGTGCTTATAGGCTGGGCTTTCCCCATCAGACAAGCAAATAATTAAAGTAACATTCCTGAGATGACAAAGAAGTGTACCTAAGTTATCTAGTGTGTAGAAATGGTAAGAAAGTGTCTAAACATGAGAAAAGATTTCAATTAATTGAAAGGAATTTGGGAGGGAAAGCTGTTACTCCAAACGTATAAAGACAAGGTAGGGAGATACTAATAATAAATTCAATTCAATTAAGCATACTGAGTACAAGACAATGCATTAAATATTGTGATGAAAATAAGACTTTTTTCCTTCAAATGAGATTTACTGAGCACTTACTATAAGCCAGGCAGCATAGACATGAACCCTTAAAGGCACAGGCTCTTCTTACCTCCTTGCTTACTTGTCACCATCATTTGAATGAAGACAACAAGATGTAACACGTGACCACATATACAAAGTCCCCTAACAGTTAACACCAAGGCTGTCCGCAATAGGGGAGCTGAGTAGGGTTCCACAGCGTGGCTGCAATTTCCCCCACCTTGACATCCTCACTCCCCATCGGTATGTCCGTCCATCCGTCTACCCATCATCTCCAGCTCAGCCTGCCCAACTTGACCTGGCCTTCAAAAATAAGACACTAACCTCCTCCTTGGTGTTCCCTCCCTTCTTTACCTCTTTCTTCTCATCTTAAGACTATATCTCAGTTTTCTAGTCCTACGGACTAGAGTTCCCTCACCGATTTATTCCCCAGGATTTCATTTTCTTCCTGTCTTGTGACTCAGCCTCCTGGGACTTCCCAGTCCAAGGCTCCTCCCTCTGAAAAGCCCATACCCTTCCCTGGTCTTCTAGGACAGCCTTGCTGATCTTGGTTTGTGCAGCCACTTCCATCCTGCTTGTTTGTCCTTGAGGTCTCTGCAGCATGGGCAGAGTTAAGGCCAGCTAGGGCTGCTGGCCAGTGTGACCCTCGAAGCAGCAAAGCTTCCCCTGTAAAATGAGATGAGACTCCAGTGTGCTTAAAAATATTGATGGCCTGGAAGGGCCCTGGCCATCCACTCCTGCCTTTCATCGTTCAGACTAGGAGGTTGAGGGGCTGAGAATAGCAAGACAGAAAAATGGACAGTGCAGTAGTTAGTCTTCATGACCATACCCTGCTCTCTGCTGCGTGGTCTCTACAGACAGTTCCAATCCTGGCTCAGCCTCCCTTTCCCTTTGGCCTCTGCTCTCCCTGTAGCCACCTTCTTCCCTTTAAATGAATCACGCATTCAAATGGCAGGCAGGTCCGTTTTTAAATGCATTGTTTGTGGTGCATCTCTAACGAGATGAATAGCAGGCTTTTGAAAAGGACAATTGAACATGCACTGCAGGGAGGGCGTCACTCCATAGCATATGTCACATATTAGACTAGGGGGCACCTCCTGGATCCTCTGTGATGCAGAAAAAGAAAAAAGGCAGAGCACCCCCTGAGGCTTCATTTGGTCTATGGAGGCCTCTACGGGGAGGGGGCAGGGGTCATGGGTCTATTCTTGACATCTGCCATCCAGGCTGAGGCACAGGGACCCAGGGCTGAGTAGCAAGAGATCTGCCTGCCCAGGACAGGTCCTGGCAGTGTCTGCGGAAATGACAGAGGGAACTCAGAAGGAATCTGAGAATTGGTTTCAGAGTGGCCTCCAGTCAGAGGTCAGCACTGCAGCAAGACCCTCAGCAGGTGGGGAGCTGCCATGGTGCCCCGTTTCAGTCACAGAGGATCACCTGATCCTGGAGATGAGCCAAGAAGGCCCTGGGGTGACCCTGAAGCCTGCTTTCTCAGCCTGGCTGCTAGCTCAGGGCCTGGGAGCAGGTCTGAGGCCAGTCTGACCCTGTTGGGCTTGATTCTGGAACCATTTGGTGGGCTGTAGTATGACTAAACCCTGCTCAGGAGCAGCCTGAGCCCAGGAGAGCCCCCTGATTCTGTTGAAAATGCCAATTCTGGGCTCCAGCAGTCTCTGAAAATAAGGGCCTTGGGATCTGCACTTTCAAGGAACAGCCAGAGTACTCCAGATCCACAGTTAAATAGGAGAATCAAGACATTAGAGAAAAGGGCTTCTAATTTGAAGATCATCGATTTGAGTCCTAAGCCCTCCCATTAATATCTGCCTGGCTTTGAGAAACTTAATTTGTGTGATTCTCAATCTCCTTCACCCTAAAATGGGAATAATAGTACCCTAAGTCCACTGTGGGAATGAAATGTTTCAATTTGTGTAAAGTTTTGAGCACACTGTCAGCACCAATAAATGATAGCTATGGTCAGTAACAGGTGTTTCTTCTGCACAGGACTGGGACAGCACAGACCGGAAAAAAAGATGGAAATCAATAGTGCCCTATTTACACTGTACCCCTCCTATATATAAAGGGAGAAACAGTATATGATATACATGAAGAGTTATAGAAATAACTCGTGTGATTCTTACAAGAGTCCCGAGAGAGATGTACACTTGTTAGCACCTTTTTAAAGATGAGGAAACTGAGGCACAGAGGGTGTGAAGGACTTGCTTAAGGATCTACAGGCCAAATACTCATAGGGCTGGGATTTACTCCCAGGCAACCTGGCTCCCGAGCCGGACTGTTACCCACTGTGTTCCCTGCCTCTGTGGAATCAGCTGCATCTCAGAGGCAGTGAGAACCCCCACCCACGTTTCAGAAAGCTCTGATTCAGAAGCTGCAGAACCAGCAAAAACACAGAAGTATTTTTTAAGTTGATTTGAATTGTTCAAATATCATGTCCATCATAGGCTTGCACTGCAATAGAGGCAAGACATGAAACTTGCTCTAAATACGTGCGTGCAGGTCCATGCGGGCCACCTATTCCAATAAAGCATTCGCCTGGACAAATACTCACTGAGCATCTGCTGGGTAACGAGCCATGCTAAACACCGTCATAGATAAACGTGAAAAAAAGACAGCACCTGCCTTTGAGGGGAGGGAGAAGGTATAAGACGCACATGGAAATACGCACCATTCAAGCTGCTTGTGTTAAATCCCCTACAAGTTATCGGCCTGTAGAAGATTGGTGGGAGAGAGAAGCTCTTATGAGCTGGTGGTGTCTTCTCAGTCTACACCTCTTCCTGCTCTATCCAGTCTACCCTCAAACCTCCTCTCATATGTGCCAGTGACTCCCAAATGTATAGTCCCAGCTGAGACCCCTCATCTGAGCTCTAGACCCAAGTTCATCTGCTTCCTGGGCACCTCGAACCCAGCCTCCTCTCCCCGCCAGAGGCCTCCTCTACCTGGACTCCCTATCTGCGTGGCAGACTCAGCTGCCAGCTGTGGCTCCTTCCCCCTCTCACACCCCCGACCCAGTCCGCAAAGCTCACTTGCTGTACCTCCCAGGCCTCTCCTGGCTCGCTGCTTCTCTCCACCTCCTGGCCCAAGCCCTTAGCATCACTCACTGTATTCTAAATTCTCCCAACTAGGTCGCCCTGGATCAACCCATTCTCCATTCTAAAGTCAGAGGGATATTTTCAAAACACCCGTCTCATCATTCTACTGTCCAGCTTAAAATTCTTCAATCTTTCCCATTGCTCTTAGGAGAAAGTTCTAAAATCTTAATATATCCTGCAAGGCCTAAATGGCCCACCCCGGCACAGTTCCAGCCTCGGACATCACTCTCTTGCCTTGTCTTTATCCTGGTCCCAGTGGTCTTTTGGCTCTTAGTCTGTGCAAATAACAGTAACAAAATACCACAGACTGGGTGGCTTAGAAACAACGAAACTTATTTCCCACAGTTCTGGAGGGTGGAAGGCCAAGGCTGAGGCAGATTTAGTGTCTGGTGAGCACCTGCTCTCTGGTTCAGAGGTGGCATCTTCTCACTGTGCCCTCACTTGGGGCAAGGGGCCAGAAAACTCTCTGGGGCCTCTTTTATTATAAGACACTAATCCCATTCAGGAGGCTGGGAAGCACTTTTGTCTAGCGTGCTTTCCCTGCCCACCCCCTTATCTGATTCCTACTCATTTTCTAGGGTTCAGCCTTCATTGACCCTCAGAACTTCATTGACTTTCAGGATTCCATGTTGTAATAGCAGGTGATGAAATCACTAATTGCGTGGCAAGCTGCCTGGTGTCTGTGTCTCCTGCTGGAGGGCAGCTCCCCAGAGGCCAGGACCACATCTTTCTTGCTGTCTGCAGCCCTCAACAAGTGCAGAGCCTTGAGCACAGTGTGGGGCTATTTATTGGTTGCATATGAGGAATATTCATGGGGGCATTAAGGAAGAGCGTTTTCATTTCCCATTGCTGCTGTAAGAAATTGCCACAGACTTTGTGCTTTAGAACAGCACAGATGTATTCTTTTTTTTTTTTGGAGATGGAGTCTCGCACTGTTGCCCGGGCTGGAGTGCAATGGCGCGATCTCAGCTCACTGCAAGCTCCACCTCCTGGGTTCAAGCAATTCTCCTGCCTCAGTCTCCCGAGTAGCTGGGACTACAGGTGCGCACCACCATGCCTGGCTAATTTTTTGTATTTTTAATAGAGACGGGGTTTCACTGTGTTGGCCAGGCCAGTCTCGAACTCCTGACCTCGTGATCCACTCACCTCAGCCTCCCAAAGTGCTGGGATTATAGGCCTGAGCCACCGTGCCCGGCCACAGATGTATTCTTTTACTGTTCTGAGGGCAGAAGTCTGAAATGAGTCTCACAAAGCTAAAACCAAGGTGTGGGCTGAGCTGCTTCCTTCTGGAGGCTCCAGAGGAGAAGCTGTTTCCTTGCCTTTTCAGCTCCTAGAGGCCGCATGCATTCCTTGGCGCGTGGCCCCTTGCTTACCTCCCTTCTCAGGGCTTGCTTCTGTCATCCCACCTCCTACTGCTCACTTGAAACTTCTGCCTCCCTCTAGGAGGATCTTCTGTTTATATTGGGCCCACTGGATAATCCAGGATAATCTTTCCCTCTCAGGATCCCTAACTTAATCACATGTGCAGAGTCCCTGTTGCCATATAAAGTCACATTCACACATTCTGGGGATTAGGACTTCTTTGGCATCTGGGGATTAGGACATCTTTGGGGGAGCTGTTATTCCATCTACCTCAGGATGGAAGTAACAGTTTAAATGGATGTGCAAGTGGAGATAGAAACATGGTGGTTTATTCTAATGTATGCTACAGCCCTCTTTGGTATGTTGGAAGTGTCGTGATTGCACTTATTTATAATATAAATGTTTTAAATATAGAAATTAAAATGGCTCAAACACATGTGAGATTCAATTGATGAAGATAAATTTTAATATAATCTCAGCATATCAAAGTTTTACATAAATGTGAAAACTCAAAGGAAAGGGGTCATCATACATTGAACCGTCTTGCTAGATAGTGCCTTGCCTCTCAGAGTGGACTGTTTGAACACGCCTGTTGCTCTCCTGTCCAGGAAGTGGGTCCACATCCCCCCTTTTCTGGTGCCGTCTGTTGTGTGTGGCTGGCCAGTGTCTATTGAATCACAACATTTGACACTGGATAAGAGAAAATTCTAACCCAAGATGAGTAAGGAAATGTAATGGACCACTCTTCCAGTTAAACACATACATTCATCCCTTGGTATCCATGGGCAATTGGTTCCAGGAACCCTTCTCCAGCCCCCCACCAAGAGACGCCAAAATCCGTGCATGCTCAAGTCCCTGATATAAAATGGGATATTATGCATATAACCTACGCATATCCTCCTGCGTACTTTAAGTCATCTCTAGATTACTTATAATACCTAGTACAATTTAAGTGCTCTGTAAATAGTTGTTATACTATATTGGTTTTGTATTTGTATTATTATTATTATTATTATTATTGGGACAGAGTCTCACTCTGTCGCCCAGGCTGGAATGCAGTGGCGCAATCTCGGCTCACTGCAACCTCCACCTCCTGGGTTCAAGCGATTCTCCTGCCTCATCCTCCCAAATTGCTGGGATTTCAGGTGCATGCCTCCACACCTGGCTAATTTTTGTATTTTTAGTAGAGATGGGGTTTTGTGATTTAACCAGGCTGGTCTTGAACTCCTGACCTCAGGTGACCCATCCGCCTCGGCCCCCCTAAAGTGCTGGGATTACAGGCATGAGCCACTGCGCCCAGCCTATTTGTATTATTTTTTATTTTGGACTGTAGCTTTTTTTTTCCTAAATATTTTCAGTCTGTTGTTGGTTGGATCCACAGATGCAAAAATCCATGGATGTGGAAGGCCAACTGTATGTCCAAGGCTTCTGAACAATACACATTTTATTAAGAGAAATCAGGGAAGTCATGGATGGGAACACTGAATTGAGGAGTAAAAGAGACATCAACAGCCTGAAAATGGTCAAGCGTCGTTCAGAGTCTCAAAAATCAGAGGTTGGGAGGATCTGTGGGTGAACACAAATAACTTACATAGTGATTCTAGAACAGGCTGTTGAAGAGATGGTTTCTGTGCCCTAAGAATAGGAAGAAGTGGCCACCTACAGGCAATGTTGGTTGGGAAGGATGTCATGTCAAAAGACCATCCTTTTCTTCTATAGTTTTCCTATGATGATGCATTAGGAAACTATTGTGGATTTCCCTGAGGCATTCGAAGAAACTTACATGGTCATATTCTCATAGTCAAGATGGAATAACTTAAACTGGGGAATAATAACTTGGGCAGATCTATGTTTGTTTTTTCTCTTTTACCAAATTTCACAATGGATGTGAAACTGTGGATGAATGAACAATTAGGTGAATGACCAAAAGGGTCTACTGGTAGGGCGGGGTTTTATCTGAACTCTGTGTAGGAGGTTTCTGCTTCTTTGACCTTTCACAATGCCCTGAAAAGTAGGGGGAAGGGTTCTGGAAGCCAGAGGAAGGATTCTGGGGTTGAACCAACTGGAAGCTTGATACAGTGAGAGACACTGAAAAATACATATTTGGGAGACATAGAAATTTGTCAAGAGAAGCCAATGTCATAACCAGGAAAATGGTGCCAAGAAAGATGAACAAAACTGGGAAAAAAATTAACTAGGACAGTATGAGGCATTATACTGGTATGCTGTAAAATAAAATAAAAACTAAAAGCAAGATATTAATAAAATAGACAAGCTTTTTCTGTGCCATAAGAATAGGAAGAAGTGACCACTTACAGACAATATTGGTTGGGAAGGATGTCATACCAAAGACCATTCCTTTCTTTGATAGGTTTCCTATGATGATGAATCATGGAACTATTGTGGATAGCATCCCTAGGAGGATGGAGTAGAGGGTGGTGGAGGTGAGACGCCTCCCCAACCTTGCTCACCTCCTGCTGGAGTTTCGAAGGCAGTTCTGGATCCCATAGTTTAACAGGGACATTGACAAGCTGGGATGTCTGAAAGCAGCCAGTCTGGAAAGGAGCAGTCTCAGGAATGACACAGTGCTTTCTGCAGATGCTGGAAAGGCTAGCACCAAACAGGAAAATCCTATTTGTTCTAGGGTTACTCTAGGGAACAGGAATAAAACTGGCAGTGGAAGCTGCAGGCCTCACCATTTTCCTTTCTGCTGCCATCCTCTTGTTCTTGCCTTCAGCACTGTGTGGAGGGCGCATCCTACACTCCAGCTTCTCCAGCCAGGTTCTCACCACCCACACTCCAGATTTGCTAGCAAATGCACCACATCCAGAATTTCCATTCCATGCCTCCTACCCTTCTTGCTTGTGCAACCCTCCTGCAACATGCTTGGACCACATGGAGCTGCCAACCCTTTGCCCCCATCACGATCCTCCCACCCGTCAGCATGTCCTGGCTCCCCTTTCTCTTTGCCCAGGTTAGACTCCATGGTCTATCTTTACGATTGCCCTGAGACCACCTACACCTCCTCTGACCCTCTTGCCTCCTGCCTGGCCATACCCAGCCCCTTTAAGCTCTGCTTCCACCTCCTCTGTTCCTGCACCCAGGTGGCTCAGGTCTGCCCAGGGAAACCACGTGGCTGAACTGAGGCTGCCCCTTTCAATTCATGAACAGAATCCTCCCATGCGTTCTCAGCACGCCTAGAATATCCCATTTCATTTCCCCAGTGAGAGCCCTTTTTCAAAGAACAAACCTAAACGTTCCCCTTCATTCTCTCTCCGTTGCAGATGACGTCCACACTTATTTGACACAGTACGAAATCACACGAGGCAACTCACTCCTCTCCCTCCACTAAGTCGAAAAATTTACCTGCATTTCCACCAGTGGATCTCAAACAGGGAGCTGAGAGACTCCTCCCCAGGGACATTTGGCAATGTCTGGAGACCTTTTTGGTTGTTACAACTTGGGTTGGGGTGGGGGGTGCTGCTGGCATCTAGCAGGTAGAGCCCAGGAATGCTGCTAAATATTATGCAAAGGACAGCCCCCCACCTCAAAAAATCATCCAGCCCAAAATGTCAGCTGTGCCAAGGTTAAGAAAGCCTGATCTACACCTACCTTCCTTCTGTTACTATCTGGCTGGATACATCAGGGAGAGACAAAGCCTTGCGACGTGTCTCAATGGGTTCTATTGGCATTTGGGGTAGGACAGTTCCTTGTGTAAGATCGTCCCATGCATTGCAGGACATTTAGAATTCCTGACCCCTGCCCACCAAGGAGATGGAGCCCCTCAACCCGGTTTCTGTGACAACCAAGATGCTCCCCAGATTTCCAGTTGCCTTTTATGGAGAGGAAACTTCTCCCAGTTGAGAACCATTGTACAATGATGGTGATTTTATCATTTGCAGGATTGGGTAGTCCAATCCACTTCCTTTTTTCTTGTGTGTGTGTCTGTGTGTGTGTGTGTGTGTGTGTGTGTGAGACAGGGTCTCACTCTGTCACCGAGGCTGGAGTGCAGTGGCATGATCATGGCTCACTGCAGCCTCAATCTCCTGGGCTCAAGTAATCCTCCTGCCTCAGCCTCCTGAGTAGCTAGGACTACAGGTGTGCACCACAACTCCTGGCCAATTTTCTCTATATTATAAAAAAATCAAAGGTTAAACAAATACTTTAATGTCATTTGTTCAGTATGTTTATATATAGGTATAATTTCTGAAATCCTCAAAAAACATAATACATCCTTTCCTCCAATATTTTTCTTTACCACTGAACACAAACATATAAAAATAAAACAGACTTTTAAATATACTATCAAAATATAAAGTGTTTGGGAAAGTTACATGTATTTTTAGAAAAACGCATCCCTTGTGAAGCTCTTACAAAATTGTAGTCCATAAAAATATGAGTGTAAAAGAAATTGTTGTAGCAAGAGAATAATTACTTATCTCCGAGAAGGTTAACTATCCTGAAGGCCAGCTTCACGTTTAATTGGAGATCATTTGAGTACAGGAGCACTGCCTTATTGTGTCCTTTATGACTCCCCAGGTCCATGTAATCCACTCCGCTGCATACAAAGTGCTGTGACTGATCATTCTCCTGATTCAGAAGCATTCTGGAATCCCCAGTACAATGGCATCCATGCCTTGGGCATGAAACCCACCCCCTAAGAACAGATATTTGATCCCTTGACTCCCTAGATTGAATCTTCACATACCATTATAGGCCCTGTTATAGGAAAAATAAAAATAAAAAGGTCAAAAAGAAGCTCCTGGCTGGGTATGCAAGCATTTCACCCAGCAGAGGCCACCTGTTGAGTGCTGGGTGGGCACCAGGCCAGCCTCGATGAGTGAGCGCAGTCAGGGTCCGGAGGGCAGACGTCACAGTCCAGGACGGCTCCTGCCACTCTCCACCAGGGTCCTCAGGCAGGAAGGACATCCCTCTGGGCTCCCCAGATGGCCACTTTGAGAGCCTGGATCAGGCTTATCTGGTCCTACCCTTGAGACCTGGATCCTCTTGGTTTACAAGCTGCCCACCCTCACAAGGCATGGGTAGCCGACTCTAAAGTTAGGTGAAAAGGGGAGAAATACCCAAAGAATGTCCACTGGCCTGAAGGAGAGATGCGATCAGCACAGCCCATGTCCTTCAGCTCCCAGGGTCACCCACACCAGTGAAACACAAATAAAATAAGTAAGCTCGCTCAAGTTGCAGGAGGTAGAGAGCCCAAAGGGACACCCCAGGGCGCTTCTTTATTGCCTTTATGAAAAATAGCTCATTGATCGCTATTAACACATCTAACATTAGGTGGGCACGTCTCTACCACATCAAAGAACAGAGACAAACAGAGCTCCAGAAACTGGAAGCCCTGTAATTAGTGAGCAATCTTTCAGTTGAAAGAAATAGAAAAGTAAGCTCATATGGACTTAAAGAATTGAGAAATTTAACAGTTCACTTTACTGAAAAATTCAGAGGAAGGCTTTTCTCAGGGGCTAAACAATGTCAACCAAATGAGATTTTTTTCCCTCTCCCTCTCTCCTGTGGTGTCTGTTTCATTTTAAGGGTGGCTCCTTTGTAATCCAGTGTGGCTGCCCCCCAGGTACGGATGCTCCCGTTTATGTCCAACAAAAGTGAGCATCTCTCCAGGTAGACTCCAAAGAAGAGTTAGGTGGGTTTCCACTCTGGAAGTCCTCAGCAAGTAGCTCCTTGAGCTTTTGTGACCAAACTTGCTGTTGTGTCAGTCCCTGAATCCATCACTATAGCCAGGGACTGGAATATGCTGGTTGGCTTAGGCAATCCAGGTTCTCGGGACCTGGGGATGGACTAGGGTTCCTGAAACTGCGTGTGAGAGGGAAGTGGATGTCTCAATAATAGATGAGATCTGTTACCCAGAGGAGGGGCAACACCTCCTACAGCCCCTGTTTACCAAAGTAGCCTCTCACCAATTGACAGCCTGCATTAGGGTCCCCAGGGTGCTCAGGGCCCTCTTGCCTAGCTGTTGTTGCATTTGCTGGCCATTTCAGGGGCGCAGCTGCCAGTAACCACAGGTGTGTTGCCCTCCTGTGACTAAGGGTGGGGCTGCCATCCAACTTCCTTTAGATGGTATATTAGTTTCGTATTGCTGCTGTAAAAAAATACCACACCTTACTGACTTAAAATAACCCAGATTTATCATGTTATTGTCCTGGAGGTCAATAACATGATAAAAGTCCAAAAGAGGTCTCACCAGATTAACACCAAGGCATTGGCAGAACTATGTTCCTTTTTGGAAGCCCTGGGGCAGAGTCTGTTTCCTGGCTTTTCTCAGCTTCGAGAGGCTGCCTGCAACCCAAGGCTCAGGCCCCTTCTGTATTCAAAGCCAGCCATGGCCAGGCAGGTCTTTCTCAGTCAAATCACTTCAACGCTTTCCACTTAATGATCCTTGTGATTGCCTTGGGCTCAGCCAAATCATCCAGGATGATCTTCCGATCCAAAATCAGCTGATTAGCAACTGACTTCCTCTTTGCCATATAAGGGAACATATTCACATGTTCCAGAGATTAGGATGTGGACATCTTTGGGGGGCCATTAGCCTGTCTACCACGTGTAGAAGGAAGTGATACCAAGTTTAGCTGGGTTTTCCACCATGTAAATGCAAAGTTTTCTATTTGCCTTTTAAAATATATAATCTCCTTTTTATTTCTATGTAATTACCCACAGTAGAGAAGCAAAAATGCTCCCTATGTAAATGTACTGTGTTATTATTCTATAATGACTTACATCTGAAGGTTAATTTCATTGCTTTCGTCACAGAACAATTTAATGAAGAAATTAGCTTTAATAGTGAACAAATAAATTGGGTGCAACTAATGACAGTATCATTCGGACACAAATTCTAAATATTTTTCATATATGTGAATTCAGTTTCTTCTTACAATTTTTACTTCTTTTCTCCTATGCATCTCAGTTATTTTTACAAAAATGTAGATTTGGCTTTTGTTACATAGATTACATTCCATCATTCTTTCATCTTAGAAGAAAAATTTACAACTTAACAACCACATTTTTCCAGTATCAAAACTACCATAGATTATAATTTTATTTTATTTTTTTTTTCTGAGACTGAGTCTTGCTCTGTCGCCCAGGCTGGAGTGCAGTGGTGCAATCTCAGCTCGCTGCAACTTCCCTCTCCCAGGTTCAAGCTATTCTCATGTCTCAGCCTCCTGAGTAGCTGGAATTACAGCTGCCCACCACCATGCCCGGCTAATTTTTGTATTTTTTAGTAGAGACAGGGTTTCACCCATGTTGGCTAGGCTGGTCTCGAATTCCTGATGTCAGGTGATCTGCCTGCCTCAGCCTCCCAAAGTGCTAGGATTACAGGTGTGAGTCACCGCACCCAGCCCTTTCTTTATTCTTTTAATGGAGCCACACAACACATATTTTTCTTGATAACCAAAATGAGTCACTGAAGCAAGTGTCTCAATCAGTTGAGATTTATTAAGCCAACCTCAGTGCATGTCCAGGAACACGCAAGCCACAGACCTATCTGTGGCTATTTTCCTGAAGAGGTTTTCAGGAGGTTTAGTATTTGTACATTTTCTTAAAGGGGAGAAAGGCATGTAGGAAGAGAGGCAGGTAGGTGGTAAGGCAATGGTTATATCTTTGTGAGACTTTAGTTAGTGCCCAGTAAATCAACATTTTACATAAGATAAGGTGAATGTTTGAAAGAAAAAAAGGGAGTAAAGGAAGAATTTATTATGCAGATGTCTCTGGGTAAGCAGAGGAATGATTGATCCAGTCTTGTCTTTATTCTGCACCTGGGAAGATAAGCTTGCAATGGAATGTCAATTCCATTATCAGCATGGAATCAAACAGACTTTAGTTTCAGGAGCTAGACTTAGATTGCAGACCTAAAGTTACAATTGGCATGTCCTTGTTTATGGGAGGCCAGCAAAAAATTTACTTGTGAATGGTCTGTAGGGGCAGTCATTTGGAGACCCCTGAAGCCTTTAACATTTTCCCAGGGAGTCTGGCTGATGCATAATGCTGGTAACAGTGATTTATTTGGAAGAGGGAGTTGCATAACTCAATCTCTAGGCTTAACCTTCCCTTTGGAATAAGGAGTTTGAAGGTCCAGAGATTTTTTAAATTTCTTCA
Source organism: Pongo pygmaeus (assembly GCF_028885625.2). Classification (NCBI taxonomy): domain Eukaryota; kingdom Metazoa; phylum Chordata; class Mammalia; order Primates; family Hominidae; genus Pongo; species Pongo pygmaeus. The sequence continues at coordinate 31,725,989 of NC_072385.2, read as the reverse complement.
ACTGTTTTTGTTACTGTGAGTAGCTAGTCGGACATGAGCAAGCCAGGAGAGGACCCAATCTCACCCCCACCAGGAATGTCAGGTGACTCTCAGGTGGTGGTCAGGTGGTTAACTGTCTCTCTAAAAAAATAATTGGTCACACCCAGTACCAGGGAAAGGTAGTCTCCCAATAGATAGAAAAAACCTGAAGTTGGTGATCAGCGACTTCCCACTAATATCTGAGGAGTTGGGTGAGTGGGCTCACACGTGTGCACCAAGATGCAAAATGGTGGAGTTTAACTGGTATGTGACCTTATAGGAAGACTCAACTGGTAAGGGAAGAACGTCTCAAGTGAGCATGTGTACAAGTCCCATAAACGCACTGTGCATGCTCCCCTCCAAGAGCTGGCAGGCCACTGCACATGCAGACAGCCCACCCCAAGGGAAGAATCAGAGAGAAGCGATGCAAGTCCCCAGAAGTGTGCCAACATATAAAACCCTAGGTCAAAGGTCAGTGTGCCAATATATAAAACCCTAGGTCAAAGGTCAAACCATGCACTTGATCTCTCAAGTCACCCGCTTGGCCCCCTCTTCCAAGTGTACTTTACTTCCTTTCATTCCTGCCCTAAAACTTTTTAATAAACTCTCACTCCTGCTCTAAAACTTGCCTCAGTTCTCACTCTGCCTTATGCCCCCCTCAGCTGAATTCTTTCTTCTGAGGAGGCAAGAATTGAGGTTGCTGCAGATCCATACAGATTCACTGCCTGTAACAGTTTTACTTATATCTTTGTCATGGACACCTATAGCTCTATCTCATCTATTTTAAAGGCTGCATTGTTACAGTATTGATAAAACTTAATTTATTTGTATTTCCCCACTGCTAAGCTTTTTGGTTACTTCCAATTTTTGCCATCATAAACAATTCTATGCAACAGGCTCTTTTTTTTCCCATGTGGTAGTATTTTTTTTTACCCCCAAGGCAAGCTTTTGAGAAAATGTCCCAGCATGATATTTAAAAGTTTATAATCAGATATTGGGATAAAGAATCCGTAAACCTTGGGGACTGACTGGATCTGGGAGATAGAGGAGAGGTGGAGTCTGGGATATACCCAGATATAAGGGACCAGATGGGGCTGGGCACGGTGGCTCACTCCTGTAATCCCAGCACTTTGGGAGGCCGAGGCAGGTGGATCACTTGAAGTCAGGAGTTTGAGACCAGCCTGGCCAACATGGTGAAACCACGCGTCCATTAAAAATACAAAACTTAGCCGGGCATGGTGGTGTGCGCCTGTAATCCCAGCTATTTGGGAAACAGGCAGGAGAATCGCTTGAACCCGGGAGGCAGAGGTTGCAGTGAGCTGAGATTGCACCACTGCTCTCCAGCCTGGGAGACAGAGTGAGACTCTGACCAGATGATAGGTAGCCTACCTTTTTTTTTTTTTTTTTTTTTTGAGACGGAGTCTCGCTCTGTCACCCAGGCTGAAGTGCAGTGGTGCAGTCTTGGCTCACTGCAAGCTCCGCCTCCCAGGTTCACACTATTCTCCCGCCTTAGCCTCCCAAGTAGCTGGAAGGTAGCCTAGCTTTCTACTTGAGACCAGAGGACCTAAGGTAGGGTCCTACAGGCCTGGCTGCACCCCTGTGAGCTCCATGGCCCTGGACAACTTAACCCCTCTGAGTCTCACTTTTCTTACTTCTAAACAGGGGTTAATAATAAAACTTCCTAGGGTTGTCATGAAGATCAAACAAAATGAGGTGATGTACAAATGTCCTTGGTATAAAAATTAACAAGTCTTACTACAGCAGCAGATGATGGAATATATGTGAAAGGCTTTTAGAAATACTGAAAACACTATGTGAATGTAAGTGACTAATATTATCATTGTGCTGCCTCATCCTTGAACCATCTTCCCAAACACTTATGGACACAGCTTGCAACAGCATAAGGCACAAGCTGTGGCCAAGAAGAGCTTTCTCTTGTGGGTTACATGCCGGTCTCTGAACGACATTTGGAGAATCAGATTCTCTTGTTTATGCTTCTTCCAGAAATAGGCACCCTGACATGATTAGAAGGAGGTGAGAGCTTTAAGTTCCCTTCCCCACAAGTCAGGCACGGTGGCTCACGCCTGTCATCCCAGCACTTTGGCAGGCTGAGGCGGGTGGGTTACCTGAGGTCAGGAGTTCAAGACCAGCCTGACCAACATGGTGAAACCCCATCTCTATTAAAAATACAAAAATTGGGCCGAGCGCAGTGGCTCGCACCTGTAATCCCAGCACTTTGGGAGGCCGAGGCGGGCGAATCACAGGGTCAGGAGTTTGAGACAAGCTTGGCCAATATAGTGAAACCCCGTCTCTACTAAAAATACAAAAATTAGCCGGGTGTGTGGTGCGTGCCTGTAGTCCCTGCTACTCAGGAGTTTGGGGCAGGAGAATTGCTTGAACCTGGGAGGTGGAGGTTGCAGTGAGCCGAGATTATGCCATTGCACTCCAGCGTGGGTAACAGAGCGAGAGTCCATCTCAAAAAAAAAAAAAAGAAGAAAAAGTTCCCTTCCCCACATCCTCGCTGCCAGATGACCTTTACAGTGGAAACAAGTCTTAGGATAATTCTGTCACCACAGAAACATTTCTTAGCAAGCAGTCACAAATATGATCACACTACTGCTCTTATTATTTCTAATATGCTTTTTCTGATTAAGGAACCCTCCAGTGCAGGTTCTGATGGCAATATTTGAAAGCCCTTTTTCCAGTCACTGCTGGATCCAGACAGATGCGTTGTACTACTCCAGGGATGCCATTCATATTACACACACATCCAACACCTGCCAAAGTTTTCTTGTGTCCATTTGATGTGTTTTGTTTCTGCAGTTAAAAAAAAAAAAGAAAGAAAACCCACCTAACATGAGATCTACCCTCTTAGTAAATTTTTATGTGCACAATATTATTTTGTGAACTCTTATGTTGTATAGCAGATCTCTAGAATGTATTCACAACAGAACTGAAACATCGTTCCCTCTGAATAATAACTCCCCATTTTGATAGGAACGGGAGGCAAGAGGGCAGGGTCCCTGGCAAGGGTTCCACCCTCAAGCCTGGACCTGCCGCCCTAAATGAGAACAGGCATTCCTGTTTTTGAGCCAGTGTTGCTTTTTGGCCTGCCCTGCCCCCACATCCTGGGCCCATATAAACCCCAGACCACAGCTGGCAGAGGGAAAAGCAGCTGGACTTCGAGAGGCGAAGAAGCAACTGAGAGTCGGAGTGGATGGATGGACGCAGCTTAACTTCAGATGGCACGACTTTGGAGAGGAGCCTGGCCGGAGATGGCCAGGCCTCAGGGAAAGATCACCTTCCTGCACCAGCCTCTTTCCAGCTCTTCTGCTGAGAGCCACTTCCACTGCTTCACAAAACCTCTGCACTCACCAGCCTTTAAGTCTGTATGACCCGATTCTTCCTGGATGCCAGACAAGAACCAGGGTACCAAGAGGGCAGGATGTACGTCACCCTGACTCGCCACCGAGCTGATTAACACTTAGCTATCTGCTGACGGCAACCACTAAAAGAGCATTGTTTGTAATACATGCCCTCTGGGGCTCCAGAGTTTGTGGGCAAGTTGGTACAGGGTTCATTCTTGCCTAAAAAGGCACTCGCCCCAGCTCCTGCACGTGCTCACCTGTGTACTCCCCTTCCTGCAAGCAAAACAAGCACTCCCACCCCCCGAACCCCACCCTACCCCGCTGTCGCAGGGAACTTTCCCGTCTCAATTTCCTCCACCTTCAAATGTGCACTTTTGCCTAGGGCGCTTCGGATGTTATCTCACTGCCCCAGAATGCAGACTGATATCTAACCTACACAAGCACACCTATTGCAAGGCCTGAGTATTTTAACGTAAATATCCATAACATAACCTGAATGATATAACCAGGAATGTGACTACTATTTTTAAGTTTATAAAATCGTTAGAATTGCCGGCTGATGTTCTATCCTTGTTCTGATATATGAAAAATGTTTTTCACATGCAGAAAAAACATCGTTGATCCAGAAGATCCCCGATGTGTCCAGTTAACGCTCACTGGCCAGATGATCGCAGTGTCTCCAGAAGAAGCAGAATTTGCCAAGCAAGCCATGTTTTCAAGGTGTGTAAATGCCTTAAAATTGATATGCCCAGAAATACACAATAATAATAAGCAGAGGTCAGGCTGTGCCATTTGATGCCTCTGGTGCAATGACAGTGATTGGTCTCCACTGCCCTTCAGTGGTAATAGGGCCAAGCTCAGCCTGGCTGTGGAGATCACTAGCAGTGGCAGCAGAAGCTGGGTGAATGCCTCTGGGGAGCACCGCACTGAGCTATTCCAGGTACAATTCCTACCTACTTCCAACCTTTGACAATGCCCTGCCTTGCCATGAAAATAGCTGAGCCTTCCTCGTCAACACAACATTTTCAAGCATCCACTTGAAACAAAGCCCATTGCCTGCTGGGGATGCCAGCGCAGCGTTTCTCAGTGTGGTGCTCTCACTCTTACATCAGTAGGATGCTGACTTAGACGCAGCTTTATGGGCCCCACCCCAACCTACTTACTGAATCAAACTCTCCGGAAATAAGGCTCAGGAATCTGTATTGTAAAAGGCATGCTCCAGGAAATTGATGTGCATGCTAAAGTTGGAGAACTACTGCTGTAGGGGTCCGCACAAGTGAGAGGGGGGCCCAGCCTGGAGTCAGAGCTTGTGCAAGCTGAGGACGGCGCATGCACACGGGGGTGGCCTTTCCACAGGTGTCCATGCAGGGACAGCTGGAAGTGGAGGCTCGGAGCTGGGGTGCAGGCTGGTGCAGCAATGGAAACAGGCTAGAAGGTATTGGTCTGCAGTAGAGGGAAAGTAACACGAAGGCAAGTGTTGAGCTGGAGGGGCGATCCACAACCCCATGGGAAGAAGATCCTGCACGCAGGGATGCAGTGAATAAGCAAGGCTTGTAAGGACACGGAAAAGGGCTAAAGGCACAATTGGAGAAAACTAGAATGATTGGGATTGGATATGTTCACATGAGCTCATAGCTTTCAATACCTAAAGAAACAGATGTCAGTGTGCGTGTGTGTGCGTGCGCACAAACATTTTTATTTTTTTATTTTTATTTTTATGGCTAGCTTTTAAACTCAACTCTAGTTCTTTAGTTCTTCTCCTCTCACATGTTATTATAAGCAATGAGAAGAGGCCAAAATCTTCCCTAGATCAGTGGGTTCATTAGGTTCATTTCCTATTTTCTTTTTTTTTTTTTTTATTTTAAGTTCTGGGATACACGTGCAGAACATGCAGGTTTGTTACACAGGTATACATGTGCCACGGGGGTTTGCTGCACCCATCATCTAGGTTTTAAGGTCCCCCATACGTTAGGTATTTGTCCTAATGCTTTCCATCCTCTTTCCTCTTGCCTCCACCCCTCAACAGGCCCTGGGTGTGTGATGTTCCCCTCCCTGTGTCCATGTGTTCTCATTGTTCAACTCCCACTTATGAGTGAGAACATGCAGTGTTTGGTTTTTTTTGCTCTAGTGTTAGTTTGCTGAGGATGATGGCTTCCAGCTTCATCCATGTCCCTGCGAAGAACATGAACTCATCCTTTTCTATGGCTGCATAGTATTTCATGGTGTATATGTGCCACATTTTCTTTATCCAGTCTATTATTGATGGGCATTTGGGTTGGTTCCAAGTCTTTGCTATTGTAAATAGTGCTGCAATAAACATACGTGTGCATGTATCTTTATAGCAGAATGATTTATAATCCTTTGGGTATATGCCCAGTAATGGGATTGCTGGGTCAAATGGTATTTCTGGTTCTAGATCCTTGAGGAATCGCCACACTGTCTTCCACAATGGTTGAAGTAATTTATATTCCCACCAACTGTATAAAAGCATTTCTATTTCTCCTCAGCCTCGCCAGCATCTGTTGTTTCCTGACTTTTTAATGATTGCCATTCTAACTGCCTTGAGATGGTATCCATTGTGGTTTTGATTTGCATTTCTCTAATGACCAGTGATGATGAGCTTTGTTTCATATATTTGTTGGCCGCATAAATGTCTTCTTTTGCTTCATGACTAAAACACCAAAAGCAATTGCAACAAAAGCTAAAATTGATAAATGGGATCTAATTAAACTAAAGAGCTTCTGCACAGCAAAAGAAGTTATCATCAGAGAGCAAATAGGCAACCTACAAAAAGAGTGAAAATTTTTTCAATTGACCCATCTGACAAAGGTCTAATATCCAAAATCTACAAGGAACTTAAACAAATTTACAAGAAAAAAACAAACAATCCGATCAAAAAGTGGGTGAAGGATGTGAACATTTCCTATTTTCTACCTAACTACAGACAACAGCATTGCCAAGTTTGCCTGCCACTACATAATGTAGATCCCTTTACCTCCAGCTTACAGTAGCTTTTTCTGCTTTTATTTTTAATTTTAGAGACAAGGACTTTTTCTTTTGTGCAGGCTGGAGTGCAGTGGTGTAATCATATTTCACTGCAGCCTTCAACTCCTGGGCTCAAGGGATCATCTTGCCTCAGCCTCCTGAGTAGCTAGGACTACCCACAGGCACCACCTTTTTTGGACACAGAGTCCAGGTCTGTCGCCCAGGCTGGAGTGCAGTGGCATGATCTCGGCTCACTGCAACCTCTGCCTCCTGGGTTCAAGTGAGTCTTGTGTGTGCCTCAGCCTTCCGAGTAGCTGGGATTACAGATGTGCGCCACCACGCCTGGCTAGTTTTTGTATTTTTAGTAGAGACAGCGTTTTGCCATGTTGTCCAGGCTGGTCTCGAACTCGTGGCCTCATGTGATCCTCCCACCTCAGCCTCTCAAAGTGCCGAGATGACAGGCATGAACCACTACGCCCAGCCAGGCACTACCTTTTTATAAGCCCTCACTGTCAGTCTCCTCAGGGTCCTTCCTGCTTCCACCCACTGCCTGGGCCCAGAGCCAGTGCCCCATGGATTAGGGTTTGTTGCACCAGCACTGCTTCCAGGTTTCAAACTTTGTTCCAGTTATCAGTACAAAAGTAGGTTTCTTAAAACAACAACAATCGTGTTATTATCTTGGCTGCATAATATTTGGGGTGTTATGGCATCAGATCAGCAACTTTTGTTCAAATGGATTAAGAAAATAAAATAGTTTTGGATACTGTACTTCCAATTTCCCTGTATGTTTATTATTGTTTCAAAATAAATTATTCTTTAAAAAGATGATTGACTGAGTGTGGTAGCACACACCTATAATTCCAGCACTTTGGAAGGCTGAGGCAGAAGGATTGCTTGAGGCCAGGAGTTCAAGACCAGCCTGGGCAACATAGTGAGACTGCATCTCTACAAAAAAAAAAAATTTAAATTAGCCAGGCATGGTGGCATGCTACTCATGAGGCTGAGGCAGGAGGATCGCTTGAGCCCAGGAGATCGAGGCTGCAGTGAGCTATGATCCCGCCTGTGCACTCCAGCCAGGACAACAGAGCAAGATCCCATCTCTAAAAAAAAAAATATTTAATAAATAAAGATCATCAAGCTATTATTGCATTTGCTTTGCAATAAATGTTTTTCCCAGTTTGGACTTGGTCTTTGAATTATGTTTATGACATTTTTAGATATAAAGGAAATTTTTATGAAGTTAAAAAAAAGAAGTGAGCCGCAGCCCCTGCCCTCAATGATACTGCAGCGTGTTTAGGGGTATGCGTCGGGGAGAGGCAAGTCAGTCAACAGCACAAGACGGGATGTGACGTTGCCTGTCAACTCTAGCTGGCTCTCACTTGCCTCAGTAGCTCTCAGCCTGCTGCACGACTGGAAATCTTCCCATGAACAAACCGGTTTCATAGGTTCACCATTTTGTTAACATTTCATATAGAGATGCATAAAGCCTTTCTTTATGTTTCCAAAGAATGGTAACCAGCCTCCACTGAGCACTTACTCTCTGTGGGTGTTTTCTGTGTGGTTCATTGCCTGCTTCCCCACACAGCCCTATGAAGAGCCACATCAGCATCACTCCACGTGACAGGTAATGAGACAGAGGTTTGTGAGTGCCAACAGCCCACTGGCGTCACGGCTTATCAGCAGTTGAACTGAGATTCACACCAAGGAGCCTGGCCCACGACTTGAGCCTCTAGCCACATGCGGTAGGGTCTACAGTCCCTGGCTTCCTGCGGTGGTCTCAGGCACTGACACTCAGCTCCCTGCCTCTGGCTGATGTGAGCAGCTGTCAGCCCAAATGAGGCCTGGACTCTGGAGGTCCTATGACTTGGCCCAGGGCGCACCTCTCTGATAAGAGCAGCTTGACTGTGGTCTCTCTTTATTCCTGCAGGCACCCAGGGATGAGGAAGTGGCCTCGTCAATATGAATGGTTCTTTATGAAGATGAGGATAGAACATGTCTGGCTTCAGAAATGGTATGGAGGCGTATTCAATATTTCAAGGGAGGAATATTTCAAAGCAGTTCCCAGAAAGGCCTGATGGAGTGAGAAGAAAGTCCTTGGTGTTTGCACTTAAATGAAAACTTTTTCAGTGATGCAGCCAGACAGCTATTGACCACTGTCTCTTTGTTGAAGGGTTCATAGCAGCCCTGCCATCCCTGCAGCAGAATGAGAGAGGGTGAACAGGGAACTCTATGCTAGATTTGAGATTACAGTGGTCATTTGCAGATCTCCAACTCACACAGATACTTCACGTAGATAATCTTTATTCCATTGTATTCAATCCAGACTCACTGATTCAGAAATCATATAATAGCTGCTGGTCAAAATGACATGTTGAGATCATTGTCGTTTCATTCTTTAAGAAAAAAAAAGCCTGTACCTACAATGTGATTGCTTTGTATTGTGAGAGGATTTTTGTTGCCTGCTGTGCCAAATGCAGTCTTGGTTCTAAGCTCATTGTGACCACGAAGCAGCTGACTGTGCATCACGCAGCCACAATATTGTTTTTAGGGTGAGAGTGGAGGACTGTGTGTCCGTGGATTACTCCTCCTGCTGGTGGGTTGCAGATGCATTATTAGGTCATACTGGCTAGAATGCAGCTTTTTTCCCACCATAACATGAAAAGAGTGTAAGAACATAGGGTGCTTTGTGCACAGCCCTTCTCTATGTAAGCAGCCATGGCAGTGCATTAAAGAGAAAGGAGTAGCTTTGACATTAAGCTCCCCAGATCCCTGCTGCTCATACTTCTGGCAAGAGTTCCCCTCTCTCATGCATGAACAGGGGCATCCAAAATAAGAAGCTCCCCATTCTGTGGTGGGGAAAGCGGAGAGGGGAGAGGGTGAAGCTGGGAAAGTAAAGGCAGCACGTTACAGAAGGAAGAAAAGAAGCCAGTAACGGAGGGCCCACTGCCTGCCCGGCCCTGGGCCAGGCCCTCAACAGAAGCCATCTCATTTAAGCCCTGCAACCAATGAGATGCACATCATCATTGGCTCTTACAGACAAGAAAACTTGACTCAGAGAGGCTGAGTCCACATCCCAGACAGCTCACTGCAGACACAGGTGGAGTGGTTCCTACAAGACATCCAATTTTAACAACAAAAGAGTTATTGAAATGCATGGGTAGAAACTGAACCAGGAAAATCAGTAAAGTGATCGTAAAAAAGAAGGACTAGCTTGCCTGGAAATGATGCTTCTTGCTTTTGGAAAAAAAAAAAGTCTCTGAAATTTGATTCTTACTACAGATTTAAAACTTTATACATATTATATGTACGAGCTCCTAGTGTTTTCAAGAAATTAGACTGTACCTGTGTACACTTCTAAGGCCTACATGGACCTGTGTATATATATCTAAGACTTCTGATCATTAAAACCTATGAAGGGTTGAGCTGTCCCAAGTTTTCTGTCTTTCTGTAATGGCTACAAACTTTCTTTGGTAGGTTAGGGAGGTTGTATAACATAAAAAACACATCACTATATATAGGAAATATATACTTTTCAAGTAAATAAAAGTGTTATTAATGATTATAAGCTTTTGCTTAACAAAATAACACACGATAAGAGTTTGAGTTGTCAAAATATATTTTAATTATCTATTGCTATAAACATAGTAAGATGCAGAGAATTCTTTATTTGTCATAGGCCAGTCCTCAAAAGAGTTCCTAACAGTGGTGATTTTTAATATATAAGAATAAGGCACCTCTGAGGGAATTTTATATTTTCAGAGTTTAAAATTACTGCTACTCCCAATTTAGAAAAAAGGGGAGAAAGCTGGAAGAACAAATGACATGCTCAAATGTATTGCATAAGTCAACTTCAAACCTTAATACTGGGAGCTTTGCTGCCTCCTGATCCTGTCTTGCAGATAAGGTCCCCTTGCTAGGTTTGCGTTTACAGTCAGGTTCCATTTAGCTCATTAAAGGTCACTGCTGCTTCAAAGGACTTTGCCGAATGGATGCCATTTATAACCACTGACGAATGTTATCAGCTACTTATCCAAATTACAGGAAATGAAACCTGAAAAGGTTGGGTAAGAATAGTGTTGAAAATTCATAGTTTTAAATTTGATGGACTCCATTCAGGCAAGTGTGTTTCAGCAAATCTCTAGAAATTTACATTGATTAAAATGTTAGAGGCTGTTCTGGAAGTTCTAGACATGGCAATAAGGCAAGAAAAAGAGATTAAATGCATACAGATCAGAAAGAAAAAAAAGTACCCCTATTTAGAGATGACAGGATTGCCTACATAGAAAATTCCAAATAATCTATTTTTTAAAAAAGACACTCTGGAACTAGTGAGTGAGTGCAGCAAGGTCTCAGGACACAAGATCAGCATACGAAAGTCAATTGCATTTCTCTGTGCTAACGATGAACACGTGGGGGAAAAACTAAAAACACGATACCATTTGCAGTCACTCCAAAGTGAAATACTTCCATATAAACAAAACTTACCCAGGACCTATGTATTGAAAATTTTTAAATGCTAAGAAAAGAAATTAATGATCTAAACAAAGAAAGAGAGATACCATGTTCTTGGATTGGAAGATACAAAACAGTAAAGATATCAATTCTCCCCATCTCCATCTCTAGGTTTAATGCAATTTCTATCAAAATCTCAGCAAGGATTTTGTAGACCTATACAAGCTTATTTTAAAAGTTACATGGAAAGGCACAGGCATTGAAATAGCTAAAACAATCTTGTAAAAGCAGAATAAGGTAGGAGAAATCATTCTATTTAATATAGAGTTATGATGTAGCTACAGTACTCAAGAAGTGTGGTATTTGGTGGAGGCATAGAAACACACGTTGATGGAACAGAATAGGGAATCTAGAAATAGGCCCACACAAATATGATCAACTGATTTTTTTTTACAAAAGTACAAACTAATTCAACAGAAGATAGCCTTTTCAATTAATGTGGAGCAAGTGGACATCCATAGGCAAATAAAATGAACCTTGGACTAAACTTCATACCTTATACAAAAATTAACTCAAAAGAGATCATATCTGTAAACATAAAATGTAAAACTATAAGACTATAGAATATAGAAAATCTTTTGGAACTAGGGCTAAGCAAAGAGTTCTCAGACTTGATACCAAAAGCACAATTCATAAAAGAAAAATTTGATAAATTAAACTTCATCAGAATTTAAAACATTTGTTCTGCAAAAGACCATGTTAAAAGGCTGAGAAGACAGGCCACATACTGAGAGAAAATATTTCCAAACCACATATCCAACAAAAGATTAGTATTTAAAATACATAAAGAACTGTCAAAACTCAACAGTTAAAAAAATTCTAATTAGAAAATGGAGCACATGAACAGGCATTTCACTGCAGAGGATATACAAATGGCAAATAAGCACATGAAAAGACAGTCAACAGCACTAGTCACTAGGGGAACTGCAAACTAATACTACAATGAGACATCACTACATAGCTACCAAAATTGCTAAAATAAAAAATAATGATGACACCAAATGCTGACAAGGATGCAGATAAACTGAGTCAGTCATATACTAGTGGTGGGAATGTAAAATGGAACAGCCACTCCACAAAACCATTTGCCAGTTTCTCATAAAACTAAACATACAACTGCCATACTGACCCTCAATTGCTCCTGGGCATTTATCCCAGAGAAATGAAAAGAGGTTCACACAAAAACTTGTGCATGAATGTTCATATCAGCTTTATCCATAATGTTCAAAAACTTGGAGCAATCAGATGGCCTTTAACGGGTGGCTGGTGAAACAGTGGGTGATGCCTCTATGCCTGGAATACTACTCAGCAATAAAAAAGAACTAATTACTGACATGGGCAACTACTGGGATGAATTCCAGAGAATTGTGCTGAGTGAGCAAAGCCAATCATAAAAGTTTGCACACTGTATGATTCCATTTACATGGAATTTTGAAATGCAAAATTATAGGAATGGAGAATAGATTAGGGGTTGCCAGGCAGGAGCAGGGAGAACAAGAGAGTTGGGCCTAACTGTAAAAGGATAGCACAAGAGATCCTTGTGGTGATGGACGTGTTCAGTATCTTGACCAAATCAATGTGAAAATCCTGGTTGGGATACTGTACTATAGTTTAGCAAGATGTGCCATTGGGGAAAACTGGGTAAAAAGAACATAGGATCTCTGTATTATTTCTTAGAACTGCATGTGAATCTATAGTTATCTACAACTATCTCAGAAGCTACAATTATCTCTGAGTAAAAAGCTTAACATAAACAAGATTTAAGCCTTAGCTTAATAAAGCATTTATACTCTCTCTCATTAGTGCCTAATAAAATGAGGAACTGAGCTATAAGCCAAAACCTAGTACAAAGAGACAGCATTTCATTTGTTAACCGTTAATATATCCATTTGCAGAAGAGGTGTAAAATTATTTAATATTTTCCTAAATATGTTCAATTTAATGTTAAATACAAATTAATAAGAATTCAACTAATCTGCTGTATAGATTTTAAGTGGGTCACTTAGGAGGAGAGGATATCTTCAAATTTCTGATATAAACATGTTGAGTAAGCTATAGGTGTATATAAGTATCCAAGTGTGTATATAATGATTCTCCACTGATTTTATAGAGAAGAACTATATTTCCAGTAATCTTCCCCTAAATATTGTGGGAAATAATTCTGTTTTAGTGAATAAGCTAATTAAAGTCTATCCAGACCACCATGTTTTTATTTACAGTGACTATATATATCCATGATTTTGACATAGAGTATAATTCTGATGTTACTTATTTCAATATGCCTTGTATATATTAGCTGCTTAGAAGAGAGTCGCTTTTTGGTTGAAAAGTATTTCTAGGCTGAGCAAGGTAGCTCATGCCTATAATCCAAACACTTTGGGAGGCCAAGGCAGGAGGATCACTTGAGGTCAGGAGTTCAAGACCAGCCTGGGCAACATAGTGAGACCTCATCTCTACAAAAAATGTTTATTAAAAAAAAAAAAAGGCCCAGCATGGTGGTGCACACCTGTAGTTCTAGCTACTCAAGAGGCTAAGGTGGGAGGATTGCTTTGAGGCCGGGAGTTTGACACTGCAGTGAGGTATGATCATGCCGCCGCACTTGACTGATAGAGTGAGACTTTGTCTCTTAAAAAAAAAAAAAGGTATTTCTACAATTTTTCCAAAAAGTCGGTATTTATTTAAATAATTGAACTATCAAATACTGTTCTGAAAATAAAACCTCTCTAGGATAATTTATTGATGCTTATTTGATTGCTGTAACAGAAAGTCAATTATTGTACAATTTGAATTGTAATGATGTGATTATTTGTCTGTGCCATGTAATATGCATGTAAAACGTAAAATCTGTTTTCAAAACTGGATCTATTTAACCAAAGACTATTTCATTCCTGATATGATTTGTGTGCCTGATTAAATGAAATTATGATATCAATATATAGTCCTTTCATGTCATACTACAAATTACCATTACTAGAGGTTCTAAGAAAATAGACACGACTACAGAGAATCCGCAGTTAATTTTCCAATAGAAAAGAAAGAATTAGGCCAGGCGCGCTAGCTCACGCCTGTAATCCCAGCACTTTGGGAGGCTGAGGCGGGTGGATCACCTGAGATCTGGAGTTGGAGACCAGCCTGGCCAACATGGTGAAACCCCGTCTCTACTAAAAATACAAAAATTAGCTGGGGTTGGTGGTGGGTACCTGTAATCCCAGGTACTTGGGAGGCTGAGGCAGGAGAATCGGTTCAACTCGGGAGGCAGAGGTTACAGTGAGCCGAGACTGTGCCATTGCACTCCAGCCTGGGCGACAAGAGCGAAACTCAGTCTCAAAAAAATTAAAAAAAAAGAAAAAGAAAAGAAAGAATTAGCCAGGTTACTTTTGTTGATTTCTTAAGGCACTGAGTAAAATGCACCTAATTTGCAGACTCGAAAATGCCAATGTAGCCACGCTTTGGTATTCCCACTCTTGAAAATATTTGCCATTTTCAACATAGTTGTTATTCCTGGAGTTCAGGGCTAGGAAAAAGCCCCATCCCACTGATGAACAAACATGCACAAGGGGTCACACATACAAAGTGTGGCAAAAAATGATGTGTGCCCACGAGGTCAACCCTGGGTGACTGTAGCTTCCACAGACCACCTGCCAACACCCTGGCTTCTCCAGGATATTCTTGTCCTCCACTTAGGGTGACAAACTGGCCTGGTTCACCTAGGAATGAGGAGGTTCCTGGAACGTGGGGCTCTCAGTAGTGAAGTCAGGAAAATCCTAGCATACTGAGAGAGGTTGGTACCCCTCCCTTGATGCCACCTCTCAGTCTCCCACATCCTGGGCCACCCCCTGGAGCAGGCCATCTCCAGGGTGACCCACTTCTGACCATGCACTCAGACATCTCCACCCACACTTCTGTCCTTCCAGCCTTTCTCCCCTGCCGCCAGAGCACTTGCTCAGGAAGGTGACCGACAACAGGATGGGATTGCAGTGGAGAACATGGCCAGGCCCTTCACTCAAGATACGAATGGTTTCTAAACAGTAAGTAAACAAGCACGCTTGGACCCCAGGTCATCATTCTGTAGATTCAGTGCCCCATCCCTTCAGCCAGTAGTCTCAACATTCCCACTGTTTTCATCAGAACCACATGGCAAACTCCAGCCTGGAGAAATTCAGCATTCATCTCTGCAGCTGAATAACATTCACAAGGATTGCTTTGGCCTTAAATCCAAGGGCTGCCATCCCTGACTAGGCCCTCCCTGTAGCAGGGCTTTCCCTGCAGCTGTCTCCCACCCTCTCCTATATGCTCCCGGGGAAATGGGCTCTCTCCAATAAGCACTCCCTCAAATCCCTGGAGAATTCCTCCAGTGGCTGCAGCCCCTTCCCCCTCCTGCCTGCCCTGCTGGATGGTTTTCCAGGGCACGGTTCCCCAGCCTGGATGTGGGCAGGAGTGGGTCCAGACTCATCCCAGGTAGAGACAGGTGTGATGGAAGAAGGGGAAACAAGGGGGCATTTAAGGTGTTTTTTTTCCTTTCTTTTTTTTTTTTTCCTTTTTTTTGAGACAGAGTCTTGCTCTGTCACCCAGGCTGGAGTGCAATGGTGTGATCTCGGCTCACTGCAACCTCTGCCTCCCGGGTTCTAAGCAATTCTGCCTTAGCCTCCGAGTAGCTGGGATAACAGGTGCGCGCAACCACACCCGGCTAATTTTGTATTTTTAGTAGAGATGGGGTTTCACCATGTTGGCCAGGCTGGTCTCGAACTCCTGACATCAGGTGATCCACCCGCCTCAGCCTCCCAAAGTGCGGGGATTACAGGCGTGAGCCACTGCGCCCAGCCGTTTAGGGTGTTTTCTAAGAGCGGATAGGGTGGGAAGGAAGGTAGTGCAGGCAGCAGGCGGCTGTGACAGCTGCAGCGGGGGACCTGAGACCACGATCTGGAAGGCCCACCATTGTCCACAGTGAGACATGTGAACGCCCAGTTCCAGAGAGATGACAGCGATGACAAGGCCAGGCTGAAGCTGTGGCAATGGACGGTGGAGGTGACCGGGAACATGGTGGCTGGGGTGAGCCAGATGCCGCAGTCACAGTGAAGGTGAGCAGGAGGGGCGAGGCGAGCAGAGAGGAGGGAAGAGGCTGACTGGCAGCCATGGGGGTAAGGGAGGGTGCTGCCATCCTGCTTGTCGGCTACTGCTGAGGGCTACTGATGTGAACTTTCAAGGAGCGGGGTTGTTTCGTGTTGCTTTACCGGAGGAGGAATGATCTGCAAAGCATGAACATAGCTTTATAATAGACTAACGTAGCTTGAATCCACTGTTTCTTAGCTTGGTGAATTTCGGGAACGAGTGAATCCTTCGAATCTCAGTTTCGTCCCGTGTAAAATGGGATAATTATTATGCAATGCCTGGCATGCCATAAAGGTTACAGACGGTGGCATTATAGGACTTCTCATTTGCATATCGTATAGATGACGTTTGTCCACGTGTCAGTCGCCTTAGCAAGACTGGGAGCCAGTAGATGGGCTGATTTTGCACACGCCCATTTATGGCTCCTGGTAGGTGCTCAGCAAATGACTAGAAAGAAGGGATGAGTTTGTTTTCTGAGGGCTTTGGGCCGGAGCCTCTGCGCAGGTCTCAGTGGGTAGCCTCACGGACACGCTTGCTTTTTTCCTGCTCCCCCGCGACTCCGTCCCTCGCCTTCTTACCCCGCCTCACTGAGGTGTCCCACCCTCCTAACCACTTCCAGATTAGCCGCTGAGCCTCCCGGAGTTTCTGATCAACTCCCGGGTTTGCAAGCCTGGCAATTTTTCACTGCAGCCAAGGCAAAGAACCACTGCGCCCCCTGGTGGCTCCATCTTGGAAACCTCGCCTTTCCCGGAGCCCAGCATCCTGCCAGGAGCTAGGTGCAGACATTAACCTCATCTAGTGTTCACATCCACCCTGCAAGAAAGAAATGCTTCAGTTTTTCACATGGGAAACCTGACGCTCAGCAAGCTCACAGACCTGCGCTCCTGGGCTTCCAGGGCCAGGGAGGAGGCTGAGCAGGTATTAAACCCATGACTGACTCCAACCTCCTTTCTCTCCTCTCAATGCTTTGGGGGTTTCCAGAACACAGTCAGACCTATTTTCCCCTCCTTGAGTTTTCCCTCTCTTCCTTCCGTTCTCAGCACCCCACCCTCTCCCTGCTCCCGACAGTGGCTGTCCCTGGCAGTGGCCCCAGGCTCAGGGAGGAGCAGCTCCAGCGGACCGAGACCAGGCTCCATCTGCATCCTTCACAAGCCGTGTCTTCCCTGGTCCTCACGGCGACCCTGTGAGGCAAGTCTTCCTATTCTCGCTAATTGCCAACTCAGAAGCTGCCCAGAATCACACAGGTAATAATTGGTCCATTGTGAGCCCAGGTTCATGCTCTGAACTACCACCCAAAAGTCTTACCCTGGCGTATTTATGTATTTTTTGGTATTCGGCTGTGATTGAAATTTTGATTTTAATTCAATGATACTTAAAAGAACCATAACTTCAGTGTGGACTCATGATGGCCTGTAGCCAGGCTGGGGAGCTTTGGCCCCGCCCCGGCTCCACCCCTTCCTTTCTTGGGTCTTTTGCTTTGTCGTCCCTACCAACCTCTCTATAGCGAATCCCCTGGATTAAACCTCTCTCTGTTTGAAATAGTGTGTTTGTTTTCCTGATTGGACGCTGACTGACAGGTCTCCTAACAGACATTTTCAGGGCACTGATCTCTTAATTTCTCATGGAATGAAGGCATTTGTTCTATCATAACCACATTTCACATTTCCTGTGTCATCTTATTATATTTTAATTACTTCTGAAACCAGGCTCTGGATCTGTCTTAGTATGAAAGCCATTCATTTTTAATAGATCCTTTTTTTGTTTGTTTGTTTGAGACAAAGTCTGGCTTTCTCGCCCAGGCTGGAGTGCAGTGGTGCGATCTCGGCTCACTGCAACTTCCGCCTCCCAGGTTCAAGCGATTCTCGTGCCTCAGCCTCTGGAGTAGCTGGGATTACAGGCACCCACCACCACGCCCGGCTAATTTTTGTATTTTTAGTAGAGACGGGGTTTCGCTATGTTGACCAGGCTGGTCTGAAGCTCCTGACCTCCAGTGATCCGTCAGCCTCGTGCTGGGATTACAGGCGTGAGCCCAGATACTTTTGAAAGAATCAAGTAGTTGACCTAAAAGTGTTTGGGTACAAAAAAAAAAAAAATAGTATGAATGTTTTGGGTTTTTTGTTTGGTTTTTAACAGAAAAATTTTTTATTGTATTCATCAATGGTGTACTATATTCTGCAAAAATAGCTGGTGATATTTTTATAAAGACCCAAACAATTCTCCTTCCAGACGTTTTATTGAGAAAGTAAAAATCAAGTCAGATTGAGAAAGGAAAAATCTTCCCTGCTATGAAATCAGGCTAGCCTAACATAGACAAACTTGCTGCTGCAAAGTTAACTGGAAACAATGTTTCTCCCAGGGTCAAGCTACATCTGTAAAATGTCACAAACCCGGTTTTAAGTGATTTCTGCTTTCTGCCTCAGTGAGAAACCTTGTTCTGAAGTCTTACACAGTCAGAAACTTAGCTGCTTGAAATCAAATCAGTAAAAATGGAATGTTCCACTTTTGCCTGGAGGATCCAAGTCTTTTAACATAGAGAAGCAGCCTCAATCTCCCACTCAGATGCAGGCTGCAGACAAGGGTTCTAGACACAACACAGCAAAGCTATCTTAACTTCCTAATTTCTAAGAAACAGAGAACTTTGCAGTTTAGGCCCAATGCTGAGCCCTAACCCACAGCCTGTTTGCCTGGACTCCATCAAAACATTGCTTCATTTAAGTTTTACCTAAGGGCCTCCCTTCCCCCAAATCACATAACCTTATCTCTTCTTTCTTTGGTGAAATGCCCAGTAGTTCCACTGACATGCAGTCTCCCTCATTTCCAAAAGCCAATAATCCTGATTTCATTGGACTTCTGTCCTGTCCATCAGATCTGTCCTGATGGCCTTTGGCTAGGACAGTATCCACAGACCTAAATGCTCGCACTTCATAACCAAGGCACCCCACACTCCTCCCTAGCCACCAGGAAAGCCAAGTGATTATTCAGAGTTGTTCGATGAGCATGCAAACAGAAGGTATTATTCACCCAAATTCAGAAACAGGCAAGTAAGTTCATCTTTCTTTTCCAACAGACAATGCAGACAAGTTGCTCTCATAATCCAGACGTAGTGCCTCTCTCCTGCTAGGAGACAGGGATGGGGAAATGCTTAATATCACTGATGAAGCTGTATTTCAAGATATTGTACTATAAGCCATAAGATACTCTATCTCCAACAATGTATTATATATTGATTTAATTAGAACTACTCATTAAGTCCCGGGATGACCTGCCATGGCAACCAACAATTTCCAAATACAATGCTTAAGTAATCCAGATTATATCTCACTGTTTTCATTATCTATTGCTGTGTAACAAATTACCCCCAAAATGTAACAGCTTGAAACAACAAACATGTATTATGTCATGCAGTTTCTAAGGCCAGCAATGCATATTATGCACACTGCTAGAATTTTTAGGGAGTTCAAATCCAGGTAAAAATAAATGTGATACTATAATGCCTAACCTTGTTTTTTTACTAACCCTATTTTCAAATTTTCCCTTTTTGTCTCCTTAATTACCTAGCCTTGTTTCCCATATGAATAAGACTCTCCCTTAGCTGGGAGAGCCGGACAAACTCCATCTGGCCCCTTGATTTACAAGATGTTAAGGGCTCCTTACCCAATCCCCTTCCTCAAGGCGTTAACCTGTGTAAGCAGATCCTTAGCATTTCAAAGGAGCCCAATTAACTGATAAGGTACTGGAACAAACAATGTATGAAGTTCCCAGGATTTTGCTCAAAAAGATAACAACATAAAGCCTTGAGTTTGTGTCCAGCATAGCATCCATATCTAACTCTAATAAAGGATTTAGAGCCCCGCACCTGGTTCCGTTGCTTTTTTTGTAACCATTTGTCTTTTAAATTGTTTATCTCTCTGTAACTATTTGTTTTTTTATTCTTTCATGTTTTTACTTCTGTAGAATTATTGCATTTGAGCTCCCCTCCCCTTCCTAAACCAAGGTATAAAAGTTAATCAAGCCCCTTCCTCGGGGCCAAGAGAATTTTGAGCGTTAGCCATCTCTTTGGCCACCGGCTTAAATAAAGGACTCTTAATTCGTCTCAAAGTGTGGCGTTTTCTCTAACTTGCTTGGGTATAACAATACTATTCCTTATTTAATGAAGATATTATCTACTTCAGTAAGTTCATATGAATGCAAACTTGTGGAAGATTTTGTTGTTGTGTGTTTTAGTGTAACAGCATATTCATGTTCCTCAGGTTAGTAATACAAATAGAATTTGTGTTATGCTCCAATGAAACAGGAGAATTCCCTGATTCCCCTCATAGGACATGTGACAGGGGTGTCGCCTGTTTGGTTGCCCAGCAGCTCAAACCCCTAAAGGCAGCATGCAGATGGGCAGGCACAGAGGCTCACCCAAGCCCTTTTGGGCTCTGGCCCCACAGCAGCATCTAAGGATGGGTGTCTTCGACTCCCAACACCCAAGTGGGCATGTGTTACCAAGCTCTTTTAGATTTGCCGTCTGCAGATGGCTTGTGTGTTCATCAGCTCAACGGACCCTCTGCCTTATCGCAAGGGGGATATCCACTTCCATGATCCGATCACCTCCCGCTAGGCCCCTCCTCCAGCACTAAAGATCAGAATTCAACATGAGATTTGGGTGGGGACACACAGCCAAACCATATCAGGGGTCTTGTTATTTTGCCCAGGCTGGTCTCAAACTCCTGGGCTCAAGCAATCTTCCTGCCTCAGCCTCCCACATAGCTGGGATTACAGATGTGCACCACCACTCCAAGCTTTTATTTTCATAACATGTATTATAGTCAGCTTCTCTATACAATATTTAGGTTGCTGGTTAGAACTAATATAGTCTAGTGTTTAGCATGCACATTGATATCTTAATTCAAAGAATTGCTCTTTTCTGATTCCAAAAGCTAACTATCTGGGTAGTTATAGGATCTGAGTACTAATTTCATGACTCACAGGAATGGCAGGAAGAAATGAAAAAAATGCCTAGTGAACGGGCTTGCCAGGGGAAGGGGAAAACTAACCCAGAAATATCAACTCTGAGACATAGCCCAAGAAAATGATTAGATTTCAAAGACAGAGATTAAATCCCAAAGCCCCCAGGCAAAAATATTAGATAACTTAGAAAAGCAAGAGAATTAGTCTGGAATCAAACTTTTCAAAGCCAAAATACAAACAAAGCAACAACAGGCATTATTTAAAAAAAAAAAAAAAAAAAGAAAGAAAGTATGATCCAAGGATTTTATACCCAAATTGTCCTTTAAATATCAAGGCTAAAGAAACAGTTTTCACCAGATAATAACTGAGAGAAATCTGTACCTATCTACTTTTCTTGAAGAATCTACTAGAGAATCACTGTTTTCTGCATGTTTGTTTATTTGTTGTTTTCTGTTTTGAGACAGAGTCTCGCTCTTGTCACCCAGGCTGGAGTACAATGGTGCAATCTCGGCTCACTGCAACCTCCACCTCCTGGGGTTCAAGCGATTCTCTTGCCTCAGCCTCCTGAGAAGCTGGGATTACAGGTGCCTGTTACCACGCCCAGCTGATTTTTTGTATTTTTAGTAGAGACAGAGTTTCACCATGTTGGCCAGGCCAGGTCTCAAACTCCTGACCTCAGGTGATCCACCTGCCTCGGCCTCCCAAAGAGCTCAGATTACAGGCATGAGCCATCACACCCGGCCAAGAATCACTGTTATCTAACCAAATGATGACTGGGAAAACTTTAGCAATCAGATTGATGGTGAGCATTTAAGAACATAGAAGTATACCTCTAAGATTAAAACAAAAATGAGACAAATGTGGAAGACTAATGTACAAATGTTATGACAAAGTTGAAATAAGACAAGTAACATATGGGAGAAAGGAGTGAGAGTGAGGAAAATAGAATTAGCTCATTGAGTCCAGGCGTAGTGGCTCACGCCTGTAATCCCAGCACTTTGGGAGGCCAAAGCGAGCGGATCACTTGAGGTCAGGAGTTCGAGACCAGCCTGGCCAGCACGGTGAAACCCATCTCTACTAAAAATACAAAAAATTAGCTGGGCATAGTGGTGCATGCCTGTAATCCCAGCTACTCGGGAGGCTGAGGCAAAAGAATCGCTTGAACCCAGGAGGTGGAGGTTGCAGTGAGCCGAGATCGCACCACTGCACTCCAGCCTGGGCAACAGAGCAAGACTCCATTTCAAAAAAAAAAAAGAGACTGATTTTAAAAAATAAACCAGATAGTAAAAATTAAGCAAGGAAACAGGGGAGCAAGTGAATTTTAAAATGTACAAGGAGGCCAGGTGTGGTGGCTCACGCCTGTAATCCCAGAACTTTGGGAGGCTAAGGCAAGAAGATCACTCGAGCCCAGAGGTTCAAGACCAACCTGGGCAGCATAGTGAGACCTCATCTCTACAAAACAATTAAAAAGTTAGCCAGGCATGGTGGCGTGTGCCTGTGGTCCCAGCTAATTGGGAGGCTGTGCTGAGACCTCAGCTTTAGCTCATTGAGAACAGTTTCAGAATTCTGATTTCCAAAACTGCAGGACGATAAATCTGTGTCATTTTTAGCCATTGATTTTGTGGTCATTTGTTACAGAAGCAGTAGGAAATGAGTGCAGTACATTTTTTTTTTTTTTTAGACGGAGTCTTGCCCTGTGGCCCAGGCTGGAGGGCAGTGGCATGATCTCGGCTCACTGCAACCTCTGTCTCCCAGGTTCAAGAGATCCTCCCACCTCAGCCTCCCGAGTAGCTGGAATTACAGGCGTGTGCCACCATGCCCGGCTGATTTTTGTATTCTTAGTAGAGACGAGGTTTCGCCATGTTGGTCAGGCTGGTCTCAAACTCCTGACCTAAGATGATCCACCTGCCTTGACCTCCCAAAGTGCTGGGATTACAGGCATAAGCCACCATGCCCGGCCAAGTGCAGTAGATATTGATGACAAATTCGTTCTCATGAAAAATGAATAAAAGCTGGAGGATAGGATCCAGTTAACAACAAAACTCAGTTCACATGAATAAATTAGACCTTGCT
The DNA here is from genome assembly GCF_028885625.2 of Pongo pygmaeus. Lineage (NCBI taxonomy): Eukaryota > Metazoa > Chordata > Mammalia > Primates > Hominidae > Pongo > Pongo pygmaeus. The sequence goes on along the minus strand of NC_072385.2, from coordinate 31,702,968 downwards.
CAATTCAATTGAATAAGATGCCCTGTAAGATTTTTTTTTTAAATAATAATGCTAATTGACTTTTATTAGTATTTTTTTTTTCTTCGGAGACAGGGTCTCACTTTGTCACCCAGGCTGGAGTGCAGCAGCCTAATCACACCTCACTGCAGCCTTGACTTCCCCTAGCTTAAGTGATCCTCCCACCTCAGCATCCCCAGTAGCTGGGAGTACAGGTGTGTGCCACCACACTCAGCTAATTTCTGCACTTTTTTAATAGAAATAGTTTTTTGTTTGTTTTTTGAGACAGAGTCTCCTGCTGTTGCCAGGCTGGAGTGCAGTGGTACAGTCTCGGCTCACTGCAACCTCCGTCTCCCAGGTTCAAGCTATTCTCCTGCCCCAGCCTCCCGAGTAGCTGGGACTACAGGTGCGTGCCACCACGCCCGGCTAATTTTTGTAGTTTTAGTAGAGACGGGGTTTCACCATGTTGGCCAGGATGGTCTCGATCTCTTGACCTCATGATCCGCCTGCCTCGGCCTCCCAAAGTGCTGGGATTACAGGCATGAGCCCCCATGCCCAGCTGAAATAGGTTTTCACCATGTTGCCCCGGCTGTTCTCAAACTCCTGGACTCAAGCAGTCTGTCCACCTTGACCTCCCAAACTGCTAGGATTACAAGCTGACTTTTATTCTTTATGCCAGAGGCCTAAATAGTAAAAATGGGGAGAAATGAGAGAAAGTCTGATGTAGCCAGGATCCCCACGTACAATAAGAAGAGCTCTTCTTGCTATAAATTGGCATCACTATTATAAAAATGTGATTTTTTTGATAAAACAAAACAGGACTATCTCTTTTGAAATTCACAACCTAGATTAAAGATAAAATACAATGTAAAAAGGATATATTCTTCCAATACATGAGAATTTAAATTTCCAAACAAACTTACAATGATGGTTTTCATAATTTGACGTTAAGAAATCGTTAACAACATATGAGGAAGAGCAATGCTAATTCTGGTAGACATTTCTTTTCTTCTAAATAGCTTTATTTTGTAAAAAGAACAATTGGCTATATATAAAGGCGAGAATTGTGAAAAATAAAAATATAATTTATTATTTCATTGTAACTATCTCTTTTTTTTTTTTTTTTTTTTTTTTTTGAGACGGAGTCTCGCTCTGTCGCCCAGGCTAGAGTGCAAGGGCGCGATCTTGGTTCAGCACAACTTCTGCCTCCCGGGATCAAGCGATTCTTTCGCCTCGGCGTCCAGAGTAGCTGGGATTACAGGCATGCACCAACACGCCTGGATAATTTTTGTATTTTCAGTAGTGTTGGGGTTTTACCATGTTGCCCAGGCTGGTCTTCAACTCCTGACCTCAGGTGATCCACCCGCCTCAGCCTCCCAAAGTGCTAGGATTACAGGTATGAGCCACCAAACCCGGCCCATTGTAACTATTTTAAGAAATCTTTGCAGAGTTTAGTTCTTTTCCAAAGTCTCTTTATAATGATTTCATGCAAGTTTAAAATAGGCAACTTTTCTGAGTGCTCATAAAAAAGTGTCCTGAGACTTTTGTGCATTTTTCATAGTTGATCCTTTTGAAGTAGTTAGGTTAAGTAACCAGTGGAGTAAGTAACCAGTACACATTTGTAATCCCAGCACTTTGGGAGGCTGAGGAGGGCAGATCACCTGAGGTTGGGAGTTCAAGACCAGCCTGGCCAACATGGTGAAACTCCATCTCTACCACAAATACAAAAAATTAGGCGCAGCACACACCTGTAGTCCCAGCTACTCGGGAGGCTGAGGCATGAGAATTGCTTGAACCTGGGAGGCAGAGGTTGCAGGCCAAGATCATACCACTGCACTCCAGTTTGGGCGACAGAGCAAGACTCTGTCTCAGGAAAAAAAAAAAAAAGTAACCAGGGCAAGTGCATCCTTCACATATTGTTTCATCTATTATGTGATTAAAAATCATAAACTTTACTGAAAATAAAAACTGCCATGATCTAAAAGCTATCAAATGGTTCTGGGTATAAAGATAAGCTGACGCAGGCAGTGAGAAATCTTTTAAGCATTCTTCAATCTGGTGATATTACAGCTAAATAAGTTTTTCAACATGAAAAAGATACTTAAATAATTTTTATTCAAGTAAAATTCACATAAGAGAAAATTAACCATTTTGAAGTGTACAATTCAGTAGCATTTGGTACATTCACAATATTGTGCAGCCAAAAATATTCTTTTTAAAACAACTTTATTTTCACAGATCATTAAGCAGAGTTATCCACCAAATATTAATACATTATTTCTATAAAGACTTCAATCGTTTCAGCTAAAAGAGGCCAAATATCAAAAGCTATCTAACAGTGACAATTCTTTGTCTTTTCTGATGCTGACAAAGACTTTCAACTCTTTTCAGTAGAAAAAGTCAACAGAAATCAAAGATGCTGTTAACGTTGCTGCTGAGAAAAAACTGATGCTCTCTTTACACATTTGAAAAAGTCAGGAAAGTTCAATGACCTACAGGATGGGTAATGTTCCACAGGCTTTCTGAGAGAGAACAGTCAGAATTTCCAGAGTAAATTTGATAGGTTTTAAGTGACTTTAGCAGTAATGATTACATGCTGGCATTTGTATTTTTTAGTACTGTATAGTTTAGTCTTGTATAGTTCCTCGGTTAATTAGCAACTTCAAATATTAGACTCAAATAGCTGGAAAAGCTGGCCGGGCGCGATGGCACGTGCCTGTAATCCAACACTTTGGGGGGCCGAGGTGGGAGGATCACCTGAGGTCAGGAGTTTGAGACTAGCCTGGCCAACATGGTAAAACCCCATCTCTACTAAAAATGCAAAAATTAGCCAGGTGCGGAGGCAGGTGCCTGTAATCCCATCTACTTGGGAGGGTGAGGCAAGAGAATCGCTTGAACCTGGGAGGTGGAGGTTGCAGTGAGACGATATTGCACCATTGCTCTCCAGCTTGGGTGACAAGAGCAAAACTCTGTTTCAAAAAAAAAAAAAAAAAAAAAAAGGCTAGTTAAATGGTTCATTTGAAGATAAACATTCTTAAACACTTACTAGATTTCACCTATTAAAAAAGTATAGTTTCTCCCTTCCTACCTTTGGAGCTCCCGCCAGTACCTCCTATTGGTAGAATCTAACAGTAAGTCTGCCAGCAAAAGAGCCTGGGACACCCAGATCCCACACGCAAGAGAATTTACAGACTCCCAGCCTTAACACCGCAGAGCCAAGTAGAAAAGATCCACTGTGGCTGTAGGAGACAATTGGCCAATAACAGGCACAGCCCACTGCTTTGACTACTCAGCACCTGCACCCTTCAAGGCACAGACAGCTAAAAGAGCTAACAAGACAAACGCTCTGCCTTACAAGATGCAGTTATACAGTGCAGAAATAAAGATACTCTCACTTTCCCCCTGAAAAGGGGAAACCAAACGTCCCATCAGCCACTGTATCCTACTCTGGGTAATATTAGTTTCTGCCTCGGTATTCTGTAAACTGAAGACCAAATTGTAAAGTTAGCTGCCACCCACCCTTGTATCAGGGGAGACCATCTCTTTGGCCACTTCTCCATCCAGGAAGCTGGGTCTAAGATTTCCTTGTAGGTCAGGCGCCATGGCTCACGCCTGTAATCCCAGCACTTTGGGAGGCCGAGGCGGGGGGATCACGAGGTCAGGAGATCGAGACCATCCTGGCTAACGCGGTGAAACCCTGTCTCTGCTAAGAATACAAAAAAAAATTAGCCGGGCGTGGTGGCGGGCACCTGTAGTCCCAGCTACTCGGGAGGTTGAGGCAGGAGAATGGCGTGAACCCGGGAGGCGGAGCTTGCAGTGAGCCGAGATCACACCACTGCACTCCAGCCTGGGCGACAGAGCGAGACTCCGTCTCAAAAAAAAAAAAGATTTGCTTGTTGGTTTTCAGGGATCTTCTGCAGCTGTGCCCATTTTGTAAACTAAGCCCAAGTTTTGTTTGGGTTTTTCCTCAATGAACTGATCATAGAAAACTCCCCATAAGAATGGAAAACTCCCCATGAGAACTAGGTTATGTGGGCCCTAACACATCATCTCACAACCCTTAGAGGCTTCCTGATCTAAATCCTGGTGAAATAAACGGCCTCTATTTTTCATCTAAGTGCTTGCACCATTGGGCTCTTACATAGTTATTGTAATGAAGCAGGTTCAGAAATCATACCTTTACATCAGCTGGGAAAAGGGGGAGTAATTCAGGAATTTCCTTAAAACACCCAGAGCCTACCTGAGAAGTAATGAGAACCCAAATGAGCATCTACAGAAGGAGCAGGATTGAAAAAAAAGAAAAATAAATAAATAAAAACAAATAAGCATCAAGAAAACCAAAACACCACAGAATTAGACTTGGAGAAAATTAGACCTTCTTTCCCATCCCTATCCATTCATTCATTGCTTCTTTTTTTATCTTATTTTTTAAACACGTTTATTGATGTGTTCTGACATTTATCAAGCATCTACTTTACGCCAAATGCACAGTAGATGCAGTTGTGAGCCAAACAAATCCCATGCCCTCAAGGAGCCTCTGTCGCAGCAGAATGTGCTGCATTTAGCAGACCTGCCACTCACTAGCCATGTGGTTACTCAGGACTTTCTGCGCCTCAGTTTTCTCACCTGTAAAATGGGGCAACATGGTGCCTCAGGTTGTTATGAGGATTAAATGAGTTCATGCATATAAAGTGCTTAGAACAGGGCCTGCCACATCGTAAGCACAGAGGAAATGTGAGTTTGTCTTACATTCTATTTTCTATCCACAATTTCTCACAGAAAGAGAAAATTTGAGGAGGGAATGAGTAGCTATTAGGAGGCAGGGAAGCCAACATCTTCATGCTAGAGACATGGACAAGGAAGCCCAGGTACCACAGAGTATAAATGGTGGGATGCAAATCATCTGAGGCCAGGGTGAGCTTTCTGACGAGTGGTTTGGGAGATCCTAGCATGGCACCGCTGAGTCTGACAGATTGACTATATGTGCTAACCCGACACTCCCTACCTATGTAATTCTGGGCAAGCTTTATTTACCCTTGGGGAGGAGAAGGAGGAAGATCTTGAGAGCTGAAGTTCCCGACTTCTGAAGGGCAGAAACAGAGCAACTAGGTTTACACAGGAGCACAGGGAGTGGCACTTCAGAGTTCTGTCCCCTGCATGATTCTTCAACAATTTCCAGTTTTGTGCTACTCCAGTTCAGGTTCTGAGAGAGGGCCCTGCTTTGCACTACACTGAGTTACTTACCCAACCTTTGACCAAAAGAAAAGGAAGCACTTGAGTGCTATTCATCAAAACTAGTCTTGTGTGGAAGACTATTTCCACAAAGCAAAATAGTCATGCTCGTACCAGAAGAAAAGGAAATAGGCCTGTCCAGGAACGCCTAGCAGACACCCACTACGCTGAGCTCACCAGCCTGGTCCTGCTGGCGGGGGTGGGGAGACTTGCAAATGGGCTGAACAAAGGCTGCATTCTCTCACTAATCTCAGAGTAGGTTCAGAGAGCAGGGCTCCAAGGCTGGTGGGGCAGCCCAGCCCTCCTCAGCTTGGTCAGTCTCTGCTTCCAGGCCAACTACTCTAGGAGTGTCATTTCTCAGTCAGAGGGAAGGGAAATTGGGTGTGCAGACATATTTGCTTGTTTGCTAGTGATATTTTGCCAATTTCCAAATGCATAAGCCTATACAGTGGCTACAGCAATGCTACGGAAACTCTCACCTGCCATCAGCCTCTCTCGGCCTCTGGGCTCTGATGCAAAGGTTCTACGTCCGTCCAAGTCCTCCAAGAAGCCGACTCCAAGATGGAATGAATAGGGCAAGGATTTTATTGTGCCTGTGAGAGATAACAGACGGGAAGCTGGGAAAGGTTGAGAGCAACATTAGACCCCATGCAAGTCTGACTTGAGTGAAGGAGAAAGGGAAGAAAGACTAGCTGGAGGTGTCCTAGACCCTTATGTGAACTAAAGAAGGTTCCACAAGGCCAAAGGAAAGCTCTCAAGACAAAGCTGGCCATCAGAAGAAGTCCCCATCTTTCGAGAACTGCCTTAAAATGCCTGGCTTAAGTGCCCAGTCCTTGACTTAGAGCAGCCAGCAGCCCTGGTCATTTATGCCCCTGTAGTTTGAGGTCTATCAGATGCATTCTATGAGCACAGCGAGTTCAAAGTCACTTAACCTTAAGGGTGTATTCTGCCCAGAACTATGAAATTCTGAGAATTTAAGTCTGTAGACTACAAATATTCATATAACATATAAAAGATTATTGATTTCATTTTATGCCTTCCTTATGAGGTCTCTGCTGTTTTTTGTTTTTTGTTTGTTTTTGTTTTGAGAGAAGCAGCTATCTTTTGCTAAAATACAAGATATTTATGAACAGGAGCTCTAGGTTCTATATTTCTTGACTTCAGCTTTAGCAATGTATAAAGGTAGTTTCTGGAAGAAGTATAATTACAGAAAATTGCCTCTGATCCTGATGCTGATGCCCAGCTGTGCAGCTTTAGAACTTGTTTTATTAACTCGCCCGTCAGTTACTATGCCTCCCGTGAACTGAGTTCACACAACTGGTTTATACACCATCATCACAATTTATTAATGTTAAAAGCAGATAAAATCTTTGTAGTGCACCACGATTATGGCCTTGATGTTACACCTGTTAGATTTTCAGGCAGCCAAATTATAGCTCAAGATTGCAAGATAAGCATGGCAACATACGAAAGAGGGTGGAGGGCTTTTATGCATCTCCTCTGTGGCCTAGGCCAGGCAGGGTGAGCTTCTGCAGGCAAGAGGAGAGGGATGTAAGGTTCTGGGGCCTTCTGTCTGGCAGGTGCTGACAGAGTACTGACTCAGCCTTAGTAATAACACCGCCTCTCTCCTTCTAATATCTCCTTCTGCAGTTAACAAGAACTTTGATCTTGCTGCACAATTCATTCATTTATTCAATAAATATGTGTTAAGTATGAGTGTGGTTAATTGTCTTGGGTATTGGGAACACAGTGATGAATAAGGTATGAGCCTCCTTTTTATTTGCAGCAATAATGTGAAATATCCAGATGGCTGACTAGATTGTATCTCAGGGAGACCCCACCATCTGCTGCTTCTAATTCATGGGGGTAATGGAACCAGTGGTTTTTACTGCACATTCTGGAATTTAGACTCAGTGGAGTTCTCAGAGGTCTTCAGAAATCTGTTTACCCATTTCTGGTGGACTCTTTTTCTCATTCCTAGCAGCTATTTTGCTCCTTCCCTTATTCTGTAATCCCAACACTTGCCCCATCTTAGTTTCTGGTGACCTCACTTCCTATTCTTTTGAGAAGAGAAGAGTCACTTGCCCAGAACGATTTCAGCTTCCTGACTCTGCACATCAAAACTGTCTGTGTCCACACTGACCTTCTCATCCTTCTCCCTGTGTCAAAAAAGGAAATACACTTCCTTCCTCCCAGCGTTACCTCTGTACATCAACCCCACCCTTTTAGCTCATTTTGCAAACTTGTTCCCACAACTACTTCCTCTACTCTGCAGCCTCAATCTTCCCTTACCCCTGGTTCCTCCTCTTCAGCTGACAAACATTACTGTCTGCCACTCCCCAAGAAAGAAAACACTTCCCTCAACCCTTCTACTTCTTGGAATTACTGATCTTGCTTCTTCTCAAACAACTTAAAGTGGTCTATGCTTATGGCCCCCAACACTTAGGCCAGTACCAAGACTCTGCAGCACATGACATTATTCCCATTGCCTTCTGAGCCTGTCCAGCCCTGGGTGCCATAAAGCTGTAGTCTTTAGGGTCTTCTTCTCTGAACATTTATCTGCCATTGTCAGTGGCTCCTCTTCATTTCCTTGCCCTTCCCAACCCCCACTCCTTCTCTCCCCTCCCACCACCACAGTTCTCTCCTGGCTAAGAGTCTCTTTTGTCTTTTGTCTCCCCAGCTGAGTGTCTCAGCCCTCATGGCTCCATAATCATCTCTGTGCTGTTGCTTCTCAAATTAGGATTGTGAAAGTTTACCTCTCTCTCAAATTGCTGACCTACATTGCCTGTGCAGCAGACTTGGATGTCTTGCCAAGTACCTCAAGCCAAATTCATCATCTTTCCACCAAACCGGTTCTTCCTGCTGCCCAACGTAGCATAGTTTTTGCATCATCATTATTTTCAGGCATCCTTCTTTTCCTTTGTGCCTATTTGAGCAGTTTTCAGGACCTGTAAGTGTTGCCTCCATCATCTCTCCTTACATGCTGTCATTCCTTTCAGATCCCTTTCAGGCCACCACTCTGATTCAGTGCCTCATTATTGGGTTTTTATTATTTAAATAGCATCCTAGTTAGTCTCCTTCCATTAGTCTTTTCCTCTTTAGGTGCCTTCTCCTCAATGATATGAGGTATATCTTTTATTTTTATTTTATTTTTTTATTTATTCCTGAGACAGAGTCTCGCTCTGTTGCCCTGGCTGGAGTGCAGTGGCACAATCTCGGCTCACTGCAACCTCCGCCTCCCGGGTTTAAACGATTCTCCTGCCTCAGCCTCCCAAGTAGCTGGGATTACAGGTGCCCACCACTATGCCTGGCTAATTTTTATATTTTTAGTAGAGATGGGGTTTCATCATGTTGGCCAGGCTGGTCTCGAACTCCTGACCTCAGGTGATCCACCCACCTTGGCCTCCCAAAGTGCTGGGATTACAGGCCTGAGCAACTGCGCCTGGCCGAGGTACATCTTTTACATCACAGTAGAACCATGTCATTTCCTGATATTTAAAAAAAAAAAAAAAAAAAAAAGTCAATATGTCCCTATTATCTACCAAATGGAAGAAAAACTCCATGGTATAGAATCCTAGTCCTTTGTAGTATGGCCTCAAATGCTTTCTGACCTTGCCTTACTTGATTTAACCTGTATACCCTATTTTTCATTCAGAATTTAACTAGTCTCAAACACAACCCCCATTTTCCCACTTCCAAACCTTGGCTTATTTTGTGTCCTATCTCAAATGCCTTTCCTTTTCACCCTGCCTACCCCATTGAAATCTTAACTATCATTCAAAGTTGACTTCAAATTCACTACTTCCATGAAACAGTGCCCAATTTTTCCGTTTGGAAGCTCTCTTTTTGTTTGGAGCATCTTATGGTACTTACTGCAATTTACCTAATAACAAGACACACTAAAGTGAAGGTCTGATCTCTGCTACTCATTTGTAAATAAGCTTATGTCAGATTTCTCTTTGCATCTCCTCATACAGTATGGTATGCATCTCCTCATACTCAAAGTATGGTCTACATCTTTAAGCACAGTGTTCAATTCAGCTGAAGTTTTTTTTTTATTTTATAGCAAGGCTGTTTAGATAAAGTCAACAGTAGATTGATGTACATTCTGGAACAAGCTCCTTATCTCATGGCAGATTAGTACCAAACGGTTCATTGACTGGCACCAGACCACAGTTCACGTTAAGTTGTATTGCCTTAGGAACAGTACCTTTCAATAGATTTTTTTAAAGACTTATTTTAGGTTCACAACAAAATTCAGCAAAAGGTACAGAGAGTTCCCGTATCCCCTCTGCCCCAACACAGGCCTCCCCAACTAAACATCCCCCACCAGAGTGGAACATTTGTTACAATTGATGAGCCCACATTGACACATCATTATCACCCAAAGTCCATAGTTTACATTAGGATTCACTCTTGGTGTTCTATATTCTAAGGGTTTGAACAAGTGTATAATGACATGTATCTACCACTATAGTATCATACAGAATATTTTCACTGCCCTGAAAGTCCTCTGTGTTCCACCTACTCTTCCTTCTCCCTAACCCCTGGCAACCACTGGCCTTTTTATTGTCTCCATGATTTTGCCTTTTCAAGAATGTCATATAGTTGGAATAATACAGTAGTCTTTTCAGATTGGTTTCTTTCATTTAGCAGCAGGCACTTACATAGCCTCTATGTCCCTTCATGACTTAAGAGCTCAGTCTCATAATATTCCATTGTCTGGATATATCACAGTTTACTCAACCATTCACCTGCTGAAGGACATTTTGGTTGCTTCCAAGGTTTGACAATTATTAATAAAGCTGTTTGCTATAAACATCCATATGCAGGTTTTTGTGTGGACATAAGTTTTCAACATCTTTGGATAAATACCAAAGAACACAATTGCTGGATCATATGGTAGGAGTATGTTGAGACGAGAAAGGGAAAGAAAAAGTACTTATAGAAATAATGGCCAAAAACTTCCCAATTGGATGAAAAACATTATTCTACAGTTCCAAGGAGCTAAACAAAATTCCAAGTAGGATAAACTCATAGAGATTTACATCTAGACATATTATAATCAAACTGTTGGAAAACAAAGAGAGGATCTTGAAAACAGCAACTGAATCTTGAAAGCAGTAAAGAGAAGTGACTTACCACATATGAGTGATCATCAATAAGATTAACTGCTAATTTCTCATTAAAAACCATGGAGGCCAAAAGGCAGTGGGAATGACATGTTCAAAATGCTGGGAAAAGAAAAAGACTGATAACCAAGAATTCTATGCCAGCAAAACTATACTTCAAAAATGTAGGAGAAATTAAGACACTCTCAGATGAACAAAAGAAAATAGGAGAATTTGTTGCTAGCAAATCTGCCCTTGTATTTAGAAATACTAAAAAAGATGCTTCAGATCGAAATGAAAAAGCATCAGATAGTAACTCTAATCCATACAAAAAAATAAAGAACACTGATGAAGTTAACTACAGAGGTGTATATAAAAGACAGTTCAACTGTATTTTTTGTTTGTAACTGTTTTATTCTCCTGATAGATTTTTAAACAACCACATAAACCAGTATATATACAATTATGTTGATGTGTTGATGGGCTTATAATGTATAAAGATACAACTTGTATGACAATAGTAGGAAAAAAGGAGGGTGAAGGAAACAAAACTATGTAAAACCAAAGTTTGTATTCTTTTGAAATTTAGTTGGCATTATTGAGAACTAGATGGATATAAGTTGTTACTTGCAATCCTTAGGGCAATCAGAAAGAATATAACTCATATATATAGATAACAAGAAAAATGACAAGTGAATTAATGTTATAAACTAGAAATATCTACCTAACACAAAAGAAAGCAGAACCAGAAGAAACAAGAAAAACAAGACATATAGAAAATAAACAGCAAATTGGCAGATGTGAATCCTACTTTATCGGTAATTACATTAAATGTAAATTTAAAAGGTTGATATTTCTTCCTTCAGTTCTGTTGGGTTTTGCTCCATGTATGTTGGGACTCTGTTGTTGCTAATTAGTCAACAATAATAATTGAAGACTTTACCAGGTATGGTGGCTCTCACCTGCAATCCCAGCACTTTAGGAGACTGAGGTAGGTGGATCACTTGAGGTCAGGAGTTCAAGACCAGCCTGGCCAACATGGTGAAACCCCATGTCTACTAAAAAAAATTAGCTGGGCACAATGGCACGTGCCTGTAATCCCAGCTAATTGGGAGGCTGAGGCAGGAGAATCGCTTGAAACTGGGAGGCGGAGGTTGTGGTGAGCCAAGATTGTGCCACTGCACTCCAGCCTGGGCAACAGAGCGAGACTCTGTCTTGAAAAAAAAAATAATAATAATTGAAGACTTCAACACCCCACTTTAAATAATGAGAAAAACAACAGAAGATCAACAAGGAAACAGAAGACTGGAATAACACTGTAAACCAACTAGATCTAACAGGTATCTATAGAAGACTCCACCCAGAAACAGCAGAGTACACATTCTTCTCAAGTGCACACGTAATGTTCCCCAGAATAGATTGTATGTTAGCTCACAAAACAATTGAATTTTAAATTCGAATAGATTTAAAAGTATTAAAATTATATAAAGTATGTTCTCCAACCACAGTGAAATTAAATTAGGGCCAGAAGCAGTGGCTCACGTCTGAAATCCCAGCACTTTGGGAGGCCGAGGCGGGTGGATCACTTGAGGTCAGAAGTTTGAGACCAGCCTGGCCAACATGGTGAAATCTCATCTCTATTAAAAAACACACACACACACACAAATTAGCTGGGTGTGGTGGCGTGCACCTGTAATCCCAGCTACGCAGGAGGCTGAGGCACAAGAATCACTTGAACCTGGAAGCAGAGATCGCAGTGAACTGAGATCATGCCACTGCACTCCAGCCTGGGCGACACAGTGAGACTCCATCTCAAAAAACAAAACAAAACAAAACAAAAAAATTAGAAATCTACAAAAAAAGTAGTTTGGGAAAGTCACAAATATAGGAAGATTTTAAAAACTCATTCCTAAATAACCAATGCATCAAAGAAGAAAAAACAAGGAAAATTAGACAATACTTTGAGATGAATTAAAATGAAAAAAATACCAAAACTTCTGGGATACTGCTAAAGCACTACTTAAAGAGAAATTTATAGCAGCAAACACCTTTACTAAAAAGAATATCTCAAATCAATACCTTAATCTTTCACCTTAAAAAACTAGAAAAAGAAAAGCAAACCAAACCCAGAGCAAGCAGAAGACCGCAACAAAACCTAGAGCAGAAATAAACTAGAGAATAGAAAAAAAAATAGAGGAAATCAATTAAAACAAAAACTGGCTCTTTGAAAAGATGAACAAAATTGACAGACCTTTAGTAGACTGTCCAAGAATATAGTAGACTGTCCAAGAAGAAAGAGAGATAACTCACTTTATTAAATCAGGAATGAAAGAAGGGACATCAGCCAGGCACAGTGGCTCACGCCTGTAATCCCAGCACTTTGGGAGGGCGAGGTGGGTGGATTACCTGAGGTCAGGAATTCAAGACCAGCCTGATCAACATGGTGAAACCCCATCTCTACTAAAATACAAAATTAACTGGGCGTGGTGGCGCATGCCTGTAATCCCAGCTACTTAGGAGGCTGAGGCAGGAAAATCGCTTGAACTCAGGAGGCAGAGGTTGCAGTGAGCCAAGATCATGCCATTGCACTCCAGCCTGGGCAACAAGGGTGAAACTCTGTCTCAAAAAAAAAAAAAAAAAAAAAAAAAAAAAAGTAGGGGGGTGGGGGGTGGACATCACTACTAACCTTACAGAAATAAAAAGGATTATAAGTGAATATTATGAGTAATTATATGCCAACAAATGAGATAACTTAGATGAAACAAATTCTAAGACAAATATAGCACAGTTGTCTACACAAGGGAGCTATATTTATTTACCTGTTCATAAATAGATATTTCCAAGGATGAACTGAAAACTATGGAAGGAGATAGCTGCATTTTGAATATTGGCAGATGAGTCTGTCACATGTCTTCTTTAATTTTTTTATTTTGTTTGTAGAGCTCTACAGCTACAACTGATTATATAAGATGAATGAAGTACAGTTGAATAATATTGGCTTTTCTTTGCAATAACCTCAGGAGAGTGGCTCATTATATGAGTATAAAAGAATATGTTACATGTTTCCAGGAGAGCAGTGCAATCCACAAACTTGAGGAAATGGAAGAATTTCTCACTGTGGTGGGCTATCATTATGTAACAGGCTCTGCCAAGACAAGCTATATTCACTGCACGACCTGGTGCTAGGAGTGTACTAATGTACTTATAAATTGCAGCCTGAACCGGCGGGTAATACCGTAGCCCCTGTTTATGGGGTTTCCAAAACCATTTACAAATCTGTGTATTTATGGGGTTTGTAGGACGTCATAGCCTGCTTTTTCCACAAGGATAAGAAAGGGTTAATACAAATGTTTTGGTAAATATATAACCTCATAATTTTTCATCATCTGGTAAATTTTTTTTCATATACTGGAGCTAAATTTTCAAATGGTAGTAAGGCAAATTTTTCTTTGATCCATTCTGCAATATTTGTGAGAGTCACATTTTAAACACAGAAAATACGAGGTACATAAAATTCCTGGGAATTAAGATCTTTGGTACTTGAGAAAGAAGATTGATTCTTCACCAAATGTCAGGAAAGATCTTTGAAGACTTTGAGTGTAACATGAAGGCACAGTTGTACTTTGGGTTCATTAACAAATAATATGTTCTTGCTAAACACAATAGCAATGTCTCAGGAAATCCGCTTGCATTTACCTGGCCCTGCACTGTTCAATAAACCACATGTGGCTGTTAAGCACCTGCAATGTTGCTAGTCCAAATGGAGATGTGCTGTAAGTGTGACACACACGGAATTCCAAAGACTTAGTACAAAAAACTTGTAGGGCCGGGCACGGTGGCTCACGCCTATAATCCCACCACTTTGGGAGGCTGAGGCAGGTGGATCACTTGAGGCCAGGAGTTCAAGACCAGCCTGGGCAACATGGTGAAACCCTATCTCTACTAAAAATACACAAATTAGTGGGGTATGGTGGTGCATGCCTGTAGTCCCAGCAATTCAGGATGCTGAGGCACAAGAATAGCTTGAACCCAGAGGTGGGGGTTGCAGTGAGCCAAGATGGCACCATTGTATTCCAGCCAGGACAACAGAGGGAGACTCTGCCTCAAAAAAAGAAAAAGAAAGAAAAAACCTTGTAAGTGATCTCAAATTTTTTATATTCCTTACATGTTGAACTATTTTTGCATAAAACTGGATGAATAAAATACATTATTAACATTAATTTCCTCTGTTCTTTTTTTTATGAATTAGTTACTACTTTTATTCTTTTTTTAATACTTTAAGTTCTAGGGTATATGTGCCATATTGGTGGGCTGCACCCATTAACTCGTCATGTACATTAGGTATATCTCCTAATGCTATCCCTCCCCCGTCCCCCCACCCCACGACAGGCCCTGGTGTGTGATGTTCCCCATCCTGTGTCCATGTGTTCTCATTGTTCAATTCCCACCTATGAATGAGAACATGCAGTGTTTGGTTTTCTGTCCTTGTGACAGTTTGCTCAGAATGATGGTTTCCAGCTTCATCCATGTCCCTGCAAAGGACATGAACTCATCCTTTTTTATGGCTGCATAGTATTCCACGGTGTATATGTGCCACATTTTCTTAATCCAGTCTATCATTGATGGACATTTGGGTTGGTGCCAAGTCTTTGCTATTGTGAATAGTGCCACAATAAACATACATGTGCATGTGTCTTTATAGCAGCATGACTTACAATCCTTTGGGTATATACCCAGTAATGGGATGGCTGGGTCAAATGGTATTTCCAGTTCTAGATCCTTGAGGAATCACCACACTGTCTTCCATAATGGTTGAACTAGTTTACAGTCCCACCAACAGTGTAAAAGTGTTCCTATTTCTCCACATCCTTTCCAGCACCTGTTGTTGCCTGACTTTTTTTAATGATCGCCATTCTAACTGGTGTGAGATGGTATCTCATTGTGGTTTTGATTTGCATTTCTCTGATGGCCAGTGATGATGAGCATTTTTTCATGTGTCTGTTGGCTGCATAAATGTCTTCTTTTGAGAAGTGTCTGTTCATATCCTTTGCCCACTTTTTAATGGGGTTGTTTGATTTTTTTCTTGCAAATTTGTTTAAGTTCTTTGTGGATTCTGGATATTAGCCCTTTGTCAGATGGGTAGATTGTAAAAATTTTCTCCCATTCTGTAGGTTGCCTGTTCACTCTGATGGTAGTTTCTTTTGCTGTGCAGAAGCTCTTTAGTTTAATTATATCCCATTTGTCAATTTTGGCTTTTGTTGCCATTGCTTTTGGTGTTTTAGTCATGAAGTCCTTGCCCATGCCTATGTCCTGAATGGTATTGCCTAGGTTTTCTTCTAGGGTTTTTATGGTTTTAGGTCTAACATTTAAGTCTTTAATCCATCTTGAATTAATTTTTGTATAAGGTGTAAGGAAGGGATCCAGTTTCAGCTTTCTACATATGGCTAGCCAGTTTTCCCAGCACCATTTATTAAATAGGGAATCCTTTCCTCATTGCTTGTTTTTGTCAGGTTTGTCAAAGACCGGATGGTTGTAGATGTGTGGTATTATTTCTGAGGGCTCTGTTCTGTTCCATTGATCTATATCTCTGTTTTGATACCAGTACCATGCTGTTTTGATTACTGTAGCCTTGCAGTACAGTTTGAAGTCAGGTAGTGTGATGCCTCCAGCTTTGTTCTTTTGGCTTAGGATTGTCTTGGCAATGCGGGCTCTTTTTTGGTTCCATATGAACTTTAAAGTAGTTTTTTCCAGTTCTGTGAAGAAAGTCATTGGTAGCTTGATGGGGATGGCATTGAATCTATAAATTACCCTGGGCAGCATGGCCATTTTCACGAAATTGATTCTTCCTATCCATGAGCATGGAATGTTCCACCATTTGTTTGTGTCCTCTCTTATTTCCTTGAGCAGTGGTTTGTAGTTCTCCTTGAAGAGGTCCATCACATCCCTTGTAAGTTGTATTCCTAGGTATTTTATTCTCTTTGTAGCAATTGTGAATGGGAGTTCACTCATGATTTGGCTCTCTGTCTGTTATTGGTGTATAGGAATGCCTGTGATTTTTGCACATTGATTTTGTATCCTGAGACTTTGCTGAAGTTGCTTATCAGCTTAAGGAGATTTTGGGCTGAGATGATGGGGTTTTCTAAATATACAATCATGTCATCTGCAAACAGGGACAATTTGACTTCCTCTTTTCTTAATTGAATACCCTTTATTTCTCTCTCCTGCCTGATTGCCCTGGCCAGAACTTCCAACACTATGTTGAATAGGAGTGGTGAGAGAGGGCATCCCTGTCTTGTGCCAGTTTTCAAAGGGAATGCTTCCAGTTTTTGCCCATTCAGTATGATATTGGCTGCGGGTTTGTCATAAATAGCTCTTATTATTTTAAGATACATCCCATCAATACCTAGTTTATTGAGAGTTTTTAGCATGAAGGGCTGTTGAATTTTGTCGAAGGCCTTTTCTGCATCTATTGAGATAATCATGTGGTTTTTGTCTTTGGTTCTGTTTATACGCTGGATTACATTTATTGATTTGTGTATGTTGAACCAACCTTGCATCCCAGGGATGAGGCCAACTTGATCATGGTGGATAAGCTTTTTGATGTGCTGCTGGATTGGGTTTGCCATTATTTTATTGAGGATTTTTGCATGGATGTTCATCAGGGATATTGGTCTAAAATTCTCTTTTTTTGTTGTGTCTCTGTCAGGCTTTGGTATCAGATGATGGTGGCCTCATAAAATGAGTTAGGGAGGATTCTCTCTTTTTCTATTGATCAGAATAGTTTCAGAAGGAAAGGTACCAGCTCCACCTTGTACCTCTGATAGGATTCGGCTGTGAATCTGTCTGGTCCTGGACTATTTTTGGTTGGTAAGCTATTAATTATTGCCTCAATTTTAGAGACTGTTATTTGTCTATTCAGGGATTCAACTTCTTCCTGGTTAGTCTTGGGAGGGTGTATGTGTCCAGGAATTTATCCATTTCTTCTAGATTTTCTAGTTTATTTGCATAGAGGTGTTTATAGTATTCTCTGATGGTAGTTTGTATTTCTGTGGGATCGGTGGTGATAGCCTCTTTATCATTTTTTATTGCTCTATTTGATTCTTCTCTCTTTTTTTCTTTATTAGTCTTGCTAGTGCTCTATCGATTTTGTTGATCTTTTCAAAAAACCAGCTCCTGGATTCATTGATTTTTTGAAGGATTTTTTTGTGTCTCTATCTCCTTCAGTTCTGCTCTGATCTTAGTTATTTCTTTCCTTCTGCTAGCTTTTGAATGTGTTTGCTCTTGCTTCTCTAGTTCTTTTAATTGTGATGTTAGGTTGTCAATTTTAGATCTTTCCTGCTTTCTCTTGTGGGCATTTAGTGCTATAAATTTCCCTCTACACACTGCTTTAAATGTGTCCCAGAGATTCTGGTATGTTGTGTCTTCGTTCTCATTGGTTTCAAAGAACATCTTTATTTCTGCCTTCATTTCATTATGTACCCAGTAGTCATTCAGGAGCAGGTTGTTCAGTTTCCATGTAGATGAGTGGTTTTGAGTGAGTTTCTTAATCCTGAGTTCTAGTTTGATTGCACTGTGGTCTGAGAGACAGTTTGTTATAATTTCTGTTCTTTTATATTTGCTGAGGAGTGCTTTACTTCCAACTATGTGGTCAACTTTGGAATAAGTGTGATGTGGTGCTGAGAAGAATGTATATTCCGTTGATTTGGGGTGGAGAGTTCTGTAGATGTCTATTAGGTCCGCTTGGTGCAGAGCTGAGTTAAATTCCTGGGTATCCTTGTTAACTTTCTGTCTCATTGATCTGTCTAAAGTTGATAGTGGGGTGTTAAAGTCTCCCATTATTATTGTGTGGGAGTCTAAGTCTCTTTGTAGGTCTCTAAGGACTTGCTTTGTGAATCTGGGTGCTCCTGTATTGGGTGCATATATATTTAGGATAGTTAGCTCTTCATGTTGAATTGATCCCTTTACCATTATGTAATGGCCTTCTTTGTCTCTTTTGATCTTTGTTGGTTTAAAGTCTGTTTTATCAGAGACTAGGATTGCAGCCCCTGCTTTTTTTTGTTTTCCGTTTGCTTGGTAGATCTTCCTCCATCCCTTTATTTTGAGCCTACGTGTGTCTCTGCACATGAGATGGGTCTCCTGAATACAGCACACTGATAGGTCTTGACTCTTTATCCAATTTGCCAGTTTGTGTCTTTTAATTGGAATATTTAGCCCATTTACATTTAAGGTTAATATTGTTATGTGTGAATTTGATCCTGTCATTATGATGTTAGCTGGTTATTTTGCTCGTTAGTTGATGCAGTTTCTTCCTAGCATCGATGGTCTTTACAATTTGGCATGTTTTTGCAGTGGCTGGTACCAGTTGTTCCTTTCCATGTTTAGTGCCTCCTTCAGGAGCTCTTGTAAGGCAGGTCTTGTGGTGACAAAAATCTCTCAGCATTTGCTTGTCTGGAAAGGATTTTATTCCTCCTTCACTTATGAAGCTTAGTTTGGCTGGATATGAAATTCTGGGTTGAAAAATCTTTTCTTTAAGAATGTTGAATACTGGCCCCCACTCTCTATTGGCTTGTAGGGTTTCTGCCGAGAGATCCGCTGTTAGTCTAATGGGCTTCCCTTTGTGGGTAACCCAACCTTTCTCTCTGGCTGCCCTTAACATTTTTTCCTTCATTTCAACTTTGGTGAATCTGACAATTACGTGTCTTAGAGTTGCTCTTCTCAAGGAGTATCTTTGTGGCATTCTCTGTATTTCCTGAATTTGAATGTTGGCCTGCCTTGGTAGGTTGGGGAAATTCTCCTGGATAATATCCTGCAGAGTGTTTTCCAACTTGGTTCCATTCTCCCCATCACTTTCAGGTATACCAATCAGACGTAGATTCACTCTTTTCACATAGTCCCATATTTCTTGGAGGCTTTGTTCATTTCTTTTTACTCTTTTTTCTCTAAACTTCTCTTCTTGCTTCATTTCATTCATTTGATCTTCAATCACTGATACCCTTTCTTCCACTTAGTTGAATCGGCTACTGAAGCTTGTGCATGCATCACATAGTTCTCCTGCCATGGTTTTCAGCTCCATCAGGTCATTTAAGGTCTTCTCTATGCTGTTTATTCTAGTTAGCCATTCATCTAATCTTTTCTCAAGGTTTTTAGCTTCTTTGCAATGGGTTTGAACATCCTCCTTTAGCTTGGAGAAGCTTGTTATTACTGATCGTCTGAAGCCTTCTTCTCTCAACTCATCAAAGTTATTCTCCGTCCAGTTTTGTTCTGTTGCTGGCAAGGAGCTGCGTTCCTTTGGAGGAGAAGAGGCACTCTGACTTTTAGAATTTTCATCTTTTCTGCTCTGGTTTCTCGTCATCTTTGTGCTTTTATCTACCTTTGGTGTTTGATGATGGTGACGTACAGATGGGGTTTTGGTGTGGATGTCCTTTCTGTTGGTTAGTTTTCCTTCTAACAGTCAGGACCCTCAGCTGCAGGTCTGTTGGAGTTTGTTGGAGGTGCACTCCAGACCCTGTTTCCCTGGGTATCACCAATGGAGGCTGCAGAATAGCAAATATTACAGAATGGCAAATGTTGCTGCCTGATCCTTCCTCTGGAAGCTTCTTTTCAGAGGGGCACCTGGCCGTATGAGGTGTCAGTTGGCCCCTACTAGGAGGTGCCTCCCAGTTAGGCTACTCGGGGGTCAGGGACCCACTTGAGGAGGCAGTCTGTCCATTCTCAGATCTCAAACTCTGTGCTGGGAGAACCACTACTCTCTTCAAAGCTGTCAGACAGGGACATTTAAGTCTGCAGACGTTTCTGCTGCCTTTTTTCCTCCTCTGTTCTTTTTTTAATGTGGCTATTCAAACATTCTAAATTATATATGTGGCTTATCTTGTAGGTCTCTTGGACTGCAAAGACCTAGTCTATCACAGACTACTTGACGCATCCACTGGAAGATGCTGGAATTGGCATCACAGACTTGCAGGAATGCCCAGGAATGGCTGCAGACATTTTCTTCCTGAAAAATTCATCATAGAGAATTGGTGGACAATGGAATCTGGTTTTCTTCATTTTTTTCATGCTGGTAGTGTTCAGAAAACTAAAGATGTAAACAAATAAACAAAAAACAGGCTACTGTGTAAAGGGGTGCCCAGGCCTGGGTCTGATTATAGTTTCATTTAACCCCTGGAAAGGATGTTTGGTAATGTTCCAGTTTATGGCCTAATGACCAACATTATCAAATTACCCCCTTAGGTGCTTTCATACCATATTTACAGGCTCTTCCATTAGTACTCATTTCAAACAGAGATTAAAAAGTTGAGAGGACTGCAGGCACTCCTGACCCATATTAGAGCCTGGCCATACTCATCTAGGCCACTGGAGACCTAGATGAGCCTGGGGAGACTCCTGCTTCTCAGGAGCCACCCCTAGATTTTCTGGTTTGAATATAAGCCGGTAGAAGTCTACTTTGGGGCCTCTCTGACAATCCATCTGGGAGGTCACATGCCTGGTGCCTTTCACACACTCTCCAAAATAGCTTAGAAAATATCCATTCTTTGTACCTCCAAGTGTCCCTTACCCTATAACCCTCCCTGAGTATACACCTACTACCCCAAACAGAACAAAGATTTTGTAGACCTTTCCAGGTTTTCCTTAGGATTGTAATTTTTTTTGAGATGGAGTCTCACTCTGTCCCCCAGGCTAGAGTGTGCAGTGGCATGACCTGGGCTCACCGCAACCTCCAACTCCCAGGTCAGGCAATTCTCCTACCTCAGCCTCCTGAGTAGCTGGGATTACAGGTGTATGCCATCACACCCAGGTAATTTTTATATATTTAATAGATACGGGGTTTCACCATGTTGGCCAGGCTGGTCTCAAACTCCTGACCTCAAATGATCCGCCTGCCTTGGCCTCCCAAAGTGCTGGGATTACAGGCGTGAGCCATCGTGCCTGGCCAGGATTGTAATATTTATTTTATCAGCAATAAAATCATGTAAGTGCATTAAAGAAAATGTCTGAAATACAGAAAATAATTTGTGTTTTAACTTTTTTAGAGACAGGGTCTTGCTTTGTCACCCAGACTGGAGTACAGCAGCACGACCATAGCTTGCTGCAGCCTTCACCTACTGGGCTCAAGCAATCGTCCTGCCTCACCTCCTAAGTAACTGGGGCTACAGGCACACAGCACAACACCTAGCTAATTTTTAAAAATATTTTTAGGCCAGGCATGGTGGCTCACGCCTGTAATTCCAGCACTTTGGGAGGCTGAGGCAGGTGGATCATGAGGTCAAGAGATCAAGACCATCCTGGCAACATGGTGAAACCCTGTCTCTACTAAAAATACAAAAATTAGCTGGGTTTGGTGGCACACGCCTGTAGTCCCAGCTACTTGGGAGGCTGAGGCAGGAGAATCGCTTGAACCCTGGAGACAGAGGTTGCAGTGGGCCAAGATCCACCACTGCACTCCGGCTTGGTGACAGAGCGAGACTCCGACTCAAAAAAAAAAAAAAATTTTTTTTTGTAGAGATGGGGTTTTCTTGTGTTGCCCAGGCTGGTTTCAAACTCCTGACCTCACGTGATTCTCCTCCTTCAACCTCCTGAAGTGTTGGAATTCCAGGTGTAAGCCACCATGTCTGGCCAATTTTTTAAATTTATAATAAAATAAAACTAAATTCAGAAAAATTTTCACTCAGAGCAGTATCAATATCCAAAATGGCCACTATTAGCAATTACATAATACCAAGTCTTTTTTCATACACAGGTGAGTTCTATGAAGGTGAATATGTGTGTTTTAATATTTCAATAAGTTATCATTCACTCAACCCTCTGCTTATCTGGGTAGACAAATCTAAAAGCCACGGTCCCTGTCATCATGAAGGCCCCCTGTCAAGGAAAATGGGTTTTAAGCCTCTTTAGAAACTTCTTTCTTCCCAATTTCAACAAAATGCCAGTATGTATACAGTCTACATATAAATCAGATAAGTGATGTTTTATTAGTAGAACCTAATTTCCAATTAGTGATATTTATTTTGAAATACTAATTTGTTTGTTCTCCCCTCTATTCCCATATCATCCCACAACCAGTTCGAGCAGGTGCCAGGTTTGATGTTTCTCTGACCCAGGAAGGTGTGCAGAGTGGACGACAAAAGCGGTTCTAAGGCTCTTCTACCCTCTGAAGAGGGCACAGACAGTATTATAGAAAGGAGACTCCTCTAAGGGGCCTGTGAGCTCATTAGCAGTGGGAACACATGGGCCCACCGGACCTCTGGAAGCAGAATCTCTGGGGGTGAGGTTTTAACAAGTTCTTCAGGCCATGAGTATGCACATTAAAGTGTGAAAACCATCAGGTTAGAGGAGGGATTCCAGAGGTGGAGGGGTGCGCTCACCTTTGGAGAGAAGAAAGAAGAGAGGGAGTAAGCCCC